>NC_083233.1:8235696-8835696 GCF_032191835.1 Heteronotia binoei
TCTATGGAATCGGGGCAGGAGGCTCTTTTCTCACCTGATTTCACAGCCACCCCACAGAAAAGCTGAATGGAGATTCAGGCCACACCTGGAATCCTGTGTGCAGTGGACAAAACTGAGCAGGTGCAGAAGAGAGCAACCAGGATGGTCAAGGGCCTGGAGGCAGAACCCTCTGAGGGCTTTGGGAATGTTCAGTCTGAAGAAGAGGAGATTGAGGGGGGACATGAGTGCTCTCTTTGAATATTTGAAAGGCTGTCATTTAGAGGAGGGCAAGGAGCTGTTCCACTTGGCAGCCGAGGGCAGGACCCAAATCAATGGGCTCAAAGCAGAAAGGTACTGGTTGGATATTAGGGAAAAAATTGTTCAGAGGTGGAACCAGCTGGCTAGGAAGGTGGTGAGCTCCCCTTCATTGGCAGTCTTCAAAACGCAGCTGGATGATTATTTGTTGGAGATGCTTTAGGCTGATGCTGCATGGAGCAGGGGGGGTGGACTAGATGGTCTGTATGGCCCCTTCCAACTCTGATTCTGTGATCTACAGGCCTTTTTATTTATGCTTTTGCACGTTGCAAAAATCGTATCTTTACCAGTCGCCAGCATCTCCCCCCACTGCTTTAAACCAGATTAAAAAATAATTTAAAAGCCACTCTGCAGTAGCCCAGGCTAGCCTGATCTGATCAGCTCTCAGATGGGAGACCCCCAAGGAAGTCCAGGGTCATTATGCAGAGGCAGGCGATAGCCAAACACCTCCGCTTGTCTCTTGCCTTGAAAACACCGTAAGTCAATTATGACTTGACGGCAACCTGCGTTACAAAGAGAGTTACGGTTTTAAACACCTGTTTTCTTTACAGTGTTCTGTACAACCGTGGTCACTTGTATCTTCCATTTCTCCCTTCCACATCCCCAGAATTCCAGAATCCGTTCAGGTCCAGGCCCTGGCCCCTTCGGAACTCAACCACAGCCACTGGTGGTGGTAAGCGCTGACAAGTCACAGACCCTCATGAGGTTTTCCAGGCAAGAGATGTGCAGGCCACTGCCTGCCTCTCTGTAGACTCTGGTCGCCTTTGCTGGTCTCCCATCCGAGCACCAAGTGGGGCTGATCCCGCTTAGCTTCTGAGACCTGATGAGATTGGGCTAGCCTGGGGAGTGGGGAAAGCGCTGTCAATTCGCAGCCACACGGCAACTCCATTGGGCTTCTAAGGTCACAGAAGGAGAGCACCTACCACAGGGCTATCACAAGTCTGTGAAGAGAGCTTAATTCATTTTAAGTTGTGATGCTAAGAAGCCCGTAGAAAAATTAGTGTCTACAATCACTTCCCACAAAGAATAGCTGACGGAGTACAGTGCAGAAGCAAGTAAAACCTCTGTGGCTCCAGCGTCAAGGGGAAGGGCAAAATTCCTTCCTACTAACGCGTTCTAGTTTAATGTACAGTTTCAGCTGAAACAACACACAAGCACACCATTTTCAGAAAAAGTGGAATGAAATCGGCCACAACTTTATTGGTTGCAGCTGTAGTAAGCCTTGGCACAGCATGGGGGTAAGGATCCCACTCATCGACTGACCCGCCTGCCAGTCAATGCTCCGCTGGTCACCTTGGGATGGCAGGTTAGGGATTCCACTCGGGCGGAAGCCCAGGGGTGGTCTCCCCTGCCACCTGAGCGTGAGGGTAATCCCCTGGTTTACATGCCCCCGGGCTGGGCACCTCAGTTGCCCCTCACGCCAAGATCCCTTAAGAGGATCCCCATACTCTGGAAGTGGGCACGCAGGCCGATTTTCCAGAGAATGGATCCAGCCCCATGCTGATACCGCCACAAGAGCCGAGCCTCAGCCGGCTCCCGCCGAAGCTCCTACAGCTGTAGTCAAGGGCATAGGGAATCTCCAATTCTGTGCTGCCAGATATCCATGCAACAAATGAGCCTCCTCAGGACAAAGCAAAACTTCTGGCCGTGTTGAAATCTCAGGGTGCTAAATCCAGTGACCCTCCATAGTGTCCATGATTCTCTGCAGCCTCTTAAGTTGGCTTTTGCTTTGCCAATTCCACCTTATCCGCAGGGCATGCTCTATGCCAACTTTGGCGCTGCAGCCAGTTCCAACCAGATCATCACCGCCAGAGTATCTCCCACAATGTCTTCAATGGCCCTGTGTACCAGCACTCTGCTGGAGTGGCCCCAAGTAGTTCTCACCAAGTTGTATCAACAGTGTGCTGGTGGGGGGGACACCATGGGTGACCAAATGAGACCACACCCTGAGGGAGAGGGCCTTCCACTTCATCTCTCGCTCACCGCACCAAGTGACTCCCAGCTAGTCCTGCAGGTCAGCATCCCACCCCTAGCCAGACAATGCTGTGTCTGCAAATCCAGGCTGACTGGTCCTGTTCCCCCTAAAACTAAAGGAGTTAATAGTAAAAGAGTCAGACAATGGTGTGTCTGCCAATCCAGGCCAACTGTCAATGACCCCCTGAAACTGAAGCAGCCAACTGTAAAGAGCAACAATACACAACAGAAACCCAACGCGGCCTAAAATAAGTCTTGTAAGCCTCTGAGTCAATGATAAATTGGCAAAACCAAGGGCATTCCATTTCATTCTTCCCTATATCAATTGACTCCCACCTAAGCCCACATAGATGCTTGACCAGTGCACAATGCCATGCCCCACAGATTGGCAATGTTGTGCCCACAGATCCAAATGGACTCCTGCCAGCCCCTTGGAAATGAATGAATTGATGGGAGGCCTCAGCTGTTCCCCTGAAATGGAATAAATCACTGTTATGCGTCTAAAGCCAGTTGTAGATTAATGTACATCTTGTCACCTCAGTGCCATCTCCATGGCCCCGACATTTGAAGGCTGCAAGCCATCCTCCTTCACATTGTATAAGGTAGCATGGATTCGTCCCATGCACAACGCTGTGCATGAGCCCCATATGTCTTTGCGTCATTGCCCATGACAGTTGTCTCTCTGGGACTGAATAAGCCATAGTTAATAGTCAGTAGCCTGTGCAGTGTGCCCACAACTCATTACACTGCCTCCGTGGAACTGAATAGGCATTGTACATAGACTAAATTGTCCGCAGTCCGTGCACAAGAGTGTGCCCACAACTTCGCACTCCTTACACTGGGTCACTGGAACTGAAAAGACATTGTAAATAGACTAAATTATCAGCAGTCTGTGCACAAGAGTATACATGCAACTCCACGCTTCTTATGCTGGGTCTCTGAAACTGAATAGACATTGTAAATAGACTAAATTGTCTGCAGTCCGTGCACAAGAGTGTGCCCGCAACTCCGCGCTCCTTACATTGGGTCTCTGGAACTGAAAAGACATTGTAAATAGACTAAATTATCAGCAGTCTGTGCACAAGAGTATACATGCAACTCCACGCTTCTTATGCTGGGTCTCTGGAACTGAATAGACATTGTAAATAGACTAAATAGTCAACAGCCTGTGCACAAGAGAGTGCCCACAACTCCGTGCTCCTTACGCTGGGTCTCTGGAACGGAATAGACATTGTACATAGACTAAATAGTCAACAGCCTGTGCACAAGAGTGTGCCTGCAACTCCACGCTCCTTACGCTGGGTCTCTGGAACGGAATAGACATTGTACATAGACTAAATAGTCAACAGCCTGTGCACAAGAGTGTGCCCGCAACTCCGCGCTCTTTACGCTGGGTCTCTGGAATGGAATAATTGTAAACCATCAGCCTCCTGGTGCAACCTGGCCGAAGGCCTCACCGCATCCATAGGCCGCTCAGGTTCAGCCAATGCCACTCCCTGTGTGTCACCACCCTGAACTAAATAGGTATGGTCAAGAGTCTCTGGCTGTGTTCAAGATGGCCACAGGTGCGCATGACTGTGCCTGCAGCCCCATCCCTGGAACTGCACAGGCATTGTTAACAATGCCTGAGCCCAGTGCAGACTGGCTGCAGTTCTTACCACATTCCGGTGAGGCTACTTCTAGTCAGGCCAGGTACCTAGAGATCTTGTTCTGGCAACCTTCCCCATGGAACTGCTGCTACCCTTTTCATTACATCCAACTATATTTGGAAGCTGCCACCCCAGTCCAGCATTCTGTGCTAGCGGCGTGTCCCAACCAACGCAGCACTGCACAGTGACTCATGCCCTGCAGGCTATCAGCTGGGCCAATGAAGGAAAAGCCGGTCTAGGCCCTGGCAATCAGATACGGGCCTCAAAAGCCTGTGCACGCCAGCTGATTGTAGACTGCCTGTGTCCTTCTGTGCATCTGAATTGCAAGCCCTGTTCAGCCCACTGCATGCTTGGAAGAAGCATATTCTATGGATAAGTGACTGCAATTGTGACTGCATCCCCCAATGGCCCTGATTGAGCTCCCCACACCACCAGTGAGGCTGTTTGTGGTGATAGGGCCATTGGCCTGATCCTCAGGAAGCTCACTTCATAACACTTAATGCCTGAGCTGACCCCACAGGCAACACACACTTCCCATTACAACCAACTGCATCTGGATGCTGTCACCCCATTCCAGCATTCTGTGCTAGTGGTATGTCCCAATCAAAGTGGGACAGCATGGCCAGACATACCCTGCAGGCTGCCCACTGACCAATGAAGGACATTTGAGATGGTGCCTGATATGTGTCATGTAGGCCTCAAAGCCATGCATGCCGGCTGATTGTAAATTGCATCTGCCCTTCCGCATACCCAAATTGCAGGCCCTCCCATCCCACAGCATTCTTGAAAGAAGTGTATTCTATGGATCAGAGATTGTAATTGTGACTGAATCCACCTCATGGCCTTGCTTCTTCGACTTAATAACCCTTAATGTCTGATCCAACCCATTTGGGCAATGTTCATAATGCAGCAAATCCTCTGACCTTGCCCTGTCAGAGGTGCACTTTTGGAAAACCACATCATATCCCAACCTCCAGAAATCCCTGGGTATATTTGCCAGGGTGAGCAAAGATGCCTTCTGGTAGACAATGACCACAAGTGGCATACCGCCTCCCTCCTCTTGCTCCTCTCCTGCCACCAAGCAGTCCACTTACAGCCACCAATATGGATCTTCAGAGCCACTAGAGGTCCTTGTATCTGATGAAGACGACCAGTACTGTTGCTGTGCCTCTGCTGCTGGCTGCCGTTCAGGTGCAGAGGAGGTCAACTTGGCCAAATGGTGATGAGGGCACCTTAGGCTGACAGGTGAGCCTACCTGGAAGCATGCTGCACTGGACTCAAATAGAGATGATTTAGTGAGCGCGAGCCCCCCCATCTACCGCTACGCTCATGCTCAGTGCATAAACATGCACCTCCTGTCTAAAATGTGATCTGCTTCTGAGCCATTGTTCTTCAAGGGGAGGCGTTTCCATCACTGGAGTAGTTTGTGCTGAAACTGGACCTTCTGGTGCCTAACCAACTCTCCTGCTCTGCATATTATTATAATTACCATGGTTGTTGTTGCTATTCCATTTTAAATTATTTGGATTGCCTAGACCGACTCTTAAGTGAAGGTGCGCAATAATGTAAAAGAGTCCATGGTAAAGAGTCAAAATAACATGGCAGGAACCAGATGTGGTCTACTAGAAGTCAGACAGTGGTGTGTCTGCCAATCCAGGCCAACTGTCAATGACCCCCTGAAACTGAAGCAGCCGACTGTAAAGAGCAACATTACGCAACAGGAACCCAATGCGGCCTAAAATAATGGATGTGAAATGCCAAACATCAGTGCAACTTGAAGGTTAAGGAGGTGAATGAAGGCAGCTTGCCCCATCACCTGCCTCTGTGAAGCCCCTTTGGATTTTCCCTCAATATCTTACCCCAAGCTAGCTATGCTCAGCCTGCAACATCTGATAAGTTTGACCTTGCCTGAGCCGGCCAGTTAATGATCTATGTTCTAACTATCTACCTAATCTAACTACATATATATCTGCCTACCCCGATCTTCTATCCATCTAACTACTGCCATTCCTATCTACCTTCCCCTAACAAGAGCATCAAACTACTGCCTTCATTGTTCACTATCTATCTATTTCTAAGAGTGGTGAGAAAGAGAGCCCACCACCGGTGTTCCCTCTAAGCTGAGCTAGTGTGAGCTAGCTCACAGTTTGTTGCTTATTTTAGCCTCTGGCTCATACATTTTTGTCTTAGTTTGGGAAAAATGGCCCCAGAGCAACTCAAATTATGCAGTAGCTCACAAATTAGAATTTTGCTCACAAAACTCCATTGCTTAGAGAGATGGCGAACTATAATTCTGCATAGCACTACTTCTGGGAAATATCAAGGCGGCCCCTGGAGACTAGCAGCTCTGTCTCCACTTTATACTGTGGTTGGGCGATCCCCAGCCACCACCTGGAGACTGGAAGCATTTGAATCTGCTTCCTACCAGTTCTGGAAGAAACACAGCCTCCCAAAGGTTGGCAACATTTGAATCTGGTTAGCAGTAATGCTGGGGGAGCTTTAGTTACCATCTGGTGGTTGGCAACCTGGTGATTCTGAGAAATCTGCAGCTGCCCATCCAAGCTCCTGTCACCCTACCAGGGGTGACAGAGTATAGCTCTGGAGGATGGCAACCTGTGAACCCGCTTCATGCTGATTATTGGGGGAGGGGGAATGCGGTCACCCCCTGGAGGCAGCCAGTACCTGAATCTGCTTTTAGTGGTAGTGAGCGACAGGCACCCCCCCAGCCACTGCCTGGAGCACGGATATAAGTGTGCCAGTTCTGGGTAGGGAAATACCTGGAGATATGGGGAGGTGGAGCCTCAGAAGGGCAGAATTTCAGGGGCATAATGCCATATAGTCCATCTTCCAAACAGCCATTTCCACCCCACTCCGGGGGAACTGATTTCTGTCACCTGGAGATCAGTTGTAATAGTGGGAGATCTCGAAGCCCCGCCTGGATACTGGCAATCTTAACAGCGGCAACATGTGAATCCTCCTTACGCCTGCTGCAGAGTGGTGACATGAGTCTGATCTCAACCTATCCAGGGTGATCTCCAGCTCCCACCTATAGAGTGGCAGCAAGTGGGGGCTGGCAACACTTGAATCTGCTTGGTCTAATTCCAGGAGGTCCCCAGCCAGCACCTAGTCGTTGGCAACGTGGAGATCTACTGCACTTCAGGAGACTACTAGTCCCCTTTGCGAGCAACTGTGGGACATTGCTTTGTACAGGGGAATTTCTAAGATTGTATTACTCTTGTTCAAGATTCCATAATTAGGTCCATTGTTCCCCTTCCCCATCCCCTGTAGACAAGTCCTATGGAGGAACAAAGTGATATAATACCGGGCGGGGTGGGGTGGGGGAGATGCCAGTTCATGTGGCAGCGACCCAGAAAATCAATTGTTTCCCAGTGTCCTGTCCATTCCCCCACCTGCTCCCCCAGATCCAACCCATGCTGTTGGTTGCCAGATGGCTGGGATGAAAGCCCGGGGGGAGGGGAGGGGAGAGGAACAGTGTTGGTAAAAGGGGGAGCAGTTTCCACCAGTATCAGTTCCCGTTTATCACTGCCCCAACTCCTGTGCCTGCCCTTAATGAAGCTCATTCCAGTTATACTTTCCAAACATTTAGAAATCCCTGGCATGCAGAGATATCAAGGCATCTCCACCCCCAAGGCAAGCTGATTCCAGGCTAATGGGTATGAAGATGGCCAGGAGGCAAGAGCAGCAGGAAGCCTCAAAGTAACATCCCCAGGGGTGGAGACTTTGCAATTTCCCAGGGGGGTGGGCTTGATCCAGTGACATCATAGGGAGGATCCAATGACATCACAGGGAGGGGTCTCCATTATCACTACCTATGAATAGAGAAGCTCCCTCCCCGAGAAATTTAGGGAGCCCCCCCCCCCAACAATGCCCATGGACCGGGCCAAACCCAGGAAAAGGTGGGAGTTGGCCAGTGGTTATAGTGGTATCTCAGAGGTCTCGTGCTGTGTCCTGTTTTTGAAATTCACTTTTACAATAGTCACTTTAAGATCTGCAAATAAACATATCATGTGCATAGGACAAACCAATTGTCACAAATTTGATGGTAAAAGGCAATACAGAAAAGCTTCAGGGGGGACATTTTATAAGTTTCCTGGACGTTCACTTACAGGTGTTTTGTTTCTGCCTCATTAATACAGTACGATTGTACTGAAGTTGACAAAACTATGGCATCACAGATACCTTTGTTTGATAAATTCATGGGTCTCTGACCCAGGGCAGAATACAAAACAGTCTCTGGGTGCTCAATTTCTGAGCAATGTACAAAGTTCAGAGTTAGTTAATACTATAGCAATATGTATGCAACATAACAATACAATGCTATTGTATTAACTAACTCTGAACTTTGTACAATATGCATGCGTAGCAATACAGAGGACATGCAAGTTAGGGCTTCAGAGTGGGATCTGCCAGACCCAGGTTCTTGCTGTGGAAGCTGATTGGGTGATTTTGGACCAGGCATAGACTTCCAGCCAAACCTGCCTCTCAGGGTTGTTGTCCAGATCACATGGTGGGGGGGGGGGGAGAGGAGAATGATGCAAACTGCTTTGGCTCCCCCACTATAGAAGCTGCAGGGGGGGGGGGGGAAGGCAATGGAAAGCTGAAGTCAGAGGGGCAGATAAAGGAAAGGAGATAGGGCTGCCAACTCCAGGTTAGGGGTGGGGCCAGGAGAGGGTGGCATTTGAGAAGGGATGGGACCTCAGACAGGTATAATGCCATTTCCCTCTAGGGAGGCACTGGAGATCTCTCAGATTTACAACTGTTCTCTAGATGGCAGACATTAGCTCCCCTTGAGATGGGGGGGGGGCAATGCCTTCACTTGGGTGGGTGGGAAGACAGCAAGGGTGGCAGGCACTCGCCCACAGCCTCCTTCTACAGCCCGTTGTATTTTTCTTCACAACAGGCCTTACTCCTAGTACAGATGATAAAGCAGTCAACAAATGTGAGAACTGAGTTGGAGCCCAGTTGCACCTTTAACTATTCAGAATCCTAAAAGACGATGCTGTTAAAGTGATGCACACATTATGTCAACAAATTTGGAAAATACACCAGTGGCCACAGGATTGGAAAAGATCAGCTTATATTCCAATCCCAAAGAAGGGTAATGCCAAGGAATGTTCAAACTATCACACCATTGCACTCATTTCACATCCCAGCAAAGTCGTATTAAAGATCCTACAAGCTAGGCTTCAGCAGTATGTTGATCAGGAACTACCAGAAGTTCAAGCTGGGTTTTGGAGAGGTAGAGGAACGAGAGATCAAATTGCCAACATTTGCTGGGTTATGGAGAAAGCATGGGAGTATCAGAAAAACGTCTATTTCTGGTTCATTGACTATGCTAACTGGCGAGTTCTTAAAGAGATGGGAGTACCAGACCACCTCACGTCCCCTGAGAAACCTGTATAAGGGTCAAGAAGCAACTGTCAGAACGGGATATGGAACAACGGATTGGTTTAGAATAGGAAAAGGAGTTCGACAAGGATGTATATTGTCACCCTGCTTATTTAATTTATATGCAGAGTACATCATGTGGAATGCTGGCCTGGATGAAACACAAGCTGGAATTAAGATTGCTGGGAAAAACATCAACAACCTCAGATATGCAGATGACACTACTCTAATGGCAGAAAGTGAGGAGGACCTAAAGAACTCTTGTTGAGGGTGAAAGAGGAGAGCACAAAAGTAGGCTTGAAACTCAACATCAAAAAAACTAAGATCTTGGCATCTGGCCCCATCACACCTTGGCAAATAGAAGGGGAAGACATGGAAGTAGTGACAGACTTCACATTTCTGGGATCCAAGATTGCTGCAGATGGCGACTGTAGCCATGAAATTAAGACGTTTGCTCCTTGGGAGGGCAGCTATGGCGAACCTGGGCAGTATAATAAAAAGTAGAGACATCACCCTGCCAACAAAAGTCCGTATAGTCAAAATGATAGCATTCCCAGTAGTAATGTATGGCTGTGAGAGCTGGACCATAAGGAAGGCCGAGCGAAGAAGAATAGATGCTTTTGAGATGTGCTGCTGGAGAAGACTCTTGAGTGCAAGAAGATGGACTGCAAGAAGATCTAATCAGTCAGTCCTAAGGGAAATCAACCCAGACTGTTCCCTGGAAGGTCAGATGCTGAAGCAGCCAAGACTCCACGCCCCCCCCCCAATTTTTTTTATGTCCTGCCCCCCCCCCCCCCCCCAGTTACACACAGACACAAATATTTCTGACATGAGGCATGGATGTTTTTTGCTAGGGGGTTGGATGGGGTATAAATTGAGATGAGGAGGAAGAGGCAGAAGACCGTATATTTATAACCTGCCCTTCTCTCTGAATCAGTCTGAGTGGCTTACAATCTCCTTTATCTTCTTCCCCCACAACAGACAGCCTGTGAGGTGGGTGGAACTGAGAGAGCTCTCCCTGAAGCTGCCCTTTCAAGGACAACTCTTGAACTTATGCACCTTGACTCTAAATTCTGTCACCTGTATCTGATGAAATGTGCTTGTACACAAAAGCTTATATCTAGGCTAGAATGAAACTTTGTTGGTCTTAAAGGTGCCACTGGTCAAACTTTATTGCTTCAAAACAACACAGCTACCCACCTGGATCTAAATAAAACAGTGTGCATGCACATGAAAGCTTATACCTAGAATTAAACTTTGTTGATCTTAAAGGTGCCACGGATTCCAACTTTGTTCTGCTGCTTCTGACCAATATGGCTACCCCACCTGATGTGTTCTGGATATCAAAACCTTAGTAATTAATTTAGAGAGTCCAAAGGTACAGCAAAAAAATTGGCAGATCAGAATTACCTTTCAAGCATTCTCCCTCAACCCCCCCTAGGCCGGCCAGATCTGTTCCTCCTCCATGGATCGAACAGCAAAAGACCTTTCCTTTCCCCAGTCCCCACTCCTTATCTTTCCTGTCTCCAAAGATAGTGTGTGGGGGGGAATGTTTTCTATTCCTGCTCTGCTAGCTCATTAGCATTTGTAAGGAGGTGTAGGAAATCACACCACACCACTGACTTTCTTGTTTTCAGCATAGAGGAAAAAACATCAAAGGAGTTTGTCACTATTTGGTTGCTTGGTTGCTGAGCCCTGAAGTCCTGTACTGATTGCCGGCAGGGGCTGAGCTCCCGGTGGGAAACTCTGGGGGGTGCTTGAGCCCTCCAGCCTCCACATAGTTTACGCTATGAACATCCCCCCCATCGCCAGCATTTATAGAGAAGCATGGCCAGCTCTCTCTGGTGCTGGATACAGAGAGCACCTCGTGCTGTTGAAGAAAAGGGGAGCCACTAGAACATTCCCCCGCACACACACACACACGAGAGAGGCAACCAGTTCTCTCCTGCCCCTGGACAATTTTTTCCTGTCCCTACATTCCAGTGACTGCCAACAGGAGCAAAAAAAGGGGGGGGGGTTCAGCGATTGCTTGGAGAGGAAAATGGGGGAGGGATCATGCCAGAAGCTCACTCTGGTTATGGAGCATGCCAGCAAAGGTTGGAAGGAAAGAAAAAAGGGGGGGGGGCACACACACACACGAGAGAGGCAACCAGTTCTCTCCTGCCCCTGGACAATTTTTTCCTGTCCCTACATTCCAGTGACTGCCAACAGGAGCAAAAAAAGGGGGGGGGGGTTCAGCGATTGCTTGGAGAGGAAAATGGGGGAGGGATCATGCCAGAAGCTCACTCTGGTTATGGAGCATGCCAGCAAAGGTTGGAAGGAAAGAAAAAAGGGGGGGGGGTTCTTGGGACAGCCTGGCATTCTTGCTTCTCCAGCCATCGACCCCTCCCCGAGCACAAGACATGAAGCAGAGCACTGAGGCACAGAGTCTCAGGCGATGGCGCTGCACCTAAGTAGCTGCTGGTCGACCCCTGCACTCCGACCCACCCCAGAGACAGCCCACGGGACCAGCATCAAGTTGGGGTGGGCCCCTGCTTCCCGCACTTGGCCTGGCCCTGCCCCTTCCACCCAGCAAAAGGCTGCCTTTCCTCTTACCCCTCCCCACGGTGCCACAAATGGGGCCAGGCTTCAGTCCAGACCCCTGCTTGTGGGAATGGAAAGTGCTGTCAAGTTGCAGCTGACTTTTGGCAACCCTGGAGGGCTTTCAAGGCAAGGGGCATCCAAAGGTGGTTGGTCATTGCTTGCTTCTGCATAGAGACTTCTCTGGTGATTTCCCATCCAAGTACTGACCACGGCTGAGCCTCCTTAACTTCCGAGATCAGGCTAGCGTGGGCCATCCCAGTCAGGGAAACCACAGGTACACCGAGGGAAGCTCAGTAATGCTGGGTGTGCATGCCTTATATCAATATCTGTAGCTGTTTGCCAAGTGTGCCCCCTATCTGAGGATAAGTCCATGGATAAGGACCACATTTGCATAAAACACATTTTTCTGCAAACTAATCTGAAATATATGTGTAAAAAAAACACCGGGGGGGGGGCTATATCCCCCTGAAAATAATAGTGCTCTCTGTGCACATGCGAAGAAGAAGAAGAAGAAATTGGATTTCTATCCCGCCCTCCACTCCGAAGAGTCTCAGAGCAGCTCACAATCTCCTTTACCTTCCTCCCCCACAACAGACACCCTGTGAAGCGGGTGGGGCTGGAGATGGCTCTCACAGCAGCTGCCCTTTCAAGGACAACCTCTGCCAGAGCTATGGCTGACCCAAGGCCATTCCAGCAGGTGCAAGTGGAGGAGTGGGGAATCAAACCCGGTTCTCCCAGATAAGAGAGCTCTGGTTGACCCAAGGCCATTCCAGCAGGTGCAAGTGGAGGAGTGGGGAATCAAACCTGGTTCTCCCAGATAAAAGTCTGCACACTTAACCACTACACCAAACTGGCTCTCCGACTGCTCATGACTTACCTTCTCCGTGCCCAGTGGAAGCAGCAGCAAAGCAGCCTGGGGGCTGTGCTGGGCCCGGAGGTGGTGGTGGAGAAGCCGGGGGCCACGCTGGGCACAGTGTTGGCAAAGTGGAGAGACCCACTGGGCCAACCACCAGCAGCAGCTGAGCTCCCGAGTTGCCCTGTGCCCAGCAAGACTGTGGGAGGGGATTCTCCCCCTTCCCCCCGACAAGTATCACGGGGTCACACTTGTCAATCTTTTCATTGAGAACTCCTAACATATTCCAAAGGAGCTCCCCACATTGTTTGAAAACCACTTCATATTCCCTTTCCAATGTAAATCAAGCATTATTCTCCGCCATTAAGGTGCTCTGTCTCTCGAGACTGTGTACACGCACCAACTCCTTTTCCAAAAGAAGTCGCTTTATTCCCCACACGTTTTTCAGTTACTGACCCACTCACTGCACCATCATAGCATACAAACCAAAACACATTGGCAGCCAGGCTCAAGTTTCCAAGGTCATTAGCTCCATACAAACACCCAGACTTGCATGATTACAACACACAAAAAAAGTATAAAGTTCAAATAACTCTAGGAAGTGTTTTTAAATAAGTTGTGCGGGAGGAAGAAAAGTAGGTTGCACATGGAAGTGTGATTTTCACTCTTGAGGATCTGAGGGGCTCTTGAGGTTACCTTCGGTCTCAAAAACAAAACACAACAATGAAAAATCCCTCCCCATTGTCAAACAAAACTGGGAAATGACCACATCAGCGTTCCATGAAAAAAGGAGTGTTGGTGACCTTTGCCAATGAGTAACCAAAACTTAATGTCAGAGTCAAAAATGATGCTCCCCCATCACTAGGCTTCTGGAGGAGGCTCTCCTGTCAGTTCACAAGAAAGCTCGTTGCGCTCTCCAAAACAAAACATCTCCACTTCGGAAGGCTCTGCCCTGCTGGGGAAGGAAAAGCACACTTCTCAGGAAAACTGGCCAGTCCACACATGGACAGTCGCTGGGTACATTGCCTGGGCTTCTAGCCAAGCTTTTCTTGGGAGACAGATTTTCACAGCTACAGGGAGGAGGTGGAGGTGGGGGCAGGAGACTAGGTTATAGATGCCAGGCTCTAAACTGGCTCGTAAGAGGACCTAACTTATGTCTCTCAGTCTTTTTGGACAACAGGGCTCCTGTGGCTGCTACTACCCTTGGGGGGAGGGGGGGACAGAAGAGCCAGACAATGTCCAAGAATCTAAATCCGCTTGCTTTAGCTGAACCTGCTTCCTGTTGGAATCTGACACAACGAAGCAGCCACTGGTGCTCGGTGCACAGCCACTGCAGGGCCCTCCTTTCCAAAAAGCCTGGCTGCAAGTGTGAGCTGGTGGGCAATCCATAATCCGTTTGGCTCCCCGCCATTCAGTGTTTTCTTTGGGAAGCAGGAAAAGTCCCCAGGGGGGCAGCAGGCTGGAGGGCAGCTGCTGTGTTGAGACCTCAGCCAGAGGGGCTACTCCTTGGAGTCCTGCTCGTTCCCCTCAGGGACCCCATCCTCGGCGACTTCCTTCTCTTCCTTGCTGCGCTTGTTCTTTTTGTGCTTGTGGCGCCGATGGCTTTCCCCTTCCTCACTCTCATGCTGTTTCCTGGGATGCGATGGGAGGGAGAAAGAGAGAGAGAAGAGTCGGGTTAGTTTGGCTGCTGAGCTCAGGAATACAGCAGGGGCTGTAGTGGCCCTGTGGCTTTGCAAGAGAAGAAGAAGATGATGATGATATTGGATTTATATCCCGCCCTCCACTCCGAAGAGTCTCAGAGTGTCTCACAATCTCCTTTCCCTTCCTCTCCCACAACAGACACCCTGTGAAGTGGGTGGGGCTGAGAGGGCTCTCACAGCAGCTGGCCTTTTAAGGACAACTCCTGCCAGAGCTACGGCTGACCCAAGGCCATTCCAGCAGCTGCAAGTGGAGGAGCGGGGAATCAAACCCGATTCTCCCAGATAAGAGTCCGCACACTTAACCACTGCACCAAAGTGCTCGTATGCATCAGAGGCTTCGGGCTAATACTGCCAGCATGCCACTCAGTGTGATGCACAAGGGAGAATGCTGCAAGCAGAGCCATAGTACTGTCCCAGCCAGTCTTATGCATGTTTTGCTTCTGGAATGCAGCCAGCTGAAACAGCTCCTGGGCCACAGAGTTCTAAAAGCCCAAGAGCTGATTGCCCCCTTGTGTGCACCAAGGAAGGCACATCAGAAGAACATAAGAGAAGCCATGTTAGATCAGGCCAATGGCCCCTCCAGTCCAACACTCTGTGTCACATAAGAATATAAGAGAAGCCATGTTGGATCAGGCCAATGGCCCCTCCAGTCCAACACTCTGTGTCATATAAGAACATGAGAAGCCATGTTGGATCAGGCCAATGGCCCATCCAGTCCAACACTCTGTGTCATATAAGAACATGAGAAGCCATGTTAGATCAGGCCAATGGCCCATCCAGTCCAACACTCTGTGTCACATAAGAACATAAGAGAAGACATGTTAGATCAGGCCAATGGCCCATCCAG
This sequence comes from Heteronotia binoei, assembly GCF_032191835.1. Taxonomy (NCBI): domain Eukaryota; kingdom Metazoa; phylum Chordata; class Lepidosauria; order Squamata; family Gekkonidae; genus Heteronotia; species Heteronotia binoei. The sequence continues at coordinate 8,251,006 of NC_083233.1, forward strand.
TCCAACACTCTGTGTCATATAAGAACATGAGAAGCCATGTTGGATCAGGCCAATGGCCCATCCAGTCCAACACTCTGTGTCATATAAGAACATGAGAAGCCATGTTAGATCAGGCCAATGGCCCATCCAGTCCAACACTCTGTGTCACATAAGAACATAAGAGAAGACATGTTAGATCAGGCCAATGGCCCCTCCAGTCCAACACTCTGTGTCACATAAGAACATAAGAGAAGACATGTTAGATCAGGCCAATGGCCCATCCAGTCCAACACTCTGTGTCATATAAGAACATGAGAAGCCATGTTGGATCAGGCCAATGGCCCATCCAGTCCAACACTCTGTGTCATATAAGAACATGAGAAGCCATGTTAGATCAGGCCAATGGCCCATCCAGTCCAACACTCTGTGTCACATAAGAACATAAGAGAAGACATGTTAGATCAGGCCAATGGCCCCTCCAGTCCAACACTCTGTGTCACATAAGAACATAAGAGAAGACATGTTAGATCAGGCCAATGGCCCATCCAGTCCAACACTCTGTGTCATATAAGAACATGAGAAGCCATGTTGGATCAGGCCAATGGCCCATCCAGTCCAACACTCTGTGTCATATAAGAACATGAGAAGCCATGTTAGATCAGGCCAATGGCCCATCCAGTCCAACACTCTGTGTCACATAAGAACATAAGAGAAGACATGTTAGATCAGGCCAATGGCCCATCCAGTCCAACACTCTGTGTCACATAAGAACATAAGAGAAGACATGTTAGATCAGGCCAATGGCCCATCCAGTCCAACACTCTGTGTCACATAAGAACATAAGAGAAGACATGTTAGATCAGGCCAATGGCCCATCCAGTCCAACACTCTGTGTCACATAAGAACATAAGAGAAGCCCTGTTGGATCAGGCCAATGGCCCCTCCAGTCCAACACTCTGTGTCAAACAGTAGCAAAAATTTATATATATATATATATATATACACACACACACACACACACACACACTGATAGCCACTGATGGACCTCTGCTCCATATTTTTATCTAAACCCCTTCATGAACGTTATCGACCCGCAAATTACAGGGGACTCAGCCTGAGGAGTTCAGCCTCTTCTAGTCACTCAGGCTGAGACCACTCAAGGTGTCAACTCCATGGTTGCATCTGAATGGACCACGAGAGTCCCATGTGCTCCACCTGGAGAGAAGGCTGCAGCCCTCGCATTCAGATTCAAATGCCTTCATCGTCTAATGACAGAACTAGTGCTGAACAGACAGGAGCCGAGCACCCTGCCATCCTGCCTGGATTGGGTGCCAGCTGAGAGGCCCCTTCCCTTCGCCTTCCGACACCACTACTGCCGCCGACAAATAGGCAGGCAGCCCTCTGTAGTGCCTCGATCCAAGTCAGCTGAGAACCTTTTCCCTGAGGAGCACTATATTGAATTTTGTCATATGGGGGAGGGGGGCTTCTGAACCAATCTGACTGAATCTTGACTGAACAGCGGGACAGAAAAAAGAAAATAAATAAAATTGCCCCAAGAAGATACCCTTAGTGAGTGTCTGCAAGCTTTAGATGGTGCCAGAGGAAAGGAAAGGTCCCCTGTGCAAGCACCAGTCGTTTCCGACTCTGGGGTGATGTTGCTTTCACAACGTTTTCGCGGCAGACCTTTTTACGGGGTGGTTTGCCATTGCCTTCTCCAGTCATCTACGCTTTCCCCCAGCAAGCTTGGTACTCATTTTACCGACCTCGGAAGGATGGAAGGCTGAGTCAACCTCAAGCTGGCTACCTGAAAACCCAGCTTCCATCAGGGATCGAACTCAGGTGATGAGCAGAGCTTAGGACTGCAGTACTGCAGCTTTAACACTCTGCGCCACGGGGCTCTTTGCAGCTAAAAACACCCTTCTAAATCCATTCAGAGAAGAGTATAATATGTTTAGGATGGTAATGGCTGAAGTATAGATATCAACACTCACCAAATATGTCTGAAAAGTGTTGCAATTATACACAGATACATACAGTCACAACATTTATCGTTTTTTGTCCTGGGTCAGTATTAGGAAAGGAAAAGGAAAGGTCCCCTGTGCAAGCACCAGTCATTTCCGACTCTGGGGTGACGCTGCTTTCACGTTTTCACGGCAGACCTTTTTACGGGGTGGTTTGCCACTGTCTTCCCCAATCATCTATGCTTTCCCCCCAGCAAGCTGGGTACTCATTTTACCAACCTCGGAAAGATGGAAGGCTGAGTCAACCTGGAGCCAGCTACCTGAACCAGCATCCGCTGGAATCGAACTCAGGTTGTGAGCAGAGGGCTCCGACTGCAGGACTGCAGCTTTACCCCTCTGCGCCACGGGACTCTTAGATGGTGCCAGAAACAGACTGAAAATGGTAATTTGGATTAGAAATCAGATTGGAATCATCCTTTCTTGGCGCATAGTTCTGTTTCAGTTCCCGTGAAGAACAAGGCTTACCGCCGGGATGACTTGTGTTTGCTGCCCTCCTCTTTGTCTCTGTGCCTTCGCTCCCGATGGCGATCTTCTCGCTCCCGACTGCGATCTCTGCTCCTGCGGTAGTCTCGCTCGAAATCGTAACTGCGTTCCCGGCTGTAGTAGCGATACCTCTCGTCATCGCTAAAAGACAGGGAAGAACACCCAAAGAGGAGGTGAATCCACGCTCAAATGCGTGATCTACTAAGCAGACCCCAAGGGATGTCATGTGTTTTAGGCATGGGCCCTCAGAACACACATACCTACCTCAAAAACAGCTACATTCAAGCCCAGGAGCACCTTAGAGACCAACAAGGCTTTCAGAGTGTAAACTTTTGAGGGTCAGATACCATATTTGACCAAGGGAGCATCAGCTCTCAAGAGTTTATACCCAAATCTGGCTATTCGATGGCAGACCAAAGGCTCCCCTCTGAACATACCTTGACAAGGCAAACAGATATAGCTGACCAGAGTGAAGTTCACCATTAGACCATTAGACGCAGGTACCTGGCTGGGAGACAAGCGGCGAGATCGCTCCCTGCGAAGTGCTGGGTTTGCGGTGGGGGCGGAGGGAGCGATCTTGCCGCTTGTCTCCCAGCCAGGCACGCAGGCGCGGGGGAAGCACGCCGCCCCCTCCACAGCCGGCGCTCGCGAAGCGCTGGGTTTGCGGAGGGGGCGGGTGCTTCCTCCGTGCCTGTCTGCCTGGCTTCAGCTGATGCTTACAGCAAGCGCTGGGATCGGAGGGCGGAGGGAGCGATCCTGGCGCTTGCTGTAAGCGTCAGAGCTGAAGCCAAGCAGGCGCGGGGGAAGTGCCGGGATCAGAGGCGGAGGCAGCGGATCGCCCCCCCACCCCCGGAGGAAGGTACGTACCTTCGCTCCACAAGACGCACACACTTCCCCCCCGCTTTTTGGGGGGGGGAAAGTGCGTCTTATGGTGCGAAAAATACGGTACTCCTTAGAATCAACTTCTGTTAGTAAAAGAAGAGGAGGGTTTTATACTCTGCTTTTCACTACCTTAAGAAGTCTTGGCGTGGCTTCCCTTCCTCTCCCCACAACAGGCCCCTTGTGAGGCAGGTGGGGCTGAGAGAGCTCTGAAAGAACTGTGACTGACCCAAGGTCACCCAGCAGACTTCGCATGAAGGATGGATTAGGGAAACAAACCCAGTTCTCCAGATTAGAGTCCAACACTCAACCACAACACCACGCTAGCTCTCAAAGCTATGCATTTTCTTTAAGAAGGATTTCATGAAGTCTCGCTGTTCTCCCCTCAGAATACAATGGACTGTTTCTTTAGCTACTTGGGGCCTAAATTCGCTGCTCTCAGGCACAGAAGAAGCTTTAGCTTCTAGTTTCTCCTAAGCCAGGCAGGCACCTGGATGTGCTGTCATGCATGAGTTTCTTCTCTCTGACTCAGATACCATGACAAAAAGCAACCTTTTCTCTTGTACCCTCCATATGCTAGCCCTAGATGGTCAAGGAACAGGAACTCATTTTTTCTTCCTTTCTCAGAAGGGAATTTTCCTCCAGGCCAGACTGGCCCAGTGATCCTAGAGGTTTTTTGCCTTTTTCATGGAGCAGGGGGCACTAGCAGAGCTGGCGGGGTGCGGGGGGGAGTGCAAGGGGTTGGACTAGATCAGGAGTAGGGAATGTTGGCTCTCCAAATGTTTTTTTGCCTACAACTCCCATCAGCCCCAGCCAGCATGGCCAATTGCTGGGGCTGATGGGAGTTGTAGGCAAAAAAAACATCTGGAGAGCCAATATTCCCTACCCCTGGACTAGATGATCCTTTGAGGTCCCTTCCAGCTCTGTGTTTCTCTGTTTCCATCTGGAACTGTAGAAGAACTGCACAGATCCTCCAGACTCATTTCTTAAATCCAGCACATCCTCTGCATGGGTCCCTCTGCTGGCTCCCCCTTCCCTGCCCTCCCCCAGTTGATCAGTTTCTCCTATCCTAATCTTATCATGAACAAATAAATCCTCTCGCAGACAAAAGAGTTCAGAAAGAGGAAGGGGCCAGCACACAGGCATGAGAAAGAAGCAAGAACCTGGCAAAAATCAAGGGGCAAAAATGCTCCCGGTGTCAGGTCTGAAACTATCTTCAATAATAACGACTCTCCATAGGTACAGGGATTAGTGTCCACTGTCAGACAGAACTGCTGACACTGGTTAAAGGCAGTGTCAGAACTGAGATACAACTGCAGGTGTGTTAGATATATACTTTCAGTGTGACCGTTACAAGCACGCCTTTTGTTTTAGGGAGGAGATTAATTCAAAAGCAGAGTTGCTACAAAATATTTCATTTCCATTCTCAAGCCAGTCTGAAGGCCAAGCTGGAAGAAGTAAATTGGCCTCTCGTGGGGTACTTAGCTTTCAGTTTCTGCTAGACAAAGCAAGGCATACAGTACATACAACGAAGACAGAAAGAAAAACATGGCGAGGGATCTTGACACCTGGGCTGGAAGCTTTGGCCCACCTTGTGCTAGGAGAAGCACACATTTCCCATGGAGACACATCTGCTGAGGGAAGCCACTCACTCCTTCTCCACGGCAACCCAAACCTCCAGCTGTGCGTCACAGAATGCTGCCTAAGTGGGTTGCACCACTTCAGTCCCCTGTGGAGCTCCAGCAGGCCACCCTCAGCATTCTGACAGGAAAATCTGAAACGGAGTTCAAGTCACCTTCGTCCACTGAAGTCAGTGGACTTAGAAGGGAAGAAGAACTCTGCTTAGGACCGTGTGGTTAAGCCCTTTGTGTCTGCGTATCCTTTTTCTTAGTTCCTCCTGGCTGTCTCCAGTACTTGTCAAGTCCAACAGAATGGACTTCCCCTTAGTCTCCAGCAAGTGTGAAGATTTATAAGCCACGAGGCACCAGCTCTGCTGGGTCTTCTTCAGTGAGGCTGGCTTCTTCTAGGGTTTTGGCTGGTAAACATGGGGCAAGACTGAGCTAACAAGCTGCCCAGTCATTTGCTTAACCTTCCCTGCAAGCCAAATTCCTGTCTGCACAACTGCCCAGTTTCCCATATTGTCATCCACAGAGAATTTCCAAGGGAAGAGAGAGAGTCTCCCCCGTCTCCCTCTTGGTTTTTCTGGTTGCTCAAAACACACTCCAAACCAGAACACTCAGTCGCTACTGCCGCTATGAACAGCACTGCAAAAACTCCATTCTCACAAATTCACATGAAAACTTACACCTGGAACAGGCTCGTAGCTATGGGGAGCCCCAGAGGGCCAGGCCACTCTATGTGAACCTGCCTTCTTGTGCGTGAGAGAGAGAAAGAGCCAGAGAGCATGAGAAAGCAACAGTGAGAGAGAGAGAGTGGGAGAGAGAGAGAGGAGGCAGCAAAAGCAAGAGAGAGAGCAGGAGAGAGCGCGACAGTGAGAGAGAATGAGAGAGACTGACAGCAAGAGCAACAAAGAGAGCAGGAGAGAGCACAAGAGAGAGAGAGTGACAGTGAGTGAGTGCACGAGAGCAACAATGACAGTGAGAGAGAAAGTGCAAGAGAGTGACAGTGAGAGAGAGAGCGAGATAGCAAGAGAGAGGGCACATGAGAGGGCAATAGCGAGTGAGAGCGCCAGAGAGACAAGTGTGAAACAGAGCATGAGAGAGAGCGACAGCAAGAGCGATAGAGAACACAAGAGAGAGAGAGACAGCAAATGAGAGAGAGCATGAGAAAGCGACAGCAACAGGGAGAGAGAAAGCGTGAGAGAAGAGAGCAACAACAAAAGCAAGCGAGAGGAGAGAGAGCGCAAATGAGAGCGCGGGAGAGAAAATGCAAGAGGAGAACAACAGCAAAAGTGAGCGAGAGAGAGAGCAGGAGAGAGAGCGACAGAGCGCATGGGAGAGAGAAAGCACGAGAGAGAAAGCTGGGGCCCAGTGGCTGGCCGCTGGAAGAAGCAGCCAAGGGAATGGGGGTTTCCCATGTACCTAACTGTGATGCTGGAAGAAGCAGCCAAGCCCCAGGGCACACCCACCCAAAATTTTATCCCCTGTCCCCCCCCCAAAAAATTTCTGGTTACAGGGCCTGGAAGTAAACTTTGTTGGTTTTAAAAGTCCCACTGAACTCAAACTTTGCTCCCTACTAAGAAGTTACTTTTTAAGCATTTCAGCAATTCTGTTCAAGCCTGAAGGGCTCGCATCTCTTCTGACTCTGCTTAGGCAGGGAGGGCAGGATAAACTCAACTCAACTCAACTGTACACCAGGGCTACTTCCACATCTTTATGCAGTCCTTCTGGCTATTCCCACTGCTAGATATAGTTTCCCTTGGGGCAACCCTGTCCCCCGGACAGGTCAGTATTGATTTCATATTTGTTACCGCTGCTGATGAAAGCCAGGCTGGTATCACGGCCAGAGTGTCGGAGCAGGCTCAGGGAGACCAAGGTTCAAATAACTGCTTGGCTGTGGGAGCTTCCAGGGTGACCCTGGGCTAGCCACAAATTCTCAGTCCAACCGACCATGCTGTTGTGAGGATAAAATGGTGGGGAGAATGCTGAAAGCCACTTTGGAGATAAAGTCAGGGCATGAAGTCAAACATGTAAATAAATTCTGCACGTGGGAGGAAGAGTCCACGGCCCTGGGAAGAGTCCAGCCAGAGACCAACAACTTTGCTGATTGACAGGCCAGTCTCTTAGTCTGAGATTGTCAAGTTGTTGGACTTTTGCTGCCAGCACCAACTTCACGCTTGCACAGCAGGCTGCTGGTGGACATGCAGCTCTGGCAGTGCCATTCCAAGTGCCTTCTTAACCCAGGCAAGACCTACACTTACTTGTTGTACTCGCTGGCAGTGGGAGTCCGGGCACGATCTCTTTCCCGCTCCCTCCTGGAGCCCGAATATTCCCAGTGACCGCTGTCAGAAGCGCTGGAGGCCTTGTCCACTGTGGTCACCCAGGGCGCGTGAGACGTTGAAATGGGCGGGTAGCTGATGAAGCCTGAATCTGTGCAGATGGAGGAGAGACTTTTGTCACAAAATGGCGGGCCCCACCTTCTTGGCCAGCTGCTTTGGACGTTTACTGTGAGGGCACTGCTGCTTGTCTGGCGGGGGAGTAGGCCACTCCATCACACTCAGAACATGGGTGTTTCACAAAGAGGCAAGATTAGTGCACTCTTTCACCTGCAGCTGCGGGCACACCCGCTCTTGCTTTGTCTGGGGGAGGGCTGGAGCACAGAGCGGCAGCACCAGCCTGGGATGTCACTCAGATCCAACAGGCGAAGGTCAAGGTTATTTTTCTATGAGTTACCGTAAGGACTGTTGCATTTAATCATTTATGAAATATTCCTAGTAATTTTGTACAGTTTTTTCTTGCCTTATATGATTGCTCATCCTTCCAGTAGCAGCTGTGGTCCCAGTGGGAATGAGGTTACCGACAATCCCCTGACAGCTCTGAAAAGGTGTGCCAGACAGCGATGTGCAGGCCAAGGCTTTTTCACTTCCCACCCAGGACAGGGTGATTTTCAGGGCCCTCCCCAAGCCATGCCCGGCCAGACTCGGCTCACAGGAGCAGCTGGAAGGACTGGCCTCTCCGTCCTCTCCACCAGCCGGCAGATCCAGAGTCTCAGAGTTCTGCCAGGTCCCAGCAGAGTCTGCAGCATCTGGCAAGGCTTCTTCTACAGAATAAAGCCACCATGGAAAGTGCGCCTTTCAGCAACTGGTTTTGAATTTTTTTTTTAAACTATTAAAAGATCTGAACCGTCAGCTGCTTTGGGAACCAATCTGGATAGAAAGGCAAACAAAATAATAAAGTTGTGAAAGGAAATGGGAGGGGGCCACAGTGTGAGGATGTGAAGTGAAGGGGAGGTCACTGCCAAGAGCAGAAGAACTCGGAGAAAGGGAAGCATCCACAGTCTTAAAGGCTGGCACGCAGCTTGAGGAGAAAAGAGCCAAAGGAAGGATGCTGCACCCAGATAATTGGTTGCCGGTCTGAAAGGACTGCGCCAGAGATCCCAAATGGGGCTGGCCTGAAAAAATCACCTCCCTTTGCTCACCCTTCTACCTTTGCCAATTTGCAGAGAGCTACATGACTACAGGTCATTTCCAAGAGTGGCCAGAACTCTGAAGTGCCTGGCACAGTCCCTGCTTGTCCCCAGAACCCCAGGGACCAACATTGGGCTCACCTGTGGAGCTGTAGCCAAACGGAGGCGGCTGACGGTTATTGTAGCTGGCAGGCTGGCTTTGAGGAAAGAGACAAACACACACACAACCAGCCAGTTAGCAATCTTCAATGCCTATTACTAACCCTGCGGTGAAAAGAACTTTCTCAAATGGAGCATCATGGCACTGATGCCCAACCACCACCTCCCCAAGTTGAGAAACGGCAGGTTCCCTGTCAAGCCCTTCTTAGGAACATAAAAGAAGCCATGCTGGATCAGGCCAATGGCCCCTCCAGTCCAACACTCTGTGTCAGTGGCCAAAAACTAGTGTCCACCAGTGAGGCCAGAACTCGAAGCACCAAGAATACCAAGCACCATCACTCCCCAGAGTGTTCCATCTATATCTTGTAGATAATGGCCACTGATGGACCTCTGCTCCAGTCCTCCCTTGAACCTGCTTATGCTTGTGGCCACCACCACTTTTTGTCAAGGTGAAGATACACAATAGGCTACACAGAGGAACGAAGTTGCAATCAAATTAATCAAAATCACTCTGTGAAAAATATATTTACAAAATGTGATTCATACAAGAAAAAAAGTGCCGTTCAACAACCTCATCATTTTACATACTGCATGTGCATGTTTATTCACACACACACACACACATATATCAGTCCAAATCATAAATAAATCCAAGATATGAATCCAAAAAGAGCTCCAACGGACAGCTAGCAGTGTAAAGTCCATTTCGGACTGCCAGGTCCTTCCTCCAACTTGCAGTATATGTGTAGAGAATTTCTACACATATTAACTTGCTGACCAGATGGAGGCAGCAGCATTCCAATTTTGTGCATAAGTTTGTGAAAGATCTGAACATTGTGAAATTCTCTTTATTATTTATGATTTGGACTTATATATGTATGCATAAATATGCGCATACGGTATGTAAAATGATGAGGCTGCTGAATGGCACTTTTTTCTTGTATGAATCACATTTTGTAAATATATTTTTCACAGAGTGGTTTTGATTTATTTGATTGCAACCACCACTTTCTGTGGCAGTGAATTCCATGTGTGAATTACTCTTCCTTTCTCATTCTCAGCCTGTCACAAGAAGCAACTCTGCCTCCATCCAGCGTTTCTGTGATGTGTCCAACCAGCCCACCTGCATCCAGCCTGCAGGAAGGCCAGTTGCAGCTATCCAGGAAGCCTCCTGACATCCATAGGACAGACTGGTCCAGGGATACCTCCTGAGCGGCTTAGCAGCTTGTTTGCAGGGCTGAGTGGCTGGGAGACCTGCTTTTGTTCTATACAGATCACCTCTGCCTCACCTGGCCTGGCCCCAGTCAATTTCATTGCTGGTTAACACCCTTTGGCTCTTGCACACCTAGATGCTACCAGGGGATGGAGCAGAGAAAGATGCTGGGCTCCCAATCAAAGCTCCCTCTAAGCTGTGGAGCCTTGTGAGCAAAAATTCTACTTTGTGAGCTACTGGCGTTAAAGTTGTGAGCTGCTGCATAAATTAGTTTGCTCTGGGGCCATTTTTCCTGAGCTAAGACAAAAATGTGTGAGCCAAACGCTAAAAAACTGTGAGCTAGCTCACACTAACTCAGCTTAGAGGAAACACTGCTCCCAGTCTAGCAGCAGCAGCCGCCGCCACCATGTCCCCTTCAGTACCATTCTAGTTCCAGTCTCATCAAATCCTTCTGAAGTGTTTTTAAAGGAATCTTTTGTTACTCATTAATAAAAAATTAATTCAGAAACAGCACCTGTTCCATGAGCTGAACTATCAAAAAAGAAATAAAGCACAGGTGACAAACACTGGGACAGCAGGAACCCTGGGTTAATTCTACAGAAAGGCTTCCTGGTTTTATATGGGAATCCTAGAACCACAGAGTTCGAAGGGGCCCAACAGGCCACCTAGTCCAACCACCTGTTCGATCATCAGCAGCCTAGAGCATCCCTGACAAGTGCTAAAGACTGTCAGTGGGGGGGAGTTCACCACCTCCCTTGGTAGCCGATTCCACTCTTGAACAACTCTTATGGTAAAAAACATTTTTATTACGATCCAGCCAATACCTTCTCGCCCTTCGTTTAAACCCATTACTGTGAAGCTTCTCCTCTGCTGTCAACAGGATCAGCTCCCTGCCCTCCTCCTCTAAGGGACAGCCCTTCAAAGACTTCAAAAGAGCCATCATGCCCCCCTCCTTCTTCTTCTCCAGACTGAACATTGGAGGAAGCCCCAACTTCCTCCCGGTGCTCAGGCAGGAGACAGGCCTAGAAGGTCCCTTCACCAAGTCACCATGAGGGGTTCCAGTGGCCAGGAATTGGGACTCTAGCCCAGGGTCTTCAATGCTATCTTTTAAAACAGGGATCCCCAAACTTTTTGAGCCTGTGGGCATCTTTGGAATTGTGACATAGCATGGTGGACACAGTCACAACAAGGCTGTCACAGGAGGCCGAACCAGTGACAAAATGGCTTCCGCAGCTTCTCTTCAGCCACACAATGAAGATCCTTGTGCTGTGGGGACAGCTGCTGTTGAAGCAACATCTTTTAAAAATCTGCACAATCAACTCTCTCACGGCCAACCAGAAGGCTTGATGGGGAAAGCCCTACGTGGCCCCACCTACTTTCTAAATCCCTTGGTGGATGCCAGGAAAGGCATCAGCAGGCCTCATGGGACCCACGAGTTCCACACTGATGACGCCTGGTCTACAGGAACTGTGACCTGAGGAGCAGATTCCAGAATGGCCTCAACTGGAAGGGGCTCCAAGAGGTCCCTGGGCACTAACAGCCCTGCCCTCCATGACAAGTCTTCTCTGCTCCCTGCCTTCATACATTGTCTGCTGTGCTATGGCTTTCTAGGTCAGGTTCCGCCAGGTCTATAGTTGAGGCAAGCGGACGTCCTCACTCTACGACGCCACCCAACTGGCCTCCCAGCAATGACGGCCACTTCATTTGGGGCCAAGACTGTTAACGTCTTGGGGCAACTTAGGCTGCCCATGATAATTACGCCTCAAGTGCTTCGACCATCCATGCCGTCTTAAATGACTGACTTAATGTATTAGTTTAATTGTTTTAACTATTTTGATGTTTTATTGTAGGTTTTAATGTTTTAGCTTGTTGGAATCCCCCTCCGAGCCCTTCACAGGAAAGGGCGGGCTATAAATGTACAAAATAAAATAAAGAATAGGTGAAGTTAAAACACATGCAGGAAACAGTAGGGCCCCTAGACACACGGCAATCCCCAGTGGGTTAGACACCTCCACGCTAGCAAAACTATAAGCCCCACTGATTTTACAAGGCCACGTTGTCCCTGAAGGACCACCTCCTCCTGTACTGGCCAGCCCACCAGTTACCATCCTTTTCTCAAGCCCTGTTCTTTGCAGCCCCCTCCCCCTGGTCTACGGAAGTAAGGCAGGTGGCGACGAGAGACAGGAGGTAGTGGTCCTTCGGGGATAATGTGGCCTTGCAAAAGCAGTGGGGCTTATAGTTTTGCTAGAATGGAGGGGATTGCTCCACAGGGGATTGCTATGTGACCAGGGGCCCCATACACATGGAATGCTCTCCCCCACTTCATGCTCACCTGGCACCTGCCATGCTGTTCTTTAGGCACAAGGCCAGAGCATTCCTTTTATCTGAGGGGTGTCATCTTGTTTGGCTAGCCCAAGGAAAAATTTTATAAATATCATTTTAGGCTGCTAAATGTTGGCTTCCTGCTGTTAACCTATGCTCCAGGCTGGTTTTATATCGATAATATTTGGGGGGTTGTTTTTATCATTTTCAAGAGCCCCGTGATGCAGAGTGGTAAAGCTGCAGTACTGCAGTCGGAGCCCTCTGCTCATGACCTGAGTTTGATCACAGCGGAAGCTGGTTCAGGTAGCCAGCTCCAGGTTGACTCAGTCTTCCAAGGCCGGTAAAATGAGTCCCCATGTTGCTGGGGGGAAAGTGTAGATGACTGGGGAAGGCAATGGCAAACCACCTCGTAAAAAGTCTGCCTTGAAAACGTTGTGAAAGCAACGTCATCCCAGAGTCGAAAACGACTGGTGCTTGTACAGGGGACTACCGTTACCTTTTATCATTTTATTGTGTTGCTTTTACTCTGTGAGCTGCCACAATCAGCCTCTAGAGAGGCGGCATAAGCCCTCTCTATACAATACATACATCCTACTTGGGGCTTCCTTCATCATAGCTACAATAATCATAGCTTCATCATAGGCTGGAAAACGGCTAAAACCAATAAAATGAATTTTAACAGGGATAAATGTAAAGTTCTGCGTTTAGGTAGGAAAAATCCAATGCATGGTTATAGAATGGAGGAGACTTGTCTTAGCAGTAGTATGTGTGAAAAGGATCTAAGGGTCTTAGTGGATCATATGCTGAACATAAGTCAACAGTGTGATGCAGTGGCTAAAAGGGAAAATGCAATTTCGGGCTGTATCAATAGAAGTATAGTGCCCAGATCACGTGAAGTGATGGTATTGCTTTGCTTTGGTAAGACCTCACCTGGAGTATTGTGTTCAGTTTTGGGCACCACATTTTAAGAAGGATATAGACAAGCTGGAAAGGGTCCAGAGGAGGGTGACGAAGATGGTGAAGGGTCTGGAGACCAAGTCCTATGACGAAAGGTTGAAGGAGCTGGGCATGTTTAGCCTGGAGAGGAGGCGGCTGAGAGGTGATATGATCACCATCTTCAAGTACTTGAAGGGCTGTCATCTAGAGGATGGTGTGGAATTGTTTTCTGTGGCCTCAGAAGGTAGGACCAGAACCAAAGAGTTGAAATTAAATCAAAAAAGTTTCCGGCTCAACATTAGAAAGAACTTCCTGACCGTTAGAGCGGTTCCTCAGTGGAACAGGCTTCCTCAAGAGGTGGTGGGCTCTCCTTCCTTGGAGGTTTTTAGGGTAGATGGCCATCTGACAGCAATGAAGATCCTGTAAATTTAGGGGGAGGTATTTGCGAGTTTCCTGGACTAGATGACCCTGAAGGTGCCTTCCAACTCTATGATTCTATTAGGAGGAAATTCCTGACCGTTAGAGCAATTCCTCAGTGGAACAGGCTTCCTTGGGAGGTGGTGGGCTCTCATTCTTTGGAGGTTTTCAAACAGAGACTAGATGGCCATCTGACAGCAATGAAGATCCTGTAAATTTAGGGGGAGGTATTTGTGAGTTTCCTGCATTGTGCAGGGGGTTGGACTAGATGACCCTGAAGGTGCCTTCCAACTCTATGATTCTATTAGGAGGAAATTCCTGATTGTTAGAGCGATTCCTCAATGGAACAGGCTTCCTCGGAAGGTGGTGGGCTCTCATTCTTTGGAGGTTTTGAAACAGAGACTAGATGGCCATCTGACAGCAATGAAGATCCTGTAAATTTAGGGGGAGGTATTTGCGAGTTTCCTGCATTGTGCAAGGGGTTGGACTAGCTGACCCTGAAGGTGCCTTCCAACTCTATGATTCTATGATATTTGTATCCCACCTTTCCTTCAAGGAGATCCAGGCAGCTCATGTGGAACTTCCATTTTATTATCAAAACAACCCTGGTGGGGGAAGGAGGACTGAGAAAGAGTGACTGGCCCAAGGTCACCCCACCAGCTTCATGGCAGAGTTAGAATCTGAACCTGGATCCTTCCCCCCCCACTTGCCTAACCCACTTCCCTCCCCGCAAACACACAGGAGTCAAGTTTGAAACTGTAAGGCTGACGTTTCAGTCCTTGGAGCGTGACAGAGAACAGAAAACTCCCCTAGCGCCACTCTGTAAAAACCTGCAATTAGAGTCTGCTGGAGAAACCACAAGAACACATTTGTGAAGGACGGAAAACTGGATGAGTTAGTTGACCAGAGTGACCCATAGCATTGCTGTGGGGAGGGAGACTTGCCTACCAGTGGCATTCCTTTTCCATGTCCACAGCAGGTCCCCCAGAGCCTCTCAGTCAAAGCCCAAACTCAACATGTAGCCGCAGTGACAGCTGGTGAAATCCAGGAGCCTTCTGAGTGATGGTGATGCTGGATGGAGATACCAGCAGGCTGGGGCTTGTGAACAAGCTCGTCTCGTAGCAATTCAGCGGATTCTGTTCTGCTCTTACTTACCTATCTAGTGCTGGGATGAGGAGGGCCGGTGGTGGAGCAAGAGGCGGAGGAAACAACCCTGCAAAGGAAGACATTTGCTGAAAGCCTGAGTAGCATTCTGAGCTCTGCACAGCCATTACATAATTCACTCTTCCAGTGAAAAGGGCATCGAGTAACACGGTGGAAAAGCTTCTTCTCATCCCGTCCCAACATCATGTTGTAAGCCCCCCGCCCCCAAGGAACTGGAAAACATGCCGAGAGATGATGAAGCACACAGGGTGGGTTTCACTTCTCCTCATGGGGAGGGCAGGGGAGAGAAGGCCCCCAGCTGGGGTTTTGGTCTCTCTGCAGAGCTGCATCTCTAAGGTTGTCAGATGGTTTCCCATCCTTGTATCCAACAGCACCAGATCTGCCAAGCTGCAGAGAGAGATGATGCACAAGCTGCAAGAGATGATGGCACACCTTCCCTCTGGGCTCTGCGGCCTCCGTTTTCTTTTATAAAAGATCATTATGCACCCACAGAAACTTCAGAGGAGGATGCCACTGAGCCTTAAGGGAGATGGTACAAAAAATAACCCAGCTTTTTGCAAATTTTTTGAAACTTATAAGCTTACTCTATGTTGCCTCCTCACCCAGCAGTTCTACAGCGGACTATGCAAAGATCCTTGCATGTAACTGTATCTGTGTAGCTAGTTACAACACACGGTTTGAGGTTTTTAGATACTGGCATTAGAAATGACTGTCTCCAACCTCCTCCTAAAACCATGCACAGGAAACTATCCAGAAGATGGAAACAAAAGTGCCCTCCGTCCTGAATTACTTGGGATGAGAGGACAGAAAAGGAAAGGTCCCCTGTGCAAGTACCAGTCGTTTCCGACTCTGGGGTGATGTTGCTTTCACAACGTTTTCACAGCAGACCTTTTAACGGGGTGGTTTGCCATTGCCTTCCCCAGTCATCTACGCTTTCCCCCCAGCAAGCTGGGGACTCATTTGACAGACCTCAGAAGGATGGAAGGCTGAGTCAACCTGAGCCGGCTACCTGAAACCGATTGAACTCAGGTCGTGAGCAGAACTTAGGACTGCAGTACTGCAGCTTTACCACTCTGCGGCACAGACAACACCACAAATCTAAGGAGCATTGGTAAGGGTCTAATGGCATTAATGCCATCTAGATGTTGGTTTAAAATGGGGGAGGGAGAGAAAAAATGAAAGCTCCGCACATCTCAAAATACTGTCTCTGCCTGGAACTTTGCAGTGCCCCATGCTTTCATGGTAGGTTTGCCAGCCTCCAGGAGATTTCCCAGAATTCCAACTGATCTCCAGACAAAAGATATCAACTCCCCTGAAGAAAATGGCTGCTTTGGAGGGTGGAATCCATGGCTTTATAGTCTTCCCACTCTTCTCCCTCCCAAACTTCCTTTCCTCCCCAAGCTCCACACTCAAATTTTCAGGAATTTCCTAACCCAGTTGGCAACCCTGTTCCATGTGGAGAGGGGCCACCCCACTTGAGCATAACTGCCAAGCCCCAAGTTACCCAGCAACAATTCACATACTTTAGACTGAACTACTCCATTCCCAGTGAGGTCTACTCAGACACAAACTTGCCACTGTCATGTAGAGTATACAGAGGTTTGTACCTGGAATAGGGCCTGGTGGTGGAAGACCTACACAAAGCAACAAAAGAGCAGTGAGGACAGCGACAAATATGTTTCAAAAAGCAAGCACCTGAGCAGCCCCTCCTTTTGCACCTAGATCCAGTCCTGCCAGTGAATCCCACCCAACGTGTGAGGAACACGAGAATTATCCCGCCTACTTTCTGATTCCCATGAGCTGCTTTGAAAGGCAGAACTGAAAGACTTGATAAATATCCAATATCTTTAGCTTTCCAAATTTGCCTTCCAAAGAGGTACTTATGTAACGGTACTTATGGCCCAAGCAATCACAACCCTGATAGAGATGATACAGTCAGGTGAGTTGGATTCCATTTAACTGGAGAAGGAACCAATATCTGCTGTGAAGCTGTCTTATCCAGGAAGAGACCTGTGGCCTGCCTAGGCCGAGAGGCAGAACTTCAATGAGATCACACAGGTCTCGTCTAGTCCCGTGAGCAAACGTCTGATTCATCTAAGAACTCCAGTCCTGGACTCTACCGAAGAGATATAGCCCTTCCCCCTTCTGTAACAGTGGAGAATCAAAACTGTATCCATGACTGTTGTCCATCCAAGTTCCCTTGGGTTGCAGCTACAGAGAGGCATAAAAGCAATAGCTCTCAAGAGATCTTATGTCCCCAGTAAATGCTTTTGGGATTGAAGCCCGAGGCTCAATTTTTAAAAAGAAAATGATGCTGTCAGGGTAAACGATGCTTTTCTCTCACAAAATTCTGCCCCTGCGCAGCTCATTATGTTAAATGGGCTACCACCCGTGCAAAGTAGTCGTCACATGCTGGCTTGTGAGCCACACACTGGATCGTGCACGGCAAAACTCAAACTTAAGAGATCATCACCTTTGGCCATGCTGTTAATAAATCAACTCCCCCTTGCATCCGAAACAAGCCTAAAAGTAACAAGGACAAGGAGCATGAAGGTCTCGGGTGCAGCTAGAATATGAATAATCACAGCTCCAAGGTGCTTAGACTTGAGTGCTGTGTGGGAATTGTTAACACACCAGAGAAATAAACACAGCCTTTGTTTATTACGTTAGATTTATATCCCACCCATTCTACGAAGACTCAAGGCACTCATGAGGTTAAAGCCCCCCCACCTAGTGTGGAGGCTGCCTCCTGCTGGAACTCTGTATGAGTCACTGCTCTGGTTGTGCTTCCTTCCAAACAGCTTCCTCTAAGGTCAGGTAGTTTTGCAGCATTTCTTGACCGGTCACATTTTATTTGGGTACAGTCCAATATTCCCTGCCATCAGAGGAGCCTGCCCTTTGCACCTCACAACGAATCAAAACTCTAGACTAACATTCTTCCACTTCAGAGGTACATCCACAGTGGCATGCACCAAAAAACAGAGCATGGGCTTCTTAAAGAGCAATTCTTTCACATTCCAAAAGCAAACCTATGTGCAGTTTAAGAGCAAAGAAGCACACTTCTGATTTTAATTTTGAGAGCATGAACAGCACAGGGAAGCTCCAGTCTGGAGAGCCGAGGACTGGGATGCAGCAGGACAGCCAGCCCTCCACTGACCAGCTGCCTGCAGAGAGCCACAAAGGATGGCAGACGGCTCCGTTAGGGAACTGTGCAGGCTTCCCGGCACCTACCTGGAGGGTGGAGAGGGGGTGGGACGGACGTCACTGGCGGTGGTGGTGGGTGGAGGAAGTGCGGTGGAGGAGGACCGCCTAGGGGTGGGGGAGGCCCCGTTGGTGGTGCAAACGGCTGCTGCTGAGGAGGCTGTTGTGGCTGCGATGGCTGCTGAGGCTGCTGAGGAGGCTGCGATTTGCTCCCGTGATCCCCAAGAACCTTGGAAACGGCACAAGGCCAGAAAGGGAGGTTCCTTTTAAAACGCTTCCCATTAATTCCAATTCCACTCCCTCCCTCCCTCAGTACATGCACTACAAATAAGCAAAATCCTGCCCTCTGGACAAACTCCTAGCTGAGGAAAGAGATGTATCCCGATGCACACATCTGCCCCAACTCACAATCCAGGCAGGGCACGGATTGAACTTTCTTTCCTCAACATTTCGTGCTCCCCACCTTAACATGAGTGAGACACGGTTAAGCCTAACAAAGCATGTAGACGGCAATTCCAAAGGCAGAACATGAGAGTCAGTAGAGGATTTGGCAGAACATCCAAATCGCGAGATGTTTTAGTCCCACTGAACACTGCCTTGGTCAGGCCACACCTGGAGTCTTGTGTGCAGTTCTGGAGGCCTCACTTCAAGGGGGATGTGGGCAGAACGGAGGGGGTGCAGAGGAGAGTGAGGAGGAGGATCAGGGGCCTGGAGACCAAGAAGCCCTGTGAGGAGAGGCTGAGGGACTTGGGCATGCTCGGTCTGGAGGAGGTTAAGGAGGGACATGATTGCTCTTTTTAAGTATCTGAAAGGCAGCCACTTAGAGAAGGGGGCAGAGAGTTACTCCTGTTGGCAGCGGAGGGTAAGACTCGCAATAATGGATTTAAATCACAGTCAGAAAGCTGGATATTAGGGGGGGAAATCTTCGACAGTAGGGGTAGTTTAACAGCGGAACTGGATGCCTAGGGATGTGGTGAGCTCTCCCTCACTGGCAGTCTTCAAGCAGCGGCTGGACAGACACCTGTTCTAGGCTGGTCCTGCACGGAGCAAGGGGCTGGACTAGATGGCCTCTATTTCCCCTTCCAACTCTATGATTCTATGAAACTCGCCTATCAGGAACACCAGATCACAGTTTAAGTTTTCATCCAACAACCGAGTTATACACCCAACCGACATTCTCAAGGTCTGTGCTAAGGAGTGCTTACCTGAATGGGGTTCTCCTCGGAAGCATGCTTATCTCGGCGCCTTCCTTCGACCCTTCGGATGGTGCCTGCCTGTCCACCAATCACGTCAATGGTCCCACCCAGCTTCCTGGCACAGAAAGTGAAAGACGCATCATCTGCTGCACCCAGCAACCTTGAGGATCATGTCTCTGCACTCATCTCTCACTTCCACCAAACACTTCTCCCTGTTTTTTTTTTGGGGGGGGGGGGCAATGCACATGTATGAACAGGCGCAAGAGAGGACAAGAGTGCTGGGATCATCTAGGCCACAGCAAATCCTCTTTAGCCAAGGGATGGCTGCTTGGGTGCCCCTCCCAGAGACTGGCATGGGGAGGGCATATGCAAAGCCTCTGAAGAACTGGCTGCAGAGGGCAGAGAGACGGGCACTTGCTAGGGACCAAAGCAAAAGGGGTGAGTGTAGGAAGCCAACCTTCCAGCAACAGCACCACTTGGTTTCTACATTCTCTTTAGCCTCAACTTGTCTTGGGTATGATTCTGGACAGATACACAGAATGGATAAACAGGTGTGATCTCGATGTAAGCAGGCAAAAGTTTTGCGAAGGACAGGGCCATCGAGAGGTACAAGCAGTAATGGCTAAATAGACTCTCCATGTTCTGAGGCAGTCCAACTCCTCTGAATACCCAGTGGTGGAGGGAAAACAGCGGAGGAGGCCTTGGCCTCCATGTCTTGCTTACAGACCTTCCAGGGCATCTAGTTGGCTGCAGTGAGAAACAGGATACTGGACCAGATGAACTTTCAGTCCAGTACAGAAAGGAATTTTTTTTCATACCGGGGGGAGGCAGGGGGAATTAACTGGAGAAACAGGAAGACACACATACATTTAAGACAATCCACTCTTGGCAATACAGATGCCTGGACTAAAGCAGTTAAGTCTCTATCAATGTGAAACCCCCAAGCAAAAGCAGCTTGCTGTAATATTTGCTTAATGCAAAAGGCTCAGCATGCAGTCTGTGTACCTGTTAGGGGGAGGCCCGGCCTTTATTCGCCCACCGACGAGGGCCACAAAGTCTGTTTTAAAATCCATTTTGACAATATTGTTCTCTGGTTCTTTTTCTGCATTTCCTGTTCTTCCTTGCTGAACCTGAGCAGGATGAAAGCAAGAAAGAGAGAACAAGTGCAGCAGTCATATGAGAAAAGCCCAGCGGGATGAGATCCACGGCCCATGTTGTTCAACACGGACCACGGGGACCGGCCAGGGGCCCCAGAGGAACCCAAAGGTCACAGAAGCCAGACTCTTCCCCTCCCACTGTCCCCAGCAACTGGCATCCACATGGAGGTTCCATCTGCACATCAGAACTAACAGCCACAGATGGCCTTCTGCTACATGAATTTCCCAGAGTCTCTTTTAAAATCATCTTGTCTTGTGGCAGCAGTAGTTGTTCTGAGTTTCATTTGTTCTTTCTTGGTAAGCCACCTCAAGGAAGTCTCCAGAAAGGCATCTACATTTTCTAAATAATGATTAACACCCCCCCCCACTTGACAGAGAGTTCCACATGTTAGAACATAAGAACATAAGAGAAGCCGTGTTGGATCAAGCCAATGGCCCATCCAGTCCAACACTCTGTGTCAGATAAGAACATAAGAGAAGCCCTGTTGGATCAGGCCAATGGCCCCTCCAGTCCAACATTCTGTGTCACACAGTGGCAAAAAATTTTATACATACACACACACTGTGGCTAATAGCCACTGATGGACCTCTGCTCCATATTTTTATCTAAACCCCTCTTGAAGGTGGCTATGCTTGTGGCCGCCACCACCTCCTGTGGCAGTGAATTCCACATGTTAATCACCCTTTGGGTGAAGAAGGACTTCCAAGTTAATTTTGCCTGGCATGAACCACCACCTTCTTTCTGGGGTCCCGAGTCTATTGTTTATCAGTTTTGTTGAAAGCCTCTGAATTCTAGTATTTTGGGAGAGGAAGAAAAAGTTACCCTTATCAACTTTCTTTACTACACGTGTAACTTCAAAAAGTTGTACTGTGTTGGCCCCAAATTCTTCAGTTTCTCCCTCAGGGAAGGTATCCTTTTATCCTTTTGCTTACCTTCTTCGGCACCTTTCCCTACTTAATGATATCCCATTGGAGATGCTAGGTCCACCAGACCAGCATATGGTATTCCAAAGACAGCCACACCACAGATCTATACAAGGGTGCGTGGCCCAAGATCTCAATAGCTCAAGCAGGGGCTTTTCTTAGTTAAAATGGAAACATGTCTTGTTTTGACACCAGAATAAAAAAAACGTTGCTGAGAGAGTACGTAAGAGAAGAATGACCATCCTCAGAGGAACTCACTAATGCCTTTCTACGTGAGTCACTGTTCTGGTCAAGTTTCCTGATTGGAAAGGCTGGGGCAGAAGCACAATGGGCACTTTCTTTGTTCCCTCAACTGCGACTGAATGATCAGTCCCACCATTGAACTGGTGCTGCGTAGAATCTCTCTGGTGCAAAAGTACTCAAGATGCTTTGCATGTGCTGATGCACGAGCACATTATTATCTGTTGCAGGCGTGGAGCCCGTTTTAGAGCTAGATTGTAGAGTTGCCTCATAATGACAGAAGTATGAGAAGATTGACAATCCCTTCCCATGCGTATTTTGACAGCAAGCCCCAGCAAGTCAAAAAATAAGAATGGGTTGAGGCCCTTGGGAGCCATGGTGCCTGTTGACACCTTTGCCTGCCAACTGTTTTTAGAAAGTAGGTGGGGATAAAGCTTCTGATTGGCCACTGAAGATTTGTTTGGCTTTGCAGATTTTTCTAAAAGGTTGTTCTGGCAGCAGCAGAAGGATCTTCACTGTGTGGCTGAAGGGAAGCTGCGGCAGCCATTTTGTGTCCAAATTCCAAAGGTGCCCACAGGCTCCAAATGACAGCGTATCATAGGGGAGTCACCAAAAACAGGGAATAAACAATGACCTCACAGAGTTCTAGAACTCAATCCATTTTAAGCAACTAGTTCTTCAACAGGATAATGCAAAATAATTTGGTAATCTTTATCCAAAAATACCAGCGTACTCCATTCCTATCAGAATTCTAAGGTGGAATGACTTCCGATTACATGTGGGGAATTCTACTTTGGACTGCTGAACTTCATTTTAAAAACAGCTCCAGGAAAGCAAAAGACTGCCACACCAGGTTCCGATTCAGATCCTTCCCTGTTCTGCTTTACAAGGAAGTGATACTTTAAAAAAAACAAACACAAGGGAACATTTAAAACAACAGCAACACATAACCCCACCAGACGCACACAGATCCGGATGTCCTCCTCTGCCCAGAATGTTGCACAGAACCTCTCTAGTGCCCCAGCAACCTCTCCCTTTAGGGGAGGGATGGTGGCTTAGTGGTACAGCATCTGCTTGGGAAGCAGAAGGTCCCAGGTTCAATCCCTGACATCTCCAACTGAAAAGGGTCCAAGCAAGTAGGCATGAAAAACCTCAGCTTGAGACCCTGGAGAGCCGCTGCCAGTCTGAGTAGACAATACTGACTTTGGGAAGCATGGTGGCTCAGTGGTAGAGCATCTGCTTGGTAAGCAGGAGGTCCCAGGACCAATCCCCGGAATCTCCAACTGAAAAGGGTCCAGGGCAAGTAGGTGTGAAAAATCTCAGCTTGAGACTCTGGAGAGCCGCTGCCAGTCTGAGTAGACAATACTGACTTTGATGGACCGAGGGAGGTCTGATTCAGCAGAAGGCAGCTTCATATGTTCCCACTACTCGCCTCCTCCAGACATTCAGGATGAAAGATTCAGGCACATCAGTCTTCAAATACCTCAGGGTGATATTTCCTATCCAGAAGTCAAGTGTGGGGCCAAGGCCTGGCTTTGAAGGCTCTCCTCATGAAACCTTTAGAAAGTCACATGGTCTGGAATTTCACAATTGCTGACAAAGCTTTTTCCCCCACTTACTTCTCACAAGTGTGCTTTGGGGGGAAGAGAGAGATCTGGGGTTTGCTCTTTTACCTTGTCCTGATCTGGATGGTCCAGGTCAGCCCCCATCTCCTCAGAACTCGGCAACTAAACAAGGAGGGCTGGGCTGGGAAGTCACCAGTGATGTCCAGGGTGGCCATGCAGAGGTAAGTCATGGCAAACCACCTCTGTTCCTCTCATGCCTGGCATGCGTCAGGGACAACTTGACACCACCTCCTCCTTAGCTGTACACCACAATGCACCTTGGTGCCAACCACCACTTTCTCCATGCCCTCCCGAGCACAGGCAACTAGGCAAATGCAGGAGCTGGGCAGGAGTTCTTCTTCCGTGCTTGGCATGTGGAGTAGGATTATGCTGTTGTTATTTTCTATACCCTAGAAGATGGCTGCCCTGGCCTGGAAAGTCCAAGGCTAGCTCGAACTCATCAAGATGGGAGACCACTCAGAGGCAGGCAAGGCCAAACCACAGCTGCCCACCTCTTGCCTTGGAAGCCTCACGGAGTTGCCATCCCTCAACAGCACCTTCCACCACCATTTTGGTTTTGGTTTTAGCTGGGGATGCTCTTAAAATTGAACATGAACATATGAAGCTGCCTTATACTGAATCAGACACTTGGTCCATCAAAGTCAGTTTTGTCTTCTCAGACTGGCAGCGGCTCTCCAGGGTCTCAAGCTGAGGCTTTTCACACCTTTCTGCCTGGACCCTTTTTAGCTGGAGATTCCAGGGATTGAAGCTGAGACCTTCTGCTTACCAAGCAGATGCTCTACCACTGAGCCACCGTCCCTCCCCAAAACAAAGTATTGTCTTCTCAGACTGGCAGCGGCTCTCCAGGGTCTCAAGCTGAGGTTTTTCACACCTATTTGCCTGGACCCTTTTTTTGGAGATGCCAGGGATTGAACCTGGGACCTTCTGCTTCCCAAGCAGATGCTCTACCACTGAGCCGCCGTCCCTCCCCAAATTCTTGTAACCGAGAGGAAAGGTGGGATATAAATGGTTTTAATAAATATAATAAATAAATATGGTTGGCAAGCAGATGCCAGGAGCGACAGCAAAAAACGAGACAAAGGCTGCAGCACACAGTCAAGAAAGGGAAGGAACGGATGAGAAAGGCTCACCTGCCAGCTGGCTGGCAGTCTCCCAGCAGTTCCTGCTGCTGCCAAGGGCACCTCACCTGCCACCCTCCTCTGCAGCTGCCCACCTGTCCTGTTTCTAGGAGCAATTCTTTCCTCACGTTTGCTACGCAAGAGCCTTTTTCACTGCAAATGCCGGGGAGCAAACCCTGGGCTGCCTGCTCGCAAAGCACCTGCCCTGCCGCTCAGCTGCGGCCTTCTATGCCACCACTAACCTGCTCTCAAATGCGCAAGGCACTGACCCCTGTGCCACAAGCGAGGCCTCAGGCTTCTTCACTGGAGAGGCCCTGCCGCTCTGCTTCTTACCGTGATCTTATTCTCTGTGCTGAGGGGAGCTGAGGGCTCCAGGCCCAGCTGCAGCCGGCGCTGCTTCTCGCAGTAGGCCTTCCACGTCTCCTCGTTGAACCCGTAATTGAAATAGTCTGAGAGGTCAGCACCTGGGAAGAAGCAGAAGACGTGAGGGGGAGGGTCCGGAGGCCTGAGCAGCCACAGAACGGGTGGGGGGTGGGGAGAGATGGCAGAATGGTTGGAGTTTGAAGCAGAAAAACACTTTTTAAAAACTCTTTACGTAAGAAGGCATAAGAGTGTTACAGAATTTTATATTAATATTAGGTAGTCTTCCAGGTTATTTAATTACGTCTTGCGATCGTGATTATTGTTTTTCCTCCTCGTCAGCCTATTTTGGTTTTAAATTATTTGTAATTTGTTTCGTATATACTGTCTTGAGCTTAAGACTGTTGGTCAAAGAAGCTAACAAATAAAAGGAAAGGAAAACTAGCCAAGCAGGGCGACGCTCATCCGTCATTTTCTACTTGCAGTGATTTTTCAACATTCTCAACAAATCCATCTCCCTCCTGAATTGGCCCAGTCCCCTCCACCACCTCATGCGCCTACACATGCAGACCTGTTCTCAAGTCTTCACATTGTTCCTACAGAATTTAAGACTACTGCAGAGGAATTAATCCCGGGTTTGTACAGTGAAAAGCTGCAACGAGCTGTCAGTGTGCACTGCTACACAACTACAAAGCTCTTACCTAAAGCAGGCCCACAGCCACAGAGGGGGGACCTGTGGGGGTCCTGGCCAGACTTCTGCCCTCCCAACTCAGGGCCTCTAACTGGTGGCCTTTGCTGCCCACCAACATGGCCACTGCTGCAGCCTCCTCCCTCCCTACCATCCAAATTGTGTGGGAGAGGCGGCAGAAGCATGGGGAGTCTGGCGGTTGCTTCTGCCACTCCTTCCATGTGATTTGGATGGGGGAAGGAGGGGGCGGTCCGTGCTTGAAGGCAGCCCCTGCCAGTGATTCAAGTTGCAAGGGAGGGCCAGCAAAAGCAGCCAGCCCAGGAGGGAAGGTGGGAGGCACAGAATTTTTCGGTGGGAAGGGGCTTTTAAAAAACCCAAGTGCCTACTAAATTTTTTTTAAAAACCCTCCAAAAAACAACACCACCCCCCTAGCTATGCCCCTGACCTGAAGTGGTTACCATTTGGGGCACTTTACTCCCTGAAGCAATCCTAAAACTTTCCCCGGGAAATGCAGTGGTGACAGTCAATGCTGGCAAATGTTGATCTTACCATGGCTAAAGCTGCCCTCATAACCCTGGCCAGGGCAGGCGGCCCCACACAGCAGAGAGGGGAGCTCCCACAACACCTCCCGACCCCAACCATGGCCAGCTCTCCAGCAGGCCCGAGACAAGTGGGGATATCAACAGCCAAAATCTTTAGATATTCAGCTTCTCCTTACTACAGCAGTGTCAAGTTAGCAGTAGCCAAAGGACAAGATTTATTTTATTTGTTAGATTTATATCCCGCCATTCCCACAAGGAGGCTCAAGAAGAAGATGAAGAAGATATTGGATTTATATCCCGCCCTCCACTCCGAAGAGTCTCAGAGCGGCTCACAATCTCCTTTACCTTCCCCCCCTCACCAGACACCCTGTGAGGTAGATGAAGATATTGGATTTATATCCCGTCCTCCAGAGTCTCAGAGTGGCTCACAATCTTCTTTACCTCCCCCCCCCCCACCAGACACCCTGTGAGGTAGATGAAGATATTGGATTTATATCCCACCCTCCACTCCGAAGAGTCTCGGAGCGGCTCACAATCTCCTTTCCCTTCTCCCCCCACAACAGACACCCTGTGAGGTAGATGAAGATATTGGATTTATATCCCGCCCTCCACTCCGGAGAGTCTCAGAGCGGCTCACAATCTCCTTTACCTTCCTCCCCCACAACAGACACCCTGTGAGGTAGATGAAGATATTGGATTTATATCCCGCCCTCCACTCCGGAGAGTCTCAGAGCGGCTCACAATCTCCTTTACCTTCCTCCCCCCACAACAGACACCCTGTGAGGTAGATGAAGATATTGGATTTATATCCCGCCCTCCACTCCGAAGAGTCTCAGAGCGGCTCACAATCTCCTTTACCTTCCCCCCCACAACAGACACCCTGTGAGGTAGATGAAGATATTGGATTTATATCCCATCCTCCACTCCAGAGAGTCTCAGAGCGGCTCATAATCTCCTTTACCTTCCTCCCCCACAACAGACACCCTGTGAGGTGAGTGGGGCTGAGAGGGCTCTCACAGCAGCTGCCCTTTTAAGGACAACCTCTGCCAGAGCTCTGGCTGACCCAAGGCCATTCCAGCAGCTGCAAGTGGAGGAGTGGGGAATCAAACCCGGTTCTCCCAGATAAGAGTCTGCACACTTAACCACTACACCAAACTGGCTCTCAAGGCAGGTCACATCAATATTTTCAAACATTAAAAACCAGTTATCACCACAAATACTTAAGACAGTTAGAAGATGGCAAAATATACATTATGTCACAGCCCTAACAGCTGGATCGATGGTGGAAAGGCGAGTCATGGCAAGAGAATGATGCCACTCTGCGTGGGCAGTTTCCAGCAGGGAGGCCAAGGGGCTGGGCCTCAGCCACCTCAACCAAGGGCTTGGCAGAACAGCTCCATTTTACAGGCCCTCCCAAGCTGTAAGAAGCCCTGCAGATGGGGAAGAAGCCATGCCTCAGCCTTGTGGCATTGCCCAATCTGGCGCTTTTTAAAAATTACACTTTCTGCAAATGTTAACAGTGTGAAAATTAAAAAAGAAATCTGACCATTCCAGACTATCCAGATAGAGTCTGGGCCTTCTCAGAGAACACATCGCCAAATATCATGGCTGCCAAACAGTTTGCGAATTAGTAAGCGACCATCCTTAACTAAATGAGAGTTAATACACTATGTCCGTGTGTGCGTGTGAGGCACTGGTCCTTGGTATTTCAGGAGAAAAAGTTAAAGATGTTGACCAGCGAATCCCTGACATTTACACAAAACCTCACTTAACTGTTAAAAGACATCAGCAACTTGTTTTGCACAGTTCAAAAGTTAACATGATTATTTTACTGTTTATGATCATCTAACGGTGCTTCTGTGATCTGCATTAGCAGATGGTTAAACCTGGGCAATGGTTAAAGTATCTTTTTGGGCTCTGTTGCTCAAGGTTAATGCCTTAAAACAGGGAGCCATGGCACCCACTCACACCTCTGCTGGCCCCTGCCAAGTATTTTCAGAAAGTGGGCAAGGCCAGAGTGGGCTTTTACCCAGCAAGGCTTTGGGCAGGCCACTGGAGATATGATTGGCTGGTCAGATTTTCAAAAACTGCTTTCGTAGCAGCTGTCACCACAACAGAAGGATCTCCAATGTATGACTGAAGGGAAGCTCTGGCAACCATTTTGTGGCTGGCTCCCCCTCCTGCAGCACCCATTTCATGGCTGCACCCACCACACTTCATTAGATTTCCAAAGGTGTCCACAGGCTAAAAAGGGTTGAGGATCTCACCTTAAAAAATGACTTGACTTTGGCTGATGGAGAGAGAGAAGAATTTCCTCCCCTTCCTCTCTGCAGCCCCCTCCCCAACTCAACAGTCCCAGGGAAAATCCTTCTAGGGGTCAGA
Organism: Heteronotia binoei; assembly: GCF_032191835.1. Classification (NCBI taxonomy): domain Eukaryota; kingdom Metazoa; phylum Chordata; class Lepidosauria; order Squamata; family Gekkonidae; genus Heteronotia; species Heteronotia binoei. Next base: position 8,279,097 of record NC_083233.1, read on the forward strand.
AGGCACTGCAGGTAGGGTTGCCAGCCTCTAAGTGGGGCCCGGAGACCTCCTGCAACTGATCTCTAGCTGGCAGAGATCAGCTCCCCTGGAGAACATGGCTGCTTTAAAGGGTGGACTCTAGGGCAGGGGTGGCCAACAGTAGCTCTCCAGATGTTTTTTGCCTACAACTCCCATCAGTGCCAGCCATTGGCCATGGTGGCTGGGGCTGATGGGAGTTGTAGGCAAAAAGCATCTGGAGAGCTACCATTGGCCACCCCTGCTCTAGAGCACTGTACCATGCAGAGGCCCCACCCCCAAACCCCACCTTCTCCTGGATCCACTCCTGAAGTCTCCAGGTTTTTTCCAGCACAGACCTGGCAACCCTGTCCATGCAGGAGCCAAGAGGAGTGCAGGAAAACTAGCACACTTCCCGGGTCATAAACCATTCATTTGATCCTGACTTCCACAGGCTGAAATGGGTCACGTCTTCCTGCCCATCCACCCTGCTCCCCGCAAACCCCCACCCCTAGCACTAGTGAGGAGATACAATTTTTTTTAAAAAAAGAAATCTACTGATAATATTTACCACAAGAAACTCTGAGGCCCCACCTGGTTTCCTCCATGGTTTGTCTTCAAACGATTCTAAATCCACTTCTATTACAGGCAAGCCGTTTATATTTCCCGCAGCCTCTAAATCAATACCTTTGGGCTGCAGCTTGGCTTTGAAGAGAGAGAGAAAGACACAGGCCATTAGTGCCGAGACTTTGCCTCCTATCCATTCGTTTCCCTGCTGCAGAAGAAGAAGAAGAAGAAGAAGAAGAAGATATTGGATTTATATCCCGCCCTCCACTCCGAAGAGTCTCAGAGCGGCTCACAATCTCCTTTACCTTCCTCCCCCACAACAAACACCCTGTGAGGTAGATGAAGATATTGGATTTATATCCTGCCCTCCACTCCGAAGAGTCTCAGAGCGGCTCACAATCTCCTTTATCTTCCTCCCCGACAATAGACACCCTGTGAGGTGGGTGGGACTGGAGAGGGCTTTCCCAGCAGCTGCCCTTTCAAGGACAACCTCTGCCAGAGTTCTGGCTGACCCAAGGCCATTCCAGCAGGTGCAAGTGGAGGAGTGGGGAATCAAACCCGGTTCTCTCAGATAAGAGTCCGCTCACTTAACCGCTACACCAAACTGGCTGCAGAAAGCCCACTGCTCTTTCCCCAGCCGAGGCTTCCGTGGAAGTTCTTCTTCCTGATGTGGCTTCTTATTCTTCAAAAGAGCTGTGGACTTGGCTGACCTGACTCAGGGGGGAGGGAGAGCGCAACTTGGCTCCCAGGCTGGCCACATTTTGGAGCTAATCGGCCAAGACACATCATGACATACAGACACACAAAGTTGCCTCATATTGAGTCATACCCTTGGTCATACCCCAGGTCAGCATTGTCTACACAGACTGGCAGCAGCTCTCTAGGGTCTCAGGTTAAAGTCCATAACATCACCTACTTGCAGATTCTTTAACTGGAGATGCTGGGGATTGAATCTGAGATCTTCTGCATGCCAAGAAGATACTCTGACCCTGAGCCATGGTCCTGTGGTATTAAAATGGCCCCCAAGCAAAGCTCCGTTGTTTTTTCCCACTGTTCATTTTAGACTGTAGAATTCTTGGGGGCAGCAACCTCTCTACTTCGGAAACTCCAAACCACCACAATATACTATAAAAAGTATTGTTATTTAAAATAAAACAGATGCATCCAAAAGCTGAGGAACACACCAAATGGTTTGGATTCTGTAACCGTTAGGTGGATCTGTAACTGGTTGACAGATTGCACCCAAAGAGTGCTTTGTGAATGGTTCCTCATCCTCTTGGAGAGGAGTGACAAGTGGAGTGCCTCAGGGATCTGTCCTGGGACCTGTCTTGTTCAACATCTTTATAAATGATTCGGATGAAGGAATAAAGAGAATGCTTATTAAATTTGCAGATGATACGAAATTGGGAGGGGTTGCAAACACAAGAAGACAGAAACAGGATACAGGATGGTCTTGACAGGCTGGAAAACTGGGCTAAAACCAATAAAATTATTGTTAACAGGGATAAATGTAAAGTGCTGCATTTAGGTAGGAAAAATCCAATGCATGGTTATAGGATAGGGGAGGCTTGTCTGGGCAGTAGTTATGTGCGCAAAGGATCTAGGGGTCTTAGTGGACCATACGCTGAACATGACTCAACAGTGTGATGTGGTGGCTAAAAAGGCAAATGGAATTTTGGGCTGTATCAACAGAAGTATAGTGTCCAGATCACGTGAAGTGATGGTATTGCTTTACTTTGCTCTGTATTGTGTTCAGTTTTGGGCACCACATTTTAAGAAGGATACAGACAAGTTGGAACGGGTTCAGCAGAGGGCAACGAAGATGGGGAGGGGTCTGGAGACCAAGTCCTTTGAGGAAAGGTTGAAGGAGCAGGGCATGTTTAGCCAGGAGAGGAGATGGCTGAGAGGTGATATGATCACCATCTTCAAGTACTTGAAGGGCTGTCATATAGAGGATGGTGTGGAATTGTTTTCTGTGGCCTCAGAAGGTAGGACCAGTACCAATGGGTTAAAATTAAATCAAAAGAGTTTCTGGTTCAACATTAGGAAGAACTTCCTGACCGTTAGAGCAGTTCCTCAGTGGAACAGACTTCCTCGGGAGGTTTTTAAACAGAGCCTAGATGGCCATCTGACAGCAGTGAAGATCCTGTGAATTTAGGGGGAGGTGTTTGTGAGTTTCCTGTATTGTGCAGGTGGTTGGACTAGATGACCCTGGAGGTCCCTTCCAACTCTATGATTCTAAGCAAACTGGCCACTGGGCAACGCAATGAAATTTAGCAATGAAGAGCTGATTATAAGAAGAACTAGTTGATGAGGTGAAAGTAGTCAGCACCCTAGTACTAATGACCAGGGCTTTTTTGGTAGCAGGAACTCCTTTGCATATTAAGCCACAGACCTCTGATGTAGTCAATCCTTGAAGAGCTTACGGGGCTCTTAGTACAGGGCCTACTGTAAGCTCTTGGAGGATTGGCTATATCAGGGGGGTGTGGCCTAATATGCAAAGAAGTTCCTACTACAAAAAAAGTACTGGTAGTGACCATGTAGTTTTGGAATTAACAGTCTTGGGGAAGGGAAAATCTGCATGTAATCAGACATATAGGTTGGACTTCAGGAAAGGAAATTTTGGCAAACATGGGTAGAAGTACTTAAGGAGAAGGGAGTTCAAGAGGGGGTGGGAGTTTCTTAAAAGTGAAATATTGAAGGCACAATCAGAAATTATTTAGAAATATTGAAGGCACAATCAGAAATTATTTAGAAATATTGAAGGCACAATCAGAAATTAGGGGAGGGACGGTGGCTCAGTGGCAGAGCATCTGCTTGGGAAGCAGAAGGTCCCAGGTTCAATCCCTGGCATCTCCAAAAAAGGGTCCAGGCAAATAGGTGTGAAAAACCTCAGCATGAGACCCTGGAGAGCCGCTGCCAGTCTGAGAAGACAATACTGACTTTGATGGACCAAGGATCTGATTCAGTATAAGGCAGCTTCAGATGTTCTTCATATGTTCATATTCCTATGAGAAGGAAAAATAGGATGAGCCTACAGAAGCCAAGGTGGCTCCATATACAGGTTTCTGAAAACTTGAGAAATAAAAAAGACTCACTTAGGAAATGGAAGGAGGGTCTTATAACCAAGGATGACTATAAATAAATAACCAGTGCTTGTAGAGGGAAAGTCAGAAAAGCTAAAGCTCAGTATGAGCTTATGATAGCAAGAGATGCTAAAAACAGCAAAAAAGGGTTCTTTTTTGGATGGATGCAAAATTTTAAAGAACAGATACCTAGGCAACAATGTGCATGACTGTGAGGAAAATATATCAAATTTATAGCCAGGCAGACACTAGAGAAAACTGATACAAAATATTTTAGATGGTATATAACTGCAAAGGAGATTGAGAAAGCAGAGAAAATCTGCAAAGGAAAACGCTGGAAATGTGAAGAGAAGGATGGGACCTTTTTCATACGTGGTGGACTTATAAAATATTGGGAAGAAATATACGAAAAAATGCAGAACATATTAAAGTTTAAATTCCCCATGGAAGCTACCAGGTGTTCTGGCTAAGAAACTACCAAAATTTTAGATATTCAAATTCATGGTCAGTGACCAGAATTATTTACGCAGGAAAAAGGAAACTTCGATGTCTGTCCATGCTTAGAAGAATGGGAAAATAAACTTGCGGAATATGCAATAATGGCAAAATTAACAACCTATTTAAGAAACAGGTCAATTACAAAATTTGAGGAGAGATGGAGTGCGTACCATGCAAGCAGGAGACTAATTTAGAATGAGAAGCAGGCTAAAACACTGCATACACATGTGTGGTCATGAAATAGAAGCAGAATAAGAAATTGTTTTAAATTAACATCTTGAAAATAAATGTGTGTAAGAAAGTGGACTCAGGGGATAACATATTTTCTTAATTTCCTTGTTATGAGAAACACAACAGACCTTCCTACTGTCTTTTTGTCATATTATCTGCCTGTAAAATTATTATGATATATATAACAGACCTTCCTTTGTACTTTGATATACTGCCTATCTTTAAAAGTTATAACAAGTATGTATAAGTGGCGAAAATATGTATTACTGAATGAAACCAATAATGTAGTTGCAAAATAGATTAGTTTTGAAATCTGAAACCTAAAATGTTGAATATAAATGTACCCCAACAGAAATAAGGACTATTATATTTTACAAAAAAAGTCTTTAAAATGATTAATGACATGGACGTTAGGAACAAATATTTTGTTTTATACACTCTGTTAAGTATAATTGTCCTTGAAATACACAACTGTTATATAATCCCTCTTTTCCTTTCTGTATCTCCTCTGTACTATTACTTTGGTTTCTAAAACAAAAAGGAGATTCAGCACCGAAGGAGCTACTTTTGGTTTCATCCTAGAATGAAGTGGCTGAATCAACAGAGAGAGAGAGAGAGAGAATCCTACAAGCACAAGGCAGCACGGTTACAATTAACAGTGACTCAAGGGGTCTTGAATGCCAGTATTAAATCCACTTCCCAGGCTATGCATCTGCTTGTGGACCTCCCTCCAAGCACGAGGACTGCCCTTCAAACCCTTAAAGGCCGCAGGGGAGCCAGGTATTGGAGGCTAGAACAAGAGCTTAACTGGGGCGCGAGGTGTGCTCTGGGACCCACACTGTCAGGCCTCTTGACATTGAAGAAGTTGGCGACATTGGATTTATATTCTGCCCTCCACTCTGAATCAGAGTCTCAGAGCAGCTTACGCTCCCCTTTATCTTCCTCCCCCACAACAAACACCCTGTGAGGTGGGTGGGGCTGAGAGAGCTCTCCCAGAAGCTGCCTTTCAAGGACAACTCCTACGAGAGCTATGGCTAACCCAAGGCCATTCCAGCAGCTGCTAATGGAGGAGTGGGGAATCAAACCCGGTTCTCCCAGATAAGAGTCCGCTCACTTCACCACTATGGCTGACCCAAGGCCATTCCAGCAGGTGCAAGTGGAGAAGTGGGGAATCAAACCCGGTTCTTCCACATAAGAGTCCGCACACTTAACCACTACACCAGACTGGCTCTCTTGTGGATGTAGGAATCTATGTGAGGCACTTGGACATTAACACAATAACGCTGTGCCAACAGCTACTGCCACATGCCCAGAGCCCCAGGAAGGAAGCCGAGGAGATGCTGCTTCCTCCACTAGATGGGTGATAATAAAGGCAGAATAACATGACCAGTACCTGAGGCAGAGGCTCCATAACCTCGACCTGTTTTTAGATTCAGATTCATTGGAGTTCCCCTAGAAAGAGAAAGAGAAAAAATTTGGTTGCCACAATGGGTTCCCTTTTGTGGTAAGTGACAATATTTCATGATGACTGAGAGGTACTTTTGAGCAGACTGAAGGGAGAGGGTTCGCTGGTCCTTCACCATAAAGCCTCTTCCACATAAGGATCAGCACAAGTCTGCAATGTGCAATTCTGAAGAATGCTCCTCTAAGCATAAAGATCCCATCTGTACTGAGGCCCACTCTTTTGTTCCCTTCCCTCTCATGTGTAAGTTTTCAGTTTGGAGGAACCCTTAAAGTACATAATGCAACTCCCCCTCCTGTTCTCAGAAGTGGTGCAGCCTGAGTTAAGATTAACTACTATTGGGAGTACTGTTCCTGTCTCACACAGTGGCTGACCAGTTCCTCTGGAGGGCCAACAACAGGGCAGAGAGGCCGAGGCCTTCCCCTGAGAAGAACATCACAAGGGCCCTGCTGGATCAGACCAGGGAGGGTCCATCTAGTCCAGCCTCCTGTCTCACACAGTAGCCAACCAGTTCCTCTGAAGGGCCAACAACAGGGCAGAGAGGCTGAGGCCTTCCTCTGAGAAGAACATCAGAAGAGCCCTGCAGGATCAGACCAGGGAGGGTCCATCTAGTCCGGCCTCCTGTCTCACACAGTGGCCAACCAGTTCCTCTGGAGGGTCAACAACAAGGCATAGAGGCTGAGGCCTTCATAAGAACATCAGAAGAGCTCTGCTGGATCAGACCAGTGGTCCACCTAGTCCAGCATACCATCTCACACAGTGGCCAACCAGTTCCTCTGGAGGGTCAATAGGGCACAGAGGCTGATGCTTTCATAAGAACGTAAGAGCAGCCCTGCTGGATCAGACCAGTGGTCCATCTTCTCCAGCATCCCGTCTCACACTTGGCCAACCAGTTTCTCTAGAGGGCCAGCATTACAGCACAGAGGCTGATGCCTTCATAAGAACATAAGAAGTGCCCTACTGGATCATGCCAGTGGTCCACCTAGTCCAGCATCCCGTCTCACAAAGTGGCCAACCAGTTCCTCTGGAGGGCCAACAACAGGGCACAAAGGCCAAGGCCTTCATAAGAACTTAAGAGCAGCCCTGTTGGATCAGACCAGTGGTCCATCTAGTCCAGCATCCTGTCTCACACAGTGGGCAACCAGTTCCTCTGGAAAGTCAACAATACGGCACAGAGGCTGAGGCCTTCATAAGAACATAAAAAGAGCCCTGCTGGATCAGACCAGTGGTCCATCTAGCCCAGAATCCTATCATAGAATCATAGAGTTGGAAGGGACCTTCAGGGTCATCTAGTCCAACCCCCTGCACAATGCAGGAAACTCACAAATACCTCCCCGTAAATCCACTGGATTTTCATTGCTGTCAGATGGCCATCTAGCATCTGTTTAAAAACCTTCAAGGAAGGAGAGCCCACCATCTCCTGAGGAAGCCTGTTCCACTGAGGAACCGGTCTAACGGTCAGGAAGTTCTTCCTAATGTTGAGCCGGAAACTCTTGATTTAATTTCAACCCATTGGTTCTGGTCCTACCTTCTGGGGCCACAGAAAACAACTCCACATCATCCTCTATATGACAGCCCTTCAAGTACTTGAAGATGGTGATCATATCATCTCTCAGCCATCTCATCTCCTGGCTAAACATCCCCAGCTCCTTCAACCTTTCCTCATAGGACTTGGTCTCCAGACCCCTCACCATCTTCGTCGCCCTCCGCTGGACCCGTTCCAGCTTATCTATATCCTTCTTAAAATGTGGTGCCCAAAACTGAGCACAATACTCCAGGTGAGGTCTTACCAGAGCAGAGCAAAGTGATATCATCACTTCATGTGATCTGGACACTATACTTCTGTTGATACAGCCCAAAATTGCATTTGGGCTGTATCTCACACCGTGGCCAAACAGTTCCTCTGGAGGGCCAACAAGAGGGCACAGAAGCTAAGGCCTTCATTAAAAACAGCCCTGCTAGATCAGGCCAGGGGTTCATCTAGTCCAGCATTCTGTCTCACACAGTGGCCAACCAGTTCCTCTGGACAGCCAACAACAGGGCAGAGAGGCCGAGGCTTTCCCCCTGATGTTGCCTGTTGGCTCTGGGATTCAGAAGTTTGCTGCCTTTGAATGTGGAGGTTTCCTTTATACCCTCAATTTCTCTTCCAATCTCTCACAGAATGGAGCCATTGTAGCTTAAAGATCCAGGATAACAACCTGTGAGGACCCAACTACATGCTAATTACTCCAGAGTGAGCCTGGTCATCTGTTCAAAAGCCCACTGACTCCTTACAAACATGTAACTGTTTCTCAACATCCTGTGCAGATGGTCAGAGGATGTAGAAATTCACACGGGCAATGGGAGTGTGTGACGGAGGGGGCAGTGGATATGCTCACTATGCCCCCCACCTCACATCCATAGACTTCAATGGCCTATGTCCAGCCACACGGATCTTGAGCATAACACAGCCCTGCCTCTTCCAAGTGGAAGCCACTCCGTAGGCTCCTCAGGAAGACTGATGTCTTTGCCAGAGTTGCTATAGAGACAGCAGAGATGGCAGAGACTGAATCTGGGACCTTCGGCAAGCATGGCAGGAATATGGCCTCCCTGAACAAGCCCTGGACACAGCCTGCTTTGAGTTCATGATGTGGAGAAATAAAGTAGTAAATTAAATCCAGAAGCAAAGCCTGTGGTGGGGGGGAAAGAGGGAGGGAGAGAGGCAGAGAGAGAAGAGAGAGAGAGAGAAGAGAGAGAGAGAGAAGAGAAAGAGAGAAAAGAGAGAAAGAGAGAGAGAGAGAAAGAGAAAGAGAGAAAGAGAAAGAGAGAGAAGAGAAAAGAGAAAGAGAGAGAGAGAAAGAGAGAAAGAGAGAAAGAGAGAAAGAGAGAAAGAAAGAAAGAAAGAAAGAAAGAAAGAAGAAAGAAAGAAAGAAAGAAAGAAAGAAAGAAAGAAAGAAAGAAAGAAAGAAAGAAAGAAAGAAAGAAAGAGGCAAGAAGGCAAAAGGTGCGTACATGTAAGACGGCGCTCCTGTTTTGATGTTGCCCAATGGTGACTCTGATATCATCATCATCACTGTCACTCTCGCTCTTCGCCACTAGGAAGAGCCTGAAACAGACACACAACAAGCATGTTTTTCATCAGTCCCTTCTTGTTCTCTGATGTTCACAGTTCAATGCCAGCGCTGTAGTATTCAATAGCATTTTTGAATGCTGGATATCATCAGGACTGCTTCCGGATATTCAGAATTCCAGGAAACTCTCTCTGCTTTCACCCTGCTTAAGGCCTCAGTATTTCTTCTAAACTTGGGCAAGAAACTTCACCACTTTGTCAAGGACTCTGGTGAGACTGGGCATGTTCCTTTAAGCTGGGTGTAGGACCCAGGAGCAGTTGTTTCCTCTATGCTGAGTTAGTGTGAGCTAGTTCACAGTTCTTTAGCCTCCAGCTCACACAATTTTGTCTTAGCTCAGGAAAAAAGGCCCCAGAGCACACTAATTTACGCAGTAGCTCACAGCTCTCATGCCAGTAGCTCACAAAGTAGAATTTTTGTTCACAACACTCCACAGCTTAGAGGGGGCAATACTGCAGTCCAAGCTCTGCTCATGACCTGAGTTTGATCCCAGCGGAAGCTGGGTTTCAGGTAGCTGGCTTGAGGTTGACTCAGCATTCCATCCTTCTGAGGTTGGTAAAATGAGTACCCAGTTTGCTTGTGGGGGGGTGGTGGTGGTGGTAAAGTGAAGATGACTGCGGAAGGCAATGGCAGACCGCCCATAAAAAGTCTGCCAAGAAAACGTCATGATGTTACATCATCCCATGGGTCAGTAATGTCTCAGTGCTTTACCTTTTTTAGGACCTAAGGCCGCAGCAATTTGGAGAGAGGGGCAATAGAAAGAAGATCTTCTTCCTTACCCCTCAGCCTAGCCTAGTGTGAAGCTGGGACCAAACTGAAAAGCAATCCATTTGGATGGAGATGTGTCTGAGACACACTTATTTTGTCCTCACCACAATATTTCTTCCTGTGGACAGAACAGGCCGGCTTTGACTTTACAGGTCCTTCTCTGCCTGCCCCTCCTTAGCACTGACAACTCCACTTCCTGCCACTAGGGGACTCACTGCCATCACCTGTTCATTTTAGGGATTCTCCAGTGGGAGGAACAGGACTCCCAGTGGGGACGTGCTAAAACAAATGACAGGATGGTCCATAGGAAACAATAGCAGAGCCTGGATGGTCCATAGGATATAATGGGAGAGAAGATTGTCAATTGACTTGCATGGGCTTCGAAATACATTGACGCACAGAAACGGCTGCAACAAAAACCTGGAATGGATAATCTTCTCTCCCGTTATATCCTATGGACCATCCAGGCTCTCCTATTTTCTATGGACAATCGTCTGCCAACCTCCAGGACTGGATTGGCAGGCGAAAAGGTAGTTTGCCAGCCTACAGGACTGGATTGACAGGCAAAAATGTACCTTGCCAACCACCAGGACTGGATTGACAGGTGAAAAGGTACTCTGCCAACCTCCAGGACTGGATTGACAGGGGAAAAGGTACTTTGCCAACCTCCAGGACTGGATTGACAGGAAAAAATGTACTTTGCCAACCTCCAGGACAGGACTGATAGGTGAAAAGGTAGTCTGCCAGCCTCCAGGACTGGATTGACAGGGGAAAATGTATCTTGCCAACCTCTAGGACTGGATGAATAGGGGAAAAGGTACTCTGCCAACCTCCAGGATTGGATTGACAGGTGAAAAGGTACTCTGCCAACCTCCAGGACTGGACTGACAAGAGAAAATGTACCTTGCCAACCACCAGGACTGCATTGACAGGTGAAAAGGTACTCTGCCGAATATGCAGGACTGGATTGACAGGGGGAAATGTACTTTGCCAATCTCCAGGACTGCATTGACAGGCAAAAAAGGTACTCTGCCATAATGCAGGACAGGATTGACAGGAGAAAAGATACTCTGCCAACCTCCAGGGCTGGACTGATAGGTGAAAAGGTAGGCTGCCAGCCTCCAGGACTGGATTGACAGGGGAAAAGGTACTTTGCCAACCTCCAGGAGTGGATTGACAGGGGAAAATGTACTTTGCCAACCTCCAGGGCTGGACTGATAGGTGAAAAGGTAGTCTGCCAGCCTCCAGGACTGGATTGACAGGCAAAAAGTACCTTGCCAACCTCTAGGACTGGATTAACAGGAGAAAAGGTACTCTGCCAACCTCCAGGACTGAATTGACAGGCAAAAGGGTAGTCTGCCAACCTTAAGGACTGGATTGACAGGGGAAAATGTACTTTGCCAACCTCCTGGACGTGATTGACAGGTGAAAAGGTATTCTGCCAGCCTCCAGAACTGGAATGAGAGGCTAAAATGTGCCTTGCCAAACCTCCAGGACTGGATTGACAGGCGAAATTGTACTTTGCCAACCTCCAGGACTGGATTGACAGGGGGAAAGATATTCTGCAAGCCTCCAGAAATGGATTGACAGGCGAAAATGTACTCTGCCAACCTCCAGGACTGGATTGACAGGGGAAAAGGCACTCTGCCAGTCTCCAGGACTGGACTGACAGACGAAAAGGTAGACTGCCCACCTCCAGGACTGGATTGACAGGGGAAAAGGTAGTCTGCCAGCCTCCAGGACTGCATTGGCAAAGGAAAATTTACTTTCCCAACCTGCAGGATTGACAGGGGGAAATGTACTTTGCCAACCTCCAGGACTGAATTGACAGCCTAAAAGCTACTCTGCCAGCCTCCAGGACTGGATTGACAGGAGAAAAGGTACTCTCTAACCTCCAGAACTGGATTGACATGGGAAAATATACTTTGCCAACCTCCAAGATTGGATTGATAGGTGAAAAGGTAGTCTGCCAGCCTCCTGGAGTGGATTGACAGGTGAAAATGTACATTGCCAACCTCTAGGACGTGATTGACAGGCGAAAAGGTACTCTGCCAACCTCCAGGACTGGACCGACAGGGGGGAATGTACCTTGCCAACCTCCAGGACTGGATTGACAGGGGGAAATGTACTCTGCCAACTGTCAAGCATGGTAAAATTCCATTGGTAATTGATTGTTTTAGGGTCCTCCATAAAGCTGGTCTGTGAAATATCATGGAGGACCAAGGTCTGTTAACTCTGTTATTCTTTCCCCCTCCCCCTTTTCATTTTATTGCTTGCAAAGTAAATGTAGAGAGAAACGAAACTAACTTGAGAAAGAGTAATCAGTACCTTCCCATACATTCCTGTTAGGGAGTGTGACACATCTGGGGAAAGCAAGGACAGAGTCCTGATAACGCCATGAGAATGTAGACATTTATGATAGTTTATGTGTGAGAGCACACCCCTCGCCCCCATCTTTTGGAATTCTTTTGAAGTAAGCCTTAAAAGTATTGTATCAATGTATCTTTAGCATCACTCTCAAGAATTTGTTACACTGAAAGTATCGGTCTATCAATAAACGTAGTTTTGTATCAAACTCGACTCGTCATTGAAACCGCATGCTTGACACCAACCTCCAGGACTGGATTGACTGGGGAAAAGGTAGTCTGCCAACTTCCAGGACTGGACTGACAACCTAAAAGCTACTCTGCCAGCCTCCAGGATTGGATTGACAACCTAAAAGCTACTCTGCCAGCCTCCAGGATTGGATTGACAGGGGAAAATGTAATTTGCCAACCTCCAGGATTGGACTGACAGGGGAAAAGGTAGCCTGCGAACCTCCTGGACTGGATTGACAGGGGAAAAGTTAGTCTGCCAGCCTCCAGGACTGGATTGACAGGGGAAAAGGTAGTTTGCCAGTCTCCAGGACTGAATTGAGAGGGGAAAATGTACTTTACCAACCTCCTGGACTGGATTGACAGGGAGAAATGTACTTTTCCAACCTCCAGGAACTGGATTGACAAGAGAAAAGGTACTCTGCCAACCTCCAGGCCTGAATTGACAGGGGAAAAGGTAGGCTGCCAGCCTCTACGACTACTTTGTCAGGGGAAAGGGGAGTTTGACAGCCTTTAGCACTAGATTGATGGGGGGGGGGGGAGATTGGCAGCCTCTAGGGCCAGATTGACATGCAAGAGGAGACATTGGCAGCCTCTAGGGCCAGATGGACAGAGGGAAAATGAGATTGGCAGCATCTAGGGCCAGACTGACAAGGGAAAGGAGAGATGGACAGCCTCTAGGGCCAGAATGACAGGGGAAAGGGGAGATGGACAGCCTCTAGGGCCAGATTGTCAAGGGAAAGCGGAGATGGACAGCCTCTAGGGCAAGATTGGGGAAAGGGGAGATTGACAGCCTCTAGCACTAGATTGACAGGCTATTTAATATCTATATGCGCCCCCTTGCCCAGATTGCCAGGAGGTATGGGCTTGGGTGTCATCGGTATGCAGATGATACCCAGCTCTATCTGCTAATGGATGGCCGGCCCGCCTGCGCCCCAGCGAATTTGGACCAGGCACTGCAGGCCGTGGCAACTTGGTTAAGGCTGAGCGGGCTGAAATTGAATCCAGCGAAGACAGAGGTCCTTTGCTTGGGTCGGGGCGCTCTGGGAGGGGAAATACCTCTCCCGGTTTTTGACGGGGCGCCGCTAAAAGCGGCATGCCAGGTCAGGAGCCTGGGAGTTCTACTGGAGCCTTCATTATCAATGGAGGCCCAGATAGCAGCCACTGCCTTTTTTCATCTGAGGCGGGCAAGGCAGCTGGCTCCCTTCCTAGAGCGCCGGGACCTGGCAACAGTGATCCATGCAACGGTCACCTCGAGACTGGATTACTGTAATGCCCTCTACATGGGGCTGCCTCTTGGCCGAACCCGGAAGCTGCAGCTGATGCAGAACGCGGCTGCCAGACTGTTGTTGGGGCTCCCAAAGTGGGAGCACATACAACCGGGGCTGCGTGGACTGCACTGGCTGCCAGTTATGTACCGGATTCGTTACAAAGTGCTGGTTATTACCTTTAAAGCCCTATATGGCCGAGGACCTGCCTACCTTAGGGACTGTCTCTCCCCGTACGAACCCCAGAGAGCACTGAGGTCAGCAGGGAAGAACCTGCTGACTATTCCCGGGCCAAAAGAGGTAAAACTACAGAGCACCCGCACTCGGGCTTTCTCTGTTATGGCTCCACAGCTATGGAACCAGCTTCCAGAAGAAATGCCTTTAAAAGCAACCTGTTGTGCAGATATTTAGCCAGTGAACTCCTTTCATCCTTTTTAATATCTACAGGAGAAGTTTAATTTTGGTGTCAGACAGCTGTTAAAAGCAGGACCAGTAAAATGGTGCCAAGTGCATAGTGCCATCAATACCAGTGCTGTTGAGATATACAGCAGTAATCTCCAACAATCTCTTTCTGCCCCACACCTCTCACTCTCACTCACTCACACAGAAATCTCATAGAAAGGCCAGCTGGCTACAACTGGGGGTACCAATTTTTCATTGACAGAGCTCCTATGTCTGCAACAACAGTATGATGAACAGAAAAGTTTCATTCAGTAAAAATGGAAGGTAAGAAAGAAAGGGAAAGAATGAAATTGAAGGAAAGGAAAAGAAAGACATGGAAAGAAAGAACATAAGAGAAGCCATGTTGGATCAGACCAGTGCACTATCCAGTCCAAAATTCTCTCATACAATGCCCCAAAAGCACCAGAATGTACACCAGTGGGGCCAGGGCACTAGAAGCTCTCCCAATGTTGCTTCCCTCCACCCCCAGCACCAAGAATACAGAGCATCCCTTGCAGAGGGAAAAAGAAAGAAGGGGGGACAAAGGAGGAAAAAACCTTACTCACCATCAGATAACCCCAGCCAGCAACAATTCTGCTCAGGGGTTGTTGGGTAAAAAAAACCAGCTACTGGAATGCCCACTCCCCGCCCCTCCCGGCTGAGAAAAACACACACCCCTTCTTTGCCGCCCAGGCCTCCCGGGGAAATCTCCCCAAAAGAACATACTGCAAGGCACATGAAAGCTCATACCTTGAAGAACACTTCATGGATCTAAAGTGCCAGTGGATGCCAGTTTTTCTATCAAACACTGGGAGAGGGGGAGAAGGAAGGAGAGGCAGCCCAGCTCCTCTCTGCACAACACAGAGATGGGGGAAGGAAGGAAGCCAGAGCTCAGGCTTTGCAGCCTGTGTCAATCTTCAAGGCTAGCTTTTCTCTGCACAACACAGAGACGGGAAGGAAAGAAGCCAAACAGGGCTCAGGCTTTGCAGTCTGTGTTAGTCTTCAAGGCTAGCTTTTCTCTGCACAACACAGAGATGGGGGAAGGAAGCCAAATGGAGCTCAGGCTTTGCAGCCTGTGTCAGTCTTCAAGGCTAGCTTTTCTCTGCACAACAGAGAGACGGTAGAAGGAAGGAAGCAGAGCAGAGGTCATGCTTTGCTGGGGGCGGGGCTAGCTTTGGCTTTTCTTGTGACCCTGTAGTGAGGCTTCCATGGCCCAGTACCGGGTCCTAACCCTGCAAATGGGAAATAGTGGCCTAGAGACTTCCTTGCACCAAATTCCTTAATTAGTTTTCCTACCAGAGCTATTAGCATATGTATAGATGTAATCTAGCAAGCAACTGAACTGGCTCCCTGTCACTTTCAGAAAGGGGCAGAGGAAACCACATATTTAAAACTCCGATGGGGAGGCCCTACACCTCCCAAACCCACACCGCAACCAGACTTGAGTGGGCTTAGTTGCTTGCCTTCAACCAGTGCCACAGTGGAAGGAGGTGGGTTCACCTCAAGAACCACGGCTGTAATCCCCTCTGCTTATTCCGCTTACCTGTTGCAACAGCTCCCGGTCTTCACAGCTGACACGCCTGCTCTCCGGGGGAATGTCTTGTAAAGGATGCGATTCGGAGGATCTGACAAAAGGGTTGGACAAAACCAACCCACGTTATACTTGCTGCCAAAAAGCATCTTAAATCACAATGGCTAACAATTTGTAAGACCAACACGGTGTTAAGCTATGGGAAACACCTCCCCAAATATTCAACATTCCAGAAGGACAGCTTCCTGAATGCAAAAGCCAGTTCAAGGCTTACATCGATGCTTGATTCACGTAGTAGGGAAGAGATGTGACCCTGCGCACCAACCCAATTCTCAGTTCATAGTGACACATTACAGCAGGGGTCACCAACCTGGCATCTGTCAACACCTTTCCAGGTACCTGCCAAGTGTTTTGAGAAAGTGGGCAGGGCCAAGAGGGGCTTTTATCTAGCAAGGCTTCTGATTGGCCACTAGAGTTGAACTGCTTGGGCAGATTTTCAAAAGCTCAGCTTTGAAACCACAGCACAAAAATCTTCCTCCACATTCAGAAGCACTAAGCCTTTGCATCTCAGAGCCAGAAGGCAACATCGGGGGAAGGCCTTGGCCTCTGTGCCCAGTTGTTGGCCCTCTAGAGGAACTGGTTGGCCACTGTGTGAGACAGGATGCTGGAGTGGTTGGACCACTGGGCTCTTCTGATGTTCTTCTTGGCATCTATGTCATTGCTGACCTTACAGAGGAACTAGCTGGGCACTGTGTGAGACAGGAGGCTGGACTGGATGGGCCCTCCCTGGTCTGATCCAGCAGGGCTCTTCTGAGGTTCTTATCGAGGGAAGGCCTCGGCCTCTCTGCCCTGTTGTTGGCCCTCCAGAGGAACTGGCTGGCCACTGTGTGAGACAGGAGGCTGGACTGGATGGACCCTCCCTGGTCTGATCCAGCAGGGCTCTTCTGATGTTGCCTCCTGGCTCTGGGATGCAGAGGCTTAGTACCTCTGAAGGTGGAGGTTCCCCTCTACATAAACCATAGCAGACAGATACTCTAGCCTAGCCCAATCTTGTCAGAGCTCAGAAGCTAGGCAGGGTGGCTACTTAGATGGCAGACCACCACCCTGGTAGAGTAGGGCTTTGCTATGCAGTGGAAGCCTGCATAGTTTGCTATGCAAACCATCTCTGCTAATCTTGACTGAAAACCCTATGGGGTCGCCTGTGACTTAGGGGTGCATCATCATCATTCCACGGGGCTGTGGGCGATGGACGATATCATTAAAGCAGTTACAATAAAAACATAACTAAAATACATTTCAAAGCATTTAAAACATTTATAAACAGATGCTGCATGATATTTCTATTCTAATTGCAAGCTGCTAGCTACTCCACTGGCGGGGGAAGGGACGGGAGAGCATGAAGCGAATCATGGACAGAAAAGACTGAGAAGGGTGCCGGTACGAGATGAAGCCATTTCTGTCCTCTGTCAAAAGCCTGGTGGAACATCTCCTGCTCAACTGAGAGTGTCCCCTCTCAGCAGCGCACGTCAGGGGCCCCACACTAACGCAGGAAGCCGCACTCAGCAGCAGTCTGCAGCCCTGCACGATCTCGCACTGCTCATGGCCCACCTGAAGACGACAGCAGTTACATTCCACACCGGATGTGAACTGCTCCACTCGGTAGGGAGGAAATCAGAGGGAACACTGGTCTGCACAACTCAGGCGGGATCTTTGAAGCAGACCTTGCCTTCACCTGTGCTCTGCCGTGTTATGGAACACACATCTATGCCCGGGGACCACACTTCGTCATAATTCTACTCCCATTCCCACCATCAACCCTTCTGTTTGCACCCAGGAGTGTATATATATATATATTTTCCAACTACATGTGACACTTCCTCCAACTGATGAAATAAGTTCTGGCTCACCAAAACTCAGGCAACCACAGAGTTGCTTGCCTTGAAGGTGCTTCAGCTCTTGTTTTGGTCACGACAAACTAATGCAGCCAGCCTTATGAAAGGCATGCACTGGTAAAGCACATCCCTGCTTCTTAGCTAGCCAGGGAATAAGGGCTGCCAAGGAAAGGCAAAAGATGTGCCTGATAGTGGGAGGATCAGGAACCCACCTTCCCTTTGCAATGACAGGCAACACGGGTGCATTAGGGTAGGAAGAGGAAACAGATTATCATTCTATCGACTTTATTTATATCTCCACAATGAGAACCCAAAGTGACTTGCATAGTTCTCCTCTCTTCCATTGTATCCAATGACAACCCTGTGAGGATGGCCAGGCCGAGAATGTGTGTGGCTGGCCCAAGGTCACCCAGCCAGCTTCTAGGGCAGAGTGAGGATTCAGACCTGGGTCACCTGCATCCGACTCCAGATTCATTCTGGAACTTCTGAATCCCAAACGATCTGAAGCCAGAACCACATCTGGCCAGTGAACCAACAAGGCTAAGAGGATTCTCACAATAATAATAAATAATAACATTTTATTTATACCCCGCCCTCCCCGCCGCGGCAGGCTCAGGGCGGCTTACAGAATGTGGCAAGAGCCATGTTAAGCAATAAAACAGTTATACATTTCTATAACATTTAAAATTTACCATTCAATTTACATAGTATAAAAGTCTAAAATCAATCTAAAACAATCTCATCATATTGCTATCTCGATTGCTGATGTTAGTGATGGCCTGGTGTTCATTTCAGGCTCCATCTTGGAAGGCTAGCCGGAAGAGGGCGGTTTTGCACGCCCTACAGAATTGGTTAATGTCCCGTAGGGCCCGCACCTCTTCCGGCTAGCCTTCAAAGAACACATTTGTAAAAATAATTTTGTACATTTTGTACAGCTGCTTTGAGTCCGCTGGCGGAGAGAGCGGGATCGAAAACTAAGGTGATAGATAAATAGAAAATAGATAAATAAATGTTTACCCAAGGATCGGTCCATCTTCTTGCTTACCACTGTCATCTGAAAATACAACATGAGAGAGAAAGATCACACATAACAGGCAGGAAAGGAAAGATCTCTGCAGTGTCACCCGCTCCTACCTGCAAAAGCACTACAGACTGGCATCGCCAATGCCCAGGCAAAAGGCACCCCAACCCTCCCACAGACCCAGCTACCATGCCGCACCCCCCGTCTTCCTCTCTGGTGGATGTACCTGGGCTCTAAAACACACTGCAGCTTCATGCAACTGGGCAGAGTAATATGAACACAGAAGGCTGACCTTCTGTGTGCAAAGATCCAAGCGGCCTGAAGCAGTAGAACCTGAAGCAACCAACCAAGTTTTATTCAGAATGTAAGCTTTCATGTGCTCTAAAGCACACTTCATCAGATAAGGAATCAGGTACCTCTGTACCTGATTTCTCGTCTGATCAAGTGTGCTTAGAGCACGTGAAAGCTTACATTCTGAAAAAAAAACTCTGTTGGTCTCATGGTACAACTTGACTCCTACTTTGTTCTTCTCTGTGCAAGACAGGCTCTCTCTCCACTGAGCTCTCCCCCACCAAAAGAAAGAACTAGCTGTGTGGGGGTTACTGTGAACCTGAACCCAGACCCTCTTGTCCTGTGCAACTATGGCAAATACAACATTGAAATAATCTTCCAGACAACCAAGGGAGTGAAATCTACTTCCAGAACTTGTGCCCATGTGTTGCATGCAGGAATTTGGGAGATCAGTCCCTGGCATATCTGGCAGGGGCAGCAGGGGCACAGAAAGGTGCTCTGAGAGGCTGCAGAGCCAAAGGCCCCACCCTGCAGAAGGCAGCAAACACGCATGTTCCCCCCGGTTATTTATTTAAGACACCACTTTCCCTTAGGGTTTAAAACTGCTGAATTTAGCAGTGAAATTAAGTCAACGCTACATGACCGCATTGACAGAGGAGGAAGTGGGCAGGATGCTGCTAGTTTGCTAGCAGCAGCTGAGCACCATTTGGCTGATTTTGTTTCCTCCTCTCCTTGCAGGTAGTTAAGCCTGGGCCCGGGCTCTTCAGCTGTGGCTTGCAGTTCAAGGCCTACATTAGGCAGCATGGCACACCAGAGTTACACCAGGGTACAAGGACGATGTCTTTGTTTTCCTCTATTTATTTAAATGGCACTGCTAAATTGGTACTTTTAGATTTATGAATTTTTCACAAGCTGCTTTCGAGCCCTGTGGGGGGAAAACAGCAAAAAAAAAATGACCTAGGAAAAACTTTAAAACCAGAGCAACCAGGTTTCATACAGGAAGGAGCTATTCCAGTTCAACTTGAAACAGGAGAAATTATTCTTTGAAAACTGACTTTGGCACCTTGGGGAGTAATGAATGCTTTTCATCAACATTTGCTAAGAACCAGTCTTGAGGTTCCACTTTCCTGCTAGTTTTCTTGAGGTTCCACTTTCCTGCCAGTTTTCTCAAAAACTGCTAGTTCTAAAGCAACAAAGGCTTTCTTTCTGATGGGGAGAAACCAGACCGCTTGTTTTTAAAAGCAGGCAGAGAATGTTAACACCATGCTTTACAAAGGAGATCAAAAGGCAGCCATGGAAAAGGTTCAGCACTCACTTGCAGAAGACAGGCTGTCTGGAGTGTGCCTAACTGCTAATTTATTGCAGTTACAAATCTTTAAGACCACTTATTCATTGAACAATACTGACCGGAGTTGGCAAAAAAAAAAAGAGAGAGAGAGAGAAAGCCGATAAACACCTTTTGAACACCAAAGAACTAGGGACAGTATAAAAATGTGATCTCAAGCAGTCTAAATGAATCCCACCGGAAGATGGAAGGGGAAGCCTTCATGAGAGAGTGGTATAACTGGGTGAGTGTTGCCATTCTGACGTTGCAGTGCCACAACAGAAAAGGCCCTATCACGCACCCCTGCATACAGAATGAACCCAACCCAATAATGTTTCTATTTTCAGAAATGTGTCAAGACCACAGACCACAACACACATTCCAGAACAGGCTTACCAAATTCAATACTCAAAGTAATGAATAGTGGAGCATTGCTTCCTCCCCCACCCCCCAAATATGAATCCGCAGCTCATTTTTAACAAAAACTTATGTTGAACTGAGCAAGGGCCAAGGGCTTTTTTTTGTAGCAGGAACTCCTTTGCATATTAGGCCACACACCTCTGGTGTAGCCAATCCTCCAAGAGCTTACAGGACTCTTATTACAGTCTGCTACGTACCTGGAATACAACTTGACACTTGCTCCAAACTCAAAAGGTAAAATATCCCATAAGCACTCTCTCCTTGGCTCAGCACACTATATCCTGGGACGTGAATGGAAAGGTGGGAAAGACAGACGTCAAGTGTTTGCCCAGAGTGGAACAAACAGCAGGAACCAGGAAGGTGCAGAGTGCTGTGGGGGGCGGGTGGTGGTGGAATGCAAGCCAGGGTGGAGCGGTTAGACATGGCATTCCTCACTGCAGTGACAACTACCATGAAACACGCCACTGGGCCTTTTGCTTGGCTGTCATTTATTATTATTATTATTATTAAATTTTATTTGTATCCCGCCCTCCCCGCCTGGGCAGGCTCAGGGCGGCTAACAACATTCAATAAGACATAATATAAATACAATAATTAAAACACATTAAAATTATAAAACAGCATTAAAATTATACATAGTTAATAATATACATAGTTAATACATTTTAAGAACTAATCCAACGTATATAATCTATAACATATATAATCTATAACTTAACAGCAGCAGAGGTGTTCCGGGCGCTATTACATATTTAAATGGTGGCAAGAATCATTAAAGAATCACTTTGTTGGATCCTCCGTTCAGCCACCCTCTGTCAGCATTCTGAGAAGGCCTGCCTAAAGAGGATGGTCTTGTAGGCCCTGCGGAATTGATCTAAGTTCCGCAGGGCCCGCACCTCCTCCAGGAGTTGATTCCACAGGCACGGGGCTGCCACGGAGAAAGCCCGTGCCCTTGTAGTCTGTAATTTTGCCTCCCTTGGCCCAGGGACAGTCAGCATGTTCTTCCCTGCTGACCTCAGTGCTCTTTGGGGCTCGTATGGGCCCCATTCTCTGATGAAATGTGTCCTGGTCTGATGAAGGGTTCTGGGGAAGTCAAAAGCTTGCACCCTGTCATTTGTCATTGGTAGCGTAAAAGAGCCAGACTCTAGCAACACGTTAAAGATTAACAGAAGTCGTGGTGGGGCAGGAGTTTTCATGAGTCTGAAGAAGTGAGCAGCGACTGCTCACAAATCTGGTTAGTCTTTTAAGGTGCTCCTCTTGTTTTTTCTACTGCTACAGACAGACAAAGATGGCTGCTCATCTTGATTTGTCATTGGGTTGGCCCAAAAGAGAGGTATCACGTGGACTGAGTTCATTGCTTTCTGATAAAACACAGACAGCATAACCAGTGGGGCCTAATTCCACAGAGATGGCAAACTTGTTTCTGAGCTGTAACAGTCAAATTGTTCAGGCCATCTAAATACACCCCCCCCAATTCCCCCACACAAAAATGTGCATATGCTCCAGCCTTCCCCCCCATATCTAATGGTTGTACCAGGAGAGATTTTTGACCAGTGACCGCTAAACCTTGGTAGGTAACCCAACACTCTCCCTTCCCTGAGAGAGGCCTCGGCTGGTCTGCACAAGATGGAGCACCTTTGCCAAAGCTGGTTTGATCAGGGGACAGAGGCATAAAGGAAAGTGTGAATTAAGAAAACAGCAGTGGACACTCTAGCTCAGGGGTGGCCAAACTTGCTTAATATAAGCCACATAAAATAAACGCCATATGTTTGAGAGCCGCAAGACATGAATGTCAGCTGTTTGAGAGCTGCAAGACAGGACAGAAGGGAGGGAGGGAAGTGAAGTAGTTGGGGTAGGGAGAAGGGAAAGAGAAGTAGAAAGAAAGCAACTTTAAATGCATTCTTTAAAAGTTGCTGGCTGGCTTGGAGAAGTGATTTACAGAGACAAATACCATCTCCAAACTGGCTGATGGGGTAGTGGGGGCTTCAAGAGCCACACAATATGTGTGAAAGAGCCACATGTGGCTCCCGAGCCGCAGTTTGGCCACCCCTGCTCTAGCCAAAGAGGCCTGTGGGTAACCAGATACACACAAAGTTCTAATGGCCCCCTCACAGTATCCTCCAAGTATCCATCCTCAAAATCCCACAGACCACAATCCAACTGCGCTGGAAGACTAGCATTTGGAAACACCAAATGGCTTTCACAGTCAAGAAAACTAGTTCACCGAAACAACTGTGTTAAGAAAATCCGCACCAGCCAGTTCTCACCATCTGAGATACTTTAAAATCATCATATTGGAACGTGTCTTATAAACCAGCGCACAAAATCCAAAGGAAGAACACAACTCCGGCTGACAGCCTCAAGGGAGGTGGAACCTACCACCCAACTAAACAACACACAGTGCCATCCTAACAATGCTTTCCTGGCAGAGTAGGATTATGGTCTACACCCTTTAGATCTGCAGCAACAGAGAACGTCCTTGATTTCTGCCACGGGACTACCCATTTTATGACAGTCATTTGTGGCTTAAATGCTTACCACCCTTTAAAAAAAAAAAGAACTTCTGCAAATGTCCCCCCACCCAGTTGCCCAAAGACAATTCTTTACTTAAACCATGTGAGCAGCAAGGGAGCAGTGTTCCTTCTATGGGCATGAGCGGCTGCTCATTAACAGAGGAAGCCCCACTCAGCACTGGTCTGGAGCCCCGCAAGGTCTTGCACTGCCCCATTGACCATTTCAAGATTACAGCAGTTATGCTCTGCTCAGGTTGGGAACTGCTCTGCTCAGCGGGGGGGGGGGGGGGTGGAATTTGAAGGAACATTGAAGGGGAGACCTACTAGCCTAACCTCTCCTCCTCATTCCAAATTAAGGCAAAATCAAAGCATCACACAGTGGCACAAAGATTCACACTATAGAAAAGATTAGAGGTGGGGGGGGATCTGGATGGAGAGTTCTCAGCTGATGCACCAGATTAATCATCTTCCTTTTTTCAGATTACCAAATGCTCAATAGAGGTGTAGGGAGCACAAGTTAAATTTCTAATTCTCTTGATGGTAGAAATGTTAACAGAACCCTGATAGCTTCAAACATTAAGTAAGCAAGCTCATAACTTATAGCCCAATCAGAATTTTGACCTCACTGGTTAAGTTGTGCCACTCAGCTAATGTTTTAAATTATTCATGTACTATTTTTTTTTAAAATCAAACTTTGCCGCCTCAGTACTTTCTTCTGAACAAACCAGAGTGGAAACTGTGTAGAAACTCTGGCAACTTGTAAGGAAAGCAGAGTCTGCAGCTGCTGGATACATTTCTGCACTTACTACTTCAACATCACTTACTCCTCTGTAAACAGAAACAGGACTGTAGGTTTGGTGGCAATCCTTTTTGCTTTACTCTCATGCAAGGATGGAACAGCAGTGGCAATCCCTTGCCCTTTTGTTCCATGTGTGCTTGTATGGAGGATGGGAGAAAGAAATCTCCTGAAAGCACACAACAACCAACTCTTCTGCGCCCAGGTCAGAAACGGCTGCATTCTACATCTGGCTCAGACACGATCCGACATAGCTAGATCTTCCAGCAACAAATCAGCTGCTGTGAAAACATCTTCGCTGTAGCAAAAGAAACATGTGCAAAGGTCCCTGTGGCTTAGGGGTCAGCAAGTGGAGACACACACCCCGGCCTACTGAACAGCTGGTCTCCCAGTTGCCAGTCCAAGGGCAAGTGAGGTGGCAACGGGACTCAGTGGGGCAAGAGGCTTACTGAGCTTCCATGCCCAGGACACGCCAGAACTGGCATCAGGGCAAATAAAGAATGGTTACAGGCACTTATGAGCACTGCTGCCGAAGCCACATTTCCACAAGGTAATATTGGGAATGATGATGATGATAATTTTGCCTTGGAAGCACAGAAGCTTTACCCAGTACCCTAATTCTCAGCTTCCCAGTAAAGGTTGTTTCCATGTGTGTAGTGGAGCCAGCAGAGATCCTATGATTGTCCAGCAGTCAGAAGCTCTTTAATGTTATCCAGGATGTACCTGAAGGAGGCAAGCCAGAATTGTCTGCTACAACCCTTAGATGCTCAGCTTTGAGGTTGGTGTATAGTACTGCAGAATACAGTGCTTCAGTGTGGCTCAGTAGCCTCCATGTTCACAAATATGATGTCCAACTCAATACAAGAACCATTACTGGATATATTAAACCCACTCTGACCTGTCGGCTACCCACATTGTGCCACATCACTCCCCTGCATCTCTGAAGACAAGATGCTCTTCTTCATGAATATCACTGAAAACAGAGAGTTGTCCACTTAAAATGACACGGCTGATGCGAGTCTATCCAGATTCAAATCCCAACACCCAACAAAAAGATCTGCACAAATCCTACAACCCCAAAATTTCAATCTAAGGAACAAATGGTTGCGAACATGGATGCTACCAGCTCCACCCAATATCCATAACCCAATAAACTGGATAACCCAAGCGGCCCGCAGGATTTGACCTGTAAGATGGCTAAGAGAACATGAAAAGGCTTTGGCAGCTGTGCAAACCTGTTGTTTAAATGGGCAAAATACCAGGACCCGAATGCCATTGTGGTGCAGCCTGCCAAATTATTTTTCATCTGCCACAGGAATGCATTGTGCTTTCCAGGTTGATGGGACAGAGCTCTGAACTCTCCTAGCAGTGACTGAGTGGATTGAAAATTTAGACATTAGTACTCAAGGGGCCTGCCCAATTGGCCAACATACATGTATCAACTTGGTTATGTATGTTATATTACATCCCTGCTGTATGTAACTCTGCCATATGATACATAAATAAATAATCCCGGTCAAGGGGAACATGCTTTTCAAACGAATTACAAAGATGATCTGACTCCAACGGTAACAAAAGAAAGAAATTTTACTTACAACAATAGAAGCACATATTACATGACATATTTGCATAGCTATTTGTGTGCATTTAACTTATTGTGAACAGATCAAAAAGGTTCCCTTGCTACAGCTCCAAGGCCAGGCAAAACAGAGAAAAAGAGAAGATCTATACAAGAAGAAACAGAAGGCATCCAAATGGCCAAAGATGCTCAACATCTAACCCATGAGCGGGTGGGGCCAAATGCCAAGTGTACCTGGGTGGAGGAAGGCATTCAACGGCTCTGCCTGCAAAGTTACCATTTCCAACAGATGGACCGTCCACCCTAATCACAAGCCGTGGCACAGAAAACCTCAGAGCTGTCATCCAGTAACTCACCTGCACCATGCAACACTTGATGCAGGTGCAGGCCAATCAGAAGCTGCTACAACACCTGGCCTGTTGCCCTCACTAAGCCTCTGAATACACAGGTATCCTCTTGAAAACCGGTTGGATGATGGCATGCTGAGAAGACAATACGCCAGGGGTGGCCAACAGTAGCTCTCCAGATGCTTTTTTTGCCCACAACTCCCATCAGCCCCAGCCATTGGCCATGCCGGCTGGGGCTGATGGGAGCTGTAGGCAAAAAGCATCCGCTTTTGGCCACCCCTGCAATATGCCATTTCATGTGTATTGCTTGCTAGTATTCTGCCCTCGTGCCCAGGTGCCTTAAGCGCAGCCTTATCTCCCTTGCTGCCCTTTGCGCTTGACCTCTCTCAGAACTCCCTAACCCTTGCACTCCGTCCTCCAAACCTGCCTTCCCCGCCAAGTGTAACCTCTAGAACTTCATGCCCAACTGAAATCCAAGCGTGTGGAATCGAGCCCCAGGTTCTCCCCCCGGGGTTAGCGGGCCTGTGAGCGTCCTGCCTCTGGCGACTGCAAGCTCCTCGGGGCAAAGCCCTCACCGGTTCCTTCGCCTGGCAGGGCCGAGGGCTCCTGGGGGCCGCCCCTTCCTCCCCCTTGCAGGCCTGCAGGCGCGGGGGGCAGCCAGCCCGGGGCGCACAGGCCAGGGCGCACAAGGCCAGGGCGCACAAGGGCAGCACAAGGGCCCCTCCAAGGCCGCTGCAGGGGCTCGCCTCGGAAGGCCACGCCCCCCCCGGGTCAAGCCGCCTCGGCCGCCCTCCTCGGCCCCCCCCCCCGAGGACGCCGCCGGCCCGCTGGCGAGGAGGAGAACAAAAGCCGGCTGCGCGCCGCCCTCGGGGCCAGAACGCGCCCTGCGCCACACAGCCAGGCCCGAGGAAGGAGGCCACCTGCAGCAGCAGCAGCCGCGGCGGCGCCTCCCCATCAGGCTGGCTGGCTGCGCCCTGGGGCGGGGTGGGAGGGGCTGGCCGCCTTGTTCGCGAGGAGCCCGCCCGCCCGCCCGCCTACCTCCGTAGAGCCACTGCTCCTCGTCCTCGTCCGCCTCCAGCGGCGCGCCTCCGGCCACGGCCGGCTCCAGCTCGGTGGCCATGGCGGCGGCGGCGGCGAGGCCTGGGCGGGCGGGCCGGAGGATGCTCAGAGAGCGGCCCGCCGCGGCCCCCCCAGCCCCATCGTGCGCGCCTGGAGCCCGGCGGCGGCTGCTGCTGCTGCTGCGAGGACGGGGCGCGCTGGCCGGGCTAAGGCGCCGCCATCGCCTGCCTGCCTGCCTCCCCCTCTGGCACGGCGGGTCGGGGGGCTCTGGCAACTTGGGAGCCGGAGCGGCGGCGGCGAGGCGAGGAGAGGCAAGGAGCGCCCAGGTCCTAGCGCCCAGCTGCAGCAGGCAGGCCTCGCTCGCCCCCTCCCGAGCCGCTTTGCTCGCGTGCACAGCGCCTCGCCCCCCGGCGACGCCTCCGCCTTCCTCCCCCTCGGCCCGGCGGCGGGCAGCGCTTCTGGGGGCTCGGGGCTCGAGAGGCTTCTTCGGCTTGCTCGCGCCAGGCACGACCTCACCTGGCCGCCTTTCTGCCTCCCACTGCCGCCCCGGCCCACCTCTCAGGATTGTTGGGAGAACTGAATGGGAGAGAGGAGGAGGAGGAGGACGACGACGCGGAAACCTCGGCATCAGTTTGCTTGCCGCAATCCTATGAGGATAATTATAATAATAATGTTTTATTTATATCCCACAGGCTCAGGGCGGCTCACAAAATATGGCATAAAGAAGAAGAAGATGATGATGATGATGATGATGAAGATATTGGATTTATATCCCGCCTTCCACTCCAAAGAGTCTCAGAGCGGCTCACAATCTCCTTTCCCTTCCTCCCCCACAACAGACACCCTGTGAGGTAGATGAAGATATTGGATTTATATCCCGCCCTCCACTCCGAAGAGTCTCAGAGCGGCTTACAATCTCCTTTCCCTTCCTCCCCCACAACAGACACCCTGTGAGGTAGATGAAGATATTGGATTTATATCCCGCCCTCCACTCCGAAGAGTCTCAGAGCGGCTCACAATCTCCTTTCCCTTCCTCCCCCACAACAGACACCCTGTGAGGTAGATGAAGATATTGGATTTATATCCTGCCCTCCACTCCGAAGAGTCTCAGAGTGGCTCACAATCTCCTTTCCCTTCCTCCCCCACAACAGACACCCTGTGAGGTAGATGAAGATATTGGATTTATATCCCGCCCTCCACTCCGAAGAGTCTCAGAGCGGCTCACAATCTCCTTTCCCTTCCTCCGCCACAACAGACACCCTGTGAGGTCGGTGAAGATATTGGATTTATATCCCGCCCTCCACTCCGAAGAGTCTCAGAGCGGCTCACAATCTCCTTTCCCTTCCTCCCCCACAACAGTCACCCTGTGAGGTAGATGAAGATATTGGATTTATATCCTGCCCTCCACTCCGAAGAGTCTCAGAGTGGCTCACAATCTCCTTTCCCTTCCTCCCCCACAACAGTCACCCTGTGAGGTAGATGAAGATATTGGATTTATATCCTGCCCTCCACTCCGAAGAGTCTCAGAGTGGCTCACAATCTCCTTTCCCTTCCTCCCCCACAACAGACACCCTGTGAGGTAGATGAAGATATTCGATTTATATCCCGCCCTCCACTCCGAAGAGTCTCAGAGCGGCTCACAATCTCCTTTCCCTTCCTCCCCCACAACAGACACCCTGTGAGGTAGATGAAGATATTGGATTTATATCCCGCCCTCCACTCCGAAGAGTCTCAGAGCGGCTCACAATCTCCTTTCCCTTCCTCCCCCACAACAGACACCCTGTGAGGTAGATGAAGATATTGGATTTATATCCCACCCTCCACTCCAAAGAGTCTCAGAGCGGCTCACCATCTCCTTGACCTTCCTCCCCCACAACAGACACCCTGTGAGGTGGGTGGGGCTGGAGAGGGCTCTCACAGCAGCTGCCCTTTCAAGGACAACCTCTGCCAGAGCTATGGCTGACCCAAGGCCATGCTAGCAGGTGCAAGTGGAGGAGTGGGGAATCAAACCCGGTTCTCCCAGATAAGACTCCGCACGCTTAACCACTACACTAAACTGGCTCTCCAGGTTACAATCAGGTTAAAAACAGGTTATAATCATCACATCATCATCACATTTGATTTGGACCCCGCCCTCCCCGCCGAAGCAGGCTCAGGGCGGCTAACAACAAGAATTCAATACATACATTGTACAATATAACATTTTAATTAAAAGCCATTAAAATTCTAAAAACAATAAAATTAATATTTTTGTACAATAATAAAACATTATATCCAACAATATACAGTTAACGACATTTGCTGTTACATTAAAAACATTATAATTAAAACCATCAATTTAATTAGATTCTAACATTTCCAGGTGCTATATTCTAGACGTTCTCCTCTTGCAGTTTGTGATGCCCAGGTATAATAGGCTAGGATCCCCATTACAAGAAGGCCAGCTGAAAGAGAGTGGTCTTGCGGGCTCTACGGAATTGAGCAAGACTCCGCAGGGCCCACACCTCATCTGGTAGTTGGTTCCACCAATGTGGAGCTGCGATCGAAAAGGCCCTTTCTCTTGTTGTCTTCAATTTGGCCGCCTTCAGCCCGAGCATTGTCAAAAGATTTTGTGCTCCTGATCTCAGTACTCTGGGGCACATGTGGGAAGAGATGGTCTCTAAGGTAAGCAAGTCCTCGGCCATATAGGTCTTTAAAGGTAATAACCAGCACTTTGTAACGAATCCGGTATACAATTGGCAACCAGTGCAATTCGCACAGCTTCGGCTGTATGTGCTCCCACTTCCCTGCTGTCCCCTGATAGCACTTTCAGGAATCAGTGGCCACCATCACTGCCTGTGGGCAGCAGCAGCCTAGCCCAGCTCCTGCCAGCTGGCTCTCAGGACTGGTCTATAATTGTGGGGCTGCCACTGGATGTGCCTGCCAAAGGAACTTGGCATTAGTGTTTACCATTAAGAACATGGTCTCTAGGCTTACTTAAGCCGATAGCAACCAACACAAACAGTTAGAACTTGGATATTGTCATTTTCCAGGTAATGATGCAGACAAACACTTGCACACGTGGTTGATGAAACGCTCAATTTCTTGACAGGAGGCTTCTGTGACTTGTAGATGGGGCACCATGGCAGTCTAGTCTGCCCTCCCAACCCAATACTGTAGCTATGACACAGTCATAAAAAACCTAAGCAATGCCCAACTGGCATTACATCAAAGAAGCCTCTCTCTATCTCCATAGTAGTAAAGCTTCTTCAAAGAAACTTCCTTATTCTTCCATGTCATTCCGGAAGCAGTTAAGTGTTTCCTGAATTGCCTGAAGCCAGGAGCCCACTGCTGGCTGCCTACTTCATTCATTACTTCATGTTTCCTATGCTCTGACCTTACTTCCCATTGAGCTGAATGAGATAAACAGCTGCTGCTTCAAATACTACTCTAATCTCTGCACTGCTGATGGTAATGATTTCAAAATTAAAGAAATTGCAAAGGTGAATTTTTCCCAACTATTCATTTGGGGGTAGGGTTCCCAGGTCTGACTAAAGAAATATCTGGAGATTTTGGGGGTAGAGCCAGGAGACCTTGGGGTGCAGCCAGGAGCAAGGTTGTGGCAAGCACAATTGAACTCTGAAGGGAGTTCTGGCAATCACATTTAAAGGGACTGCACATTGTTTAAATGCCTTCCTTCCATTTGAAACAATGAAGGATAGGGGCTCCTTCTTTGGGGCCTCATAGAAATGGACCCCCTGGTCTGACTGTTTTGAAACTTGGTGTTTTGAGTAGTGGCACTGGATGCTATGCTGAACATTTGGTGCATCTACCTCAAAAAACAGCCCTCCCAGAGCCCCAGATACCCATGGATCAATTCTCCATTATACCCTATTTTTATTTTAATATTATCCTTCGTTATCTTAATTTTCTGTGTGTATATCTTTTCAAGTTGGAGACTGCAGGGCTGCCAGTTTGTTGGAACTGAATCTATTTGAAAGATAAGTGGATGAGCAAGACTGAGAAGTAGGACTTAAATGACCACATTTTGCAAGCCAGAACTAATTGGTGAATTGAATTCAGACTGCCTGTTGCTTTTCCTGTTTACTGCTACATGCATATTTTATCTTCATTAGTTTTGTTGCATTGTTCTGTATGATGGAAGTGATGCATTGTATACTATATTTCAACTGCTGTTATCTGCCCTGAGCCCATTTGCAGGGAGGGTGGGATAATAATTATAAAGATTTCAAAAATTCTCTGTGAATACAAATGTTACTATGGTTGATTTTATAAAATAATTTTAGAATTTCAAGCTTCAAAGTGTCTTCTTTACAACATCTTTGTATACCCTGTATGCAAATATGTCACTGCATCTTTTAGTCCCCTTCTTAAAGGTAGATTTCCAGGGGGGCGCTGAGTAATTTTTTTTTCTGAAAAGGGGGGTTAGGCCAAATAAGTCTGGGAACCTCTGATGTAGACATTGAATAGCATGGGGGATAAAATCAAACCCTGCAGTGCCCCACAAGTCGACAGGCACGGGGTAGAACAGGAATCCCCTGTGATATTGCCCACCCATATAGGATTTGAACCACTGTAACACAGCGTCCCTTGGTCTCAATGCCAAGAGGATAGGGTGATTATAGCGCTGAAGGCTGCTGAGAGATCCAAGATCACATTTTCCTGTCTAGTTCTTGGCAGAGGTCATCTGCCTGAGGTCTTGGCAGTCTCTGTTCCAAGCTCCAGCTGGAAGCTAGATTGAAATTAGTCTAGAAAATCTGTCTCTTCCAAGAGTCCCTGGAGCTGAGAAGCAACCACCTGGAGAAGCACCTTGTTCAACTACGGAAGATGAGACTGGCCGGAAGTTCTCCAACGCAGTAGGTTTTAGGGAGGGTTTTTTCGAAACAGGTATACTCACTGTTTCCTTGAGCATGGGCAGCACAATACCCAATATGCCTCAAGGAAGCATTTACCACTCCCCTTACCCACTTGGCTGTCCCCCTCTGGCAGCTTTTATTAGCCAGGAGGGGAGAGGGCTGAGAATACAGGTGGTAGGTGTCACCTCTCCAAGGATCTTCATATCCTCAGGCTACACAAACTGAAAGGATATAAAAATAAATCAGACAAGCAGGTGCCGAAGATACATTATCTGAACATGCGTCCATGCTGGCATCTAACTCAGAGCAGATATGGGCAATGTTACCTGCAAAGTAAGTAGAAAACTGATCACAGTGGGCTCAGGATCCAGTTCCCTGGGGCTATGATGTAAAAGCCCCTGAACCACATGAAACATGTCAGCTGGACCATTACGTGCAAATGCAAAGGTGGTGGAGAAATACTGTCTTTCCACTGTCATCAGTGCCATGGAATAGGTTCTTGTATGAGCTCCATGCCAGGTTCAATCACTCTGAGTTTTCTGCCAGTGATGCTCTAGCCATCATCCCTCTTTTCATCGCCATCAGTTCCCTAGTGAACCAGGGAAACCACGTGGCTCTATCACGGGGAAAGGGCACCTAGGGGTGATTGTGTCAGTAGGTCAGTGGGACAGACCATCTCCCTATTCCAGAGAATGGTCAGGGCCTTGATAGAATCATCAGCACTGGAGACACTGACAGGAAACATCAGGATCCCTCAGGCACCTGGGATAGACACTCCAGAGGAAGCAGTGCCTTTCAAAGCTTTATGTGGTCTGTGGTCAACATACCTGCAGGACTGTCTCTCTCAATATGTCCCCTGAAGCAGCTGTTGTAGACGGCTGCCTGGCCCGGGTTGCTGGCCTCCGCATTGCCGAGCCGTGAACTCCATCTTAGCGACTGGCTCCAGATTACTACCAGCCAGTGATCGCTGCATCTCGCAGCTGCCCAGCTGCGAACTCCAGCTTGGTGGCTGCTTGGATTACAACCAGTCGGCTGCTGCTGTGTCCCACATTACTGCCCAGTTGCGAATTCCATCTCGGTGACTGTTTTGGATTGTCTCTTGGGACGCAGAAAGAGCCGACTGTAGAACCAGGTTACCCAGTCGAGCCTTATGTTGCCTTCAGACGTCGAAGGCACAATGTCTCATGAAGACATGCAGCGACACCCATGTTGCAGCTGCACAAATGTCCGCTAGAGAGACACCCTTGAGGAATGCTGTGGACGTAGCCATAGCCCTGGTGGAATGAGCTTGAATGGGACCCAGGAGCAGTCGCTTAGCCAGTAAAAAGCAGTGTTTTATTGTCTCTGAAATCCATTTAGAAAGCTGTTGGGCAGAGACCTTAAGTCCTAGTGTCGGAGGCGCATAGGAGACGAAACAGATTCGGGTTCTTCCTGTAAGTCTTTGTGTGATGCAGAAAGAACAACAATGCCCATTTGACATCCAACGCGTGAAGATGCCATTCCTCATCCGAAGAAGGTGCGGCATAAAAGGCAGGTAACATAACGTCCAAATTCAGGTGGAAACTAGACACCACTTTAGGCAGAAACGAGATGTCAGGGGCCAGTGATACCCCATCCTCAGAGAACAAAATGTAAGAGGGATCACACCTCAAGGCCACCAACTCACCCACTCTTCTGGCCGAAGTAATTGCAACCAGAAAGGCAGTCTTCCAGGAAAGAAGGTGCAATGAATACGAAGCCATTGGCTCGAAGGGTTTTCTCGAGAGCCTATCTAGCATCAGAGGAAGGTCCCATGAGGGGGCAACTTCTTCGATGGAGGATACAAACACATGAGTCCTTTAAGGAATCACTTGTTGTGTGGATGGGTGAAGACCGATTTACAGGGTCAGGGTGAGCTGAGATGGCTGCCAAATAAACTCTGATAGAGGAGTGGTTAAGACCAGCATCTACCAAAGATAACAAAAATTCAAAAACATGACTCAGGTACGCAGTGTGAGCAAGTACACGTCTCTCATCCATGAACCCCACAAATCTAGCCTACTTCCCCACATAACAGCGCCGAGTTGAGGGCTTCCTAATATTAATAAGGACATGCTTTACTCTATCTGGGAAAGCTGGGAGTTGATCCTCCAGGCTGTTAACTTTAAGTGGGGAATGTCGTGATGAAAGAGGTGGCCCCGATGAGCTAGCAGAAGGTCTGGTTCTGCTGGAAACGTGATGATTCCCTCTCCCTAGGTTGAAGAGGATTGGAAACCTGTTCTGATGTGGCCACCAGGGAGTGATCACAATGCAGTCCGGGTGCTCTTTTGCCAGTTTGTGTGCCACTTTGATGAGGAGAGGCAAGGGAGGAAACACGTAGAGGAACTTGCCAGTCTATGGGAGAAGCAGACTGTCTCTCAGAGATCCTTGCCCTACTCCTCCCCGGAGCAAAACTTCTCACATTTGCAATTCTCCCTCGTGGCGAAGACATCTATGGGAGGATGACCCCACCGATGAAAAAGTGGAGATATATAAGTCTTAATACTTTTGTCCATCTCCTACAGGGCTGTATCAGTGTGGAACTAAAAAGTCCTTCCCCTTCAAAGGGAAGGTCTTCAACCCAAGATCTGGTGTCCAGATGAAGGGCAGTGGCTCGAAGCCATGAGTGACGCCTCAAAGTGACTGCAGATGTAAGGGTTTTAGCAGCTGTGTCCACCATATGCTTGGAGGCTACTAATCGCTGTCTGGCGAGGAGCAAGCCTTCCTTCTGTAGTTTCTTTGCTGTAGTTTCAACCATCGGGTCCGACTTCCTCTTAGACAGAGGGGAGGGGGTACACCTCTCCTGATGTCTACGCTTCTCCTTCCGATGTTTCTTGAGCTGCTGATGACCATCCTTCTCCCCTTTAGCTCTTTTAGCAGGGGTAGAGGGTTCGGAGGAAGATACCGAGCCCGCATGTTTAGAGGGGCGGTTGGTATGAGTCAGTGGTTGCGTCAGTTGTCTCATCATAGGTGTTGACACCGACATCGATGTCAATGGCGTTGAAGCGGTACCAGTCGATGTCATAGCTGCCATTTGCGAAGAGAGAGCCAACTTCAAGAGGGCCACCGAGAGCCTGGCTGCCATGTTCTTTTTTGTCTGTTTTGAGAATTTAGAGCAGTGGTGGCAGGAGTTAACGCGATATCCATCCCCGAGGCACAATAGGCAAAGTGAGTGTCCATCAGAGGGGGGGGCGGGATTTTGCTTTCACAGTTGAGGCAGCGCTTAAAGAGCCCCCAGCACCTGTCCATAGGCTTCCAAAAACATAACAACGAAAAGAGAGGGGGGGAAGGCCCTGAAGGGGGACAGGAAGCTAAAGTCTCTAACAATTTTTTTGGGGGGGGTAGAAACATGAACGAAGAAATGAAGAACAAAGAACTAGAGAAACGAGAAAGGTAAGTACCAACCAGAGATGCACAACGTGTGATTGATCGACGCGGCGGTCAAAAAGGAACTGGCGGGATCTCTGTGCCTGCTCCGTGAGCATGTGCTTTGGGGCTATTGTGCATGCCCACGGAAGGCAGAGCGTGAAAAATCCCGGACTTTGGAAGTACCAATCGGGGATCGGCACTGGAGCATTATCCCAGGGGCGTGAAGCACAGAGATCATGGAGAAGATGAAAGGGCTCACCATCTCTGGAATAGGTGATCAGAAAAATGTAAGTCTACAACTTATCTGGTTTGCTTTATGTATTTTATGTAATTGTCTTCCCTTTCAGAATTCTTTTTCTCTGAGACTGCATCTGCAAGAGCTGGAAAGTATGCTGCTCCCCCCACCTCATTTGATTACAGGCACTTCCCTCTTGGAAAATACACCCCCTCAACCAACTACCCCTGGCCTCACCATCCACATTCCTTATTGGAGCTGTCAAGAGACAAAGGGCACCAGGGGAAAACATTCTTTGTAGAATGACAGGCAGGGATTTTTTTGTAGAAAAAGCCCAGCAGAAACTCATTTGCATATGAGGACACACCCCGCTGTCACCATTGTTTCAGCAGGACCTCCTAAAAAAGGCAACTCTGACTCCAGTGAATAACAACAAATTCAGAGCCAGTGATGCGGTGAACAACAGTTTAAAGGAACCGTATGCACCTTCCACACAAACCATATTAAGAGGAAAAATAATCAGTACCATCATGCTGAAAAAACACCCCACAGGTCCACTCCTCAGCCCACTATCAGAGTCCCCATGCCAGTCCAGAAGACACCAACATTCCTGGGTGGGGTGGGCTGTCCCACTCCAGAACCACCAAGAAGGAAGCTTCACAGTAAGTGCTTCCAATCTTCCATTCTCCCGTGGTTCCTGGGAGTGGGACGGTTCAGGACTTCTGGAACATATAACAGCAATGTGGTTCCAGGGAGGGCCCGGCTTCTGCTTAATCAACTACTTGCTGTTAACACTCTGCAACCAAAGGCCGCATCAGCTGAACCCCACTTATCCACTTTATAGTGCCTAGTGAAAGAATGGACAGAACTCCATGTGGCAGCCTTACACACACTTTCCAATGATATAGACGATCTATAGGCCACCAAAGTAGCTGCACCCCTCAGTGAGTGAGCCGTAACCCCTCCTGGAGGTTCTAACCCCAGCGCCACATATGCCGCTGCAATGCACTGCTGTAGTCATCGACTTAAGGTGAATGGAGACACTGCCTTCCCAAGGAGGAAGAATTAAAGGACACAAAAAGGGAGTTTGACTTCTGAAAGGGTTTGGTCCTATCTATGTAAAAGCTCAAGGCACGCTTGACATCCAAACAATGCCACACACTTTCTTTCTTGTGTTGAGGACTGGGGCAAAAGGAAGGCAACACTTGCTCTTGGGTCCTGTGAAAGACCGAATTAACTTTTGGAACTAAGGAACGATCTGGTCTGAGAACTACTGTATCTGAATGGAAAATACACAACTCTTTATCAACTGACAACGCTTGTAACTCTGACACTCGCCGAGCTGAGGTGATCCCCACTAAAAATAACGTTTTTAGTGGTAAATCCTTTAAGCTGCATGTAGCCATGGATTCAAGCGAAGGATGACATAGGGTCTTCAGTACCGTGTTCAGCCTCCCAAGATGGGAACCTATGCACAACCAGAGGGTTCAGCAAGGAGGTCCCTCTCAAAAATCTTTTAACGTGGATGCAATGTCAAAGAACCCCGTTTCTTCACCCCCCCAAACCACCAATGTGGCTGCCACCTGTCTATGCAATGTGTTAGTGGACAACTCCTTATCTAGCCCATCCTGCAGAAAAAGGAGCAGGCACCTTCAAGGGATCCCAACCGCTTTCCAAACACCAGGAAGAAAAAACCCGCCAGGTGTTGTTATAGACTCGGTTGGTGGACCCCTTTCTGGAGGCTAACATGGTGTCAATAACCGCTTTATCAAAACCCAGTCTTTCTAATTGTGCCCGCTCAACCTCCAAGCAGCTAACTGCAACATGTCCGGTTAAGGATGACACACAGTCCCCTGCTGAAGCAGAGTTTCTGACACTGGCAACCTCCATGGCGTCTCCCTTGACAACCTCATGAGATCCTGAAACCAGCCCCGTCTGGGCCAGTATGGAGCTATCAGTACTAGTTCGGCTTTTCGTTCCAGCCATTTTTGAATTTGCCTGGAAATGAGTTGTAGAGGGGGAAATGCGTAAAGAAGTCCTCTTGGCGGATGCCAGTTTTGGCTCAGTGGTGAGCCTTTCGTCTTGGCAGGGAGTGTGCTGACCACACAATTTCGGGGGTCCCCTGGTTCAGGGAGACCTGGTGGAACCTCAGTCGGGGGGTTCTCGTGGCAGGGGGAGCAAGAGGAAGGTCTGGCTGGGGGTTACAGCCTCATCTGGAGCTTCTTTTTTTGTCCCCGAAGCTCGGAATGTTGCGGACACTATTTTGGCGAATAAACTGCAAATACTGGAGAGGAGGAGAGTGGTGGTTTAAAATAAACAACAGAAGAAGATATCTTTCCCCAAGAAGTGAAAATCAAGTACTCTAGTAAGTGAATTTTCGTGGCATGGTTCTTAATATTCAATGGATGGTATGAAACAAGGATGGCATGTTTGAGAGGAGACGGAGGAAGGGAAGGAAGGAAGGAGGAAGACACCGCATGAAATTGACTAAGGTCTGACCATAATGAATTAACCTGATTGGAAGTCACCTTTAACGGGACTGGAAAGGAGTGGCATAGATAGATTATAAATATTTAAAAGAACTGTTCTTTTTCGGATATATTATTATGAGAAAGGTTGGAAAGCTGAGTGGTTGCAGAGGAGGAAGACAGAAGATAAAAGTCTAAAGAAAGTATATTGGATGTTGAATGTGGTGGGGTTATTGGAAGGAAGGAAGTGGGCTTGTGAGAAAGTTGACGTGTGAGAGGCTTTGGAATTCCTTATTTTTTCATGTACTGCCTTCGGGAAAAAATATAAAAAGTAAAAATTTTGTGTTGAATATTGAGAATTACAAAAGAGGCGGCAAGTATGACAAGAGGAAAGTTATGGTTACAGTTGTTCTGATGGTCATTTGAAATACGAATGAACTTCTTAAAGGGACAGTGAACCTCTTAAAGAGACAGCGAGATATATGAGACGGAGATAGAGGTGCAGCATTTAAAGTGACTGGTGGTGTGGCACTTAGTGTGATTAAAGAACTGAGAGGAACAGATTGGGTTGAAAGAGAGGAAAGAAGGGAGGAAAAAAGAGGAGCTGTAGAAGAAGAGGAGAAGAGGGAAGAGGAAGAAGAACTGGAAGATGAGCACCAAGCTTAAAATTTTTTGTTGAACTGAAGAGCAATGTGATTATTTGTTTATAAGCTACCCAATGAATTCTAGAGATTGAATAAGAACATAAGAGAAGCCATGTTGGATCAGGCCAATGGCCCATCCAGTCCAACACTCTGTGTCACACAGTGGCCAAAAAAAAAAATTATATACACACACACACACACTGTGGCTAATAGCCACTGATGGACCTCTGCTCCATATTTTTATCCAATCCCCTCTTGAAGCTGGCTATGCTTGTAGCCGCCACCACCTCCTGTGGCTAGGGTGGCCAGACCGTCCCGGTCTCCCGGGACTTTCCCGGATCTGGCCCCCAATTCCCGGCTCCCGGGCTGGGTATACCGGGACCATTTTGAGGTCCCGGTTTAGCCAGCCAGAGAGCCGGGGGCCGCGCGCCCGGGCGGGGAAGGCGGCGAGTGAGGGAGGGAGCGACCCTGCGCGTGCGCAGATCGCCCTGCGCACGCGCAGGGACGCTCCCTCCCTCACTCGCCGCCTTCCCCGCCCGCGCACGGGGGCCCGGCGGTGGTGGCGGAGGCCCGGGAGGGCGTCGGAAAGGCCCGCGGGGGTCGCTGGAGGCCCTCCAGTGACCCCCGCGGGCCTTTCCGACGCTTCCCGGGGCTCGCAACCCCCACCCCCGTCCTCCTCCGCCCGGGAGGGCGTCGGAAAGGCCCGCGGGGGTCGCTGGAGGGCCTCCAGCGACCACCGCGGGCCTTTCCGACGCTTCCCGGGGCTCGCAACCCCCACCCCCCGTCCTCCTCCCCCCGGGAGGGCGTCGGAAAGGCCCGCGGGGGTCGCTGGAGGGCCTCCAGCGCCCCCCGCGGGCCTTTCCGACGCTTCCCGGGGCTCGCAACCCCCACCCCCCGTCCTCCGTCCGGGAGGGCGTCGGAAAGGCCCGCGGGGGTCGCTGGAGGGCCTCCAGCGACCCCCGCGGGCCTTTCCGACGCTTCCCGGGGCTCGCAACCCCCACCCCCTGTCCTCCTCCCCCCGGGAGGGCGTCGGAAAGGCCTGCGGGGGTCGCTGGAGGGCCTCCAGCGACCCCCGCGGGCCTTTCCGACGCTTCCCGGGGCTCGCAACCCCCACCCCCCGTCCTCCTCCGTCCGGGAGGGCGTCGGAAAGGCCCGCGGGGGTCGCTGGAGGGCCTCCAGCGACCCCCGCGGGCCTTTCCGATGCTTCCCGGGGCTCGCAACCCCCACCCCCCGTCCTCCTCCCCCTGGGAGGGCGTCGGAAAGGCCCGCGGGGGTCGCTGGAGGGCCTCCAGCGACCCCCGCGGGCCTTTCCGACGCTTCCCGGGGCTCGCAACCCCCACCCCCTGTCCTCCTCCCCCCGGGAGGGCGTCGGAAAGGCCTGCGGGGGTCGCTGGAGGGCCTCCAGCGACCCCCGCGGGCCTTTCCGACGCTTCCCGGGGCTCGCAACCCCCACCCCCCGTCCTCCTCCGTCCGGGAGGGCGTCGGAAAGGCCCGCGGGGGTCGCTGGAGGGCCTCCAGCGACCCCCGCGGGCCTTTCCGATGCTTCCCGGGCTCGCAACCCCCACCCCCCCGTCCTCCTCCCCCTGGGAGGGCGTCGGAAAGGCCCGCGGGGGTCGCTGGAGGGCCTCCAGCGACCCCCGCGGGCCTTTCCGACGCTTCCCGGGGCTCGCAACCCCCACCCCCTGTCCTCCTCCCCCCGGGAGGGCGTCGGAAAGGCCCGCGGGGGTCGCTGGAGGCCCTCCAGCGACCACCGCGGGCCTTTCCGACGCTTCCCCGGCCTCTACCACCCCCCCCCCCGTGCTGGCGGAGGCCCGGGAGGGCATCGGAAAGGCCTCTCCGCCGCCGCCGGACTCGCCGCCGCTGCTGGACTCGCCGCCGCCGTAGGTAAGGGGGCCGAAAGCGGGGGGGGGGCTGGCGGTTGGGGGTGGCCTTCCTTTCTTCCCTCCCTCCTTCCTTCCTTCCTTCCTTCCTTCCTTCCTTTCTTCCTTCCTTCCTTCCCTCCTTCCTTCCTCCCTCCTTCCTTCCTTCCTTCCTTCCTTCCTTCCTTCCTTCCTTCCTTCCTTTCTTTCTTCCCTTCTTCCCTCCCTCCCTTTCTCCCTCCCTCCCTCCCTCCCTCCCTTCCTTCCTTCCTTCCTTCCTTCCTTCCTTCCTTCCTTCCTTCCTTCCTTCCTTCCTTCCTTCCTTCCTTCCTTCCTTCCTTCCTTCCTTCCTTCCTTCCTTCCTTATATTCTTATGTGACACAGAGTGTTGGACTGGATGGGCCACTGGCCTGATCCAACAGGGCTTCTCTTATGTTCTTATGTGACGCAGAGTGTTGGACTGGATGGGCCACTGGCCTGATCCAACAGGGCTTCTCTTATGTTCTTAAGTGTGACACAGAGTGTTGGACTGGATGGGCCACTGGCCTGATCCAACAGGGCTTCTCCTATGTTCTTATGTGACGCAGAGTGTTGGACTGGATGGGCCACTGGCCTGATCCAACAGGGCTTCTCTTATGTTCTTATGTGACGCAGAGAGTTGGACTGGATGGGCCACTGGCCTGATCCAACAGGGCTTCTCTTATGTTCTTATGTGACGCAGAGTGTTGGACTGGATGGGCCACTGGCCTGATCCAACAGGGCTTCTCTTATGTTCTTAAGTGTGACACAGAGTGTTGGACTGGATGGGCCACTGGCCTGATCCAACAGGGCTTCTCCTATGTTCTTATGTGACGCAGAGTGTTGGACTGGATGGGCCACTGGCCTGATCCAACAGGGCTTCTCTTATGTTCTTATGTGACGCAGAGAGTTGGACTGGATGGGCCACTGGCCTGATCCAACAGGGCTTCTCTTATGTTCTTAAGTGTGACGCAGAGTGTTGGACTGGATGGGCCACTGGCCTGATCCAACAGGGCTTCTCTTATGTTCTTAAGTGTGACACAGAGTGTTGGACTGGATGGGCCACTGGCCTGATCCAACAGGGCTTCTCTTATGTTCTTATGTGATGCAGAGTGTTGGACTGGATGGGCCACTGGCCTGATCCAACAGGGCTTCTCTTATGTTCTTAAGTGTGACGCAGAGTGTTGGACTGGATGGGCCACTGGCCTGATCCAACAGGGCTTCTCTTATGTTCTTAAGTGTGACACAGAGTGTTGGACTGGATGGGCCACTGGCCTGATCCAACAGGGCTTCTCTTATGTTCTTATGTGACGCAGAGTGTTGGACTGGATGGGCCACTGGCCTGATCCAACAGGGCTTCTCTTATGTGACAATACTGACTTTGGTGGACCCAAGCACTGATTCAGTGTAAGGGAGCTTTGTGTTTGTGTCTTCTAGTGCAATTTTGTTCTCAGATCCTGTATTTACTTCATCAGTATATGGGATAAGGCACTTTCTCAACTGTGCTGCATAAATCAGCCTATTTATTTTGTCCTGTTGGCTCTGTTGGCTCTATCTGCGCCACCTTCATCACTTTCGGGGTGTGGATCCCCCAGTGGAGTGGTCTCCCGACTCCCTCCGCCGGCTGTTTCTGATAGCCCTGCGCCCCCTCTTTCATTTGATATGTGTCCCGTGCGGGTGCCACCCTCCCGCCGGGAGATGCCGCAAAATGAGCCCCCTTGAGGCTTATGGCGGCAGGGCTCGGGGGAAGCGAGCTAGACTGCTGTTCTTTTGAGGGGTTATAGAGTGTTTCGAGCCCGTCCCTGTGGCATCGGTCCCATCATTGTGGGGCCCAGGGGGCCGGCGCAGCGGCACGCTGAAGCAGCCTGTCGGTCACTTCCAGGTTCCTGTCCTGCATCTCGACCTGTGTTATTAGTGACAGGCTGCTTCGGCGTGCTGCTGCGCCGGCCCCCTGGGTCCCACAACGATGGGACCGATGCCACAGGGACGGGCTCGAAACACTCTATAACCCCTCAAAAGAACAGCAGTCTAGCTCGCTTCCCCCGAGCCCTGCCGCCATAAGCCTCAAGGGGGCTCATTTTGCGGCATCTCCCGGCGGGAGGGTGGCACCCGCACGGGACACATATCAAATGAAAGAGGGGGCGCAGGGCTATCAGAAACAGTCAGCGGAGGGAGTCGGGAGACCACCCCACTGGGGGATCCACACCCCGAAAGTGATGAAGGTGGCGCAGATAGAGCCAACAGGACAAAATAAATAGGCTGCATTATGCAGCACAGTTGAGAAAGTGCCTTATCCCATATACTGATGAAGTATATACAGGATTTGAGAACAAAATTGTTTCCGGCGGTGATATTTGGGGGATTTTTGGGGACGTCACAGGAAGTGCTGTGAAGTCACTTCCTGTTTCCGGCAGTGGCATTTGGGGAAAATGATGTCATTTGGGGGAAATGATGTCACAGGAAGTGATGTCACTTCCCGTTTCCGGCAGGTGACGCGGGGAAAATGATGTCACAGGAAGTGATGCCACTTCCTGTTTCCGGTGGTGGCATGACGTCACCGGAAGTGACGTCACTTCCTGTTTCCGGCGGCGCGCACACGCGCTCCGCGCGCGCGCACCCCTGCCTCCCCCCCCCCCCGTTGTCCCTGGCTGGCCTTCAGACATTATGGTCACCCTACCTGTGGCAGTGAATTCCATGTGTTAATCATCCTTTGGGTGAAGAAGTACTTCCCTTTATCTGTTTTAACCCGACTGCTCAGCAATTTCATCGAATGCCCACGAGTTCTTGTATTGTGAGAAAGAGAGAAAAGTACTTCTTTCTCTACTTTCTCCATCCCATGCATTATCTTGTAAACCTCTATCATGTCACCCCGCAGTCAACGTTTCTCCAAGCTAAAGAGTCCCAAGCGTTTCAACCTTTCTTCATAGGGAAAGTGCTCCAGCCCTTTAATCATTCTAGTTGCCCTTTTCTGGATTTTCCCCAAAGCTATAATATCCTTTTTGAGGTGTGGCGACCAGAACTGCACACAGTACTCCAAATGAGACCGCACCATCAATTTATACAGGGGCATTATGATATTGGCTGATTTGTTATCAATTCCCTGCCTATGGTGAGGGGAACGGTGAATGGTGAATAGCAGTGAATATTGATATGTCTGTGGTGTGTGTTGTATACGAAGATATATGAAGGTGGTGTATGTGTAGAGAAGGTGTACTGTGTGGGCTATATGTAGTTAAAGGAAGAACGTGCGTCTGTATGTAGTTAAAGGAAGAACGTGAGTTGGAATGAGGCTGAGTCAAAATGAATGGAAATGAGAAATGAGATAGAATGTAAATGTATGATGGTAGAAGTGTTGTGAGATAATTGTTCTAGTGTAAGTGTGTATCTACGTAAGGGTTAGAGTGATGTTGTGTGTAACTAATTAGGTGGTTTGGGAAATAAAGTGTGTAAGACAATTTCACATTTTGAATTAGTGTGGAAAAGAATAAGAGGCACTAGGTGTGAAAGAGATCATAGGTATATTTAATGGTTGTTAATTCCTCCCTGACTATCAAGATAAATAAGTCCCTGGTCTTTAGGTTAAAATATAATAACTAAAATGAGTATGTTAGTTAAGTCAGAAGTCTCACTAGCTGTCCCAGAAGCAATGGAACCCCCAATACTTCAAGGCGTTATCAACGAATTTCAAAACAATGTGCAAGTTTATTTTAAGACAGTACTGAATCAGGTACAGGCAAATCTAATAGAACAGATGGGCGGGTTGAACTCAAAACTGGATTGTTAACAGGAACAAATAATAGGAACTAAAGAAGAAATCATGGGCTTAACTCAGTCTATGAAATCCCTTGATGTTAAAATGAAGGTTGCTAATCAAAGATGGGAGGTAGATGAGATAGCTCAAGAGACAGAAGAAGAAAGGTTAGTTGGATTTGAGATGGAACAGACAGTTTACAAATTGAGAACTCAAGAGGCTCTAGAACAAAGACAAGAAGATTTATTACAAATAGCAAGTGATGCATCGGTAGTAACAATGAAAATAGAGCCCTTGGATATAAGGAAAGAAATAGAGGATTCACACAGGGTGAACTCAGCCTATGTTAGAAAGCACTCATCTCAGAGGATAGTCCATAGTACCTCTAACAGAAGAATGTTTAAGGAGACAAGTTAGAAAGATTTAATAGACCACCCATTAAAAATTATTGAACAAAAGATTAGGGTTTTAAGAGAAACTCCATGGCTGTTGAGGAAAAGAAGGTTAAAATTAATCTTAGCCTATACAAATTGTCTCAATCCTCCAAAAAAAGAGGAGGAAGGGGAAAGAGAGAGAGAGATTCTCTGCTAAAGATATTACGAACAGAATTAATATGAAGTATGAGTTTCCGGTAATGGCACGGCGCTAACAGACGTGTTTGTCGGAGCTCCGGCTCTGCAGCATCTGTGCTGGTCTTTTTTGGGGGGTTCTTCAGCTGGTAAGAACTCGGTGGTGCCCCTGTTGGAGGGGCACTTGTGCGGAGGAGTGCTGGGTGCTCTATGCCAGTTTTTCTGAGCATAGAGCCCGTTCAACATATTACTTCAGCCCGGATAGACCAGACGCCTTAATGGCGAATTAGCTGTGACCACCGGAGAAGGGGA
Organism: Heteronotia binoei; assembly: GCF_032191835.1. Taxonomy (NCBI): domain Eukaryota; kingdom Metazoa; phylum Chordata; class Lepidosauria; order Squamata; family Gekkonidae; genus Heteronotia; species Heteronotia binoei. The sequence goes on from NC_083233.1 coordinate 8,323,985, forward strand.
GTAGGCGAAGCGGCATTTGGAGGACAGAATAAATGGTAAAGGGGAAAAAAAGTATATCTGACCCTAAACTGGAGACATAAACGAAGGAAAGAACTTACTAAGTGTGTTGTTTTGCCCCTACTTTCGAGTGGAATCCGAAGCTGGGGGGAAAGAGACCTGGTTTGGCGAATGCACAAAGGTAGAAAGCGGAGGAGTGGTGGAGGACTACCTTGGCAGCAACGGCAGAGGTTGGGAGTTGTAGATTGGCTATGATTGTAAAAGTTTGTGAAGAGCACTGAGACAGAGGAGGTGAAGAAGGGGGGGAAAGAGGAAAGAAGCAGATTTCTGATGATTTAAAGGGAGCCTTCACGAACTTCTTTTCCTCTCCCTTTTTCCATATGCTTGTGCATGGCGATTTTCTTAAAGAGACAGGGAGCTAAATAAAGGCTCAGCGGTGGTTATAATATACAGGGTGGAAAGAAAGTCACTGGACCTTTGAAATGAGTTGAATCTGAAGATGGGAGACTTTTGATGTTAGTATAGAGTTTCCAGGAACGCAAGGGCGGAGAGGCTGGAATTCTGTTGGCAGAGATGTGGAAGAACAGGAATGGATTTACTGAACTGGCTTTTTGAACTGGTAGCAGAAGAGAGGAGCAGAGATTGAGATTAAGAAGAGGAAGAAAAAGGAGAAGAAGAAGAGGAAGACAGAAGGATAAGTGGTTGGGAAACATTAAGGATTCAAAAGAGACAGTTAACAAATAATTAATGGATTGAATAATTAACTATTGTTAATTTGATTACTGCTTATTTTCTGTATGATTTTCTATATGTAATGAGTTAATGTGAATGTTCAGGTGAAGGGTGTTTGGTGGTAAAGAATAGTAATTTAAGAATATAAAAACCAACTGGTATGTGAGAGTGTTAAAGGAAGGTGATGTATGCATTTTGAGGGAAGTAAGGCGAAGTAGTAGTATATGAATTGGAATTGGGGTGTCAGTAAGACCTTGGATAATAGAAAAATGAGTATGACATACAAGTAAGACAAAATAGATAGGTTAGTCCCACTATTGGCAACTTTAAAACTGATGGAGATAATGTCCTCACAGGAAGTTATAGAGGAATTGCAGAATTCTATGCAATTGTATTTTATGAATGCATTGAGTCAGGTGCAGGCAAATCTGACAGAACAATTAGATGGAGTAAATAAGAAATTAGATGGCCTGCAAAAGCAATTGACGGAAGTAAAGGAAGAGATTCATGGCTTGACACAATCTGCAAAATATGTGGAAGGAAAGTTGGAAGTAGTGAATGAAAAGTCTGAGGAGATTGAAAAAGTTCAAAAATACGAAGGGGACAGATTAGTGAGAATAGAAACGGTGCAGGTAGTGCATATTTCAGGAATGCAGAATATTCCAGAGGATAGGTATGACCATATAAAGGAGGTGATAGTAGAGATCTTGACACCAGTTCTTGGTATGAAGAAAAAGGAATTGGAGAAAGATATAGAAAATGGCTATAGAGCTTGCCTTATTTATTTCAAGGAACACTGCCTGCTGACAGAGGTTTATATAAGGTGTACTAGGAGGAAAATGAAGGAATTGGTCTGCCAGACGATGAGAGACAAATCATTAAAGTTGTATCATTGGCATATTACACCAATAAAACTGAAGAAAGTGTATTTCGAAATTGCTGGTTGCTTTGTTGCAGGGAAACAAATTGATACCATGCAATTCACAAACAAAGTAAGATGATTTGAAATGCCAATGTTTTTTTTCTTCTTTTTTGGACCACAGTGTAGAAGAAAAAAAGTTTTCTTTTTTATTAGTTCTAGACTTAGCTGAGGTAGATACTCTGATGGAGATACTAAGAGAAGAAATTAACAAATAGATAGAAGGAAAACGGAACTTATTGTATGAAAGTGTATTCCAAACTTGCTGGGGGGTTTTTTTGTTGTTGCAGGGAATTAAATTGATACTGTGTAATTTATAAATAAAGTAAGATGACTTGAAATGCCAAATGTTCTTTTGGATCACAGTGTAGAAGAAAGAAAGTATTTTTGGTTGGTTCTAGACTGAGCTGAGGTAGAAACTCTGATGGAGATATTAAGAGAAGAAATTAACAAATAGGCAAATAGAAGGGAAATGTAACTTATTGTATGAATGGTTATGGGGGAAAGATAATAAGAATATAGTGTAAAAAGGGGTTAACTGTAGAATGTATGATTTGGTTTAGGTTAGAACAAAGGATTGTATTCTAATGATATAAGTATATAATGCATCCTGCGGTCTACATCCCTAAGTTTATGTTTTGTGTGTATATATATATATTGTTATTGTTGTTGTTAAATGTAATAAAAAGTTAAAAACTAAAAAAAAAAAGAATATGAAGTATGGAATGGGTTACCGCTTAATGACTGGATATGCAGATGTAATTAATGGTATGTGGGTTATTATAGAGAATGATGCCAGTTAAGAAGTTAGTAAGGTAGTAATGTAGAGTGAAAAGGGGTTAAAGATAACTGTGAAAAAGATATACGGTGATGTATTATTGTTATGTATGGAAGCTGCACTCTCCATCCTAATTTGTTTTTGTTTATTTTTTGGTTGTTCGTTTGCTAATTTTGTTTTTGCTTTTTGGAGAAAATAAAAAAGACCATTAAAAAAAAAAAGAAGTCCTCTTGGCCAGTCGCTGTTGAAGACATCAATTCCTTCTACCTGACCTTCCCTTGTCCTGGCAAAAAAACTTCGCACCTGACAATTTGCTGAAGTTGCAAATAAGTCCACCATTATCTGACCCTATCTGCATCGAAGCTCCTGAAAGACCTCTCTGCCCAGCATCCACTCCGATTGATCTAATACCTTCCTGCTGAGTCAGTCGGTCAACACATTGTCCTTTCTTGGCACATGTATCTCTTTTAGGGAGACAACATTCTGCTCTGCCCCCAACAGTCTGTTGGCTTCTTGGTAAAGTGTCCTTATTCTGGTCCTGGCTTGGCGATTTATATATGCCTTCGCTGTCACATTGTCCATCTGCACTAATATATGAGAGCCCTGAAACAGTTTCTGGAAATGCAGTAACCCCAGCTGGATTGCCTGCAGCTCCTGAAGATTGATACTCTGTTTGGCTTCCTGTGTGGACCACTGACCTTGGGTCATCATCCCCTGTGTATACACCCCCCAGCCCAAAAGACAGGAAAGAGAGCCAGTTTGGTTTAGTGGTTAAATGCGTGGACTCTTATCTGAGAGAACCGGGTTTGATCCCCCACTCCTCCACTTGCAGCTGCTGGAATGGCCTTGGGTCAGCCATAGCTCTCTTATCAGGAAGAACCGGGTTTGATTCCCTACTCCTCCCATTGCACCTGCTGGAATGCCCTTGGGTGAGCCATAGCTCTCTTATCAGGGAGAACCGGGTTTGATTCCCCGCTCCTCCACTTGCACCTGCTGGAATGGCCTTGGGTCAGCCATAGCTCTCTTATCAGGAAGAACCGGGTTTGATTCCCCACTCCTCCACTTGCACCTGCTGGAATGCCCTTGGGTGAGCCATAGCTCTCTTATCAGGGAGAACTGGGTTTGATTCCCCGCTCCTCCACTTGCACCTGCTGGAATGGCCTTGGGTCAGCCATAGTTATCACAGAGCTTGTCCTTGAAAGGGCAGCTTCTGGGAGAGCTCTCTTGGCCCTACCCACCTCACAGGGTGTTTGTTGTGGGAGAGGAAGATAAAGGAGATTGTGAGCCACTCTGAGACTCTTGAGTGGAGGGTGGAATATAAATCCAATGCCATCGTCTTCTTCTTCATCACCTGTTGTCATGACTATTCTCTGAGGCTCTTTCATTGACATACCCTCCAGAAACAGTGCAGGCTCCAGCCACCACAGTAGTTGCTTCAGCAACTGTGTTGACAGTTGTACCTTCTTGAACATCTTGTTGACTATAAAACATTGGAGTGGAATGAGAAATCACTGTAATGGCCATATATGGAAATGAGCCCATGCTAGCACATCCTGACAAGATACTAACAGCCCCAACAGCTTTGCTAGCGACATCACCTGAACCTGAGGTGATGATAGGACTTCTTTCAGCAGTGACCTGAGTTTTAATTGCCTCTCGGTCATCAGAAAAAAAAACTGTGTTGTAGAGTATCTATCAGTACCCCTAGGTGTACTAATTTTTGTGTCGGAATCAAATTGCTTTTTGATATATTGACCACAAAACTGTGATCCTGCAAAATCCTTACAGTCAAATTTGTGGCCGTCATGCAGAATATCGCCTGAGCAGAATATCGTCCAGATACAGGGGTAGTGCCACCCCCTGGAGATGAAGATGGGCCACTAGAGCTATCAAGACTTCGGTGAACACCCTCAGAGAGGATCTCAGCCCAAAGGGGAGGGCTTGGAACTGACAGTGGCTGCCAATCTGAGAAACTTTCCGTGACACTGCCGGATGGGAATATGCAATGGATGTTACGTATTCCTGTTCCTGGACCGCAAGCAGAACGGAACGTAGCGTCTCCATCCTAAACTTTTTGATTATCACAAAAGTTGTTCAACCATTTTAGATCTAGAATTGCTCACACATCGCCATTCTTTTTTGGTACCAGAAACAGGATCGAATAGACCCCATGACCTCTCTGAGTAGGCAGTACAGGCTCTATCGTCCATGTGTCCACCAAGTGTTGAAGTATTGAAGCATCAAACTGTGCATGTGCGCCTCCCGCTTCTTTGGGATGGAACGAAATCTCTGAGCTGGAAAAGAGTTCAGTTCCAGAGCATAACCCTTGGTCACTGTGTTGATTACTCACTGGTCAGTCACAGAGAGTTTGCACTCATTTGCAAAAAACTGCAGACGTCCCCCAATGGGGATCGAGTGTGGGCTTCTGATATAGTCATTGTGTTCCTCCCTTTTTGGAGTCACTTTTGTTGTTCTTGTCCCTTCTTCCATAGAAAGGTTTGGCATCCTGATAACGGGCCTGCCACTTTCCTTTAAAAGATTGAAAGGTGGAGGAACGGGAAAATTTCTTTGAATCACGAAAGGATTGAATTTGCTTCCTTGATAATGGAAATAAGTTGTATATTACGAAACTACCCTCTATGCTTCTAGGGTTGAGGGGGGTGTTGGGTGTCGGTGTTGGGGTTGGTGGTGGATAGGTTTTATTACTTGTATACTGTTTATGGTTATATGGAAATACTGTTTATGGTTATATGGAAATGTCAATAAAACCTGATTTTGATTTTAGGAAAAAAAGAATTTCCTTCCTGTTTTTACAGTTCTTCCGTTTAGAAGGTAACACCTTCTTCTTATCTTTCCCTTCAATCAGAAAACGCTCCAGGCTGTCACCAAACGAATTTGTACCTTTGAAAGGTACAGACGCCCCTTTTGCCAGTGCTGTCGCATCAGCATCCCAGCTCCTAAGCCAGACATTCCTACGGACTGCTACACTGCAAGCCACAGCCCTGGCGGATAGCTGCATAGCATCCAAGGTGGCATCTGCAATAAAGGCAGTGGCTAGAGAGGTTTTCTTGAGCTCATCCTTAAATTCTTTTGGCACACCACTGTCCACTGACGCCAACTGGATGTTCCAGACAGATCAGGAACAGATTCTGCTGACTCCTGTTTAGGGGTAGAGCCTGAGAACCTGGAAAAGACATAAGTCACTGACTGAGCTTGCCTTGCTATTAGAATGTCCCAGCCTGTCAGCCATCTTGCGAATGCCGAAGACTGCAATGAAAATGAAAGTGAAAGCCTCCTAACATGGCACCCACATACAGCAAGAAAACACTCTCATTCAACTATCTGGATCTGAATACTCATGCCTTTGCAGTCGCAGTCACAGCCCAGTCACAGCCAATGCTGTTTGTATCCTGCTTTCACGACGGGGCTCCCCCTCCCCCCATTCCCGAATGAGAACGAGAGAAAGTAATGAACACGAAGACCCCCAGTCCCCTTTGTCTTTGCAGTACCATAAAGGGGAACTATAAGCAGGCAACAAAACCTATGGCACTGTCCCCCACCCCCCGGAGGGAACCATCCCGATGAAAAGGATCTGCCACCGCAATTTTAACGCCCCAGAGCTTACCTGTGTCTCCTCGTGAGTTGCGTCTGTGCGTTCTGCGCTCTGCACGATGCCTCCTCAGCGCTGCGTGGGACTGAGGCTGGGCTTCGTTGGTGTTCCCACCAATCTGGGAAAATACAGATGCCCTCTCTCTCTCTGGGCTCTCTTTGGGAGTCCCCAGCCACACCGCTGTTGCTGGAACCAAACCCAAAGCTAGTGGGAAGTAAACTTGCGCTCCAGCTGCTGCTGCCATGGCTCGAATGGAAAGTTGTTTGCTGAGCGCTCTCTCTCTCTTTCCGTAGGGAAGTCCCTGGATCGCTGCACTTTTGGCGCGTCGACCATGTCCTGCTTCGACAACAGGGCCGGTATGACTGGGAAGTTTCAAGGGAGAGGCCACCCCCAGCCTGGATTGATCAAAGAACAGACCCTGTTTCCGGAGGAGGAGCCTACTCCCAGAAGTCCTGGACCGTCCCACTCCCAGGAACCACCGGAGAAGAACAGGTTAAAGTATGGCAAGGTACCAACTACTCTGTGAGACTGAAGACCTACAAGACTGTATAGCTCCCATGGGAGCAGGAGTGCCTCTTATGGATGCTGCCGACAGAGAGATCCTTGCTAATAAATTATTCTACACCACCACAGCTATGTCAAAATTGGCGATCCTAATATCACAAACAGAAGTATCAGATGTATAACATGCAATTAGTTCTGTTCTAATAATTTGAGAACAATTTATAGAGAAAGATTTCTTTATGATCACCCAAGGAATCCAATATTTGCAGCACAATGTCTCAGTGGCACTGGCCTGCACATAAGCTCAAACTCTCAATTCGGCTGCTACCATGGAACTCATCTGTCACTCAAGTGACAGGCATATTCCCACAGAAACCAAACAGCTCTTGAAAGCCAATCTGACAAAAGCAGAGTTTGAATTGGAAGACTGGTGGAGACCAGCTAATGCTTCATATTCTCTCTTACCATCATTAGCACAGTAAAGGCCAGGATTATTAAAAAATACATTTTACTTTACAGGATGCAGATTGCAGCAGGATACAGTGCAAAACAAAAAAAGAAGCAGAAAGACTTCTCAGCCAAGGGATCGAGTGAGAATATTGAAGGGCACTATAAAGAAAATACAGATGAGACACAAATTACCCAGGAGTAAGCGACACTGAATGAAGTGAGACATTGGCTTTTCTCAAAAAGTACTCGAGGAAAAATGCTTCAAACTATTTCTGCTCATCCAAAATAACAAAGCAAGCTCACAACAACATAGAGATGCTCAATGGGGGAGGAGAACTGAGGAGATGTGAAAAGTCAGTCGTATCCTCCATGGAATGGAGATACATTAGCCAAATCCCCCAGCCCAATTATCCAATTTACTCCTCCTGCCATAGGAGGCCTTTTATCAGTATATTATAACAAACATGGTTCTCTGAATCCCCAGCTTACATTTTTAAGAAGAAGAAGAAGAAGATATTGGATTTATATCCCGCCCTCCACTCCGAAGAGTCTCAGAGCGGCTCACAATCTCCTTTACCTTCCTCCCCCACAACAGACACCCTGTGAGGTGGGTGGGGCTGGAGAGGGCTCTCACAGCAGCTGCCCTTTCAAGGACAACCTCTGTGAGAGCTATGGCTGACCCAAGGCCATGCTAGCAGGTGCAAGTGGAGGAGTGGGGAATCAAACCCGGTTCTCCCAGATAAGAGTCCGCACGCTTAACCACTACACCAAACTGGCTCTTAAAAGGAACTTCTGTTGAGGAGATAGAAGGAACTTAAAAGGAACTTCTGTTGAGGAGATAGAAGAAGGAAAGTATATCTCTGCAAAGGAGATGTACTTTTCTTTTTAAAGAAAAAAAAAGCTGGAAAATCGGAGAGCTTGATACATGTGGGTCCTTGGAATCCCCCCACCATCTCCATAATAGGGCTAAGTGCCAGTAGCAGGGTCTTTAATGGGAGCAGCAGTTCCATAGCACAATGCTCGTGGGAGAGGAAGCTACTCCATAGCTTTCAGGGAAGCCAGTGCTAAATCTCTCCTTGGAAGAAGATTAAAACATCATATCGAGAAAAGGGAGTCCTCCCTGCAACCCCTTGGGACTCAGGTGGCTCTCCCAGTCAGCCAGTGCAAGCCCCTCAGATCACAGACAAGCCTCCGAGAGACTGGAAGATGCAGGATGAGGAAAAGCGCTAAGGCCTCCTCAGGGGGAGAAAGAGGAGAACTGTTCACACACGGTGTCATCCCAAGCAGACCTGCCCAGTGAAGTCAGTGGGTATATAAAAGCCACAACTCTCCTGGGGGGCTGTCAGGAAGGCAGGAAGTGCCACCCCTCTGGCAAGGGTCTATCTGGGAGGGCCCAGAGCACCCGCCCAACCTCTGTGTCTCCCTTCTTAAGAAATGCCTTCTATCCATGACCAAAGAGACACGAGGACCCAAGCAGTATTAACAACAGTAATTTTATTGTAAGTGCTTAAGAACAAACAAGTGGGCTGTAAAACTTTTAATGCAACAGTGAACTAAGAAACAGTAAAGATTGGTGTAAATAAATAAAAGGCCTGAAGCATCTACGTTTCCCTTCCTCTGAAACTTTTAACTTGCTCTTTAACTTGTCCATAAATGATTTGGAGTTGAGACTAAGCAGTGAAGTGGCCAAGTTTGCAGATGACACTAAATTTTTCAGGGTGGTGAGAACCAGAGAGGATTGTGAGGCACTCCAAAGGGATCTGCCATAACATAAGTGAACAGAACGACATCAGGAAGATCACTGCCGTCCAAATCATGGAATGATCCAGGCAACTGGAACTGGTTTTAGATCGCTGTTTTAAATTATTGTATAATCTTATATTGTTTTAGATTGTTATTTTATATTACTGTATAACCTAATTGTTTTAAACCCTATATTGTATAACTTATTGAAATGTTGTTAGCCGCCCTGAGCCTGCCTAGGCGGGGAGGGCGGGATATAAATAAAATTTATTATTATTATTATTATCTGTTGAGGCTGGGTGAGTGGGCGTCAACGTGGCAGATGTGGTTCAATGTGGCCAAGCGCAAAGTAATGCACATTGGGGCCAAGAATCCCAGCTACAAATACAAGTTGATGGGGTGTGAACTGGCAGAGACTGACCAAGAGAGAGATCTTGGGGTTGTGGTAGATAACTCACTGAAAATGTCAAGACAGTGTGTGTTTGCAATAAAAAAGGCCAACGCCGTGCTGGGAATTATTAGGAAGGGAATTGAAAACAAATCAGCCAGTATCATAATGCCCCTGTATAAATCGATGGTGCGGTCTCATTTGAAGTACTGTGTGCAGTTCTGGTCACCGCACCTCAAAAAGGATATTATAGCATAGGAAAAAGGGCAGAAAAGGGCAACAAGAATGATTAAAGGGTTCGAACACTTTCCCTATGAAGAAAGGTTAAAACGCTTGGGGCTCTTTAGCTTGGAGAAACGTTGACTGCGGGGTGACATGATAGAGGTTTACAAGATTCTGCATGGGATGGAGAAGGTAGAGAAAGAAGTACTTTTCTCCCTTTCTCACAATACAAGAACTCGTGGGCATTAGATGAAATTGCTGAACAGTCGGGTTAGAACGGATAAAAGGAGGTACTTCTTCACCCAAAGGGTGATTAACATGTGGAATTCACTGCCACAGGAGGTGGTGGCAGCTACAAGCATAGCCAGCTTCAAGAGGGGGTTAGATAAAAATATGGAGCAGAGGTCCATCAGCGGCTATTAGCCACAGTATATATATATTGGCCCCTGTGTGACACAGAGTGTTGGACTGGATGGTCCATTGGCCTGATCCAACAGGGCTTCTCTTATGTTCTTATGTGACACAGAGTGTTGGACTGGAGGAGCCACTGGCCTGATCCTACATGGCTTCTCTTGTTCTTATGTGACCCAGAGTGTTGGACTGGAGGAGCCACTGGCCTGCTCCAACATGGCTTTTCTTATGTTCTTATGTGACAAAGAGTGTTGGACTGGAGGAGCCACTGGCCTGCTCCAACATGGCTTTTCTTATGTTCTTATGTGACACAGAGTGTTGGACTGGAGGAGCCACTGGCCTGATCCAACAGGGCTTCTCTTATGTTCTTATGTGACATAGAGTGTTGGACTGGAGGAGCCATTGGCCTGATCCGACAGGGCTTCTCTTGTTCTTATGTGACCCAGAGTGTTGGACTGGAGGAGCCACTGGCCTGATCCAACATGGCTTCTCTTATATTCTTATGTGACCCAGAGTGTTGGACTGGAGGAGCCACTGGCCTGCTCCAACATGGCTTCTCTTACGTTCTTATGTGACACAGAGTGTTGGACTGGAGGAGCCACTGGCCTGCTCCAACATGGCTTCTTTTATGTTCTTATGTGACACAGAGTGTTGGACTGGAGGAGCCACTGGCCTGCTCCAACATGGTTTCTCTTATGTTCTTATGTGACATAGAGTGTTGGACTGGAGGAGCCATTGGCCTGATCCAACATGGCTTCTCTTATGTTCTTATATGACATAGAGTGTTGGACTGGAGGAGCCACTGGCCTGATCCAACATGGCTTCTCTTATGTTCTTATGTGACATAGAGCGTTGGACTGGAGGAGCCATTGGCCTGATCCAACATGGCTTCTCTTATGTTCTTATGTGACCCAGAGTGTTGGACTGGAGGAGCCACTGGCCTGATCCAACATGGCTTCTCTTATGTTCTTATGTGACACAGAGTGTTGGACTGGAGGAGCCACGGGCCTGATCCAACATGGCTTTTCTTATGTTCTTATGTGACAAAGAGTGTTGGACTGGAGGAGCCACTGGCCTGCTCCAACATGGCTTTTCTTATGTTCTTATGTGACCCAGAGTGTTGGACTGGAGGAGCCACTGGCCTGATCCAACATGGCTTCTCTTATGTTCTTATGTGACACAGAGTGTTGGACTGGAGGAGCCACGGGCCTGATCCAACATGGCTTTTCTTATGTTCTTATGTGACAAAGAGTGTTGGACTGGAGGAGCCACTGGCCTGCTCCAACATGGCTTTTCTTATGTTCTTATGTGACACAGAGTGTTGGACTGGAGGAGCCACGGGCCTGATCCAACATGGCTTCTCTTATGTTCTTATGTGACACAGAGTGTTGGACTGGAGGAGCCACGGGCCTGATCCAACATGGCTTCTCTTATGTTCTTATGTGACACAGAGTGTTGGACTGGAGGAGCCACTGGCCTGCTCCAACATGGCTTCTCTTACGTTCTTATGTGACACAGAGTGTTGGACTGGAGGAGCCACTGGCCTGCTCCAACATGGCTTTTCTTATGTGACACAGAGTGTTGGACTGGAGGAGCCACTGGCCTGCTTCAACATGGCTTATCTTCTTATGTGACACAGAGTGTTGGACTGGAGGAGCCACTGGCCTGATCCAACATGGCTTCTCTTATGTTCTTATGTGACACAGAGTGTTGGACTGGAGGAGCCACTGGCCTGCTCCAACATGGCTTCTCTTACATTCTTATGTGACACAGAGTGTTGGACTGGAGGAGCCACTGGCCTGCTCCAACATGGCTTCTCTTACATTCTTATGTGACACAGAGTGTTGGACTGGAGGAGCCACTGGCCTGCTCCAACATGGTTTCTCTTATGTTCTTATGTGACTTAGAGTGTTGGGCCATTGGCCTGATCCAACAGGGCTTCTCTTATGTTCTTATGATACTGAAGACTCACCCTCCTTGAGGGAACCTCTTGCTGCAGCTGTTCCAGAGAGCATCCCTCCTGTCTGCAGCCTCTCTAGAGAGAACAAACTTCCTTTCCAGCCAGACCTTTTATGCTTTCCACCATCTTGGCTAGTTTTCCCTTTAAAACTGACATCCCATCAAAGGGACAGAAGGAAACCTGGGAGATGTCGGTCCCTGTATCTACTCCTAGGCAGGCTTCTCCCTGCCCTCTAGGCCACACTAGGGCCCTTTCTGCCTTTGTGTTTACTACGGCTCTCACCTCCCACCTCTATCACTTTAAAACCCTGCTTCGATATTCACTTGCGCACTCACCTCACTCTCCCATTGGATTTTTTCATTCCTTCCACATCCTTTCCCCAGCATTCTGCTGTCACTGCTCTGTATCTCCGTAGAGTGGTTTTTCAGAGGTGTACTTCCCTCTCCTCCTCTTAATTTGCTTTCAAGCCTTTAAAAGTAGAAACATTTCCTCGGACTTTCCTCCTCCCCTCCCCTAGCAGGCTAATTGGTCTGTTCTTATTGTGTTTTAACAATTTATTGATAACATATGGTTACAAAACTTAATTATAAAATTTTCTATACTAACCCATATGGTAATTCAATCCCCCCTCCCTCCAATGTTGACTTCCCCGAAGTTATAGATTTAAGTTCAATACTAAAGGTACTACTAACCAATCAAAATTCAATATTTTTTTTCTCATTAATACTAAAAAATTGTCCAATGTCTTTTTACATTCCACTCTTTCTCCATATATCCTTTAAATTTCTTCCACTCCTTTTTGAATATGTCTAAAATTGGTCTGTTCTTATTGGTCAATTTCACACTATGCATGTTCTGAAATAGATTAGGAAAGTAAGTTAGCTTGGTTGGTTAAGATGCTGGGCTATTTTGTATTTGAAAAAAAAGATTTTTTTTTCACAATTGAATTTACTGGATGGGCCATTGGCCTGATCCAACATGGGTTCTCTTATGTTCAGGTAAATTCAATTGTGCACCCCCACTGTCTTCCCCCTCCCCTCGCTCTGGACCGGGTGGTGTGCAAGCGTCTCTGGCACTTGGACCAGGCAGGGGGCATTTGCTGACCCCGCTCCCCTGTGCTGCTGCCTGCTCCCTTCCCTTGGTCTGCCCTCTGCCGTGTTCCCAACCCCTGGCAGGGCACGGGGTGTGTGTGGCAACTGCCCCAATGCAGGGAGGTGGGTCAGAGACTGTCCCTTTAAGAGAGCACCCGGCTGAAACGCAGCCCGCTCCTCCAGCTGCTGCCCCTGCAGGTGCTCTTGATCCATGTCTGTTTTGCAGGTGAGAATCCAACACAGAGGCTTCCGCAGGTGTCGCTCGACCCCCCCCCCCCCCACTCCCTCAGCTGTTTCTGCCTGCCGCTCTGAATGGAGCCCCGCCCACGGCGAGACTGCCCAGCACACACTGGGGAAACTGTTGCACTCTGTTCTGGAAAAATAAAGTCTGAGCTGTGCCCTCTGTTGTCTCTCCTGCTTGGCATCTGTTGCACGTTCTCTGGGCAAACCCCCCCCCCACTCTGACAGTGGCCTCTCCGAGGGAATGCCTGGGAGGGTGGGCAGACTTGGTTCTTGGGAGGGGGAGTATCTTATGAGCCGCCACGCTGTCCACGCGTGGCTGGACAGCGGAGGGGGGTGCCGCTTTTCAGCCGGCCTGGGCTGACAGCCTACCTGACCCCACAGGGCTGTTGTGTGCAGGGCACAAAGGGGGGGGGGGGCGGCTGATGAAGTGAAGAAGATGATATTGGATTTATATCCCGCCCTCCACTCCGAAGAGTCTCAGAGCGGCTCACAATCTCCTTTCCCTTCCTCCCCCACAACAGACACCCTGTGAGGTGGGTGGGGCTGGAGAGCGCTCTCACAGCAGCTGCCCTTTCAAGGACAACCTCTGCCAGAGCTATGGCTGACCCAAGGCCATTCCAGCAGGTGCAAGTGGAGGAGTGGGGAATCAAACCCGGTTCTCCCAGATAAGAGTCCGCACACTTAACCACTACACCAAACTGGATGCATGCCCAGCAGCTCGCACTCTGAGTTCTGCGGCCCCCAGGGGAGGTGTTCCTTGCACATAGCAGGGGGGGCGGCAGGGCAACACCAAGGGGGGGGGCTCCGGGTGGTGGTAGGGGATGTCTTTTGGACTTGGTGGTCTGTGCGCTCCCAGACACACATTCCAGCCACTGTTTAGGGCAGCGAACTCCTGCACACTTTGTGGTTCTTGTTTGTCTGCGCATGCCTCTGCCCGTCTGTCTGCCATTGGCAGAGTCTCTGACAGCAGGAGGGTGTGAGGGGATTGATGGCCTCTCAGGTGCGGGCTTTCCACCCCCTCTCCCAGTCACATGCAACGGGCTGGCCAATCCCGTGGTCCCGCGCAACCCTGTGCCTCCCCCACCCTTGCCTCGGCAGCGAGCGCATGGGTGAAATCACCATGGCGACAGGTTCTCTCTTGCTCATCGGGCCACTCTTCCCCCTCCACGCGTGGCGTAACATCTCCCCTTTGGGAACCGACTACAGCTGCCTATTCTAGTTCTGCACTCGAGCGCAGCTACGCGGCAGTTCTCAGGATTGGGCTGTCAAAGGTTTAACATCTTCCCATGTTGAATAAAGCCCATGCAGGAAGCCATTAACACAAAACTTATTTAGATTGTTTTTATTCCAAAAACTTCAAGGCATGAGGTTGTATTTTAAAAAGTGGCTATTTACTTTGTAAACAGAACAGAAGAAATGCATACAGTAAAAACTAAGAAACATGACGACTTACAAAGAATGTTTTAACCATAAGCACAAAAATGCACAGAAGTTGCAGAACATAAAACATATTATATGCAACACTGTTCACGAAAATGGTTATACATTTGAGTATCAACACGCTGATCCCCTTCCCCTCCCCTGTTATTGCTCAATGCTAGTGGTTTTCAGGTTAAGGTGATAATTCAATGTCAGGACACTCAGATGCAATATTCACAGTTCAGCATATGGAGTTTCATACTTCTTTTGCGTGGGAACACTGTATTGGAGTGCAGCAAGTTAACCGAAATTGCGTACTGCGGTCTGAACAGAAGAGAAAGAAGAAACAAAGCAGTCTCTTTCACAGTATTTCAACTCGCCTGGAGTCTACGGTGCCCAGGACTCTGTCGGAGGGTTGGTGAACCACAGCTACCCTCACCATCGCCCTGCTTCCCACCTCTGCCAGAATGAATCAAGACCGAACCACCAAACACGTCACAGAGAAACAAGATGGTACACTTTGGGATAGTACCGCTTCAAAAGAGCGGCAGGGGGTAGACTGCTGTTTAACTACACGGTGTGTTTGTTAAAAATCTTGCATAAAGTAAAATAGCGCAACAGGAAGAATGTGCCCATCCACATACATATTGCCACATGCAGGGGACTTTTTTAAAAAAAAGTTGAGCATCATTCATCAAACAGCCCCGCCTGCAGCCTCCGGCGATACAGTCCAAAAGTCTGCTGCTGCCGCCAAGGTTTGACAGCTATATCATTTTGTGGAATGCCTAAAAATGCTCAAAGTCTTGTAGGGAATCAACAGAAGAAGGAAATGGGGTGGGTTTCTTGCCCTGCTGAACTGACAGCACAGCATTCGGTATTCAGCTCTCTGTTTTCTTTTTTGCTTTGCCAGAACAACGCAAGGCACTTCCTCTTCCACTAACTGACCGTGTTTCTGTAGATCTACTCAACAAAGCGAGGCTATGAAAAAAAAGCAAAACAAAACACTTCTCACTAGAAAGGGGGCGGGGGCACCTGCGGAAAGAGCACAGGGTGTCAACAGAGCAGTGATACATCCCAGAGGTGAGTTCCAGAAACCCTGGCAACATCATAGGGGAGGTGAGATTGAAATGGTCCAATTGCTGCAGTCCTCGGAGGGGGAGGGGACACCCCTCAAGATAGTGTGATGCCTCTGCTTGAGAATCTTTTACTTCTTGCCAGCTGGCAAA
The DNA here is from genome assembly GCF_032191835.1 of Heteronotia binoei. NCBI lineage: Eukaryota > Metazoa > Chordata > Lepidosauria > Squamata > Gekkonidae > Heteronotia > Heteronotia binoei. The sequence continues at coordinate 8,339,678 of NC_083233.1, forward strand.
CTGCTCTTTTCTGGAAAACAGACTCTGAGATATTAAGGAACAGGAAACCAGGTCATTAACTGCGCTGAAAGCAGTTTCCTTGAGGTCTGTGTAGTAGGACAGACCTCAAGGAGAGAAGCAGAGGTATGCACTATAGCTGTACCCTACATCTCTTGCCATGTGTAGGAGAGCAAAGGATCCACACGGCTTCCCAATGAAGCACATTTGTGGCGGAAGATACTGCATAAAGAGACCCTAAATGTTATCTATGGACCCCTTGCACACTAGCCAAGAGACAAAATGGACTGGGGAAAACATTTGCGGAAGCAATGCAATACCCATCTCACTGGGTCAGCAACAAAACATTGCATGCTTTTACGTGCAGCAATATTGGTCTGTGTTTACTTTGTTTGAAATATCTTGTAAGAATTTGGCTCTTGCACAGTTGGATGGGTTGTCACTATGGCTTCTGTGGTGAACAACATTTTTATACCCATGGACTTTTTAAATAAGTCACAAGAGCTATTCATTGCTTTAACTTTGGCCAATAGTGAGATCTATACTCTTGTCCTTAAAAAAAACAACAAAATCTCAGTACAACAGTAGAACATGATTAGGATTGCAAAGCTCAACCAGTTTGGTTATTGAACGTGCAACCTTCGATTAAGACATAGTGCCTGAATGAGGAAAGCCGGCCCGTGTTTAGCCTAGCTCAGTGGTGGTAAATTTATTTGAAACTCAGCTCAGAAAATCCTACTGTAACCAGTGAACACCTTCTCAACACTACACATTACAGCTAAAAATACAAATGGACAGATTGCATCTGCAAGGAGTATCAAAAGTATGCTTGTCTTATACAAGAGAGGCACTATCAGGGGGAAAAGGCTGAGAATTGGGTGGATTCTCTGATCTGTTTGGAAGTGCTAGTTCAACGAATAGTAGCATCAAGACATCCGGAAGCTAAGAAATTATATTTAATCTTTGTTGGCAACAGATGACTCCTTCAACACTGTCGTTAATGATTGAGGAGGGGAGACATTCTGTTCGATTTTGCACCGTATATCTGGCTTCATAAGAACCCACTCTGCTTTCCATCCCTCCTCTGCACAATACTGGGAACAGTTCAACAGAACACAGATCACTCAAATGGCCACGTTATATATTTTAAAAGTCTGGGCAGCAAACAGCAACTCAGACTTTAACATCTGGTCACTTTTGAAATCTGCTGTGCTCTTTCAGTAGTATACTCCGCTCAGATTTTGGTGGAATACCTTTGCATTTTAAGGAACACGATTAATGGAGGGGAAAGGCCTCAATAATTACCACTAAATTGTAACCATTCAGGCAGATGATTTAAATTTGCTTGCTTTTAAAGTTTTTTTTTTTTTAAAAGGTCATAATACAGTTTTAATACCTGACATCCCATTTAAAAAAACCCAACAAATTGGACAGTTTGCCTTCAGGAACTTGCTTCTGCAGCAGGAAGCTTGCCTGTTTATGCAAATACTGGGAGGCCCCAATTTCAAAGCTGGCTGTTCTGTTGAAATTACAGGGTTTCTTACTCATAGCTGTGCTAAAGACCCCTCCAATGATGTCTTCAAGATCAAAGATTCCACAGGCACTCGGATGCCCACCCAAAGCTCCCAGTGAGCAACGGCTTCCTGGTCCATCTACATCCCTTCAACAATGCTGCACATGGGAGCTGGGATGCTGGTGCACAGGTGCCAGGGAGCTTTAGTGTACCCTCTGCTGGCCAAGATGACAAAGGCTGCTTGCTCTCCTCGTCACCAGTATTGAGGCAAGCAGAGACTGCTGAGAAGCTTCTGGCGGCTTAGTCCTCCATCACCACCCTGCTAGAGACTAGCTAGAGATTCTGTGGAATCTCTCAGAATTACTCAGCCCGCTGCAGTCCTTGTCCTCTTCAAGCACAGCTTCCCAAAATCAAGTAAGACCAGGCAAAGCAAAAAGAACCAAGTAAGCTTGCCTTCAAGGGCACCACTTAGCCTGTAGCTACTGGGACAGTACACTATGAAAACATAGTAATCCGGTCACTTTTGAAATCTGCTGTGCTCTTTCAGTAGTATACTCTGCTCAGATTTTGGTGGAATACTTTTGCATTTTAAGGAACACGATTAATGGTGGGGGAAGGCCTCAATAATTACCACTAAATTGTAACCACTCAGGCAAATGATTTAAATTTGCTTGCTTTTAAAGTTTTTTTTTTTTTTTAAACACCCACTCTTGTTAATCTACAAGGAGCCAAAGCATGCCCAATGGAATTATATTTCCCCCCCTTCTTAGAGAACAGACCCCACCCCCACTCCTGGGCCAGCTTTCAAACTGCATTTGAAAGTCCTCACGTTTGCAAAAACAGTTTAGTAAAAAATGCAAATTTCCCCTCCCACTTCAGGTTACGGTTCTTTGGATTACATACATACATATGCGCACACACATATATATATACATACAAACACAGATAGATAGATAGATAGATAGATAGATAGATAGATAGATAGATAGATAGATAGATAGATAGATAGATAGATAGATAGATATAGATAGATAGATAGATAGATAGATAGATAGATAGATAGATAGATAGATAGATAGATGATAGATAGATGATAGATAGATGGAGGATAGATAGATAGATGATAGATAGATGATAGATGGATGGATGGATGGATGGATGGATAGATGATAGATAGATGATAGATGAGAGATAGATGATAGATAGATGATAGATAGATAGATGGATGATAGATGGATAGATAGATAGATAGATAGATAGATAGATAGATAGATAGATAGATAGATGGATGGATGGATGATAGATAGATGATAGATAGATGATAGATAGATGGATGATAGATGATAGATAGATAGATAGATAGATAGATATACATACACACACACGAAGAACCATAAAGTGAAGTGGGAGGGGGAAGAGAGAGAGGCTTTCAAATGTTGCAGTCATGCCTCCAGACACAGAAACATGGAACACAATTTTTTTCCATTCATTTTCTACCAAAGTGCACCTGAGCCTGACATTCAGTAAGTGAAGTCCAACCCATTATGGCTTTGCCATAAAAAATGGCACATGAATGGGCCTGTCCAATCGGAAAGTGGCCTACAGACGTCATTCATCATAAAACCAGGCATAACAGTTGGCAAAACAAGAGGAGCTATATTACATTTTGTAAACCTTGGCATCATACCACACTTTACATTATGCAATGAAGCAATTATTTACAAATCTGCGGAGTGTAAAGCAACTGAAACCCCCCCACTGCCCCACCCCCCCAATGCAAACCGAGTGGTCTTGCAAGTGCAAGAGATGGCCAGTGCAGTTCCATTACAAGTTCTATGCAAGCAGATTATCATACAAGTATTACCAATTATTGTCAGCTAACTTTGACCATTTCTGTTGAAGCATCTGAAGGAAGAGTTGGGTGCTGGATCTGATGCACGACACCCGGTGCTATAAAGTGAGGGTGGAGAACAGACAGGAAGCCTGGAAACTGAGAAGGCCGCATGCTCAGCGCCAGCCTTCAAGCAGCAGCACTGAGCTTATATTCTTAGTGGCAATTCTGATCAATTACAGGTATTTAAAAAAAACAAACACAACCAAACTGAAGTACACGTACAAGCCTCATTATCGAACATTTAAAAAAAATGTGCAAATTGTTTTCTTCTTAAAACAAAAGAAAGTAACAGAGCAAAGAAGATACTCTACCTAAGAACACACTTTTTAAAAAAATCACGGCAAAGTAGACCATCTTCTCTCCAACATCCCCTACAAGGCACTACAGGTAGGAAATGACAGGTAACATGAAAGGTGACGCTGCTCCTCAATCGGGCCGAAATATGGGATATTTTGGTAAGAATTCTATTAGTATTACCTACAGAAGGGGAAACAAAACAAAATGAGACATTAACCAGCACAGTTGTCTTTTCCTTGCTTAGAACACTGATGATGCTTTTGATGATATTATGATGATATTGGATTTATATCCCACCCTCCACTCCGAAGAGTCTCAGAGCGGCTCACAATCTCCTTTCCCTTCCTCCCCCACAACAGACACCCTGTGAGGTAGATGAAGATATTGGATTTATATCCCGCCCTCCACTCCAAAGAGTCTCAGAGCGGCTCACAATCTCCTTTACCTTCCTCCCCCACAACAGACACCCTGTGAGGTAGATGAAGATATTGGATTTATATCCCGCCCTCCACTCCGAAGATTCTCAGAGCGACTCACAATCTCCTTTCCCTTCCTTCCTCACAACAGACACCCTGTGAGGTAGATGAAGATATTGGATTTATATCCCGCCCTCCACTCCGAAGAGTCTCAGAGCGGCTCACAATCTCCTTTCCCTTCCCCCCCCCAACAACAAACACCCTGTGAGGTAGATGAAGATATTGGATTTATATCCCGCCCTCCACGCCGAAGAGTCTCAGAGCGGCTCACAGTCTCCTTTCCCTTCCTCCCCCACAACAGACACCCTGTGAGGTAGATGAAGATATTGGATTTATATCCCGCTCTCCACTCCAAAGAGTCTCAGAGCGGCTCACAATCTCCTTTCCCTTCCTCCCCCACAACAGACACCCTGTGAGGTAGATGAAGATATTGGATTTATATCCCGCCCTCCACTCCGAAGAGTCTCAGAGCGGCTCACAATCTCCTTTACCTGCCTCCCCCACAACAGACACCCTGTGAGGTAGATGAAGATATTGGATTTATATCCCGCCCTCCACTCCGAAGAGTCTCAGAGCGGCTCACAATCTCCTTTCCCTTCCTCCCCCACAACAGACACCCTGTGAGGTAGATGAAGATATTGGATTTATATCCCGCCCTCCACTCCGAAGAGTCTCAGAGCGGCTCACAATCTCCTTTACCTTCCTCCCCCACAACAGACACCCTGTGAGGTAGATTAAGATATTGGATTTATATCCCGCCCTCCACTCCGAAGAGTCTCAGAGCGGCTCACAATCTCCTTTACCTTCCTCCCCCACAACAGACACCCTGTAAGGTAGATGAAGATATTGGATTTATATCCCGCCCTCCACTCCAAAGAGTCTCAGAGCGGCTCACAATCTCCTTTACCTTCCTCCCCCACAACAGACACCCTGTGAGGTAGATGAAGATATTGGATTTATATCCCGCCCTCCACTCCGAAGAGTCTCAGAGCGGCTCACAATCTCCTTTACCTTCCTCCCCCACAACAGACACCCTGTGAGGTAGATGAAGATATTGGATTTATATCCCGCCCTCCACTCTGAAGAGTCTCAGAGCGGCTCACAATCTCCTTTACCTTCCTCCCCCACAACAGACACCCTGTGAGGCGGGTGGGGCTGGAGAGGGCTCTCACAGCAGCTGCCCTTTCAAGGACAACCTCTGCCAGAGCTCTGGCTGACCCAAGGCCATTCCAGCAGGTGCAAGTGGAGGAGTGGGGAATCAAACCCGGTTCTCCCAGATAAGAGTCCGCACACTTAACCACTACACCAAACTGGCTTTTTATGCCAGGATTAAATATGCCTGCGAAAGCTTTTAGATTTTTTCTCCACTCCACGTCCTGCAGGGTCTCCTTCCCCGAATCCTCAAAGGTAGTTTTCATTTAAGGGGACAGGAAGCCATTGGAGTGCTGAAGCCCACCATGTCAACAGCGATGCCCGTTCAATTTTTGGACTGTTAAAAATATGTAATGGAGCAGCCCTGGCTCATTTACCAAGAATCCCAAAAGGACCACAGTGAAATGTTAGAAAATCAATTCTATAACAATAAAAAGCTACAATAAAAAGCTACAACAGGGATAACGAAACGTGCATAACAGTCACCATGATTTGAATCTGCTCTCTGCAGACACCAGGGCTGATAATGTAAAGCCTAAAAGCAACAGCTAAGACCACTGCAATTCTAAAAGGCTGGCTGATTGCCCAGCTCTCTCTCGGGCCTCATGATGCTCACACTGACTTCCCAGAGGAAAGCAAACCAGAACGATAAAGGACAGAGAGCCCCACAGAAAAAGACAGGCACCAGAGAGAGTCAGTTCTGTTCAACTGAAGGAAGCGTTTGTACTGCTCCTGGGGGAAGTGAGCGACCACTCACCCAACAGCTAGGAGGCCATGTCAGGTTTCTATACCAAGAAGGAAGACAAGCTGCAGCAGAGGATTTGTTTCTATGACTCTTAAGGTTCAAACATCAAATGGTCCTATATTTAAAGAGCATTTAAAGAGCATTTTCAGCATGATGCCTACAGTACAGCAACGAAGACAGGAAAAGCAGGCAGCTCGAGAAGGAAAGCCATTTGCGCCGCTAGCTGCATACAGACCGTGTGCACGTTAAACGAAGACTGACTCTCCTCTGAGATGAGAAATTTGTCCACTGAATTTTCCTGGACATTACTCAAAATGATTTCATGGGACTGACTCCCAAGAAAGCATGCAGAAGAAAACAGCCTTTGAGCCTCATCGCTAATAAATACCATAAAATGACCAATCAGCCCAATGGAAGTTGAACCCAGCGAAGACAGAGGTCCTATGCGTGGGTCGCGGCGCTCTGGGAAGGGAAATAGCTCTCCCGGCCTTCGATGGTGCGCCATTGAAAGCAGCGCACCAGGTAAAGAGTCTGGGTGTTTTACTGGAGCCTTCACTATCGATGGAGGCCCAGATAGCAGCCACTGCCAAGTCAGCATTCTTCCATCTGAAGCGGGCAAGGCAGTTGGCCCCTTTCCTTGAGCGCCGGGACCTCGCAACAGTGATCCACGCAATGGTCACCTCAAGACTAGACTACTGTAATGCCCTCTACTTGGGGCTACCTCTGTGCCGGACCCGGAGACTGCAGCTAGTGCAGAACGCGGCGGCCAGGCTGTTGTTAGGACTCCCAAAACGGGAGCATATACGGCCGGGGCTACGTGAACTGCACTGGCTGCCAATCATATACCGGGTCCAGTACAAAGTGTTGGTCATTACCTTTAAAGCCTTAAATGGCCGAGGACCTGCCTACCTGAGGGACCGTCTTTCCCCATATGAACCCCAGAGAGCACTGAGGTCAACGGGGAAAAACCTAATGACTATCCCTGGGCCGAAGGAAATTAAATATCAGAGTACGAGAGCACGGGCCTTTTCGATCGCGGCCCCTACCCTATGGAACCGACTCCCTGAGGAGGTGCGGGCCCTGCGGAACCTCGAACAGTTCCGCAGGGCCTGCAAGACCACCCTTTTTAAATTAGCACATTCAGACTGCTAAGAAAATCGGTAATCAGGGATCTGCCAATGCGGTCTAAAGATCTATACCGCAGTATAACTGTACTTATTGGACTGGTTGTTAATTTAATGTTTTAATGTCTTAATGTTCTATATTGTAAATCTAAGGTTTTATTTACTACTGTATGTTTTTATGGAATGTTGTTAGCCACCCTGAGCCTGCCAAGGTGGGGGAGGTTGGGATATAAATGAAATAAATAAATAGATAGATAGATAGATAGATAGATAGATAGATAGATAGATAGATAGATAGATAGATAGATAGATGATAGATAGAAAACAGGTGTTTTTGTAGCCAAAAACTGAAAAATGGGAAATACTTACATACTCCATCATATTGCTAGTTTCACATTTCCTTTTACTCAACTTCCAGTGCAAACCAAGCTGGGAAACAATTGACAACATTTGATGTTATTCAAAACTGGTAGCAAACCCTTCATCTGATCATTTGTTTCCATGCCTGTTCCAGGAGTCCATTTACTACACTGGTCTAGAGACACAGATTACCCTTCAGGATGGTGAAACTGCTGCAAAGTTCTGACAGCTGTTCATGAAAGATCTTCCTTTAACAGCTAGCTTGGTGCCACGTAAGATGCTGGTACATCCCTTTTTGATAGTGAACTAGAAATCACTGTCATGTTCCAGCCGCTAGCCTGCCATGCTTTTCCTTTGGGTACACACTACTTTCCTTACTGCAGCAGGAGCAGGTGGTATTTAAAGCATTAAGGACCACAAAAAAAGGTCAAGGTAGTCCCCTGTGCAAGCACCAGTCATTTCCAACTCTGGGGTGACAACGCATCGCGACGTTTTCATGGCAGACTTTTTTACGGGGTGGTTTGCCATTGCCTTCCCCAAGGACCACAAACTGGCAGCCTAAAGGTAATCTGCATAGTTTACTTGCACATGATTTTACTTGCACGTGATTTTATAAATCGAATAAAATAAATAAGCAAGGCCAGTTCCCTTCCATGTTTTTGGCAAGCTTGCATGCGCAGGATCAAATGCCAGGATTTCGTTCCATTAACCATTCCATTAATATGTCCCCTTCCTCCACAATGGGAGAATAGGTAAAACTAAACTAAAATTAAACTATCGTATGGCATTGTGTGTAGAACAGCCAGAAAGACCCGAAAGGATTGTTTGGCTGGCTGAAACTGCAGCTTTTTATCGGCCTCCACCAGTTGGCAAACTATGCTTATTTTTAGGCTGAGAGTGCCCTGACTTGCCCACGGTCACCCAGCTGCCTTCCAGTGGGGAATCAAACCTGGTTCTCCAGATCAGAGTCTGCCGCTCTTCACCGCCACACCAAGCCAGCTCCAGCTTCTCTTCAGGTTGCATAACTACACCTTGTGGACTCCTCTGTCGTTAGACTGTTTTCCACAACCAGGAGAATTAAGCTCTTTTTTTGGCAAGCAATACAAGGGATCCTGAGATCTTAATGGAAGTTGTGCAGACCACACAGAAGATTGTCTGGTCCAGAGAACAGGAGCCCAACTTCCCAGAGTCAAAGCTCTCTCTGCCAGAAGGGAGCTCTGATTCTAGAAAGGGCATTCCCTGAAAATCTTGTTGTTCTTTAAGGTGCTGTAACTTACGTGTTTAGCGTTGCCTCCTAGTGGCCTAGTTTAATCATTGTCAAGGAGAAGGAGTGGGCATGTCCAAGCTGGGGGCTGGATGGGGGAGTTGTTGCACTCCTGTTCCAGTTGATGGGCTGTTCCAAGATGAAGGCCTGGCTGAGGCCTTATGATGTACAACAGCAATAAATATAGTCATACCTGCTCTGCTCGGCTGATTCGAACTTTCTACATCACACTACTGAACCTGAACCTAGCTCTTCTACAGGGGCCCAAAATACCCTCTGAAATGATGGTCCAAAAATGTATCCTCAAGTAAATCACATCCCAACTACTTCAAATAATGGCGTGCAATTCACAGATTAAAATGAATCAATAAAGCTTCTCCTTTGCTTACCTTATGATATAATCTGTTATTCTCCCACTCTAACAACTTCTGAATTGATCTTCTAGTCTAGAAAAGGAAGTCAGAATCACATCAAGAGTGTGGCTCAGTTCCCTGTTCTAAACAGAACCCATGAAACTGGTTCGTGACTCCGACGAAGACAATAAAGGTCTGCACGAAGCAACGCTATCTGCCTGCTCCGCTCCAGGAAAGTATGACGCAAGAACCACAGTACGAGAGAATAAGAGGCATGCAGCTGTCTCCCCCAGTTTAGGAGTGGAATCCTGCCCCTTTGCATAGTCGTCGTCGTTGTTGAGCTTCGGCAATACAAATGGGCTAAAAGGAACACCAGACTCCCATCACTCTGCCACCTCCCTTCAGGGGCATCCTTCCTTGGATAACAGGAGACTCCAATGCCAGAGGGGTCATCTCCCATCTCCTGCGGGGGAGGTATGAGAGGTGAAGTGGGGCTTTCACACTGGCATGCTCCTTCCAGCCCTGCCGGCACAGAGGGAGCCAAAGGAGCGGCTGAGCTCCATCCCCTTCCCTATGTCATAGCTGCAATGGGGGGGTGGGGTGGGGGGTGGACAATCTGTATTTGAGGGACCACAAAAGAACCTGCCTGGTCCAGCCAAGCACCAGCTGCCTGGACCACAGCTCCCTCTTGCCACGGGGTAACTCTCAAGGCAGTGATAACAAGCAGGAGATGGGTGCTAATACAGCTTTGCAACACACTGGCTTGGTGTCCTGAAAACATCAAAGACACAAGGGGCGTTTTTCTGATTTAAAAGTTGGAGCTACCTCCCGAAAAAGGTTTATTTTTAGACTATGCAACGGCTTGACTGACAGCGCATCTCCTGCCTCCTCAAATGCATTCTTACACAAGTCGTTCTTTTGAGAATCTCTCTTCATGAAGGGGGGGGGGGAGGGAGAAGACCGTAGGTTTATAACCCGCCCTGCTCTCTGAATCAGAGTCTCAGCGCGGCTCACGCTTAAGTTGGAAAGCTCCTCAGAGTGGGGCAGAAATATTTTAATTAACGAACAAATGAACAGGCTTCGCTCAGTAGATAAGGTAGAATGGGGTAGGGAATCGGATCCTCCCCACAGAATCCCCAGACTAGGAAAAGCCTATCGTGTAGTTAGGCGTGGTCAGTCACACTCAGTACAGGGCCCATCCCACAACAGGCCAAGTAGAAAGGGAAGCCAGATCAATGGGTTGGATCCAGACAGCTTTTTCACTTACTCTCACCCAATTCCTTTCCTCCCCTTTTCATTAAACATGCAAACCTAGTTGGTCACGCAGAAGAAGAATTGCAGATTTATACCCCGCCCTACTCCCTGAATCAGAGACTCAGAGCAGCTTACAATCGCCTATGTCTTCTCCCCCCACAACAGACACCCTGTGAGGTGGGTGGGGCTGGAGAGGGCTCTCACAGCAGCTGCCCTTTCAAGGACAGCTCCTGCGATAGCTATGGCTAACCCAAGGCCATTCCAGCAGCTGCAAGTGGAGGAGTGGGGAATCAAACCCGGTTCTCCCAGATAAGAGTCCACACACTTAACCACTATACCAAGCTGGCTCTCAGTGTGAAGCCTCCTCTCTAGATGTGTACCACGGGTTCATAAAAGCATGCAATATTTTTACTTATTATAGCACCCAATTTAAGAAACATTGCATTCCTTGACCAGTTCAGAAATTAAGGCACTTGGTCAGCTGTGGGCCTCTCTCTACAAGCCTACTTACTCTTTTGTTAAGACACACAACAGGCCACAAGCTGCATCCCAGCGTACAGCAGCAGCACAAACATCCACAGAGAAGCCACTTGACGCTGATGGGGAGATTCTTCTTTAAGCACGCATTTACACGACTGATACTGGTCTTGAATTCCTCAGGGGCAACCTGCAAAGAAAAGGGAGGGGGAGAGGAGGGCAGGTGAATTCATATATTGGGAATGAAACACAACTAAAAGTATCAAAATTGGAGAAATTCTACTTCATACAGAACAAAAGCAAAATGTTCCAGGGGTCATTTAGCACAATTCTGTATTTTAACAAGAATTACAATCCAATCAGGGCCAGTATTTTATTTTTTATAAAGGAAATCGGGCTACATCACAACAGGCTGTCCCTGGAAACTGCACTGTGTTTCTACTGATATGAAATCACGTTCTGCATTGTTTTAACATATCATGTTTAATACTTACGCTTCATTCAGATGACAACTCCATTTCCAAATTCTGCAATTCCTAGTCCTACAATATTGCTTATCAGATGTACCACTCTATTTGATTAACTTTCTGTAATTTGCCTTGGTTCTCAGGGAGAAACGTGGACAATAAAGAAATAATAAATATATAGATGATCAACTGAAGAGTTTTCTATCTGGTCATCTGCACTAACTGCAGACGTGGTATAATATTCTGCTGCTGTGCTGTCTTAAGTTTAGCAAGTGGTTGTTGTCTCTACCAAGGTGTGTGAAGGCTCCTGAGTGTGTAGATGAATTAGCCTGTTGATGCAAAGTGAGGGAGTTATTTCCCTCACTATAGAATTTCATACCTAGAATGTTCTTTAGGGAACATTGTATCTTCCCTGTTTATTTTCTGTGGTTTGTAGATTTCATAATGCCAAGGGACATCTGGCATTTTCCAATACTTGCAGCTCTCTTGAGGTATTTTGTTTTAAAACTGTGATTCACATATGAGTGTATCAAGGGTTTTTATGACTGAAGAATATCGCCCGATACCGCTGAAGTCATGCTCATTTATGCACTGCGCAATGAAAGATATATGGTTAATCAAAAGCTATTAACAAAAATGGATACTATAGTCTGGTTTTCAACAATTCCAAAATTGCTGAAACTTTTATGAGAGCCAGTTTGGTGTAGTGGTGAAGTGTGCGGACACTTATCGGGGAGAACCGGGTTTGATTCCCCACTCCTCCACTTGCAGCTGCTGGAATGGCCTTGGGTCAGCCACAGCTCTCTTATCTGGGAGAACCGGGTTTGATTCCCCACTCCTCCACTTGCAGCTGCTGGAATGGCCTTGGGTCAGCCACAGCTCTCTTATCTGGGAGAACCGGGTTTGATTCCCCACTCCTCCACTTGCAGCTGCTGGAATGGCCTTGGGTCAGCCACAGCTCGCTTATCTGGGAGAACCGGGTTTGATTCCCCACTCCTCCACTTGCAGCTGCTGGCATGGCCTCGGGTCAGCCATAGCTCTGGCAGAGGTTGTCCTTGAAAGGGCAGCTGCTGTGAGAGCCCTCTCCAGCCCCACCCACCTCACAGGGTGTCTTGTGGAGGAGGAAGATAAAGGAGATTGTGAGCCACTCTGAGACTCAGAGTGGAGGACAGGATATAAATCCAATAAAGTGGGATAAAGTGGGATATAAATCCAATAAAGGGGGATAAAGTGACCCTTTCCTGGAGATGTTACTGGAAATGTGTCGATGATGTGGAGTGGTAGATTTTCCAGGGGGAACAAAGTGCTAACTTTTGCCATGGCAAGTTTTTTTTTTGTTCATCTATAGTTGTCCGGGCTGTTGTGCTACAGATCACTCATGTCAGATAGGCTAAATGTGGGATAAGAAGCACAAAAAACCCCAAATGTTTATACATGGTCCAGGTTTGTACATTATGTATTTGCATTCTTTTGCTGTCATTGTTTCAGTTCTGCTATCATTATTTAAATACCTGTATTGCTCATTTTTCTCAACTTTGAATCAGCAAAAATTTTATATAGATCATCACTAGACTGCGCAAGCGACAAAAACACTGCATTTTCAAACACAGACATTTCAAAGCACTTTAATTTTAAACACAAATAATTCAAATTATGCACAGCATGAGCTCGTTTGAGAGTCCCGTCTACATGTGAAAGCAAAGAATCAAGGAGGATTGACCAAACCCTACAACAGTGCTTGGAAGGAGAGGCGGAGCTAAACAATGATCAACAGGATGGAACAACTGCATCTTGAAATATTATGTCCCCTGGCAGCTGGCAGAGAACTGGTAACTCCCCTATCTACCGCTCAGTCACTATTTATTCATTAATTCATTCACTTCATTTATCCCCTGCCTCACTCCCCAGTGAGGACACAAAGCAGTCTGTAACATTCTCCCTTTTTTCCATTTTATCCTTCCACCAACCCTGGGAGGCCGATCAGGCTGAGAGAATGTGACTGGCCCAAGGTCTCCCGGCAAGCTTCCATGGCAGAGTAGGGATTTGAACCTGGGTCTTCCAGATTCTAGTCTAACACTCTAACCACTAGACTTGCACCAACACTACTTCCACACAAAGTACACTCCAGGTCCAAAACCATAATCCAAGACCAAACTGAAATCCCTGCTTAATATATTTTAGTTATTTATTGAGAAGTTCTTGCAGCCCTCACAGGGCTGTTCAAAATTAAGCATTTATGGCAGGAGATAACAATTCTTTATGTCACCCTGAGGTAACTCCCTAACTTATTTATTTATCTTTGCTGGTGTCTTCTGCCCACACAAATGGCTAAACATCGTGTAAGTCTACTGTATCTTGCATATGCTCAATGCATGTCAGGCAGAGAGGAATATACTGCAAACACAATTTCTAAATAAAACAAATTACAATGGACTGAACATCATTTAAATAACAAATCAACGCTTCTTGTAAGAACCAGTTTAAGCGTTCCATTCAGCGTTGGATGGCTGGCCATTTAGTAGAGAAATTACTTCAAGATGCTGCAGACCCCAAAGGCTTTAGAATTACAGAAGGAGCCTGAACCTTCTGGGGAAGAAGGAGCTTGCCCATTGGTCATCAACACCTCTTTCTGAAGTGAACGTAGAGGTCAGCATCCTTCGTTCACTCCTGAACCTCATAAGGAGGAGGGATCCTTCTCAGCTGCAAAGATAGAAACAGAATCATAGAGTTGGAAGGGACCTCCAGGGTCATCTCGTCCAACCCCCTGCACAATGCAGGAAACTCACAAATATCTCCCCCTAAATTCACAGGATCCTCATTGCTGTCAGATGGCCATCTACCCTCTATTTAAAAACCTCCAAGGAAGGAGAGCCCACCACCTCCCGAGGAAGCCTGTCCCACTGAGGGCTGCTTGTTTTCCTTATAAGTATCACCAACCACCAGGTTGAACCTGGAGATCTCCTGGAATTATAACTAATTTCTAGACTCTAGAGATTGGTTCCCCTGGAGAAAATGGCTGCTTGGAGGGTAGACACTACGGCATTATTCCCAGATGGATCCCCCCGCCTCAATTTCATCCTTTCCCCCCCCCCTCCCAAAATACTAGAACTCACCGAAGGGCACCCAATGAAGCTGACGGGCATTAGGTTCAGGATGGACAAAAGGCAATACTTTACACAGTGAGTGATCAATGTGGAATTCCCTGCCAGAGGATGTAGTGATGGCCACAAGAACAGACAACTTTAAAAGGGGATTAGATGGATTAATGGAGGATAGAGGTATCAATGGCTATTAGCCATGGTGGCTGAGGGAAACTCCACATTCAGAGGCACTAATAAGGCCTCGGCCTCTGCCCTGTTGTTGGCCATCCAGAGGAAATGGTTGGCCACTGCATTGACAGGGTGCTAGACTAGATGGACCACTGGTCTGATTCAGTAGGACTTTTTGTATGTTCTCCCTGAGCACCAGCCTATATCTCCAGGAATTTCCCAACCTGGAGTTGGGAACCATATTCGAAGGAGCCTGACGATCTTCCACAGAGTGCTTCAGAGTTGTGAGGCTACAGCGTAAAGGAGTGCTATGTCCACAGTCATGATGATTGCAAAATAAAGCCAAAGTCCAGGGGCATCTTAAAGGAAAGCTCTGAGCTAGTAGGACCAGCTGCATTTAGCCTCTGTTGCATCAGAAAGCCAATTTTCCCATGGAGAATCCTTTTCTTTCCCTGCCCGGCGCATTTATACCAAAGGCAAATAATCAGCCACAAAAAAAATGCATCAATTCAGTTTTTATGCCACCCTTCCACTAAGGAGCTCATGAAACATGCATGGCTCTCGGTCATATTTTATTCTCACAATCGCCCTGCAAGGAGCATTAGATATCACTCTAAAGTAGCATGAGGGGGCGGAACCTGAGTCTTCCCAGAACTGGTTTGAAACCTGGATCCCCGCCTCACACTGGCTCTCCACACATTCTACTGAGATTACTTTTCCCCCCAAAGGTATGATCTAGCCAAAGTTAAGTGCATCCTTCACACTTCCCTGGGGAGAACAAGGAACAAGTCCATTTGACAGACTGCATCCTAAATATATTTCTGAATCAGAAGAATACCGAACAACTTAAGACTCTGCCCTGGATGGCCCAGGCTACCGCAACCCTGTCAGATCTCAGAAGCTAAGCTGGGTTTCCCCTGGTCAGTATTTGGATGGGAAACCACCAAGGATGTCCACGGTCGCTATGCGCATGTTAGTCTGTTATCTCTTGCCTTGAAGAAGAAGAAGATATTGGATTTATATCCCGCCCTCCACTCCGAAGAGTCTCAGAGCAGCTCACTATCTCCTTTATCTCTTTCCCCCACAACAGACACCATGTGAGGTGGGTGGGGCTGGAGAGGGCTCTCACAACAGCTGCCCTTTCAAGGACAACCTCTGCCAGAGCTCTGGCTGACCCAAGGCCATTCCAGCAGGTGCAAGTGGAGGAGTGGGGAATCAAACCCAGTTCTCCCAGATAAGAGTCCGCACACTTAACCACTACACCAAACTGGCTCTCCTTGAAAATCCAAGTCAGCTGTCACTTGACTGCAATTTTCACTCATTCAAGAGCGAAGGTCTTTTCAAGACTGGACAAAAGAACCTTAAAACAAATCTGATACCAAAGGACTATCTGATTCCCAGAATAATAATGAAAACAAGGGGGGGGGGAATACTAAAAAGCCACGTTTCTTGGAAGCCTTCACAAGGCAAGCATCTTCCTGTATCACTTTAAAAAAAAATAAAACTTAAACATAATTGAAAGAACAGCCTGCCCTTTCAGCAGCACAGGGAGCTGCAGTGGAAAATACAAAGCATACCAACGCAATGAATGGAACTCAGGCGAGAGACTCAGGTTCCAAATGGGAAGCAGCTGGGCAAGAGGCCAGGAAGTCTCCAGGAAAAGCCCCCCCCCCCCCCTACATCAAGAGTGGAACTGTAGCAGCAAGCACACAAACAGAAGAAACTCTCAACCCAATCCAGGGGAAGAGAGCTCTCCTGAAATTTTGCAGGCCGTTACTAGACCTGACTGGCATCCCACTGACATCTGGAGGGGTCAAGCTCCCGCCTCCATAAGATAGCTTGTTGGAGAGCAAGAATTTGAGGCTTAACTCAGCTCTGACCATCCATGAAGGAACAAAAGGGACACTTTCATTTACCTCCTCGGGGTAAAGAAGAAATGTCCAACTATTTCTAACACTGCCAGAGTCTACACGTGCAGCGGAAGTGAGCTAGTGATGGCGGAAAGTGGCATCAAGTCGCAAGCGTCTTGTGGAGTTTTCAAAGCAAGGGACACTCAAGAGGAGGTCTGCCATCACTTGCCTCTATGTAGCAACCCTGGACTTTCTTGGGGGTCTCCCATCCAAACCCCGACCAGGGCCCAACCCTGCTTAACTTCCAAGATCTGAATTAAAGGCACCTGAAAAATACAAACTAATAAACCAATAGATATCAAATCGTGAGCGTTTTATCTATATTACAAAACGTTCAAAATACTAAACTTCGTGAAAATAATTTACAAAAATTCAATTACGAAATTTTATCCTAAATCCACCGTATTGAGAACCTCATTGAAACAATGGAAATACAATACTAATAATCTTTTTTAATGTTTATGTTTAACTGTTTATGTTTCATTCGATTTATACCCGGCCCTCCCCGCCAAGGCGGGCTCATGGACATCTTCAATTTAAAGATTTCAGGTTCTCACGGCTGGTAACATCATTAGGGTTTGTAGAATCTTTCGGGATCAAGTGCCGTGTTCTACTGGAGAAAGTTTTCCTTCCAGACGTTTCGTTCTCAGCTGCGGAGAACATCCTCAGTGGCGTTGCAGCCGGAGCAGGCGCTCAGACCTTCTTGGCTGCTGGGCATTGAATGTTCCCTCCATGTCCCCTCCATGTTCTGTTGAATGCACAGCAGCCAAGAAGGTCTGAGCGCCTGCTCCGGCTGCAACGCCACTGAGGATGTTCTCCGCAGCTGAGAACAAAACGTCTGGAAGGAAAACTTTCTCCAGTAGAACACGGCACTTGATCCCGAAAGATTCTACAAACCCTAATCTTCAATTTAAATATGTGATACTTTATATATATTCTGCTACATGGCTCCAGCCAAACGCCTTTCTTGACCCAAGTCTTTCTGTTACAGAGGTGGATTGCCATTGCCTGCCTCTGCCTAGCGACCCTGGGCTTCCTTGGGGGTCTCCCAACCAAGTACTAACCACAGCCAACCCTGATCATCCAAGATCTGATGAGATTGGGCTAGCCTGGGCCATCCAAGTCAGGGCAGGGTAAGCTTCTACCACATCAGACTGCGGCTGCGAGCAACGCATGTACATACACACTAATTCAATAAGAAAGTCAGCATATAAGCAGTACAGTTTTCTTGCCTAGCCCACTCTATATGTCTGAGGCGAAATTATTTTTGTTCTTAAACACGGATTGTGTTTTTACGTTGGTTCTTTCAGCTGTGCTGTTTGGATTCAGCATGTGATTTAGACCCTTGAATGAACAGCAGATACTTCCTGTTTGAGAAACTGCTACTTCTGTGAGATGTCTATCTGCCGCCCCTAGCCATGATGGCTAAAAGAAAAGCTCCGTGTTCAGAAGCTGTCCCCTCCATGTTCTGTTTGCTAGCTTCCAAGAGGCATCTGGTTGGCCCCTATTAGAAACAGGATGTTGGACAAGACGGATTCTTGGTCTGAGCCAGTGAGGCTACTATTATTTTGACCAGCAGTCTGTATACAGTCCATTCCATCACCTCTGCGCCTGAGGTTGGTAGAGCTTGAACTGAGATCTGCTAGAGCTAGTCTCTCTGCGCACATTTTCTTAGGGAAGCAAGCCGAAGTACTGTCCTCGGCCAGGTATCTTTTCAACATCACTATCTCAAAATATCGGATAGCTTCCTCAAAAGCACGACTCAACGCACTTTTCTCTTCGGTGCTTTTGGGACGTTACGCCAGGTACCCATATCTGGAAAAATTGTGCCCCTGCAATTGCAACGAGGTTGAAAACAACTCCCCACATTGTTTTGCAGTGCCCTAATGACAATGACTTGAGGGCAAGACTAACCTCTCCGATTCTCGGGTCCTTGGCGGGGAGGCAGGAGGTTGAGCAAATTGCCTTCCTCCTGTCTGACGCTCATCCTGATGTTTCATTTAAGATTGCCCGTTTCTGTTACGCTGCTCAGTTGGAAAGGAGGGAAATTGAGAGTGTAAATCTTGGTTATGAGTTTTAACAATATGTGTAATAGTAGGAGTCAGGAATTTTGTGTAAGAGGTGATGGGTTTGTTTTTGTTTTTATGTTTTTGTTTGTATTAAGCTGGTCGGATGACCGTGAATAAAGAACTACTTCTACTACACCTCTGGGTTCCACCTAATTCTGTAAAATAGTAACGAGTCCAGTAGCACCTTTAAGACTAACAAATTTTATTGCAGCATAACCTTCTGAGAAACACAGCTCTCTTTGTCAGGTGCACCTGATGGAGAGAGCTGCATTTCTTGATCACTTAGGCTACAATAAAATTTATTAGTCTTAAAGGTGCCACTGGACTCTTTACTACTTTGCAGCAACAGAGTAACACAGCTAACTTCCCTGCACCTCACTCCTCTGCTAGCAACGGCAGCTTTACAGGCCCGCCATTGCCTGAGGCGCAATGAAGCAACCTTATCAAAAACGGGGGACTCTTTATGTTGCAGCATGAACAATTAGCAAATTATATGGAGCATGAGCTAAACTGGCCAGGAACATTGCAGCTGCACTGGATTCTCAGGGGTTGTAAGGTACCCTGAAGGCCCTCAAAGAACAAGCAAAGGAGAATAGTAGCCTACAGCACAACAGAGTTTAAGAACACTGGAATTTGTCTGGCTCCAAGGAAGGAAAACAACAGCAACTACCCCAGACCACACTCTAAAAAGAGTTTTTGTCAGGCCCAACACACCATAAAAGGGACAGAGGGTGGAGGGAAGGGCCATAATATTTTACAACAGGATACAAGAGCGGAAGAGAACGAGCGAAGCCCAGCAGGCTTGGCTCTGTCTTCTTTTGTCATTGTGAACACAGCCCTATCAATCACACCTTGCACTGAATCACAATACCAAGGGTGAGGTTTATGACTTACACTTCCCCGCACTGCACACCAATTTCCCCGTAGGAGCCCTGCTTGTTTTAAGAGCAGGGCCGGAAGCCAGGCTTTCCCCTGGAAGGCCCACTGATTGCTCCAGGTGAGAGGAAAATGGAAGTCACAAGGATTTAGGGCCATATATCATGGAGGAGGGATGCACATTCATTCCCCAGCAGAAAGCTGCAGCTAGGAACAAGCCTTCTCTTATCTGAGCGCCCAAATCTAGGCACAGGCTGCACTTTGCAACATTTATAAACGTATTATAAACAAAGCTACAAAGGAAAGTCCATTGTAAATGGATCGTTTGCTTTTTTTTTTTAATTACTATAAGGTTAAAAATGGAGGAAAGGTGCTATGGGTTTGTGTACTACTTTGCATCTTTTCTTTTCATACATTCTTTCATACATGCTTATGATCTATGTTCTTACTGGTGTAATTATGTACTTAGTTATCAAAGATTTCAGGTTTTCACGGCTGGCATCATCATTAGGGTTTGTAGAATCTTTCAGGCTCAAGTGCCATGTTCTACTGGAGAAAGTTTTTCTTCCAGACGTTTTGTTCTCAGCTGCGGAGAACATCCTCAGGACTCACTCAATGCACAGCAGCCAAGAAGGTCTGAGCGCCTGCTTCGGCTGCAACGCCACTGAGGATGTTCTCTGCAGCTGAGAACGAAACGTCTGGAAGGAAAACTTTCTCCAGTAGAACACGGCACTTGAGCCCGAAAGATTCTACAAACCCTAATAGTATGTACTTAGTGATTATGTGCTCAGAAAAGGTAACCAAAAGACCCCCAATCCAGCCCTGCCCTACATTTCAAGATATTTTGTCTCATTCTGGCCTAATATTTTTGTCTCATTCTGACATTCAGGAAATGATGCAATGTTACCAGTGCCTACAAACAACTCTATAAAAAGCAGCTGAACTGTTTAAATGAAATATAACGGAAACACTTTTTTTTATTGGGGCTTAATCAATGAGGTGCATCTATTCTCAATAGGCCTAATAATGATCCACACCATTGTGAATATATGGCTTGGAATCTTGCTAGTAGTACCTAATCACTGTTCCATGAACTTCTCCCAAGCATTATTTAAAAAGATGTCCTGTTTGTATTTCTATTTCTGACAACAGCCGTGTTAATTCTGCAATTTCTCCAATATACAAACTTTTCACATCTATCGACTAACATTGTTTTAAGTAGCTATTAACAAATTCACCAACTGTCTCTTGAAGCCACAGGACACCAACTTCAACGCACTGATTTAGGTTTATATAGTCTACTCTATACCAAATCATTGCTTTCATTTAACAATGGACAGCTCAATCTAGGTACTCCCTTATATTCAGCAGCAAGACAGAACAGGTTATTTTAAACATTCACATTAAGCCAGTTTCCATAGTACAGAAGAGAGCATATCATCGTTACCAGATCAGTGGAATATGGAAGAAAACCACTGCTACATTAACAGCTTACTTTGAGCTCAAGGTTTAATGAAATGGGGGGGGGGGGAGTTTGTGGAATTCCCATGTGTATTATTTTATACAGGCACATCTCTGTACTTAAAGCCTTGCCACCTATGGATAACTATTAATTCAGTGGTTTAAATTTGGAATGCATAAAGGAATCAACCATTCATGGTGCCACACCCGTATTCAAAAATAAGCTGCTTCTCTCAGCCAGAGAGTTCTACTGTGCATTTACATGTCAATTCAAGCATGAGAATACATACTGAACAGAACCTAATCCCTGCAGATGCTTTTCATTCATTAAAATAGCAGGCCATCTCCCAATGAGGCAAAACATAAGGCCTGATGTTGTTAGGGGTCATCAGAGATTTCCAGGCATTGCAAAACCTTGCGCTGGCAACAACCCAACACAGAAAGGCTCGAGGCCACCTAGAAAGCAATTTGTCATGTATCTCAGGATAGCTGAGAGATCTGTTGGACAGTTAGCAGAGTTCTGAAATCACTCCCATCACTGCTCTTCCATGTTCCTGTCTGATTTGTGACTTCTTCAGGTGTCCCAGATCAGCCTGGAGCATTCTCCTACAAAATCCAAAGCAAGACCAGATCTACAGGCACAACAGGATGAGCAGGCAGAAGATAGTTCTACCTAAGAGGGCAGCTGGATGATCCCCCTGTCGAATGAATGCACAGAAATCCAGCAATTCACTCACTGAGATTAGTGCCATTATCTCTCTCTCTCTCTGGTGAATGCCTCCAAAGCTCAGCATGGGTTTCTCCTCTTCCCAAGATTGGCATCAAGAGATGAGCAGGGATTCTGCACTGGACTTCTGAGATGTTCAGAAGTTCAAAAGAGAAGGCTGGGATCAGTAGCAACCCCTGGATACCAAAGCCTGATGAAATGTGTTGATTCCTCCATAATAAAGCCCCCAGCAAGCAGAAAATCAGTGCATCGTGGAGCCAGCTTCTAACCCACTGCTTTCCCTGCAGAGCAGGTTTGCATAGAGGGTTTTTAAAAAATAGCATGCCTCTAGCAGGTCACCTTCCTGCAGCGGTCCAGTCCATCTTGCTATCCCAGAACTCTGCTAATTTGTTCTGCAGGTTCTATATGGACAGCCTTTACTGAAGAATTTATTAATACTAAAGAATTTTTACATGACTCTCCAGTTCTTAATGCAGAGACTCCAGTTGGTAGAGAACACTGCATCTCCATTATTACCAGGAGTTGGGCAAAACATGCACATAACACCCATTCCTGCAGCTACCCTGTTGGCTGTCCACTGGTTACTGGGCTCAGTTTAAGCTACTGGCTATCACATACAAAGGCCGTTTTCCCACTGACCTTACTCCGGAGCGATGTCCCTCTTCACCGCGCAGCGTCTGCGCGGATTTCCCACCAACTGCTGCGCACAACCAGGAAGAGCCGCGGCTTTTGTGTCGCAGATGTAAACCGCTAAAAACCAGTTTACATCTGCGACGCAAAAGCCGCGGCTCTTCCTGGTTGTGCGCAGCAGTTGGTGGGAAATCCGTGCAGACGCTGCGCGGTGAAGAGGGACGTCGCTCCGGAGTAAGGTAAGTGGGAAAACGGCCAAAGTCTTTCACCGACCTGTGGGACATCCTCTCTCCCTTTGCTCTGCCATGATAGCTTTGCTCAGCTGAGCAGGGCCTTCTGCAGGCGACAACCTGCAAATGGGCAAAATCAACAACTGCCCGGACACATACACCTTCAGTTGAAATTAAGTCAGAACAGTTTTCAGCTAAACATTAGGAAAAACTTCCTTACAGAGCAGTTATCTTTAAAAAAAAGGGGATATTGGCTGTTTATGTAGGACTGATTCGTAGTCCATACAACATGTGCCAACTGATTCTTAGGCTGTACAACAACAACATGAGCAGCCATCAAAAACTGTCTATGATTGAATCATCTTTTTATTTTAGTCACATGTTTTAATAGTTATTTCATATTGTTTTTATAATGTTGTTATCCACCCTGAGCCCTCCTTGGGATAGGGCGGACTATAAATGACCTAAAATAGATAAAATAAAAATAATCTCCTTACATATACTAAACCCATCTTTCACTATATTTTAATGTATTCTTTTTTTCTAATGGCAAACTAAAATGATGTTGATGATGATGATGATATTGGATTTCTATCCCGCCCTATACTATGAATTCAAAGTCTCAGAGTGGTCATAATCTCCTCTACTTCCCTCCACCCCACAACAGACACCCTGTGAGGTGGGTGGGGCTGAGAGAGCTTTTTACAGCAGCTGCCCTTTCAAGGACAACCTCTGCCAGAGCTCTGGCTGACCCAAGCCCATTCCAGCAGGTGCAAATGGAGGAGTGGGGAATCAAACCTGGTTCTCCCAGATAAGAGTCCGCACACTTAAATAATGTATGTTATAATGCTAAAAAGTAAATTAGGTGGACAGGAACACCTCTGGGAAATACATGTTCTCAGTTCAACTCAGACTTGCAAGCAACAGAGCAATTAACAGACTGGATTTATTACCTTATTACACTCTCACCACCATTCTCCCATTCTGACATGTTACTGTTTTATTGGTTTCCCACATAAATGCTATCCAGATCAAACGTTCTTTCAATTTGTTAATTTTACTACTTTGCCATTGGATTCTAACTCTGTACCACTTTGCATTCTTAACCACTTCTCACCGGCTATACGGAGCTCTGCTCACTGTACCCCATTCCATTATCTGATGAAGTATGTATGCACATGAAAGCGGACATCCTGAATAAAGCTTTGTTGTTCTTAAAGGTGCTCCTGGACTCCTACTTTGTTCTATTGCTTCAGACCAACATGGCTGCCCACCTGGATCTATATGAAAACTGTTGTTGAGGAAGACTGTTATAAGACATTATATGAACTGTGGATTCCCTTTGGACATTTAAAGTTTTATGAAAATACTGAGATTCCCTGTTCTTGGTGAATGATCACATGTCCCCATGTCACTCTTGTATAAGAGAATCTTAGGTTGTATGTTTACAGAATTTTTATTGCAGTACCGGTAGTTATTATACATCTTTAAGTGGTTTACGTTTGACTGAGAGGCTGGTTTAAATGGAAGCATTTGCTTTGTTCAAACCTCTCCTATCCATGATCCTCAGTGGTGTTGCTTACCACTCAGTTACTAGCAGGAGCTAGGCAGCGCATGCATATTACATCCACTCTGCAGTCATTCCAAAGGTTGCCTATCAGTTAGAACAGGAGTGTCAAATGTCCGGCCCATGGGACTGATCTGACCCCCAAAGGGCTCCAATCAGGCCCACCAGAAACTGGCCATCATCTGCTTCCTTGGGCCGCCATTTTTTATTCCTCCTCTGTGTTGAGGCAGCCAAGCAAAGCAGCCTCTCACTCTTTCCCAAAGGGAGGAGGAGAGAGGAGGAGCCTCAGCCAATGGAGGAGCTTGGCTCTGTAGCTCTGCTGTGTGGCTGAGATAGCCTGGGGTGCCAGGCTTTCTCAATCGCCTAGCAGAGCTAGTGAGCCAAGCCTCTCTTTGTCTATTGGCTAAGACTCCTCCCCCTCTCCTTGTTCCTTAAGGCAGGATGGAAAGAGGAAGAGCTTCCCTTTGCCCAGTTCCCTCAATCCCACAGGAAAGATACAAAGAAAGCAGCTTTAAGAACAGCAACGTTTTATTCAAGGTATGAGTCTTTGCCTTGCTACAGAGAGGTTTTTTATCAATGCAACTGAGTTTGTTAGGCTTTTTATCAGTGCAACTGAGCTTGCCTCCCACGTTATTCATGCTCTCATGATCCAGTCTTTCTCAATAGGAAAGCATATGAACTGTTTAGAACAGGAATAACAACAAGCCAGGATTAGGCTGAGTGTGTGTGTCCAGACCAAGTTTATCCAGCACATTTCATTTGATTTTTCTTTCACATTTTCCTTATACCTCTGAGTGATAGGAGATTTTGAACTTAGCCTTCCCAGCTGATACTGACCACTATACATGGCTGTCTCTCTGTTCTTGCACAGTCCCATAGGAGTTGTTGTAATTTCTCTGGGGAAGACTATAGTTTTGAAGACAAACACATAGCCTTCAGTCGGTGTTATGGTGCCTTCACATGCTCTTTATCAGCACATGAAACAAATTATGTACAAAAGCTCACAATACCCAACCATTTCATGTTTTCCTCTGGGTCTTGGGACCATGAGTTTTCTGTAATGAATGTCAATAAATCAAAAGTAGGTTTGCAACTTACAAATGCAAACTTAAACAATACCTGAACAGCATACTCAAGATTGCTACAGTTCAGACATTGTCTCCAGTTTTTGATGCAGTAATTCAGAACAAGATGTGTCAGTTATCAGAGACTGTTAAAACAAAATATTGCAAGTGTGCTAATGTTTTAAGTGTGTCTTATTTTAAGTTAACAAATATTTAATTGTGTTTGTCCATGCCCTTTATAAAGTTTATATCTGTGCTATCTGGCATTACACTTGGCCTAGCCCAACAAGGTCTCATTTATGTCAAATCTGGCCCTCATAACAAATGAGTTCAACACCCTTGAGTTAGTGGGTTCGATTCAAGTTACAGGTTATCACATATAAAATACTGGGACACTCACTCTGAGGACAGCATTCTGAAGGTGCCATCCTGCAAATGGGTAAGATTGACAGATGCCCATGCATAATTATTCACTGCTGTGGCCCCCACTTGGTGGAACAACATGCCTGAGGAGATCAGGAAGGCTTCTGCACTTCTTTTATTCCACATAATGTGAAACAGAATTGTTCAGGAGGGTCTTCTCTTTTTTTGCATAGAATAAGGATGTAGTACCATGCAGTGGTTCAGGAGGGCAATTTTATAAAGGGAACAAGACTGTACTTTACTCCATTGTTATCGTATGTATTACTGTCATATTGTGTTGTCTCCTATTTTTATAATTCCATTTTATGCATTTTTATGCCACCTCATGCCTGCTTTTTTTACTGTCTCTCATTTTTGTAATCCTAATCCCACCGCATTTTTTCTTTATTATTGCAAACTGTTTACTGAATGTCCTGTACTATTTGACTGCACAGTTTATTTGCATTGAGGCTCAGAGAGAAAGGCGGGCTATCAATGAAGCAAATAAACTCTGGAAACCACAGCATTAGGGCTTTGCTTTAGAAGTGCAGGAAAGATTACTGGCTGCGCTAAAACAGCTGGACCAAGCAACTTTTCTGCAGATACCGCCAGGAACAAAAGTCAACAGTTGTAAACTGCTCTGATCAAAAACTAACCAAAGCCGAGTCATCAGAACAGGCACAAAAATATTGGGAACCATATTCCTTTTCTTAAGGTTTAAAAAAAAGGATATGGATGCGGTGTCATTTAAAAACACTGCCAAGCAAGTGACACCATCAGCTTGAATATTTTAAAACACTGTACAGCGCAAAGGAAAAAAGAAATGTCAGTGGAGCAAAGGGAAAAGTATGCAGATACAATTCTATAACACATTAAGATATCCCAGTAAGCAATTCAAACTTAGCATCATCATTTAAGAAGATATTGAAGATGAAGAAGAAGATATTGGATTTATATCCCGCCCTCCACTCCGAAAAGTCTCAGAGCGGCTTACAATCTCCTTTACCTTCCTCCCCCACATCAGACACCCTGTGAGGTGGGTGGGGCTGGAGAGGGCTCTCACAGCAGCTGCCCTTTCAAGGACAACCTCTGCCAGAGCTATGGCTGACCCAAGGCCATTCCAACAGGTGCAAGTGGAGGAGTGGGGAATCAAACCCGGTTCTCCCAGATAAGAGTCCACACACTTAACCACTACACCAAACTGGCTCTCTTTAACATTTGCAAAGGTGCTTAAAAGGCACTGTATATTGATAAAAATGTACAGGTCCTTGTCCACAAGATATGCAAGGCATGCCTTGTTATCAGGAAATAGGCATGAGTCCAGATATTAAGAGAAACGTGGAAAGATACAGTGATGTGGATTTCAGTAGGGTGAAATGACTGACAGGGCTTCAAGAAGCCTGCTGTGGATCCAAGGGGCACCTTGCTCCCAAACAGATTTACTGGAATTTAGCTTTTCCTGTGCTCAGTGAACATATCTGCAAATAAAAGCATTTCGGTCCACAGCATTTGATATGGAGAATGGTTGTCAACACAAAGATATACAACCAGTGAAAGGGAAAGATGCTTTTTAAAAGTTAAAGTTGGTACAAACTCTGACTTACCTTCCCTGTCAGAACAGAGGGAAATTCTGTGTCAAACTTGTTGCTCAAGCCAAACCTTAAAAACAAAAAAGACAAGAAAAAGAAAAAGCATTTCCACCCAACCTAGGCTTCTTTCTTTCTTTCACCTTGAGTTATACAGTACTTGTTTTTATCCATAACACTTTCAAATGAGCACCAAAGTGAGCAGTTTGCAGAGCAATGCGGACATGTTAACAGAAACATATTTCCTTTTTTTTAGCAAGTAATTTCAAGGCATTAATTTAGGAACTGTGTGCCTGTGCTCCTCATTACAGCTGACAAAGCAATTGTATTTTATATTCTGCCAAGTGCCCAGCATTCACTCCACCAGTTCACCACCTAAGCCTACAATTTGATTAACTGTAAACTCATTAGGGTTTGTAGAATCTTTCGGGCTCAAGTGCCGTGTTCTACTGCTGTGGTCAGAGCGCCTGCTCCGACTGCAACGTCACTGAGGATGTTCTCCGTAGCTGAGAACGAAACGTCTGGAAGAAAAACTTTCTCCAGTAGAACACGGCACTTGAGCCCGAAAGATTCTACAAACCCTAATGATGTTACCAGCCGTGAAAACCTGAAATCTTTGATAACTGTAAACTGTTCTCTTTGGGAATTATTTAGCAGTATTCAGGGTGTAATTGCCCAACAATGATTTAGAACTATTATCTTCTGAAGCCTACTACTCTTTGCCATGCTTTCCATGCATAACTACTGACATAACAACATCTTAATAGTGACCCCAGACAATTCTTCATAGGACAGGATCAGACAACAGTGGTACCTTGACTTCTCAGCTGATATCTCAGTAAGGTGACCTCGGGTCTTATCTCACAATTCAGGAAAGCTAACTGTTTTAGCTTTCCTGAAAGCGTCATACCCATTTATACTACCCAAAGCATCATACCCATTTATACTACCCACATTCATCTTATGAAACTGCTCTGGAATTTGGGGATGTTTGCTGGTAATGGCATGGTGGCTAGCCAACAGGTGCCCTCCAGAACTGGCTCCCACCTCCTCCTGTTTCAAAAGATGCAGCATCTTTTCAGAACTCACCCAGTCACAAAAAGGGGTGAGGAGGGGAGATAGGTAATGAATATAGCAAGAGTGCGGCAAACATCTATTAAAGCATGTTTGCCTGCACCTTAGGTGAAGAACTTCAGCCCTCTGAATGGACTATAAACCCCATCACAGAATCCTGCACCGCCTTCACTGTATGCACAAATCAAGAGACTTGTTAAAGGGCAGAGTACTAGAGTATCGAGGGCAGAGTACTAGAGTATAAACAGCTTTTAAGGTGCAATTCTTTGTTTTTGTTAAATACAATATTCTGAACTTCACACACCAATGCAACATTAACTGTATTCAAGCTGTAATCCTTAGGGCTGTATTCAAGAACAAATGTTTGAAGCTATCACCAGGGGCTTTACCAGAAACGAAATTCAGGGGCCAGCTTAGACCTGTTTCAGTTGCATCCGAAGCAGACTGAAATCTGAATCAGCTGTTGGGGACAGACTATTCACCAAGAGAGAATAAAAATGACAAGGGTCAGTCCTCAACATGCTGCTTTTCGCTCCGACGTAAGACAGAAAAGGAAGCAGCACACTCAGCCTGGATTTTGTACGTCTTTCATTCAAAGCAGGTTGCCTCTGTACGACTGGTTGCAGCCTCCACTGCACCAGTGTGCCTCATGCAGCATTCCAGATAAACTGATGAGTTCATCCCAGGTCTGCACAGCTCCACCTATTATCAGAGATGTAAAATTTCCAGAAATTTTGAAATTACAGAAAAAGGGAAACAAGTGGGGTTGGGGAGAAACTGAAATGCATGTCATATTTTCCTTTTACATTTAAACTTCCTTTTAATGATTCAGCACCATAAATTGTACCACTTATAAGTTAGTTTGCATGTAAAACCGTACTACTTAGCATATTTACGAAATTTAAATTTAGGGTTGGGGGGGGGGTTTGTTTTCTGTAAGAAAAACTAACAATAGTGTTTGAGAAACTGCTGCACCTTTTGTTACCACAGCACACGTACTTAATTTCCGTCATCTGAGTGGCAGGTGACAAAAATATTAAAACCAAAGTAGAAAACAAATTTTATAGTACACCATACTGTTATGCGGACAAATAGATTCAGGTGGGTAGCTGTGTTCGTCTGAAGCAACAGAAAAAAGTCCAGTGGCACTTTTAAGAACCACAAACTAACAGCATGTTTGGACACGAAGCAAACCTTTATAACACAGAAAATACTGAACTCTTTAATAATATTATCACTAAATACATTATATTATTGGGCTTCACGTGGTGCAGGGGTTAAGAGCCGTAATCTGGAGAATCAAGACTGTAATCTGGAGAATCAAGACTGTAATCTAGAGAATCGAGTTAAATTTTGCCCTCCTCCACATAAAGCCCACTGGGTGACCTTGAGTCAGTAAAATAAGTCTAGCTCACCATCTAAAAGAGTTAGCATTTAAGGCTGCCAGCCAATCTTTGGATCTCCTGGCAACACTACACACAATGCCATATGATAATTATTATTACATTATATCAATTGTTGCCAAAATGTACAAAATTAGATATAAAATTATCTTGAAAATATTGTATATGTCAACTATATATATGAATTATAATTAACTAATATAGAATGTCTTTAAATAAAAATTGAAATGCTACATGTCTGGAGTACAACCTTCTCTTTCATTTCATTCTAAAACAAAAAAAAAATTATAAGAGGTTTTCCTGGTGTAGTCCAAATTTCCCAATTTTCCTCTGAAAAAAAATTAAGGAAGTCCTCAATGTTTTTCATGCTATGCATTTGGAATGAATGAAATGCTTTTTGTGATGAGGTTCTTTTACTCAAAAAGCAAGTCTTTTTTTATAGAAGGCATTAATTTGGGGTTTTTCAGTGTTCCCCCCTAAGTTCCCATCTTTTCTACAAGGAAAGAAAAAATGGAAAAAGTCAGACTTTTGCGGGCTATACACCTGGAGTGTGAAAACTCTTACTTAAGGAAACATTTCACTCATTTTAGAGGGGGAAAAACAATCAAAAATAAAAAGGCGGCAGCCATGAATACAGTCAGTTGAAATAAATATTATTACACAGTTAGCCATTGAACTGTTCCTAAATAATTGCTTTTTTCCTCTCCCTGCGATTAGGGCACCATAGTTGGAGACAGTTTGGTAAGCTTTTCTTGTAGCGTCCCTGGTGTTACCTGTTATTTTTATTTGTGAAGTGTTTTTGGGAAGGTGAGCTCTTTGCCACTGCCTTTTTCTCCCCCACCCCTTAGTCTGTATATGAATTTGGGATGGTGAGACTCAAATTGCTTTGACCTCCCCCCCACCCCCACCCACCGTTTGTATGTGAATTTGGAGGGTTTTTTCCTCTTGCTGGCAGGCCCCAGATATTTCAGGAAAAGAGGGTGTGGAAGAGGTTCCTTTCCTATCGTATGGGGTGGATTCTAAGTAATTTTGCCAGGGCCATTATCTGAGTAGACCTGCGATGTATTGTTGGTCTTCCTTGCCCTGATTTTCTGTTGATGTTTCTTTTGCTTGTATAAATCCGTTCTTAAAAACTTTACTTTTAAAGTTTACTCCATGTCCCAGTAAATTTTCAATTTTTATTGTGGGTTATATATATCTGGAATGTGCTAAATAAACTTTTAAAAAAAAAAACAGAAGGAAAAAATATTCTACTTGGAAAAATTGAAAACGTGCCTTCAGCCCTGAATTTCCCAGTTCTTCCCTGGGCCTTCAAATTCCTAACCAGACTTTTGAGTAATAAGCCTGAAATACATTTGGCAAATCAAAAGTAACTTTCTGCAGGGCTTTTTTTGTAGCAGGAACTCTTTTGCATATTAGGCCACACACCCCTGATGTAGCCAATCCTCCAAGAGTTTACAGGGCTCTTACTACAAGGCCTACTGTAAACTCTTGGAAGACTGGCTACATCAGGGTGTCAAGTTCCAGGTCTTTCAATAAAGAGACTATTTGTTGGAATCAAATAAGTACTTTAATAGAAAGAAGCATGGTACTCTCAGACAGGTCAGTGTGAAATCTGACCAGGCAAATCATGGCAAAGAATATATAGACGGTTATTGACAGTTAATAGCGCTTGGGCATTTCAAACTATCAAAGGTTAGTTACAATAACAACTATGTGGCGATAAAGATAGCTGTGGGAAAAGGGAGGATGAGAGGATGTCCTTGGAGGCCCTAGCTTTTTAGCCTCTGCAATTACACAAAACATTGCATTCTTCAGAAGACATAACGCAGAGCTAAGCCGTAAAGCAAGAATTACCGCTGCTTACCGGGCTTACAATAAACAAGGAACTTGACACAGGGATGTGTGGCCCAATATGCAAAGTAGTTCCTGTTACAAAAAAGCCCTGACTTTATGTATTTTTGAATCTCTATTAATCTAGAGAATTTCAAAGAAATATACATCTGCACACCTGGCAGGTGATAGTCATAGTCCTAAAGAAGCAGTAAGGGCAACAGGGAAAAGAACCAGGTTTAAACAGCATCCTTTCCATTTTGCTCCCAAAAGCATTCTAGGCGGCTGGCCAAGGGAGCCCTGATTCTCTAAGGCTGACACCCTGGAACTCTTGGGGATCAAGCAGATACCCCAACACCACTGAATGTAAACTTAACAAACCTGCCATCTCTTATTTTGCATTTTCTGGCCTCTAGAACCAAGCTGGCAATCTCCGTCATCTCCAGACTCGGTTCTGATAGACAGCAGGCTTGACAAATAGAACCCATTAAATTTTTTTAACTGACTAGAACAGCATTCAAGCAGATTACACAGATGCGGTCTTTGAAATGCCCTGACCTAAAAGGCACAGGGTCAGACCCAGTTAGTGCTTGGATGGGAGAACACCAGTTAAGTACAGGGTTGCTACGCAGAGGCAGGCAATGGCTACGTAGGGTTGCTACGCAGAGGCAGTGCAATCTCATCAGATGGCGAACTGCCTCTAAATGTCTTTTGCCTTAACCAGGATGGCTCCAGACTAGCCTGATCTTGGCCAATCACAGGGTCAGTCTGGTTAGATGGGAAGACCAGGCTGACTACACAAAGATAAGTAATGGCAAGCCACCTCCGAATGTCTCTTGCCTTGAGGATCATTGCAAGTCAGATGAGATTTGACGGCACTTTGCGCCACCACCAGTTTTAGAAACACACACTGAAAATACATAAAAATGTCTGTACACTCTACAATGTTGACTTAAGCATTCCCATTAAATTTAGGGTCTTCCATACTGGAGGACTGAGGTACTGATGGCCAACTGTACAGCAAACACAGTGGGAGGATGATGGAGGTTGGGGGTGACAGACAGATTAAGCAACACCCCAATTCTGACAAAGCAGCCTGTGGCTCACAATAATGCGCTATCATTAAAGGTGCCACAAGATCCTTTGTCACTTTGGCTGCAGCAGTTTAACATGACTGGAGTAATCACTGTTTCTAGATTCATTAATTAAACCATTTGAGTTCCTTTGGCAAAGGAATAACTGATTGTCATCTCACAAAGCAATCAGCATTTCTTTATAATCTTTGTTATCTGCAAAATCCAAATAAATGAAAGAAGACAGGGTGGCATATGGCATATTTCCATTTATATCTTAAGCTCTCACTGAACAAGTTTGCTATTTTGGATACCCCTCACCCTGAGTTTTCTGTAGAAATTTAAAGCTAAAAATTACATTCGCTGATTTTAAGCATTAACTTTCATTTTATGAAAGATTTCAGGTTTTTCACGGCTGGTAACATCACTAGGGTTTGTAGAGTCTTTCGGGATCAAGTGCTGTGTTCTACTGGAGAAAGTTTTCTTTCCAGACGTTTCGTTCTCAGCTGCGGAGAACATCCTCAGTGGCGTTGCAGCCGGAGCAGGCGCTCAGACCTTCTTGGCTGCTGTGCATTGAGTGGGGCCAGGGCTGCTGGAGAGCTGCTATTTCTAGGCTGGAGGGGGTGTGATGAAAGGGCAATTGGTTTGTGGATGTGCCCATTGTTTGGTGGGGCTTCCTGGAAGGGTAGTGATAAGGAAACTGGCTGTTGAATGTGACCATTGTTCTGTGGTAATTGCTGGGAAGGTTGGAAGGGGTTTGAAGATAAGGAAGATGGTTGTTGACTGTGCTGATTGTTCTGTGGAATTTGCTGGTTGTTCTGAGACTTTCTACAGACTATAAATTGCAGAAAGTCTCAGAACAACCAGCAAATTTCACAGAACAATCAGCACAGTCAACAACCATCTTCCTTATCTTCAAACCCCTTCCAACCTTCCCAGCAATTAACACAGAACAATGGTCACATTCAACAGCCAGTTTCCTTATCACTACCCTTCCAGGAAGCCCCACCAAACAATGGGCACATCCACAAACCAATTGCCCTCTCACCACACCCCCTCCAGCCTAGAAATAGCAGCTCTCCAGCAGCCCTGGCCCCACTCAATGCACAGCAGCCAAGAAGGTCAGAGCGCCTGCTCCGGCTGCAACGCCACTGAGGATGTTCTCCGCAGCTGAGAACGAAACGTCTGGAAAGAAAACTTTCTCCAGTAGAACACGGCACTTGATCCCGGAAGACTCTACAAACCCTAACTTTCATTTTATTTATACACACATAGAGCGGGCTTTTTTTGTAGCAGGAACTCATTTGCATATTAGGCCCAAACCCCTGATGTAGCCAATCCTCCTGGAGCTCACAGTAGGCCCTGTAATAAGAGCCTGGTAAGCTCTTGGAGGATTGGCTGCATCAGCGGTGTGTGGCCCAATATGCAAAGGAGTTCCTGCTACAAAAAAAGCCCTGCACACACTTATGTCATGTCCTTTTGAAGGTAAACATAGTGGCCCCATGATGGCACAGAGTGGTAAAGCAGCAGTACTGTGGTACTGTGGGTCTGAACTCTGCTCACGACCTGAGTTTGATTCCGGCGGAAGCTGGATTCAGGTAGCCGGCCCAAGGTTGACTCAGCCTTCCATCCTTCCGAGGTCGGTAAAATGAGTACCCAGCTTGCTGAGGGGAAAGTGTAAAAGACTGGGGAAGGTAATGGCAAACCACCCCATAAAAAGTCTGCCGTGAAAACGCTGGGAAAGCAACGTCACCCCAGAGTCGGAAACGACTGGTGCTTGCACAAGGGACCTTCCCCTTTCCTTTGAAGGTAAACAACATTTTCAAGCCAAGATAGAAACAAACTGAAGTCCATTCTATAGCCGAATTTCCTTCTTTTTGTTTCACTCTCCATTTGTAAGGCAATTTGTCCTGGTTGTGGTTAGAAGGCTGAAGGAACAGTCCTAAGCAAGTCTACTTGTAAGTAAATCCCATTTAACATAAGAACATAAGAGAAGCCATGTTGGATCAGGCCAACGGCCCATCAAGTCCAACACTCTGTGTCACACAGTGGCAAAAAATTTTATATACACACATACACTGTGGCTAATAGCCACTGATGGACCTGTGCTCCATATTTTTATCTAAACCCCTCTTGAAGGTGGCTATACTTGTGGCCGCCACCACCTCCTGTGGCAGTGAATTCCACATGTTAATCACCCTTTGGGTGAAGAAGTACTTCCTTTTATCCGTTTTAACCTTTCTGCTCAGCAATTTCATTGAATGCCCACGAGTTCTTGTATTGTGAGAAAGGGAGAAAAGTACTTC
Source organism: Heteronotia binoei (assembly GCF_032191835.1). Lineage (NCBI taxonomy): Eukaryota > Metazoa > Chordata > Lepidosauria > Squamata > Gekkonidae > Heteronotia > Heteronotia binoei. The sequence goes on from NC_083233.1 coordinate 8,374,531, forward strand.
TTTCTCTACTTTCTCCATCCCATGCATTATCTTGTAAACCTCTATCATGTCACCCCGCAGTCGACGTTTCTCCAAGCTAAAGAGTCCCAAGCGTTTCAACCTTTCTTCATAGGGAAAGTGCTCCAGCCCTTAATCATTCTAGTTGCCCTTCTCTGGACTTTCTCCAATGCTATAATATCCTTTTTGAGGTGCGGCGACCAGAACTGCACACAGTACTCCAAATGAGACCGCACCATCGATTTATACAGTGGCATTATGATACTGGCTGATTTGTTTTCAATTCCCTTCCTAATAATTCCCAGCATGGCGTTGGCCTTTTTTATTGCAGATGCACACTGTCTTGACATTTTCAGTGAGTTATCTACCACGACCCCAAGATCTCTCTCTTGGTCAGTCTCTGCCAGTTCACACCCCATCAACTTGTATTTGTAGCTGGGATTCTTGGCCCCAATGTGCATTACTTTGCACTTGGCCACATTGAACTGCATCTGCCACGTTGACGCCCACTCACCCAGCCTCAACAGATCCCTTTGGAGTTTTTCACAATCCTCTCTGGTTCTCACCACCCTGAACAATTTAGTGTCATCCGCAAACTTGGCCACTTCACTGCTCACTCCCAACTCTAAATCATTTATGAACAAGTTAAAGAGCATGGGACCCAGTACCGAGCCCTGCGGCACCCCACTGCTTACCGTCCTCCACTGCGAAGACTGCCCATTTATACTCACTCTCTGCTTCCTATTACTCAGCCAGTTTTTGATCCACAAGAGGACCTGTCCTTTTACTCCATGACTCTCAAGTTTTCTAAGGAGCCTTTGATGAGGAACTTTATCAAAAGCTTTCTGGAAGTCAAGGTAAACAACATCTTTTTACTCCCAGGAAAGTGGGTTTGTCACTAAGGGACCTCAGCAATCCTTAACTTTCAATCCACTAATTCTGCAAAATCCCCAGTGACTGAATAATTCATGTGTACTGAAAAAGTCCAGGCAATTGCTATGCTTTTGCCCACTCACTAATTTAGCACGTCCTACAAACCTATCCCATCATCCTGCTACCTTAACAGATGTGATACCACACAAAACAAACATCAGAGTTATGAGGGAGAAAGCAGATCAAAGATCTCAGTGAGAACTGCCATCATTTTTAGAAAAATGTTTTAAAATGCTCAGAAACCCCTGGTTCATAAAGAATGCTAAATCAGACATTCTGCCTTTTATGCAGTAACTGCCTGAAAGTATCTTTTATACAACATAACAGATACTTTCAGGCAGTTACTGCACAAAAGACAAAATGTCTGATTTAACATTCTTTATGAGCCATGGGTTTCTGAACATTTTAAAACATTTTTCTAACAATGGTGGCAGTTCTCGCTGAGATCTTTGATCTGCTTTCTCCCCCATCACTCTGATGTTTGTCTTGTGTGGTATCACATCTGTTAAGGTAGCAGGATGATTGGATAAATGAACTAAGGAGTCCCATGGGGCAGAGTGGTAAGCTGCAGTACTACAGTTCAAGCTCTGCTCGCAACCTGAGTTCGATCCCTGTGGAAGCTGGGTTCAGGTAGCTGGCTCAAGGCTGACTCAGCTTTCCATCCTTCCAAGGTCAGCAAAATGAGTACTCAGCTTGCTGGGGAGAAAGTGTAGATGACTGGGGAAGGCAACGGCAAACCACCCTGTAAAAAGCCTGCCAAGAAAAGTCATGATGTGACTTCACCTCATGGGTCAATAATGACTTGGTGCTTGCACACCTTTACCTCTTACCTTAAATGAACTGGCTCATCTCGGAACTAACTGCACCAAGACCGCAGTCCCAGTTTAAATGTTTTTTTTAAAATTGTTTAATATTCATGCAGAAGCAGTATCAACAAGGCGGACGTCCTTACCTTATTATACCATCAAATTGGCCTCCCTAAACTGTTACTTAAGTTGGGCCAATGCAGCTGATATCCTTGACACCAAAACCGTATTTAACTGATGTGTCCACACCATTCCATGCCGCATTGAAATCAACACTGAGTTAAACGGCTTAACTTGTATAAATTTTAATCTGTTTTTAATTGTTTGATTCTGTTTTATTGTTGGCTGGATTGTTTTATTGTGTTGGAACCCACCCTGAGCCCATCACGGGATAGGGCGGGTTATAAATCGACAAAAATAAATAAATAAATAAACATAAAATATATCTACGCAGGAGACCAAACCCTTCTCCAAGTTTGTTTTCTTGAAATTCAAAAATACTAGTTGTGTTCTGAAGTGCTTAGCTGGATATGCTCCTAACTTTAACTCAGGAAACAGAACAATTTTCTTTTATCCTAAGTTACTTCTACTGACGAATTCTAAAACTTTCTAGAAAAATGAGGCCTGGAGGCGATGTCCAAAAGTTTACCAAAAGTGTGGAAGGGGAGCAGCCTTGCAGTGGTTTCCTTGCAGGGGAGGGACGGTGGCTCAGTGGTAGAGCATCTGCTTGGGAAGCAGAAGGTCCCAGGTTCAATCCCTGGCAACTCCAAAAAAGGGTCCAGGCAAAAAGGTGTGAAAAACCTCAGCTTGAGACCCTGGAGAGCCGCTGCCAGTCTGAGAAGACAATACTGACTTTGATGGACCAAGGGTCTGATTCAGTATAAGGCAGCTTCATATGTTCATATGTATGTTGTTTGTCTGATCAGACACAAGTTTCCACCAGGAGAGCTGAAAGTCAGGTGGGACAGGTCCTCAGGTCTCCATTCTCTCACTGCTGCTCTTCGACATCTGTATGAGGCTGGTAGAGCTTTGGGGTTACGTGTCATCAAAATGCAAGATGACAATCAGACCTATATGTCATTATCCAAGTCTCCGGATGCATCCATCTTGGCTATGAACTAGGGTTTTGAGGCTATAGTCAGGTGGCTGAAAGAGGTCAAGATAAAGGCGCATCCGATAAAACAGAGTAATGCTGGTCAGCAGGAAGGCTGATTTTCTAGAAGGACATGTGTCACCGTGCAAGGAGAGGGATCTGTGGCCCGCTGGGGAAAGGGAGTGGAATGCAAGCAGTGAGCTCCAGCTCCCTGCATGTCAGGAGAAACGGAGGGAGGCTGAGAAAAGCACACCTTTCAAATCATCCATTCCCAGGAATCAAAGCCCAAGTGCATCAGTATTTAATGCAAGAGCTTTCCAAAACACGCCAGTGAAATCTATAATGGGAAACTGGAAGTGCAAAAAAGTTGAAGGCAGCAGGAAAACCCAATATGAGATAGATTGATTCAATCAAGGCAACTTCGGCCCTCAGTTTACAAGACCTGAGCACGGCTGTTAACAATTGGCTGTTAATGACAGGACATTTTGGAAGGTGTTGATTCATGGGGTTGCCATAAGTTGGTGGTGAATCTATGGCACTTAACACACGCAGGCATTTATAATGTGTACAATGGGATAAGTACACCTGAAGTTCCCTTATATTCAATAAGGCGATTAGTCTATCAAAGTCAGTCTTGTCTACTCTGACCAGCGGTGGCTCTCCAGGTTACATTTGAGAAACTATGTCTGATACATTGGACTAGATCCAAACCACGGAATTAAATCCAAAGGTGCCCTTCTGGTTATAGGAGAACTTCTTAGTATTCAATCCTATGTTTGCATTCAAGAGACTACAAATATCATAACCAGAAAAATTTTAGATGGCAGGGAAGTGTCAAAAAGATAATGAAGGATTTAAAAATAACACTTAGATCACTTTGTAAAAATTGAGAATGAAAGGAGAACGGGGGGGGGGGGGGGGGAAGAACAGTAAGAACAGGATTATCACTCAATCAGGGATTTTTTTCCTCCCTCCCCCCGCCCCCCGGAGCCAGAGCGGAAAAAATTACTCTTAATGATTAAGAAAGATAATTTTACACACTACTCTCCTACTTTGATATATTTATTGCTCCACTGGTTCTCCTCCACCCCCCCCAAAATAAATCCAAACATACTGTGATATAAACTTAGCTTGTTATTACTACTTAGTCTTTGCATATGTCAAAATATCCTCATCCTAATTTACTGTTCACCTATGTAGAAGCATCTACATATATATATGAAATGTTAACTTCCATTTCGATGTATCTGAAGAAGTGTGCTTGCACGTGACAGCTCATAGCTTGAATAAACTTTTGTTCATCTTAGGTGCCACTGGACTAAAAAACTGTGATGAAAAATTAGTCCTCGGGAGAAAGTTGTAGTCCTTTTGGCTTTAAGCCTCCCCTGGACTAAACTCAAGTTCACTTAAAACTATGTGCAGATTTTTTGATGTAAATAAGGATCTTGAGAAATTTGTTAAATCCTGTTATATTTTGTTGTTAAGTTAGATCAACAATACTTAGTAAGAAGAATGCGTTTCCCTCCGAAGTTCTACAAGGGAGATATCATCGAGTCCCTTTAGGCGACACACTCTGTTCCTGTGGAGCGAATATTCCTGACTCAATTCAGCATATAATGCTTGATTGTTCCTTTTATCAGAATTTCTGTAAAGATTCATTTTGCAAGCTTTCTTTCTCCACAGATTTATCTATTCTGCCTCCCTGTTATTATTTATTAAATGATACTGAGGGGGAGGTTAGCGAGGCTGTGGCAAAATTTTTGGCTGACATCCTTAAATTTAAATCTGACCATGTATGAATGCATCTGTAAGCTCGGTTTCGTTTTGATTTCATCTCCAATGTTTAAATTTTTATATTCTGTGTATTTTTATTTGCAACTGTTATGCCATTAAAGGTTTGGTATTGGTAAAACTTGGTAAGAAGAACTGAAGAGAAAGGAAGATAAGAAATTTCCATTAAATCAGTACTACAATAGATTATTATGTTTAGTTTCATTGAATATACTTAGGATATTATTATTTTATATAAAAATGTAAACTTGAGGTGTTCTAATTGTAAAATTATATACTGAAAATTCAGTTTGTCAATAAAAATGATTTAAATGGAATAAACGGTGATAAAAATAGACTAAATAAAGCATTGCTGAAAGAAGCAAATACCAGAAACAACAATCAAGAAAATTATTTTTAAAAGAGGAAAAAATAGAAGAAGAAGATGATATTGGATTTATATCCCGCCCTCCACTCCAAAGAGTCTCAGAGCGGCTCACAATCTCCTTTCCCTTCCTCCCCCACAACAGACACGCTGTGAGGTAGATGAAGATATTGGATTTATATCCCGCCCTCCACTCCGAAGAGTCTCAGAGCGGCTCACAATCTCCTTTCCCTTCCTCCCCCACAACAGGCACCCTGTGAGGTAGATGAAGATATAGGATTTATATCCGGCCCTCCACTCCGAAGAGTCTCAGAGCGGCTCACAATCTCCTTTACCTTCCTCCCCCACAACAGGCACCCTGTGAGGTAGATGAAGATATAGGATTTATATCCTGCCTTCCACTCCGAAGAGTCTCAGAGCGGCTCATAATCTCCTTTACCTTCCTCCCCCACAACAGACACCCTGTGAGGTAGATGAAGATATAGGATTTATATCCCGCCCTCCACTCCAAAGAGTCTCAGAGCGGCTCACAATCTCCTTTACCTTCCTCCCCCACATAGACACCTTGTGAGGTAGATGAAGATATTGGATTTATATCCCGCCCTCCACTCCGAAGAGTCTCAGAGCGGCTCACAATCTCCTTTACCTTCCTCCCCCACAACAGACACCCTGTGAGGTGGGTGGGGCTGGAGAGGGCTCTCACAGCAGCTGCCCTTTCAAGGACAACCTCTGCCAGAGCTATGGCTGACCCAAGACCATGCTAGCAGGTGCAAGTGAAGGAGTGGGGAATCAAACCTGGTTCTCCCAGATAAGAGTCCTCTCACTTTACCGCTATGACTGACCCAAGGCCATTCCAGCAGGTGCAAGTGGAGGAGTGGGGAATCTAACCCGGTTCTCCCAGATAAGACTTAACCACTTAACCACTACACCAAACTGGCTCTCCAGATGCAAATAAACCAGATGCATCACAAGTGCTACAAAATTCACCTTGTACACAACTAATATATCTTTAACAGGGGTCCCCAACCCCTGGGCCATGGACTGATCTCGGTCCGTGGTCTGTTAGCAACTGGGCCGTGAGTTGTATAATATTTCATTATATATTACAATAAAGGGCACAATCGTATCATCTCAAAGCCATTCCATCCGCCCTCCCCGGTTCAGTGGAAAAATTGTCTTCCATGAAACCGGTCCCTGGTGCCAAAAAGGCTGGGGATCACTGGTCTATAGCAAGCAAGCAATGCACACTCAACAACACTACCAAAAATGTGCTGAATTTTTAAATACATAAAAAAGTTTGAATGCATGCAAATTAATGCTAAATAACTAATAATTAAGCCTAGGACTTTTAAGTTTAAAAGATTGCACTTGCTGATTATTTAAAAATTTTAGAAGGGGAATACAGAAAAGACCCAAGATCCTTGTATCTATGTAGTGTGGGATAAAAGATTTCACAAAAATATATCTTTATTCTGCTTTCAAAAGTTTAAAATTGCTGATTTTTACGGGAGAAATGTTCAATAAAAAAGTCAGTACTCACACTCAAGTATAAATTTAACAATCACCGAAGCGCCTACAGTTTTACTCTTCAACTACCAAAGGTGTTCAGTTATCTGTATTTACAATCACTACACTTCATAAAATTTAGCAGCATGGGGAGTGTGTTTTTGTCTGCACTGCAGCACAGGAGCCAACGGAGGAAGTTACTCAAGGGGGAGTGAGGGAAGCACAGCTAAACAGTAGGGCTGGACAGCCAAGGGCTGTTTGGCAGCTGTTCAGAGAGGAAACCAGGAGCAGAAGAGTTTGCTCTCCATTCAGAGGGATTCATTCTGATTAGAGCTGTCCATTTGCTACTCTTGGAAGCCTCAAATCAACTGCTTTCACACATGCATCAACTTAGCTTTAGACTGCTCTCCTCTACAAAGCAACGCGGTCACAAACTTTCTCCTCATCCCAGCTCCACCAGAAAAAAAGGGGGGGTGTTAAATGAGGTTTATTTATTTATGCATAAAGACAGGCGAAAGCCTCTTCAAAGTCATAAAAGCAGTTAAACTGAAGTGTGGGTGTGATGGAGAGGATACTAAATCCATACGCTTAGTGGAGTCCTGAAATCTAGACTTCTGTGGACTTGCCTCCCGCTCACTCCCAGCCTCAGCTGTATCCCAGGGCTACTCTACACTCATCTGTAACTCCTCCTAAACATACCAAATTGGGCAAAGTTTACATATATGAAGCTGCCTTCTACTGAATCAGACGCTCGGTCCATCAAAGTCAGTATTGTCTTCTCAGACTGGCAGCGGCTCTCCAGGGTCTCAAGCTGAGGTTTTTCACACCTCTTTGCCTGGACACTTTTTGGAGATGCCGGGGATTGAACCTGGGACCTTCTGCTTCCCAAGCAGATGCTCTACCACTGAGCCACTGTCCCTCCCCTAAGTCCAGCGGCGCCTTTAAGACCACTGAAATTTTATTCAAGGTATAAGCGTGTGCATGCACACTTGAATCCAGAACTCATTTTTTTATATGAATACTGACCCATTCAGATGGGGAAGCCCATCCCTATAGCAGTGAGATTTGTAGAGAAAGCTGCTGGAGGCTAAGAGAAAACACTCTTGTGTGTGCTTAGACGTTTTGCTCTGTGCCTCAGAGCAGATCTGCCTCAGTCCTGAAAAGCAGGCGCCAGAACAGGTCCTTTACACATGCTCAGAGCCCTGCCTCTGCCCGCTTCAAGTGCAATTCACCTGGCCTAGCGCTGAACACGAAATGCGCTCTGCACATCCTGAGGTGCTCTCTGCGACCTTATGATGCAGAAGCTGCCTTTCGCACGACCCACCCCTGAACAAAACGCGCTCCTGGGACGGCACTCTGCACATGCTCAGGATACCACAGTTCATAGACTTCCTGTGCTGAACATATATGAACATATGAAGCTGCCTTATACTGAATCCGACCCTTGGTCCATCATAGTCAGTATTGTCTTCTCAGACTGGCAGCGGCTCTCCAGGGTCTCAAGCTGAGGTTTTTCACACCTATTTGCCTGGACCATTTTTTTGGAGATGCCGGGGATTGAACCTGGGACCTTCTGCTTCCCAAGCAGATGCTCTACCACTGAGCCACAGCCCCTCCCCTGCTCTCCAGGGTCTCAAGCGGAGGTTTTCCACACCTATTTTCTTGGACCCTTTTTTTGGAGATGCCAGGGACTGAACCTGGGACCTTCTGCTTCCCAAGCAGATGCTCTGCCACTGAGCCACAGCCCCATTCATGGCTCTCCAGGGTCTCAAGCGGAGGTTTTCCACACCTATTTTCTTGGACCCTTTTTTGGGAGATGCCAGGGATTGAACCTGGGACCTTCTGCTTCCCAAGCAGATGCTCTACCACTGAACCACAGCCCCATTCATGGCTCTCCAGGGTCTCAAGCTGAGGTTTTCCACACCTCTTTGCCTGGACCCTTTTTAGTTGGAGATGCCGGGGATTGAACCTGGGACCGTCTGCTTCCCAAGCAGATGCCTTACCACTGAGCCACCGTCCCTCCCCTAGACAGACTGAAGACAGACTCTGCTGCATCCCTAACTCAGAAACGTGCCTTGCTCCAAATCCAATTCCCATGCAGACAAAAAAGTTGGAGGATGGACTACAATTCCGTCTGCAAGGACGGGCCGGGGCGGAGCGAGCCCTCTGCCCCCCCCCCGGGCTACTCTCGCGCCCCAGAGCCCACACTGGCCCCGCCCCCGTCTCGGCCCCGCCCCCTCCCCTCCCCTCCCCGTCGCCCCCTCCCCGCGGTCCTTACACGGTGATATGCCCGGCGCCCCTCACAGCCACGGGTTCGGGCGCGTCCCGGGGCCGCGGCAGCTCCTGGCTCCTCACCACAGTCTCGGGCTCCTCGCCCTCCTCCTCCTCCTCCTCCTCCAGCTCGTAGATGGTGTCAAAGTCCGCCATGTTGGGGAGCAAGACGCTCATGGCCCCCCACCCGCCAGTGCGCATGCGCCGCGCGGGGAGCGGGGAGGGAGGCGCGCTCGGACCTCGCGCATGCGCCGACTGGCGAAAGCGGGAGAGTCCCCCGAAGTCGGACTGCGACTGCGCGACCTCCCGAGCCCTTCGCAAGTGGCATGTGACACGAGTAAGGGGGTTCTGTGCCGGCGTGTCCGTTCAGACGGCAGTCTTCGTGTCCGCAATATGTGCCCCCCCCCCCATGAGTGAATGCTCCTCGTTTTAAAAAGTCCCTGTTTGTAGAGAACAAAGCAGTAGGGTTGCCAAGTCCAATTCAAGAAATTTCTGGGGGCTTTGGGGGTGGAGCCAGGAGACTTTGGGGGTGGAGCCAAGATCAAGGCTGTGACAAGCATCATTGAACTCCAAAGGGAGTTCTGGCCATCACATTTAAAGGGACCACATGCCTTTTAAATGCCTTCCCTTCATTTGGAAATGAAGGATGGGTAGGGTTGCCTAGTCCAATTCAAGAAATATCTGGGGACTTTGGGGGTGGAGCTGGGAGACTTTGGGGGTAGAGCCAGGAGACATTGGGGTGGAGCCAAGATCAAGGCTGTGACAAGCATCATTGAACTCCAAAGGGAGTTCTGGCCATCACATTTAAAGGGACCACATGCCTTTTAAATGCCTTCCCTTCATTTGGAAATGAAGGATGGGTAGGGTTGCCTAGTCCAATTCAAGAAATATCTGGGGACTTTGGGGGTGGAGCTGGGAGACTTTGGGGGTAGAGCCAGGAGACATTGGGGTGGAGCCAAGATCAAGGCTGTGACAAGCATCATTGAACTCCAAAGGGAGTTCTGGCCATCACATTTAAAGGGACCACATGCCTTTTAAATGCCTTCCCTTCATTTGGAAATGAAGGATGGGTAGGGTTGCCTAGTCCAATTCAAGAAATATCTGGGGACTTTGGGGGTGGAGCTGGGAGACTTTGGGGGTAGAGCCAGGAGACATTGGGGTGGAGCCAAGATCAAGGCTGTGACAAGCATCATTGAACTCCAAAGGGAGTTCTGGCCATCACATTTAAAGGGACCACATGCCTTTTAAATGCCTTCCCTTCATTTGGAAATGAAGGATGGGTAGGGTTGCCTAGTCCAATTCAAGAAATATCTGGGGACTTTGGGGGTGGAACTGGGAGACTTTGGGGGTAGAGCCAGGAGACATTGGGGTGGAGCCAAGATCAAGACTGTGACAAGCATCATTGAACTCCAAAGGGAGTTCTGGCCATCACCTTTTCAATTCCTTCCTTCCATAGGAAATCATGAAGGATTGAGGCACCTTCTTTTGGGGCTCATAGAATTGGACCCCCTGGTCCAATCTTTTTGAAACTTGGGGGGTATTTTGGGGAGAGGCACTAGATGCTATACTGAAAATTTGGTGCCTCTAATCCAAAAAACAGCTCCCCCTCCCCAGCCCCAGATACCCACAGATCAATTCTCCATGATTTTCTATGGAAATAAATCTCCCTAGGGAATAATAGCGTTCCCAGCAGACATTTCCCTCCCCTCCCCCCGTTTTCTGACAAAACTGAAGCGGGGGAGGGCCTCCAAACCGGGGAATCCCCTGCCCCCATCTGGGGATTGGCAACCCTACAAAGCAGGTTGAGGTCCCTGACATGGTACTTTTTTGCATGCAGAACGCTTTTTTTAAATGAAGGCTCCTTCGGCCACACATTCTGCAGGGCATATCTTGGGTACAGACCTAATTCATTTTAATTTTTTTAAGATAGCTTGAACTTGCAGTGCAGGCAGAGTTTAATGTTACTGTTGTTATGATTTTTAACTATTTCAATTCCTTAATGAATTTTATTGTGTGGTTTTTATGATGGGACCCTCCCTGATATAAATGAATAATAAATGAAGTCAAATAAATATGTAGGTTGAACAACTCACCGAGAACGAAGTATTTGTGCTTCAATTCTGTGCAGTGCTGGATTATAGACCCTGTGGAGGCCCCGAGGCAGTCAAAATCTCAGGGCCTCCCTTGCAAATTATCTCGGAGTCGGAGCACCTGTCCTGCAGCCTGAAGGCAGCTTATCAAGAGCCCCCTTGATAAAGCTGCAGAGAAGAGTGGGGCAAACTTGGCAATGACACCAGCAGCAGCTGCACCAGGTAGGTTGGTCAAAGAGCGGCTCAGTTGCTGGCTGTGCCTGCAGGCTGGGAGGGCTGCAAGCAGGGGGGAAATTGGGGGTGGGGGGAAGCCAGCCCGGGGCCCCTAAAGGCATGGGAACCCATAGGCCAGTGCCTGCTTGGCCTAATTGTTAATCCAGCCCTGATTCTATGCATGTTTTTTCAAAAGTACAGTAGTATTTCCTCCCATAGATATGACTTTTAACATTTCCATAAAGCTGCAATCTTATGTATGGGTGGAAATTAGGGTTGCCAAGTCCAATTCAAGAAATATCTGGGGACTTTGGGGGTGGAGCCAGGAGACTTTGGGGGTGGAGCCAGGAGACATTAGGGACGGAGCCAGGAGCAAGAGTGTGACAAGCATAACTGAACTCTGAAGAGAGTTCTGGCCGAAGGGGGCTCGGAGCCCAGCCTGGCCCAGACGCCCCCTCCTCCCCGCGGGAGCCACCGGAGGGGGGGAGCAAGGCCCAAAGCGGCCAGCCCCGCCAGCCAGCCTGCCGCCCCACAGCGCCCCGCCGCCCCTGCCACTCACCGGGCCTTGTTCTCTCTGGTGGAGAGAACGACGCACACTGCCCGCGTCCCCCCCAGCCCCGGGCCGGCTGCTGCTGCCAGTCATTGGCCGCCCGCCCAGCCCCTCGGGGGACCAGCCCAGCCAGCCAGCCAGCATAGCAGCTCTTGCCGGCCCAGCGGGGATAGGGCCAACTTCGGAAAGGGGGCGGCCTGGTCAGCTGCGGCCGAAGGGGGCTCGGAGCCCAGCCCGGCCCAGATGCCCCCTCCTCCCCGCGGGAGCCGCCGAAGGGGGGGGGGAGCAAGGCCAAAAGCGGCCAGAGGGCGGCCAGCCCGGGACAATCGCCGCGGTCCCGCCGCCCATGCCACTCACCGGGCCACGCTCCTTGGCGCCATTCCCCCCCTCCTCCAAAAAGGGTCCAGGCAAAGAGGTGTGAAAAACCTCAGCTTGAGACCCTGGAGAGCCGCTGCCAGTCTGAGTAGACAATACTGACTTTGATGGACCAAGGGTCTGATTCAGTAGAAGGCAGCTTCATATGTTCATATATGTTCATATGTACTGGACAGTTTATATTATAAGTCATCCTCTGATTATTTCAGAAGCTCAGGTTGTATAACAGCAACTTTTTATCTCATAGATGAAAGTTTCTATTAGCAATGTAGCAAAAAACAAAGAAACCAAAGAATTTTAGTAAACAGTCAAACAAAAATCAGTGGTGTGTTTTTTGTTTTGTTTTGTTTTTTGTTCTTTGCCAAACTGGCAGGGGGATGGGACTAGGGATGAACAACAACAAACTGGTAATAGGAGCAAGAAGAATCACATCTACTGCAAAGCAACAATCATATCCTTTTATTCTAATCTTGACATGCAGCTGCATTCACACAACTGCCTAGGAGGATCTGTACATGTTAGTCTATAGAATATTGTGCTGGGGTGGGAGGGAGAGGGCTCAGTAGTCAGAACAATTTTGGCCCAGGTTCCAGTAGTATGATACAGTTCCCAAGGTACATTTTAATAGATAAATTGAGTTGGACCCAGCCAGCTTTTTCACTCTGCCTCACCCAATTCACATTACTACAGCCCCTATCTAATATAACTTTTATCCATGCAGATCCCATGATCCCCAGAGGTGGTCTAAGGGAGCCCCTTCCCCCTTTTTCACCAGTGGAAAAGCTGGTTAAAAGCAACTCATTCAGCATTTGTCTCTTCCCCACCCACCCTTTTGACGTCTGGCCTGATGACAAATTTTTGTGTTATTTTGATTAGTCCTAATGAAATGTGTTTTTGTTTTTGGATTTTGCTTTGGAGCAGTGGTGATATATGCACTTTTGTCTCTAATTTGAGAATACCTGGATTTGAATGATAAAGAGGGACAGTCAACTAAAGGAGAAAATTCTGTGTTTATGGGGTTTTTAGCCAGCCCATTTGGGCTTCCAGTGACGTTTTACCTTGTGCATCTTCTAAAATTAAGCTCCCATTTTGTAAATATAAAAACTACCACATTTTTCTCTGCCCTCAGTCTTTAAAGGCCCCAGTATGTTTCCTTTGGTATGAGAAACATTTGAGCAATGGATGTTTTTTGATTTCAGCTGGATGGTTCCATTTCTTTGCTTCTTTGTTTCAGAAAATTAAATGTGTGACCTGACCCCAGCACTATTTTAAATCTGCATACCTGCCCAGCATTTTATACAGGAGACCTCAGTGCCTGAAGACATTAAACATGATGAGAAAGATGGTGTTCGATTTTTCTCCCCTCCTCTCCCCCCTCTCCTTTAAAAAAAAATCCAGCCTGATAAAAAATTTCTGGAGACCATGAAAGCAGACGTACTGTTGTGCGTTATGATGGATGGTCTTATTAAAAGGTGGTCTGGGGCCCTTGTATTGGGGTATAGCCTTGTGATGCTTTTTGGTGCCTTAGTTATGAGAAAGCCTTGCAGTGAATCAGTAGATTGTCTTCTTTCCATCCTGTCATTCTCTTGTGAAACAGAACTTGTGTCTGTCCCACTATTAGCTAAACCTCAGTATCCACATAAAAATAAAACCAGATTCTAAGATTTCCTAGGTGTTAGAAGTAGGTAGGCATATAGTACAGTTTCCTTTGCATTTGGTTTTTGAAGTGCGTTTCTTGATCTGTGACACAGAAATGTCAATCAAATGGTTACACTTAAAAACTGGAACTCCTGGTAGTTAGGAAATACATCAGCTGGAGGATTATAATGGTTAATTAGTTATTATTTCTGACTGTTGATGTGCCTATTATTAGAAGTATGCCAGTAACAGACTCCGTATATAAACCACCCAACACTAAGCTCAACGCTGCAGTTATTTCACCTAGATGCCATTGGCTGAAGTGAAAAATATGTATGCTTTCTATTTTTAGGTAGTGACTCACAGATAACAGGAGGAGCTTCTGTTGTCTTTGAGGACTTTCAAGTACGTTGAACATATTACCAGTGCTTGTGCAAGGATGAAAGTTCATTGAAGAGAAAGAAACATGGCTGGTATTTAGGTAACCAGATGTTTCTAGAGGAAATGCAAACAGGAATCCTGGGTGTCAGTCAGCAACTGTGACCTGCTGGATTTCAATTGTATGTGAGGGTGGGAATAAAGCGGCAGACGTTTCAGCAGGGCTAATTGAACTCAAGTCACTCTGAATAGATCCACTGCTCCCATTAAACAAAGATTCTCGATCATTTTCCTCTCCTTGGCTCGCCGATTCTGGAACCAGATTTTCACCTGTAATATTATGAATAAAGCTGGTTTGTTCATTGACAGAATTGGTGCTGCTGCTGTATAGTAAGATGTATGGTTACTAGCATCCAAGTGGGGCCTGGAGATTTCCCCGATTTATAACTGATCTGATTTACAGAGACCTCCTAGATTCACAACTGATATCCAGACTACAGCGATCAGTCTCCCTGAAGAAATTGGCTGCTTTGGAGGGTGGATTCTGTGCTGAGGTCTCTCCCCTCCCCAAATGGTGCCCATCCCAGGCTCCACCTCCAAAATCTCCAGGTATTTCCCAATCTAGATCTGGCAACTCTAGTAAGTAGCCTTGCAAATGAATCAGCAGGACTAAGAGAATATTTGGGAAGCTGTCTCTCCAGACCTATGTTAGACATTTTTAGAACACCAGTAGTCTGAAAGAAAAGATCACGATCACTTCAAGTTTACAAAAGCTTTCTTGACTGGTTTCCTAGAAGTGATATTCATCACTGCTTATTTATTTTGTTTTATCTCTAGTCCACCTTTTTCATGTAGACTCAAGTTAGATTACAGATGAAAACAATCAGATAAACAGAGACTCCTTATGAGTCTGAAGTTGTAGGCAGCAGTAGCGTTCGCCCATTTGAACCCCCAAAAGAAAGAAGAAGAAGAAGATATTGGATTTATATCCTGCCCTCCACTCCGAAGAGTCTCAGAGTGGCTCACAATCTCCTTTCCTTTCCTCCCCCACAACAGACACCCTGTGAGGTAGATGAAGATATTGGATTGATATCTCGCCCTCCACTCCGAAGAGTCTCAGAGCGGCTCACAATCTCCTTTCCCTTCCTCCCCCACAACAGACACCCTGTGAGGTGGGTGGGGCTGAGAGGGCTCTCACAGCCCCACCCTTTCAAGGACAACCCCTGCCAGAGCTATGGCTGACCCAAGGCCATGCCAGCAGGTGCAAGTGGAGGAGTGGGGAATCAAACCCGGTTCTCCCAGATAAGAGACCACACACTTAACCACTACACCAAACTGGCTCTCAGTGTAAATAGCTTCCTACCCCACCCACTCATCACTGCAGAGCTGCTCTTTATAAATCTTTTTTTTTGTTATTTATACTTTATTAAATTTTTTCATAAGCACATCGCAGACAGTCATTCCGCCGAACGGACAATGGCACTCATCCCACACCCTGTGCACCGCCACCATGTATTCTCCTGATCTAAACTGCCTGTAACCTGAACGACTTAATGAGACGCCGGCATGCCAGTTCCCCAGCCCACGCACCCCCGGGCAGGCAAATCCAGACTTCAAGGTACAGAATATTGAGTATTTGATGTTTCTAAAAAAGCCGACCAAATCTCTTCGAACTGTTGTTGTTGACATTGCCGGCGATATGCTACC
The DNA here is from genome assembly GCF_032191835.1 of Heteronotia binoei. Lineage (NCBI taxonomy): Eukaryota > Metazoa > Chordata > Lepidosauria > Squamata > Gekkonidae > Heteronotia > Heteronotia binoei. The sequence continues at coordinate 8,390,243 of NC_083233.1, forward strand.
CTTTCTTGCACAGCCAAGGCATACATTCCCTCGAGCCAAATTATAATCGTGCCAGTGAAGTCTTCACGCCACTGCCGCAGGATAAGCCGCTTCGCAATCATTATAGCACGTGCAGCCCATCTTTGCTGCATATGAGTCAGTGGCCAGGTCGACGGGAAATAGTTCAATTATATCTGCATAGCAGAGATAGACTGGTCAATATTAAGTACCTGTTGCATCCATCGAACGATCCCGTCCTAAAAATTTTGTAGCGTCGGGCAATTCCACAGCATGTGAACCAGACCCGCCTCTGGGCGCAGACACCGCCAACAAGCCGAGGATTCAGCCAAACCATGCTTATAGAGGCGGAGAGGAGTCCAGTAAATCCTGAACAGAAGCTTTTGTTGTATTAAAATCAGACGAAGATCTTTCGAACAATGCCGGAGATCACTACAAATAGCCGCCCACTGAAAAGGGTAAATAGCCGCCCGTTGAAAAGGGCTGAAGTTTAAGCTCAACAGGGTATGGACTTGTCTTTTTAGCACCGCTACAGTTCAATCTGAATTTTTAAAAAATTCTTTCACGTTTACCTTAGTGTGCCACATTTACCTTTTTAAATTCTTCCACATTTACTCAAATCATTTTTTTGGCAAAAAGTGACCATTTTTAACAGGGTTCCAAAAGTCTAAACTGGTGTTACAGATGTGGGTGCTCGGGGTATTATATGCTCAATGAACATGTTCTCTGCGGGTGAGAATGCTTTATTATGAACACATGAAGCTGTCATACACTGAATGAAATTATCAGTCCTTCAAGGGCAGTGTTTTCTATTCAGACCGGCAGCAGCTCTCCAGGGTCTTATGCAGATGTCTTTCATTTCACCTGCTGCCAGATCCTTTAACTGGAAACGCCAGGGATTGGATCTGGGGCCTCTTGCATTCCAAGCAGACACTCTACCACTGAGCCATGGCCCCCTCACGCCCATTATTCTGAAATGTTCACGGTGCTAGATAATGCCCTCTTATCTCCCACAGACAGAGGATGGATGCGACCCATGGACCAGAGGTGCTTGGCAGCAGCCCCCTCTCTTTGCTCCTGCTGAACAGTCCAGAAAGTCACCAGAGCAGCAGGATGGTGGGATCCACAAGGCAATGGCCAACCATGAGCAAGTAAGTGGTGCTTGTCAGCGACGCTCCCTCTAAGCTGTAGAGTCTCATGAGCAAAAATTCTACTTTGTGAGCTATTGGCATTAAGAGTTGTGAGCTATCACATAAATTGGTTTGCTCTGGGGCCATCCTTCCTGAACCGAGACAAAAATGTTTGTGCCGGAGACTAAAAAACTGTGAGCTAGACAGCCCCCTCTCTTTGCTCCTCCGGAACAGTCCAGAAAGTCACCGCAGCAGGAAGAACTGATTCTGGAGGCAGGGGATACCAAAACACTTGGGTGTGGGCGTGGAAATCTTTAGCTAGTGTCCTTTTCCTGTTTTGTCTGCATTGTTCTGTACCCTGGTCTAGTTTTCTCATGTTCACGACAATATGCATTGGAGATTGTATCTGTAGAGAAGCTGAGGAAAAAAAGCAGGCTTGACTGGCACTGGAATGGAACAGCTGGTAAACCTCACATAGAAAAATAATGCGGATGTCTGTACAGGACAGCTCTTTCCAGTGCTTCTTGTAACCTCCAGGAGGTTCTCCCAACACACAGGTCAGCCCCACAACCTCAGCAAGCCCTGAGTGTATCTGAGCCCAGCAGCTGGCCTGGCCCCACTGCCCTCCTTCCTCTGGGTATGGGGCTGTTTCAGGGGGCCCTGGGCAGGTCTATCCACCAGGCAATTCTGGCTTGCTCAGTCAGGCTTCAGAGAGGGCGCTGTGGTCCTGGGACCGCTGGCTTTGTTTTCACTTTGCGTCGACACCCGATTAAGTGGACCATAAAGCTTGCTGAACTTAGTCGGATAAAAACAATTCAGAGTCAAAAGTTTACTTAATAAGAGAGAGCCAGCATGGTGCAGTATAGGAGTGTCAAACATGCATCCCGGGGGCCGAATCAGGCCCCCGGATGACTCCTATCAGGCCCCCAAGCAACTGGCTGTCATCTGCTTCCTTCTCGCTCTCTCTTGATTTGTTTGCATAACAGCTTGCTTTGCAAGGCTTGCTCAATTGCACAGGAGCTACAGAGCAAGACCTATTTTCTGTATTGGCTGAGGCTCCTCCCTTAGGGAGGAAGGGGGGGGAAGGCAGAGCTTGTTTTTCTAGGCTCTCTCAATCACACAGCAGATCTACTGAGCCAAACCTCTTTTCCTTCTATTGGCTGAGGCTCCTCCCTCCCCTGTCCCCTGGGGAAGGAAAGAAAGAGCCACAGCTTTGTTTGCCCAGTTCCCTGGATCCCATGGGAGAAATACAAAGAAAGCCCCTTTAAGACCAATGAGTGCTAACGTTTTAAGCATGTTTTAAGTTTGTTCTTTTTAAAAATTGTGTTTGTGTCCTTTATAAAGTTTATATCTCTGCTACCTAATCTTAAATAGGTACACACATGGCTTGGCTCCACATGGCCCAGTCCAACCTGACATGGCCCAGCCCAACAAGGTCTCATTTATGTCAGATCCGGCCCTCATAACAAATGAGTTTGACAGCCCTGGTGTAGTGGTTAAAGGGTCAGACTAGGATCTGGGAAATCCAGGCCTGAATCCCCTTGGGAGCTGGCTGGGTGACATTGTGCCAGTCATACCTTCTCAGCCTCACCTTGCAGGGTTGTTGTGAGAAGACAATGGAGAAGAAGGGAACGATGTAAGCTGCTTTGGGTCCCCAATGGGGTGAAAGGGGGGATATAAGTTATATAAAGAGAAGAGCCCCATGGCACAGAGTGGTAAAGCTGCAGTACTGCAGTCCAAGCTTTCTGCTCATGGCCTGAGTTCAATCCCAGCGGAAGCTGGGTTCAGGTAGCCAGCTCGAGGTTGACTCAGCCTTCCATCCTTCCGAGGTCGGTCAAATGAGTCCCCAGCTTGCTGGGGGGAAAGTGTAGATGACTGGGGAAGGCAATGGCAAACCACCCCATAAAAAGTCTGCCGTGAAAACGTTGTGAAAGCAACGTCACCCCAGAGTCGGAAATGACTGGTGCTTGCACAGGGGACTGCCTTTACCTTTTTAAGTTATATAAAAAATAATAAAAGGATGGAACTAGAACATTTTAAAAATTAGCTAAATTATCAGATCAAAGTTTGAGTCCAGTGGGCACCTTTAAGACCAACAAAGTTTAATTCAGGGTATAAGCTTTTGTGCGCTTAGACAAGCTCCCATAGAATTACATGTGGTGTGAATGAAAGGTTACAGAGGGAGGAGGGGGAGGCATAATAACCTCCTTCCTAAAGTGTGGTCCCTGCTGCAGTAGCCAAAGGGGCACACAGGCGCAAGCTGCCTGAACTTAGGTAGTGAGAAGGAAAGAGCAAGGCTTGAATATCAGTTTCCCTTTGCAAGTGAGTTGGGTCATGCACCCCTATGCTGCATAGAGGTCTGAGATTTCTCGAACTGAGCTACAGACCCTTTAACACTTCTTTCAGCTTTGATATGTATCCCAGTCTCTTCCTTCTCTTTTCTTCAGCAGTTGTATTGCCGGAAAGGGTGCGAATTTTCACAGCAAATAAAAGGAGAGAGAGAGAGGCTAGCTTTCTTTCAGCTTGATTGTTCTCAAAAGAACTATTGTGCAAATTTTACAGCCAAAAGGCCCAGGAAAAACTGTTCCTCTCCTCCCCTCTCCCAGCTCTGCTTCTGTGCTATATATAGGAGCTACAATGACAACACAGTTGCAGTTTTCATGTTCACTTTTGCAAGGTTAAGATGTTAACTGGCTTGAAAACTGAAATATATTTAGTTAATGATCTAACCTGGGCAGCTGAAAGAACTCTAGGAAATGGATGAGACACACTTGAAGTGCCACCTGCACAGGTGTATGTATGAAAAGCCATTCTGAAGCATGACCAATCCATGCTGTTGCAGAAGGAAGTCTTGCTGAGCTTTTGGGTGGGAGTTCAACAGCAGCACTCCCCCACCCACCCCCAGCCCGCCTTCAGAATTCACTCCAAATCATGTACTAATCCAGTTAAGTACATTTCCTTACTGTGCTAAAGAAACCTTCCTGATTCGGCTTAACTGGTTTTGAAATATTACACAACTTTGTTTTAAAAAAAGAAAAGAGTCCTCCATCTACTTGCCCTCTTGTTTTCCTGGACATGAAAGAGAAGTTGACATTTGTTTAGGGCTTGTAAATTCCAATCCAATTGGCTTGAGTTTCTGAATGTGAAAGGAGTCTCTCTTGATAAGATTTGGCCGTTCTTTGTGCGGCGTGTGCTTCATCTTAACACCTCAATGGAGCTTAGGGAACCACTTTAAAGAGGTCTTTGTCTTACAGCTTGTTCAAAAACATTCACATCACAAACAACCCTAGAAGAAGGATGTTTAAAAGACCCAAATCAACATTGGAAAACTTTGATAGAGGAACGACTCCAATATATTATAAGGAGCTTTCCATTCATGTGAAAGGAAGGAGTTAATGATTCATCATAAGAAGTCCTGCCCTCGAAGGGCATGTCTTCAGCTTCCCAGACTAAAAGAAGTAAAAGCAACAGAGAGCAGCTGTTCATCTCATGATACCATTTTCTAGGGCTTTTTTTTTGGTAGAAAAACCCCGGTAGGAGTTTATTTGCATATTAAGCCACCCTCCCTGGGGCCAAGCCAGCCGGAACTGCATTCCTGTGCGTTCCTTCTTTTTAAAAAAAAAGCCCTGCCATTTTCACAGTTCTAAATTCGAATGTGAAGTAATTCCATGCGGAGGCTGAAGGTGTGCGCATGACTTGGCTGGTCCTTCAACTCACCTGGCTCACCCATCGCCTCCACCCATGGCACCGTCAGCTGGGTCTGGGATAGTCTGACTTGGCCCCAGCTGACAGTGCAGAGAGGTGATGGGTGACCCTGTGCTTCTGATCTAGGACCGATCCATCCCTGCCGCTGGATAATCAGGACCCACACAACCCGACAATGAGACCTAGGCACCTCTGTGCTGGCGTCTCACACAGTTCCTGTTCTATCTTGATAGATCAAAGTGGGTAGCCATGTCACTCTTGTCTGTAGCAGCAGAAAAGAGCTCGCTGCTCACTTCTTCAGATATTTCGAAAAGAGCAAGAGTCCAGTAGCAAAGACTAACAGGATTTGTGGCAGGGGTGAAACTTTCACGAGTCACTGCTCACTTTTTTTGCATCTGAAGAAGCGAGTGATGCACTGGTGACTCATGAAAGCTCATACCCTGCCACAAATTTTGTTAGTCTTTAAGGTGCTACTGGACTAGGGTTGCCAATCCCCAGGTGGGGGCAGGGGATCCCCCGGTTTGGAGACCCTCCCCCCGCTTCAGGGTCGTCAGAAAGCGCGGGGAGGGGAGGGAAATGGCTGCTGGGAACGCTATTATTCCCTATGGAGATTTATTCCCATAGAAAATCATGGAGAATTGATCTGTGGGTATCTGGAGGGGGGCTGTTTTTTGGGGTAGAGGCACCAAATTTTCAGTATAGCATCTAGTGCCTCTCCCCAAAATACCCACCAAGTTTCAAAAGGATTGGACCAGGGGGTCCAATTCTATGAGCCCCCAAAGAAGGTGCCCCTATCCTTCATTATTTCCTATGGAAGGAAGGCATTGAAAAGGTGTGCCGTCCCTTGAAATGTGATGGCCAGAACTCCCTTTGGAGTTCAATTATGCTTGTCACAGCTTTGATCTTGGCTCCACCCCTAATGTCTCCTGGCTCCACCCCCAAAGTCCCTAGATATTTCTTGAATTGGACTTGGCAACCCTATACTGGACTCCTGCTCCTTTTGAAATATCTGAAGAAGTGAGCAGTGACTCATGAACGCTCCTCCCCTGCAGCCACAAATGTTGTTGATCTTTAAGGTGCCGCTGGATTCCTGCTCTTTTCTTTTTGTCCTGTGTTGGATTCTTTAACCCAAATGGTATTTTGAAATTTCTATATGGTATTTTCAAGATATCATAAGCCAAGAGAGCTGCTTCCCCCTCCCCTTCCAAGACCATAAGGAGATGTATGCTTCTTGGGTGCTTTGCAGCCTAAGGCAAGGGCTTTTCGGTGCTATCTAGGGTTGCCAGCCTCCAGGTGGGGCCTGGAGACCTCCCAGAATTACAGTTTATCTCAAGACTATATCCGTTCCCCTGGAGAAAATGGCTGCTTTGGAAGAATGGATTCTATGGCATTATCCCTTGCTAAGGTTCCTTACTTCCCCCAAACCATGGCCTCGCCAGGCTCCACCCCCAAATCTCCTGGACTTTATCTACCTGGAGTTGGCAACCTTTTCCTAAGCCCTGGATACTGGTTGGTCTCCTATGCTTGTTCAGCAGAAAAAGACCTGTTTTTAGTATGACCCAGCTCCTAAGAGCTGAGAGCACAAAAGCTGCATAACAATGATGCCCACACTCATCAGTCATCAAGTGGCATGCCAGCAACACTCCCATGCCAGCTGCATGAGGATGTAAATTGCAAACAACCAGTGCAGAAGCCCAGCTTGAGCCACCCCACAGAACAGGAAAGGAACCTAGCAAACACCGTTTCCTACTATGAGCAGCTCTAAAAATGAGGGTAGAAGCTTTGGAAACAAGGAAAAATACCAGAGAAATGGGATTGGATTGTGAAAGTTTTATCGTAGAGTGAAATGGACAAATTAACTAAAACCTTAAAAGACTATGACTTAGATTTATTCAAAAAGGAGTGGAAGAAATTCAAAGGATATATGGAGAAAGAGTGGAACATAAAAAGATATTGGACAATTTTTAGTATTAATTAAAAGTATTATATTTTGATAGATTAGTGGTACCTTTAGAATTGAATTCAAATTTGTAACTTCGGGGAAGTCAAGATTGGAGGGAGGGGGGTGAAATATCATATGGTTTAGTGTAAGAAAAAGATAATTAAATATTGTAACCATGTGTTATTAATACATTGTTAAAAACATAAAAATGAGGGTAGACTCCCTTCCAGTTAACACAAACCATTTTGACAGGCAGGTCCTCCCGCAAGGAAAGAAGGATGGCTGCTCCAACCCTTTTACATGGAGACCTCCACCACTCTCTTGGCAGGGAATGGAGCCCCACACTACACACCTGGAAATCTGAAACACAGCTGGGGTTCAGTATGTACGTGCACCCAAAAGCTTATACCCAGAATAAAACTTCGTTGGTCTTAAAAGCGCCCCTGGACTCAAATATTTTTTTCAGGTCATGCTGTTAATGTCTAGTCATACACACATCCTCTGTGAGAGGCAAACAGGAGACCTTGGGGCAGTCACACACTCTCAGCCTCACCTACCTCACAGGATTCTTGTGAGGATAAAATGGAACACAGGAGAACAATGTGAACTGCTTTGGGTCCCCGCTGGAGGGAAAGGCTGGGTATAAATAAAGTAAAATGAAAATAAATACGTTTGTGAATGGCTCAGTTATTTCTTAATACAGACCAGGCCTACTCCGTGAATGGAAGTATCCCCATGCGCTGCTCTTCACCCTACCTATTGATTGTAAAGAACAATGGACACCAGTTTTCCAAAATGAATGGCTTATTCTTGTAAACTACGTCCCAGCACAAGGAAAGGAATAAATAAGAACCTATCTACGTTTGAATGAGGCAGCATAATATGCTTTTTCTTCTTCCCTCCAACAAAGACGGAGTTACTACCGCTAAATTTAATTCTGTTGTCATCTTGTTTAAGTCACTTAATCCTTACTGAGCATCTCTAAATTGTCTATAAAATGTGCAGCACAATATCGAGTAAAAACAATGCTTTGCATTTATACAGCACTCTGGAAATGTTCAAAGCACTTTGCATGCGATTTCCTGTCATTCTGACAGCTCTCTATGGTAGGTCTTTTGTGGGGAGGGCAGGGGGCTTAAACTGGTTCTGATACACTTAAGGTGATGGAGCCACTGTGTGGCACAGGCAAGGTTCTCTACAGGGGCCATCCTGAATTTATAACTTGGTCTTCGACTCACTGTACTCCAGCAGCTCTCAGGCTGCAGCTTGCTGCAGTACCGGTTTAAATCTCTTGAAATCCTCTTCCCCATCGATTTCCACTCACAGAAACAGCATGTGCAGCTCACCTAAAACTGCTTGTTCACCAGGCTCCTCTATAGTTTACATTTGCGGGCAAAAATCATAATATTCCCTGATTCACAATTGCAAGGCTTCATTGACACTCATTTTCCTGGCCTTAGGAGCCTCTGGCATACCTGAGTAGGGTTGCCAATCCCCAGGTGGGGGCAGGGGATCCCCCGGTTTGGAGACCCTCCCCCCGCTTCAGGGTCGTCAGAAAGCGCGGGGAGGGGAGGGAAATGTCTGCTGGGAACTCTGTTATTCCCTAGGGAGATTTATTCCCCTAGAAAATCATGGAGAATTGATCTGTGGGTATCTGGGGCTCTGGGGGGGCTTTTCAATTCCTTCCTTCCATAGGAAATAATGAAGGATAGGGGCACCTTCTTTGGGGGCTCATAGAATTGTACCCCCTGGTCCACTCTTTTTGAAACTTTGGGGGTATTTTGGGGAGAGGCACTAGATGCTATACTGAAAATTTGGTACCTCTACCCCAAAAAACAGCCCCCCCCAGAGCCCCAGATACCCGCGGATCAATTCTCCATGATTTTCTATGGGAATAAATCTCCATAGGGAATAATAGAGTGTATCAGAACCAGTTTAAGCCCCCTGCCCTCCCCACAAAAGACCTCCCCTCCCCCCGCTTTCTGACGACCCTGAAGCGGGGGGAAGGTCTCCAAATGGGGGGATCCCCTGCCCCCACCTGGGGATTGGCAACCCTAACACTGGTTGTGTCCCTGTGCAGCTCATGTTGTCAAGTTTATTACATTTTTTTTCTGTTTTCCTGTAAGATGTACACCAAGCAAAGAGCTAATATGTTGCTCTGCTTTTGGCTGTCTTCTCAAGTCCTGAAACTCTCTTGATTACAGGACTGATCTAATTCCGATAGTAGGCTTCCTGATACGTTAGCTAGATTCAGGTGGGTTGCCATGTTGGTCTGAAGCAACAGAACACAACTCACTTGCAAAAAGAAACTCATGTTCAAGCCCTGCTCTTTCCTTCTCACTACCTAAGTTGGGGAATGCTTCATTTGGCCGGCAGCTTGGGTCTGTGTGCCTCTCTGGCTTCTGCAGCAGGGACTATACTTTAGGAAGGAGGTGGTTGCCTTTCTGGTTCCAAGCCTATCTCTCCAAAACTCCGGTGGGATAGCTGTGCTAGTTCGTTGCATCCAAACCAAAACAGAATTATGCGCAGCCTTAATGACTCCCAGATTTACTGAAGCATATGCTTTCATGGGCTAGGAACCACTTCACCAGACATGCGAAGTAAAACCACAGTCAATAAATAGCATATAAACAGCAGACTGGGGTGGGCATTATGAAGAAGTGCTAAAGAACATATTAAAAGCCAGGGGTATAGTGTGTCCTGTTGCTATGCAAAACTCAAAGGTATGCACTGTAACCATTCACAACAGCTGCAATTGGTGATAGCACTATTTTATATTTAAAATATATCCAGCTTGATCAACAGGACTCAAAAGCCGCTAAGAAACACATTGCATCTTTATGCCTTAGTTAATACAGTTATTCTTACTGATAATTCATCAATTTCTCATTGGTCTCTCCTTTCAGAGTGTTTTAGAGGAAGAAGCGTAACTTTCTGATCAGCATTAGAAGACGGTTCTTCTCCCCCCACCCCACAACAGACACCCTGTGAGGTGGGTGGGGCTGAGAGGGCTCTCACAGCGGCTCAAGGAGAACTCCTGCAAGAGTTTTTGCTAACCCAAGGTTATTCCAGCAGCTGCAAGTGGAGGAGTGGGGAATCAAACCCAGTTCTCCCAGATAAGAGTCCACACACTTAGCCACTACACCAAACTGGCATAACTCTCAGAACTTCTTTCTGAGACAAACACAAGTTTGTCTATGGAGTGCTTTGGAAGTTATTCCAGGGAAAGAATTCACACCAAAAATAGTGTGTGTGGTGAAAATCCATATGGCACAATCTTGAAACACAGTTCTGGTAGTTCCTACCGACAAATCCTGAAAAATGCAAATAGATTTTCAGATCCTATGTAAAACTCTGTGTGTATGTATTTTCAGTTCTGACATATTTCCCCCTCCCTTCCTCTTCTATGGGACACCCATGATTCTCCCCTCCTCTGCTTTAACTATCTCTGGGGGTAAGTTGTCCTGAGGAAAAGTGACTAGCTTAAGGTCAACTAGTTTGCTTTCTGGTTGGATGAGGATTTGAACTCAGGTGTCCGCAATGCTAGTTTGACCCCTGGGGAGCGTCTGTGGCTTTGTAGCACAGCAATTGCTTGGCATGCAGAAGCTCCTAGGTTCAATCCCCGGCATTTTCAGCTGAAAGGATCACATGGCAAGAGATGTGAAAAACCTCCTTTGAGTACACAAGACTGACCTTAAGGACCACTGGTCTGATTCCGTATAAGGCAGCTTCATGTGTATGTCTGTGTTCCCCTCACCACTCAACCACAGTTGTCTGGTGGGTGGAATCCGTAAATTAAAGAAAGAACTAGCAGGCACATGGATGAACAGAAGCTACTGAGGAAGAATCAGCTTGGATTCTGCAAGGGAAGATCTTGTCTCGCTAACTTTTTCGAGTTCTTTGAGGAGATCAACAAACATGCCGACAAGGCTGACAGAGTAGAGGTTGTTTACCTAGACTTCTAGAAAGTGTTTGATAAAGTACCTCATCAAAGGTTCCTAAGTAAACTCAGCAGTCATAGATTAAGCAGACAAGTCATCTTGTGGATTAAAAAGTGGTTAATTAACAGGAAACAGAAAGTGAGTATAAATGGGCAGCTTTTGGCAAACCACTCTGTAAAAAGTCTGCCATGAAAACGTCATCACCCCAGAGTCAGAAACAACTGGTGCTTGCACAGGGGACTACCTTTACCTTAACAGTGGGAGGTGGTAAGCAGTGGGGTACCATGTGGCTCAGTACTAGGTCCAGTACTTTTTAACTTGTTTGTTAATCATTTGGAGTTGGGAGTAAGTAGTGAAGTGGCACTAAGTTGTTCAGGGCAGTGAGAACCAGGGAGGATTGTGAGGCACTCCAGAGGGATGGGTCGAGGTTGGGCATCAGCGTGGCAAATGAGGTTCCCTGTGGGCAAGTGCAAAGTTATGCACATTGGAGCCAAAATTCCCAACTATAAATACACATTGGTGGGGTCTGAACTGGTGGAGACTGACCAAGAGAGAGATCTTGGAGTTGTGGTAGATAACTCACTGAAGATGCCAACTCAGAGTGCAACTGCAATAAAGAAGTCAAATGCTATACTGGGAATTATTAGGAAGAGGACTGCAAACAAATCAGCTAGTATCACAATGACCCTCATTTGGAATACTGGGTCCAGTTCTGGTCACCATACTGCAAAAAAGACATCATAGCATTGGAAAAGGTGAAAAAAAGGGCAATTAAAATGATAACATGGAACTTCTTATCTACGAAGAAAGGTTAAAGAGGTTAGAGCTCTTTAGCTTAGAGAAATCACAACTGAGGAGTGACACGATAGAGGTTTACAAAATTATGCAGTCTAGAGCCCGGATTGCAGCCTTTAATTTGAGACTGAAAGTTCTATATTAAGTGCCTAATGGCCAAGGAAGCCTCTTACACTTGTTAAAGGAGGACAACTATAGAAGTGGCTGGGAAAGATATATAGATGCTAGAGTTGAACTTTAGGTTTCTCTTCTACAGTGTGGAATAGTGTAATTTACCAATAAGCATTGAAACAGGTAAGGTTGAAGGTGATTAATTTAGATTGGGCCAATTACAGCGATTACTTTGATTTTATGTTGTTAGAGATTTTCTAGCTTTTTTACCATCTATTATATCGTTATAGGTTTTAAATATTTTGAATGCTGTTTCTGATTTTGGTACCTAACAATCCTATGGTGACTAGTATTGTATATTTGCTAAATATTTATGCTAATTGTTGGAATTTTGGCTTAAGACCTTTGGTCACATGAGCTAATAAAAATATTGATTGATTGAAAATGATGCATGGGATAGAGAAGGTAGAGAAGTGCTTTTATCCCTTTCTCTCAATACAGAACTCATGAACACTCAGTGAAATTGATGAGCAGTAGTCTTTGAGCAGATAAAAGGAAGTCATTCTTCATCCAAGTCACGTGGAATTTATTGCTGTATATTTCACTTGTTTAAACAACCAGTGTGGTGTAGTGGTTAGAGTTTGGGAGGTCCCCACTCTGCCATGGAAGTTCATTGGCTGACCTTGGGCTAGTCACAGACTCTCAGCTGAACCTACCTCGCAGGATTGTTGTTGTTGTAAGGATACAATGGAGGGGAGAATGATGGAAGCCACCTTGAGTCCCCAGTCAGGAGAAATGCTGGCTATAAATGAAGTAAATAAATAAAAACTTACACCTTGATTTAATTTTTTTTTATTCATTTACATTGTTTGTAGTCCAGCTTTCTCACTTGGACTAAAGGTGAATCAGAAAAAGTGAGTCAGTACTTCCTGTTGTACATATGACTTACATATAAATGAATTAAATGAATAAATATAATAAATACTCTGGACCAGTTGCCAGAACAATGGGCAATCTTTCTCCTTGCTGCTATAAGCTACTACAGTTGATGGTGACCGCAGCTCCCCTCCCACCCCTTTGCCTAATCAGTCTGAGCTCAGGAAGTAGAAACAGGCAGTTCTAGGGTGGCCAAGTCCAATTCAAGAAATATCTGGGGACTTTGGGGGTGGAGCCAGGAGACTTTGGGGGTGGAACCAGGAGACATTAGGGGTGGAGCCAAGATCAAGGCTGTGACAAGCATAATTGAACTCCAAAGGGAGTTCTGGCCATCACATTTCAAGGGACGGCACACCTTTTCAATGCCTTCCTTCCATAGGAAATCATGAAGGATAGAGGCACCTTCTTTTGGGGCTCATAGAATTGGACCCCCTGGTCCAATCTTTTTGAAACTTGGGGGGTATTTTTGAGGAGAGGCACTAGATGCTATACTGAAAATTTGGTGCCTCTACCCCAAAAAACAGCCCCCCCCAGAGCCCCAGATACCCGCAGATCAATTCTCCATGATTTTCTATGGGAATAAATCTCCATAGAGAATAATAAGAGTTCCCAGCAGACATTTCCCTCCCCCCCCCCCCCGCTTTCTGATGACCCTGAAGCGGGGGGATCCCCTGCCCCCAACTGGGGATTGGCAACCCTAGGCAGTTCTGCCCCTTGGCAGTTCTGCCGGGACTCCCCTGCTGCCCTCAGCTGCAGACGCCTAGCCTCTGAGGTTCCTGAGCATTTCTTCTTATTCTTTGGAGTGATATTGTTACCCCCGTATTGACAGGGAAGGTGAATAAAAATTGGACAAGAGAAGCCTCTACTGTTCTGAGAGGCATCTGCTAGTGGATATGTCCAAGATGGCCTCTTTTGATTTTTTTTTGAACTGGAAGTTTAATTATATAGAATCATAGAATTGGATGGGACCTCCAGGGTCATCTAGCCCAACCCCCTGCACAATACAGGAAATGCACAAATACCACATACACACATTCCCCGTGACCCCTGCTCCATGCCAAGAAGATGGGAAAAACCTGGTCAAACTGGCCTGGAGAAAAATTGCTGGCTGACCCCAAAGTGTCAATCAGCATTTTTCTGGGTGTGTAAGAAAGGGCCATGAGAACTAAGCACTGATACAACTCTTCTTGCCCTCCCTCTCATGAAGGTAAAGGATATTGTGACTGCTCTGAGACTCTGAGATTCAGAGTATAGGGCAGGATATAAATCCAATATCATCATCGTCATCTTCTTCTTCTTCCCCCCATGTTTCCTGGGGGTCAAGGTAGTTTCCAATAATAGTTAAAACATCCCCAGCTAAAATCAAAATTAAAACCAAACCCCAAATCTCCCCCCCCCCCCCCGCTCTCCCTTCACTCTGCTGTTCAACACCCCCCCCCCCCCTCCATAAAGGCCTGGCAAACAGGCAGGCCCTGCAGAGCCTCCCCCATTATTAGGGTTGCCAATCCCCAGTTGGGGGCAGGGGATCCCCCGGTTTGGAGGCCCTCCTCCCGCTTCAGGGTCGTCCCATAGATAATCATGGAGAATTGATCCACGGGTATCTGGGGCTCTAGGGGGGCTGTTTTTTTGGGGTAGAGGCACTGAATTTTCAGTATAGCATCTAGTGCCTCTCCTCAAAATGCCCTCCAAGTTTCAAAAAGATTGGACCAGGGGGTCCAATTCTATGAGCCCCAAAAGAAGGTGCCCCTATCCTTCATGATTTCCTATGGAAGGAAGGAATTGAAAAGGTGTGCCGTCCCTTTAAATGTGATGGCCAGAACTCCCTTTGGAGTTCAATCATGCTTGTCACAGCCTTGATCTTGGCTCCACCCCCAAAGTGTCCTGGCTCCACCCCCAAAGTCCCCAGATATTTCTTGAATTGGACTTGGCAACCCTACCCATTATGCCTTAATATCTCATGCAGTGCTTCAGCCTCTTGGGTGGCACAGTCTGGGAACGACACTGGTAAGAGAACCCTTTAGAAAGCACTTCCCAAGTGGAAAGTGTTCCTGTGACTCAGTCTAAAATGCTGCTGTCTGAGACATCTGGGTTGCATCACTGAGCTTTCCAGTTAAAAAAAATCAAAAGGGACCATCGTGCCCACATCCGCTGGCGGATGCTTCTCCGAAAAGCCTTGTGGGGAGGGGGCCCATGGCTATTCTCATTGTATAGACGAGGAACTCTGGCCAAGTGAATTTGGCTTTTTTTTTTAGTTTGTAAACTTTAAGAACTTCAAAAGAGCCCTGCTGGATTAGACTAGTGGTCCATCTAACCAAGCGTCCTGTCTAACAAAGTGGCCAACCATTTCCTCTGGAGATTGAACAACAGGGCATAGGAGGCCTGATGTTGCCTCCTGGTTCTGGGATTCAGAGCATTACTGCCTCTGAAGGCGGAGGTTCCCCCCAGTCACCATGACCAGTAGCCATTGATGCATCTATCCTCCGTGAATCTATCTAACCACCTTTAAAGCTGACAGGGCCTTCTCTGTTACGGCCCCTACATGGTGGAATCAGCTGCCGGAGGAGGTGAGGGCCCTGCGGGACCTTGTTCAGTTCCGCAGGGCCTGCAAGACAACCCTCTTCCGGCTAGCCCACACCTAACTGATATGGGAAACTAAATGTAGCTTTACCAGACTCCTGTTATACATACTGTTGTAATGCTTAATGTTTCTAAGGTTTTAAATGTTTTAAATGCTTATATATTTAAAAGTTAGTTTAATTTTATGCTTGACTTTCTGTTGTAAGCCGCCCTGAGCCACTTTGTGGGAAGGGCGGGATAGAAATCATAAATAAATAAATAAAAAATAAAATATTCCTGTGGCTATCACTACATCCTCTGGTGATGAATCCTACATTTTAAACACCCTTTGTATAAAGAAGTACATTAGGCGCATCTTGGTAGCGACCTTTGCAACAACTATAAGACCTCAAGGTTGTGGGGATAAAATGGAGGAGGGGGAGGGAGAACAACAGAGGAACTGACAGTACCCTGCTATGATGGGGTGGGAGTGGGGGCTGAGAGATGGCGGTTCACTTTAAACTATCTCATGAGTTTGTGGCAGATTCAGATCATGCTTGCTTCAGCTTTCCTGATTTACCATCCAAAGCCTGATGCCCTCACATTCAGAACCATCCTCAATACTCTGATTATTTTAAGCAAAAAAGGAATGACAAGAGAAGGGAATCATTTCAATGAAAGAACACACAGGCTGCAATTTTTTTAAAAAACCCTTTATTGGGATTAAGCCCTATTGAATACATTGGGATTTACTTCTGAGTAGACTTGTCTAGAATGGCTCCCTTAATAAGCTGATCTCAGTTTTGAATGATGTCGAAAGTAGATGAGGTTTGCATCTTCTTACATGATCAAAGGCAATGACCCTTCTTTTCTTTGATGCTTGTGGCACACTTAAGGCACAGTCAAGCCAAAGTGAAGAACTTGTAATGATTCAGAAGATAGTTGTGGTTTCGGCCTGAAGTAAAACAGATTGTTGGTTTCTAAGGTGCCACTGGACTTAATGGACTCAAATAATAATTGTTCTCAAATATAATGGTAGGAGAAGCTGGCTAAAGCATACCTTAATAGTATATGATTTAGTGGAATTGTCAGCTCTCAATTGTTGCCAAACTCTATGTACCTGCACAAAAAGATACCTCTGGCATATGACAGGATCTTTAAATAACTCCAGAAATGACCTCCTTAAACAGATTTCAAAGAAGCTATTCTCCTGAATAATTAAATAAGCAAGATACATTGTAGCTAGAATAAATCACAGAGTTTTAGCAAACACTTTTAAGACTCCCACTGATGAAACCAGTCGTGCTGTTCTTCTGCCTATAAGGAATGTCAGTAAAAATACATTAGCAGGAGGAAGATGGCTAGATCATCAGAGGTCTGGAAACTGAAATGACTGCATCAATCATCTGCAGATTCTGAGACAGCAACACACACCACCCCAATTCCATAGACATTTACTTTGTTATGGAAATTTACCTTTACATTTAACCCTTCCTAGATCATCTTTCTTAATTATTAACATAATGTATTTATTCGTAAGACTGTTTCTAGTGTGCTAGTGACTCCAGCAGAGCAGTCCTAAGCAGAATCATAAGATCACAGAATTGGAAGGGGCCATACAGACCATCTAGTCCAACCCCCTGCTCCATGCAGGATCAGCCTAAAGCATTACTGACAAATAATCATCCAGCCTCATTTTGAAGATTGCCAATGAAGGGGAGCTCTCCACCTTCCTAGGCAGCTTGTTCCACCTTTGAACTACTAAGAACATAAGAGAAGCCATGTTGGATCAGGCCAGTGGCCCCTCCAGTCCAACACTCTGAGTCACATAAGAACGTAAGAGAAGCCATGTTGGATCAGGCCAGTGGCCCATCCAGTCCAACACTCTGCATCACATAAGAACATAAGAGAAGCCCTGTTGCATCAGGCCAGTGGCCCCTCCAGTCCAACACTCTGTGTCACATAAGAACATAAGAGAAGCCATGTTGGATCAGGCCAGTGGCCCATCCAGTCCAACACTCTGAGTCACATAAGAACGTAAGAGAAGCCATGTTGGATCAGGCCAATGGCCCATCCAGTCCAACACTCTGTGTCACATAAGAACATAAGAGAAGCCATGTTGGATCAGGCCAATGGCCCATCCAGTCCAACACTCTGTGTCACATAAGAACATAAGAGAACCATGTTGGATCAGGCCAATGGCCCCTCCAGTCCAACACTCTGTGTCACATAAGAACATAAGAGAAGCCCTGTTGGATCAGGCCAATGACCCCTCCAGTCCAACACTCTGTGTCACACAGTGGCCAAAAAAACAGGCACCATCAGGAGGTCCATCAGTGGTTCCAGGACACTAGAAACACTCCCACTGTGGCCCCCCCAAGCACCAAAAATACAGAGCATCACTGCCCCAGGCAGAGAGTTCCAACAATAGGCTGTGGCTAATAGCCACTGGTGGACCTCTGCCCCATATGTTTATCCAATCCCCTCTTGAAGCTGGCTATGCTGGCAGCCGTCACCACCTCATGTGGCAGTGAATTCCATGTGTTAATCACCTTTTGGGTCAAGAAGTACTTCCTTTTATCCATTCTAACCCAACTGCTCAGCAATTTCAATGAATGTCCATGAGTTCTCGTATTGTAAGAAAGGGAGAAAAGTACTTCTTTCTCTACCTTTTCTAACCCATGCATAATCTTGTAGACCTCTGTCATGTCACCCATCAGTTGACGTTTCTCCTAGCTAAAGAGCCACAAGCGTTTTAACCTTTCTTCATAGGGAAAGTGTTCTAACCCTTTAATCATTCTAGTTGCCCTTTTCTGCACTTTTTCCAATGCTATAATATCTTTTTTGAGATGTGGTGACTAGAATTGTACACGGTATTCCAAATGAGAGCGCACCATCAATTATGGGCATTATGATACTGGCTGATTTGTTTTCAATTCCCTTCCTAATAATTCCCAGCATGGTGTTGGCCTTTTTTATTACAATCACACACTGTCACAACATTTTCAGTGAGTTATCTACCATGACCTCTCTTGGTCAGTCTCCACCAGTTCACACCCCATCAACGTATTTATAGTTAGGATTTTTGGCTCCAATGTGCATTACTTTGCACTTGGTCATGTTGAACCTCATTTGCTATGTTGACGCCCACCTGCCCAGCCTCGACAGATTGCTTTGGAGTGCCTCACAATCCTCTCTGGTTCTCACCACCTTGAACAATTTAGTGTCATCTGCAAACTTAGCCACTTCACTGCTTACTCCCAACTCCAAATCATTAATGAACAAGTTAAAAAACATCGGACCCAATACTGAGCACTGTGGTACCCCACTGTCTACCACACTCCACTGAGAAAATTGCCCATTTATATTCACTCTGTTTCCTATTAATTAGCCAGTTTTTGATCCGCAAGAGGACTTGTCCTTTTACCCCATGATTCTTGAGCTTTCTAAGAAGCCTTTGATGAGGAACTTTATCAAAAGCTTTCTGGAAGTCAAGGTAAACAACATCTATCGAGTCTCCTTTGTCCACATGTTTGTTCACCCCCTCAAAGAAATGTAACAGGTTAGTGAGGCAAGATCTTCCCTTACAGAACCTGTTGTGTATGAAGACTCAAGTGAAGACTTATATGGGTGTTCCTGCCTGGCTCATTGGAGCCGTTAGAACGGAGCTCGGGGGCTTGGGAACAATGGGCAGCAGGATCCAAATCCCTGCTGCCCTGTTCCAATCACGGGCCCCCAACTGGTTTGAATGATGCAATAACGTGCTTGCATGGGAACCCTGAGTTGTATGTAGTTGGCCTCTTTGGCCCAATTCATTAGTCTTTGAGTGCAGCCCTATACTATGCTGTACCTAATAAAGAGCTGATGATGGGACCTGTTTTGTTCAACATCTTTATAATCGATTTGGATGAAGGAATCGAGGGAATGCTTATTAAATTTGCCGATGATACTAAATTGGGAGGGGTTGCAAATACAGTAGAAGACAGAAACAGGATACAGGATGACCTTGACAGGCTGGAAAACTGGGCTAAAACCAATAGAATGAATTTTAACAGGGATAAATGTAAAGTTCTGCAATTCGGTAGGAAAAATCCCATACATAGTTATAGGATGGGAGAGACTTGTCTTAGCAATAGTATGTGCGAAAAGAATCTAGGGGTCTTAGTGGATCATACGCTGAATATGAGTCAACAGTGTGATGCGGTGGCTTAAAAGGCAAATGCAATTTTGGGCTGTATCAACAGAAGTATAGTTTCCAGATCACGTGATGTGATGATATCGCTTTACTCTGCTCTGGTAAGACCTCAACTGGAGTATTGTGTTCAGTCTTGGGCACCACATTTTAAGAAGGATATAGACAAACTGGAACGGGTCCGGAGAAGGGTGATGAAGATGGTGAGGGGTCTGGAGACCGAGTCCTATGAGGAAAGGTTGAAGGCACTGGGGCTGTTTAGCCTGGAGAGGAAGCGGCTGAGAGGTGATATGATCACCATCTTCAAGTACTTGAAGGGCTGTCATCTAGAGGATGGCGTGGAATTGTTTTCTGTGGCCCCAGAAGGTAGGACCAGAACCAATGGGTTGAAATGAAATCAGAAGAGTTTCCAGCTCAACATTAGGAAGAACTTCTTGACCATTAGAGCAATTCCTCAGTGGAACAGGCTTCCTCGGGAGGTGGTGGGCTCTCCTTCCTTGGAGGTTTTTAAACAGAGGCTAGATGGCCATCTGACAGCGATGAAGATCCTGTGAATTTGGGGTAGGTATTTGTGGGTTTCCTGCATTGTGCAGTTGGACTAGATGACCCTGGAGGTTCCTTCCAACTCTATGGTTACTTCCAACTCTATGATTATATGATCACTACCACCTCGCCTCTTCATTACATTGAACCCACTATATTATAGTGGTGACGAGGATGGGATGAATGAAGCCGAGGACCAATCAGCCTTGTCTAGCGCATCGAGCTCCAGCGCCACCGTGCAACCGCCACCCAGCCCTACCATGGCTACCACTCCTGGACTGCATAAATACATTCTGGAGTTCAACCTCAACCACCCAAAGGACTGGGACGCATGGGAGAAGCAGTTGAACTACTTCCCCTGATACTACAAAATCATGGATGAAGACCAGCAGAAGTTGTTCCTGCTGAGCTTCTGTGGCATGGCGACTTTGTGGTTGGCTGAGAGCCTCATCTCACCCACTACGCTCGAGGAGGCCACTTACAATGGCATCGTGGAGAAGTTGACCAACCACTTCTCATCCAGGCTGACCCGCACGACCTGGAGCATCAAATTCCACAAGCAGAATCAGAATCCCGAGGAGACCACTGACATTTTCTTCATGGAATTCCACCGCCTCCCCCTGGACTGTGGTTTTTCAAACCTCAAGGAAGCCCTCCTTGACCGCTTCGTAACTGGCCTCCAAGATGAAAAGATGCAGTGGAAGCTGGCGGTCCATGAGGATCTTACACTCACAAAGGCGCTCAGTGAGGTTTCAGTGTATGAGAAATTGCACAAGGAGTGACATGCAACCAGGGTACACCAGGCCACCGTCTCTGCTTCCAAGGACTCTGATGGGGACAATGCCTTCAAACTTCACCAGGCAGCCCTGAAGTGTCAGCTGCCACATGCTATGGGGACTGCGCCAGCTCGAGAGCGCACCAGCTGCGGGGAACTGCACGAGCACCACTCCTGCAAATTCTGGGAAGATAGACGAGGAGTTAGACAGCCTCACAGAGCAAGGGGTCCTAAAGCCGGTCGCCCACGCATGCTGGGAGACACCCATCATAACCCCAGTGAAGCCTGACGGACGAGTCCGCATCTGCGCAGACTACAAATGTACTATCAACAGGGCACTGCAAAACCACGCATACCCAGTTCCATTGGTCAGCCACGTGTTCGCATCATTGGCGGGGGCTAAGTTCTTTGGAAAATTGGACTTGGCACAGGCATATCAGCAGCTTCCCGTAGACAACGCTACATTCCCAAGGCCCTCCTCAGCCTTTCCTCAGAGGGTTCTTCCTCCAGGCCCTTGATCAACCTCGTGGCTCTCTTCTGCACCCTTCCAAGCCCATTTGCCTCTATAGATTCAGAAGGGTCAAAGGCCATGTAGGATTGCCTTGCAAACTTCTTGGACTTTATTAAATTCATAAAATCCTGCAGTTTTATAATTCCATAATTGGAAAGGTGGTCATTTCAAATGACAAGGATAATCAGCCATGACAAGACAAGTCGGTTCAAGTAGCATAGGTTAAAAAAAAAAAGGTCATTTTTCAAAATAACTGGCACGATCCAGCAACAGCTTAGAATTTTCCCCTCCTGTTAATTTCAGTAAGAGAACTAAGCGCAGGTGCTATCATTAATTGAAGAAGAAGAAGAGAAGGAGAAGGGGGAGACTGGATTTATACCCCGCCTTTCACTACCCAAAGGAGACTCAGAGCAGTTTACAATCTCCTTTCCCTTCCCCTCCCCACAACAAACACCCTGTGAGGTAAGTGGAGCTGAGAGAGCTCTGGCAGAAACTGCTGTTGAGTTTGCATGTCTTTATCACTGAAATCAGAATGGCTTAGCTTTGGATAAATCATATGAAGCTTAGGCTTTTTGTCTTAGAAAAACCCCAAAAAATCTGGATACACTGGAAACATGGTGCTAGTCACATTTGGGCCCAGGTTCCCATCAGGCTGGTGCTGGCTTAAGCAGGGAAAATGTGCAACACTCAACTGCATTGTTTGATGACCCGCTTTCCCTCGTCCAGTCAGAAGACCTGAGTCTTTGGTTGTGGGGAGAGATGTGATCTGCATTAATGGTATCTGCGAAAGGCACGGCAGGATTCAGGGAGTTGTAATTGACAGCAATATAGGAGACTTGCCCAGGAGAGGATCCATTTGTTCCGGAGGGTGCAAGACCATAAGTGTTCCGGTCCTTCCTCCGCAGGCTGTAGGGAGATACCCAGCCTCCTGAAGGCTGCTCGTGATCGTCCATGCTTTGTGTATGATGGTATCCTATATAATCGGTATAAGGAGTCATGGAGACAAAGTTTTGTGCTGGCAGGCTGTGATTGTTGCTTCTGATGGATCCTGGATACATGCTAGTGTCTTTTCCTGGAAAGCAGCTCACATTCACAATGTTTTTAACTGATGAAAATACATTGACATCCTGGATCTTTTTCTATTCCTAAGAACATAAGAGAAGCCATGTTGGATCAGGCCAATGGCCCATCCAGTCCAACACTCTGTGTCACACAGTGGCAAAAAAATTTATACATAGAAGAAGAAGAAGATACTGGATTTATATCCCGCCCTCCACTCCGAAGAGTCTCAGAGCGGCTCACAATCTCCTTTACCTTCCTCCCCCACAACAGACACCCTGTGAGGTGGGTGGGGCTGGAGAGGGCTCTCACAGCAGCTGCCCTTTCAAGGACAACCTCTGCCAGAGCTATGGCTGACCCAAGGCCATGCTAGCAGGTGCAAGTGGAGGAGTGGGGAATCAAACCCAGTTCTCCCAGATAAGAGTCCGCACACTTAACCACTACACCAAACTGGCTCTCCACCAAACATACACACACACTGTGGCTAATAGCCACTGATGGACCTCTGCTCCATATTTTTATCTAACCCCCTCTTGAAGGTGGCCATGCTCGTGGCTGCCACCACCTCCTGTGGCAGTGAATTCCACATGTTAATCACCCTTTGGGTGAAGAAGTACTTCCTTTTATCCATTTTAACCTGGCTGCTCAGCAATTTCATCGAATGCCCACGAGTTCTTGTATTGTGCTTTAGTGCTTTAGTGTAAAAGGTGCTTTAGTGTAAAAGGTCATTTATTCCTGGTTGTTGCTTGTCATCTGGCAACTGGCATTACTACAACCTGTTGTCAACCAATTTCCCTACTTCTTAATTGCCTTTGCATGCAAATGAAGGGCTGATCACTCTGGCAACCCCACCTTTCTGCTAGGTCTCCCTTGCCTCTCCTCCTCCTATAGCTATTTGTCAAGGGTTGTCCTTGCAAAAGAGGTGCAAATTATTATGAGCTCAGCTCCCTTTTCAGAAGTGTGGGCTATCCTTTGGGGTGCAAAGGACATGATGCCAGCTAGCACACCTTTACTAATCCCAAGAGAGAAGGAGGAAGTAAATGTCTCTAACTAATGCAAATAAAGGGAAATCAAAATCTCCCCCACCTTTTGACACCAACATGGAATGAGTAGATTGTGGAAGCAACATTAGGGGTTCATTGGGTCAAGTTGGTGGAGTTGAGCGGTGCGGTGCGGTGCGGTTAAACCAGTGCGGTGTAGTGGTTAGAGCAGTGGACAGATCTGAGAGACCCAGGATTGAATTCCCGCATGTGCCATGGAAAGATCTCTCTCAGCCAAACCTCTCACACTCTCTCACAGTAGAAAAGAGCAAGAGTCCAGGAGCCCCTTCAGGACTAACAAAAACTGTGGTAGGGTAGGAGCTTTTGTGAGTCGCTGTTCGTTTCTTCAGACTCACAAAACTGCTACCCTGCCACAAACTTTGTTAGTCTTTAACAAAGACTACATTTTGCTCTTTTTAACAAGGCGTCCTTGTTGAAAATCGCTTCCGCCAGCGTCTTACCATGATGGTGCTTGTGTAGTGTTGACAGTCATCAGCCTGTATGCCGTTGTGTAGTTTACCGCCTGTGTCTGAAATATTGTCTATTTTTATGATGTGTTTCCATTGATTTTATAGTATCATTTTATGACGTTACTTTAATCTTGATATGTCTAGTTTATTGTTTATTGTTGGAAGCCACCATGATCCTGTTTGCAGGGTAGGGCAAGATATAAATCCAAAAATTAAACGAAATGAAATTAAAATTTCTGTTACTATTAACGGACTTAAATGGCCACCTGTCTTGATCTACCTCACAGGGTTGTTGTGAAAAAGAAGAAGATATTGGATTTATATCCCGCCCTCCACTCCGAAGAGTCTCAGAGCGGCTCACAATCTCCTTTCCCTTCCTCCCCCACAACAGACACCCTGTGAGGTAGATGAAGATACTGGATTTATATCCCGCCCTCCACTCCAAAGAGTCTCAGAGCAGCTCACAATCTCCTTTACCTTCCCCCCCCCCACAACAGACACCCTGTGAGGTAGATGAAGATATTGGATTTATATCCCACCCTCCACTCCAAAGAGTCTCAGAGCAGCTCACAATCTCCTTTACCTTCCTCCCCCACAACAGACACCCTGTGAGGTAGATGATGATATTGGATTTATATCCCGCCCTCCACTCCAAAGAGTCTCAGAGCGGCTCACAATCTCCTTTACCTTCCTCCCCCACAACAGACACCCTGTGAGGTAGATGAAGATATTGGATTTATATCCCACCCTCCACTCCAAAGAGTCTCAGAGCAGCTCACAATCTCCTTTACCTTCCTCCCCCACAACAGACACCCTGTGAGGTAGATGATGATATTGGATTTATATCCCGCCCTCCACTCCAAAGAGTCTCAGAGCGGCTCACAATCTCCTTTCCCTTCCTCCCCCACAACAGACACCCTGTGAGGTAGATGAAGATATTGGATTTATATCCCACCCTCCACTCCGAAGAGTCTCAGAGCGGCTCACAATCTCCTTTCCCTTCCTCCCCACAACAAACACCCTGTGAGGTGGGTGGGGCTGGAGAGGGCTCCCATAGCAGCTGCCCTTTCAAGGACAACCTCTGCCAGAGCTCTGGCTGACCCAAGGCCATTCCAGCAGGTGCAAGTGGAGGAGTGGGGAATCAAACCTGGTTCTCCCAGATAAGAGTCCGCACACTTAACCACTACACTAAACTGGCTTGTGAGGGGAAAGTGGAGGAGAAGAGAACAATGTCAGCTGCTTCAGGTTCCTGTTGGAGAGAAAAGTGAGGTATAAATGAAGTAAATCAATCAATCAATCAATAAGGCCAGCAGAGCAGGACATGGGAAGTCTTCCTGGGTGGGTTCATTGAAACGGATGGGCACTGTGCAAGTTTGCCATGGTTTGTGGCTATGGGACACACACAGGAAAGCTTCCAGGATAATTGTATCCCATGTTAAGTAGGGAGAGGGGTTTCCATGTGGACTTTGGACCATGGGCAGAGAGAGTAAAAGATTAACTTTGCTAAAGGTGACACTGATTAAATTAGAAGAAAATCCTCTTTTACTTTGGCATTACATCCTGATTGTCTGGTATAGCTGGTATTATCTCTCCTGTCTCTGCTTATACATTTAAAGAAAGCTCCTCTAGAGAAGAAAAAAGTTAATCTGCGTTGATATAGATTCAGGCGGCTCCCACTCTGTATATACAAAGAATGAGCTAGAGCCTTGTGAGGAAATGACAGGATTTTTGGGTTCTATGATACTGCCCATCATAGCCCTGAACGTATTAGAAAAGACTGTGTGGCTCTGAGTCAGAAGGTGAAGGAGCTGGAGCACAGGTTGTGTTCTCGTCAGTTCTTCCTGTTGAAGGTAGTGGCTTAGGACGAGAAAGAAGAACACTTCAAACAAATGACTGGCTACGTCGATGGTGTCGTCAGGAAAGATTCGGATTTCTGGACCATGGCTTACGCTTTCGAGATGGTGGTCTTCTATTAGGAGATGGTTTGCACCTTACGGCAGTAGGGAAAAGGGTGTTTGGTAACAGCCTTGCTAACCTAATAAGGAGGGCTTTAAACTAAAATGTATTGGGGAGCGAGACAATAATTCAAAGCCTCATATGATGCCAGAAACTGGGGATAAGAACATTAAAGATTTGCAGAGAGTGGCGCATATTCTAGGTAATGTGAACTTGCAGGTTTGTATGGAAACGAAACCCTCGGGATGCATAAAACTTGGATTCTGAAGTCTCTACACTAATGCACAGAGTATGGGAAACAAACAGGAGGAACTGGAAGTCCTAATACGGGAAGGAGACTATGACATAATAGGCCTTACTGAAACTTGGTGGGATGACACTCACAACTGGAATATTAGGATTCAGGGGTACAACTTATTTAAAAGGGACAGGCAAATGACAAAGGGCGGAGGCATAGCAGTGTATGTGAAGGAGGTATATACTTGTGAGGAAATATGTGAATCTGAACATGGCAGCTCTGTTGAGAGTCTCTGGGTAAAAATAAAAGGAGTAAGAAAAAACAGTGATATTATTGTGGGGGTCTGCTATAGACTACCAAGCCAGGCAGAGGACTTGGATGAGATACTCCTACAACAGATTGCAAAGTTCTCTAAGAGAAGGGATACAGTGATCATGGGAGATTTCAATTACCCGGACATCCGTTGGAAGTCCAACTCTGCTAAAAATGAGAAGCCAAATAGATTCCTGACTTGTTTTGCTGACAACTTCCTTTTCTAGAAAGTGAGGAAGGAAACAAGGAAATCTGCTATCTTGGATTTGATTCTCATCAACAAGGAAGAATTGATTGAAGAAGTGGAAATAGTGGGCACCCTGGGCAGTAGTGACCATGTGATTTTGGAATTTACAGTCTTAGGGAAGGGAAAAGCTATACGTAGTCAGACTTATAGGTTGGACTTCAGAAAGGCAAACTTCGATAAACCTAGAACTATTCTGGGTAAAATCCCATGGTCAGACAGTATGATGCCACTAAATTAGTGACCTGTATCAGGCAATGCATGCATACGATTCTTTCCCTTCTTGTTAGATTATCCCCTCCCCTCCTATTTGTATCTTTCTTGCTTTATTGTTTTATCAGAAAAACAACAGATAAAGTGTTTTTCTTGTGTCGTCTGTTTTCCTGTGTTGCCTGTTCTCTTATCTCACTTTTCTTTAGATCTATTTTAGTTCCGCTTCAAAACCTTCATCTTGATTGCATCATGTTCTCCCTACAGCATCTGGATCTACAGATTTGATAGCAGCCAACAAAAGCTGCTTTAGATAAGGCCTTTCATTTAAATGAATCTATACAATGTATAAGAACTTCGACTTCACCCTTAGGAAGGCTGCTACAAGACAATGAGGTCAGCTAAAAGAAATGCTTTCACACCATCTGTTTCTGATCCCCAAAACTTGATGGAAGTGATAGGGTGGTCAGAATATGTACATGAATAGTCCAGTAACTGGTTTTGTTGCTTTTTGCCAGTCACCAGCTGCAAAGCTGGTGACTGGCAAAAAGCAACAAAACCAGTTACTGGACTATTCATGTACATATTCTGGCCACCCTATCACTTCTTCAGAGGAACTGATATCTGTACTCTGGAGAGCAGGTGTAATTCTGGGAGATCTCACATCACCTTGACAGGAATTACTTGCCATGTTCTATCCAATTCAGCACAAGTCTTCTATCATCTTCATTTAGACCTCTCCTGGCTTATTAAAGCTTGCCAGAGGGAGCTTAGATATCCTGTACGGGATATCATAAATAGATCCCTGATGGAAGGGCATTTTCCAGCACCTCTTAAAGAGGCAGTGGTCTGCCCTCTACTGAAAAAACCAATGTTAGATCCGGCCGAATTGGCACACTACCGGCCGGTCTCGAATTTACCCTTTTTGGGTAAACTCATTGAGAGGGCAGTGGCGTCGCAGTTGCAGAGTTTTCTGGAGGATGCTTCCTTCTCGATCCCCATCAGTCCGGCTTTTGTCCGGGTCACGGGACGGAGACAGTGCTGGTTGCTCTGATGGATGATCTCCAGCGGCATCTGGATCGAGGCGGCTCAGCACTGCTGATGTTGTTGGACCTATCGGCAGCGTTCGATACGGTTGACCATCGGTTGCTGACTTGCCGTCTCGCCGACGCGGGGATTCAGGTGTTGGCCCTACAATGGCTCTCCTCTTTCCTTGATGGTTGGGGACAAAGGGTGGCGATTGGGGGTGAATTGTCCCGGAAGCACACGCTTGACTGCGGGGTGCCTCAGGGGGCAGTTCTTTCCCCGATGTTGTTTAACATCTACATGCGCCCCCTTGCCCAGATTGCCCGGAGGTATGGGCTGGGTTGCCACCAGTACGCTGATGACACCCAGCTCTATCTACTCATGGACGGCCAGCCTGACTGTGTTCCAGAAAACCTGGACCTGGCATTACAAGCCGTGGCTAGATGGCTCAGGCTGAGTAGGTTGAAACTAAATCCAGCGAAGACAGAGGTCCTTTGCTTGGGTCGCCGTGGTCCGGGAAGGGAAATTCCCCTACCAGCTTTTGACGGTGTGCCACTGACAATGGCGCACAGGGTCAAGAGCTTGGGGGTACTATTGGAGCCTGCCTTAACTATGGAGGCCCAAATAGCAGCCACTGCTAAGTCTGCATTTTTTCACCTTAGGCGGGCAAGACTGTTGGCTCCTTTCCTGGAGCAGGATGATCTGGCAACAGTGATCCATGCAACGGTCACCTCAAGGTTGGATTACCCCTCTACATGGGGCTGCCCCTGTGCCGAACCCGGAAGTTGCAGCTAGTGCAGAACACCGCCGCTCGGCTGTTATTAGGGCTCCCTAGATGGGAGCACATTCAGCCAGGGCTTCGGGGACTGCACTGGCTGCCAATAATTTACTGAGTGCGGTACAAGGTGCTGGTTATTACCTTTAAAACCCTATATGGCCTAGGACCTGCCTACCTTAGGGACCATCTCTTCCCATATGCTCCCCAGAGAGTGCTGCGATCCGGCTCTCGAAATCTGCTTGTAATCCCCGGGCCAAAGGAGGCCCAGCTGAAGTCAACTAGGGACAGGGCCTTCTCAATCACAGCCCCTTGCTGGTGGAACCAGCTACCGGAATTGGTCAGGGCCCTGCGGGACTTTGGACAGTTCCACAGGGCCTGTAAGACAGCCCTCTTCCGGTTGGCTTATAACTGACCTGCATTGAAATATTCTGAAGGAAGACAATAAGATAGCATACTGACATTGATTGATATATTGGTTGTTTTAATTATGTAGATTATTATTGTATTTTAATTTTTAAACCTTATTGTTAGAATTATTATGCTGTGAGCCGCCCTGAGCCCGCCTTGGTGGGGTAGGGTGGGATATAAATCAAATAAAATGAAATGAAGCTATCGGTCTACAAAGCAGAGGGGAGAGTGTGTTGAGGAGTGACCTGACTCCTGCCCAGCTAGTCAAGCATTCCCACCTGTCAGCAGGATCTCACAGGAGCTGCTGTTGAGCCTCCCAAAATCCCCTGAAGCATTCTGGAAACCTGCTGAATACATCAGCCTTCAAGGGTGGACAGCTTTAAACAATCTGCTAGCCTTGTGTACATAAGAACATCAGAAGAGCCCTGCTGGATCAGATCTGTGGTCCATCTAGTCCAGCATCCCAAATCACACAGTGACCAACCAGTTCCTCTGGAGGTTTAGCAACAACACAGAGGCCGAGACCTTCATAAGAAGAGCCCTGCTGGATCAGCCCAGTAGTTCATCTAGTGCAGCATCCTGTCTCACACAATGGCCAACCAATTCATCTGGGCAGCCAACAAGAGGGCTCAGAGGCTGAGGCCTCCCCTTGATGCTACCTCCTGGCCCTGGGAGTCAGAGGCTTAGTGCCCCTGAATGTGGAGGTTCCCTTCAGTCACCTTGGGCAGTAGCCATCGATAGACTTCCCCTCCACAAATTTATCTTATCCCCCTTGAAAGCTGTTTATAAGTACATAAGAAGGAGAGCTCCTACACAGACCTTGAATTTAACTCCATAAGCAAATTACCAGATCATAGAATCATAGAGTTGGAAGAGACCTCCAGGGTCATCTAGTCCAACCCCCTGCACAATGCAGGAAACCCACAAACGCTTCCCCCTAAATTCACAGGATCCTCATTGCTGTCAGATGGCCATCTAGCCTCTGCTTAAAAACCTTCAAGGAAGGAGAGCCCACCACCTCCCTACTACATACTGTAGATCCAAGGTATGGCCTTTTGTAGACAAAGCCCAGCAGGAACTCATTTGCATATTAGACCATACCCTGTGACACCAAGCCAGCCAGAACTGCATTCCTGGGCGTTCCTGCTTAAAAAAGCCCTGTAAATACTTAAATATTTATATATTTATTTGGCAGATTTGTGTCCCACCTCTCCAAAATCTGCTTGAAGCAGTTACTGTAAGAGGAATAAAGCATGAGAGCAAAAAACAAAAATATAATAATAAAAATTAAAAGGCAACAATACGACAGAAGAATTAGATAAAACTGATCTGTCCACAGTAAAACCATCTCCATTTGTGTATTCAAACAGCAATCAGTAAAGCCAGCAGCATAAAACAGTCACAACATAAAAGCAGACCATAAAAGCAATTAAGAAGAAATCATACTGGTTCAATAAAATGGGAAAAGATGGGATCAAATGCAGTGAATGGTTGGGGAGAACAGGAATATTTTAGTCTGTTGCTTAGAAGCCAGTAAATAGGCTCTTCTTCTCCCACTGGTTGCCAAGGGGGCCTTACAACCCTAGGCTCTGGTTGGGGGTCCGTGGGTGGGATGCCAGCTCTGAGAAGGCCCTGCCTGCCTTACTTCTATGCATGGGAGCACCAAAAGTAATGCTTTGGGGGAGTACCTTAGTTGGGCACTGCGGGAGTCCCAAGCGGTTTTGGGCTTTAAAAGTCATCATCAGTTCTTTGAATTAGCTCTGCTAACAGGTATGTATCCCATGCACACCTCTTAGCACAACAACCTGACCACCACATTTTGAAGCAGTTGAATTTTCCAGAGAGTCTTCAGAGACAGTCCCACATAAAGCATATTATGGTAATCTTTCCAGCTTGTGATCCGGGATCAGTGAGGCCAAATCAGGCTTTTAAAGGAGCTGCCTTTGATAGTGGATTGGCTGAAGCCAATAGCAGGCACTAGGCATGGGCACAAACCAAACCACACACGGCAATTCATGCACGAATCAGATCGATTTGTGGAACGTTTAGAACTGCTTCTGACCATGGTACTTCGTTTCATCTTTACAGTTTGTTTTCCCAGACAGCCTGGTGCTGATTCAATCAATTCCTAGGCAATGCTGAGAGCGGACTTCCGGCAGCCCTAGAAATACCCATAGCTTGATCAGGAGCTTTGGAAGCCAATCACGGAGCTCTCATTCTGCAGCACAAAGAGTCGTCAGTGAGAGCTGAAGCTGAGCTGTCCCGGGAACACATGCCTTGGGGGGCTATAACTCGGACAGTCCAAATCCACCCTTCGCCACACTTGGAGGGTGGGTGGGGAGAGCCTGCTGAAGACTATCCCAGTGAGTAACACCTCTCAAACGAAACGAACCATGAACCAGATCAGAAATCAAATGAATCATGAAGCAAACCACCATTGCCTCGGTTCATGCCCATCCCTAGTAGGCACCATGTGCCACATTGTCATCTGATCAGGATATTCCAAGCGCTGACCTGGATGGGCCAGGCTAACCAGATCTCGGAAGCTAAGCAGGGTTGGCCCTGGTTAGTATTTGGATGGGAGACCTCCAAGAAAGTCCAGGGTCTTGATGTGGAGGCAGATAATGGCAAACCACCTCTGTTTCTTGCCTTGAAGGCCTGTGGGGTCATCATAAGTCAGCTGTGACTTGATGGCATTTTCCGTCACCACCAGGACATTCCAACAAACTGGAGGGGAGGGGCTGTGGCTCACTGTGGGGAGAAGATATAGGAGATTGTAAGCCACTCTGAGGCTCTGATTCAGAGAGAAGGGCGGGGTATAAATCTGCAGTCTCCTTCTTCTTCTGTTTGGCATGCAGAAGGTTCCAGGTTCAACCCCCGTTTAAAAGGATCAGGTAGGAGGTGATGTGAAAAATCTCAGGCTGAAACCCCGAAGAGCAGCTGCTGGTCTGAGTAGACAATAGAAGAAGAAGAAGACTGCAGATTTATACCCCGCCGTTCTTTCTGAATCAGAATCTCAGAGTGGCTTACAATCTCCCAGTCCTCTCAGATAAGAGTCCACACACTTAACCACTGCACCAAACTGGCTCTCTTTATGACTTTGATGGACCAACAGTCTGATTTAGTATAAGATAGCTTCATAGGTTCGTGTGAGTTCTGGGAGTGTTTGATTTTGGAGTTAGCATGACAGGGTTGGAGGAAGGGGAAAGGGAGAAGGCACCTGGCTTAAAAAGGAGAGACAACTAAACACAGCCTAAGAAAACTGGGATGGAGAAAAAGAGAGGCTGTGTGTAATGGAATAGCATTGTCATCTAATTCCATAGCCTATTGCATTGTTCATCTGTCGTCTGATTGTATGGTTTCTATATTTTGTAATCCAGTTTGAGTTTCTGCAAGAAAAGTGAGCTATAAACGAAGTAATTAAATAATCCTTTGAAAACTCACCTTATGGATATGATACTTTTTTTCCTTAAACTGGAGTAATATATCAGGCCACTGTTAAGAGATTATATTGACAAATACAACACATCTACATATTTCGGTATACTTTGTACCCTCTTGGCCCAAAACTCTCCTTCTTCCTCTACTCCAGATGTTAAGGGGCCGGGTGCATTCCTCAGCCTTCTGCTAATAGCTGTTTATGACTTGACATCTAAGACCCAGAGACAAAGCTTTTACCTCCTATTATCTGACAACAGATGGAATCCAACCAAATCACTTCTATCCCCTCCCTCTCTTGTTTTTTTCCCCAACAACAAAAAATAACATAGAGAAGACAGAAACAGAAGCTTTAGACAGGATTTAGGCCCCTGGAAACAATTTCCCTTCCAATGTACTGCTTTTAAATACTTAGAATTATAACTGCTCCTCCCAGTGGATTAACAAATTTTTAACCAGCCTGAAGACAGTTGAATAAATTAATAAATATAAATACAAGTATAAAGTACGTTAAACTTTATTAAAAATTAACTCTGGGATATAAATCTGATTTTTAGCCTCATTTAAATGCTGGGAGAGTATAAAGATCCCCTCCAACACCTAATGTATTCCTGAAGTCTGTTTTCATAAAAGCATGGAACAGCTACTGGAAAAGTCCAAGTCTGGACCACTGCAGAACATTCTTTTGTCAAAAGAGGTACTGACAGTAGAGGCTGTTTGGAAGAACAAAGCTGCCACACAGGAACATGCAGAGAGAGGCCGTCCTTCAATAATTTGGGCCCCAAGTAATGAAGGACTTTAAAGAGTCAGCATGGGTTTCTCAAGAACAAGGCATGTCAGACTTTTTTTTTGAGAAAGTTACTACCTTGTTGGATCAGGGGAATGCTGTAGACATCGTTTATCTTGATTTCAGTAAGGTTTTTGATAAGGTTCCACATAATATTCTTGTTGACAAATTGGTAAAATGTGGTTTGGATCCTATTACTGTTAGGTGGATCTGTAACTGGTTGACAGATCATAGAATCATAGAGTTGGAAGGGACCTCTAGGGTCATCTAGTCCAACCTCCTGCACAATGCAGGAAACTCACAAACACCTCCCCCTAAATTCACAGGATCTTCATTGCTGTCAGATGGCCATCTAGCCTGTTTAAAAACCTCCAAGGAAGGAGAGCCCACCACCTCCCGAGAAAGCCTGTTCCACTGAGGAATCTCTCTAACGGTCAGGAAGTTCTTCCTAATGTTGAGCCGGAAACTCTTTTGATTTAATTTCAACCCATTAGTTCTGGTCCTACCTTCTGGGGCCACAGAAAACAATTCCACACCATCCTCTAGATGACAGCCCTTCAAGTACTTGAAGATGGTGATCATATCACCTCTCAACCGCCTCCTCCCAAAGAGTGCTTGCGAATGGTTCCTCATCCTCTTGGAAAGGAGTGACAAGTGGAATGCCTCAAGGATCTGTCCTGGAACCTGTTTTGTTCAACATCTTTATAAATGATTTGGATGAAGGAATTGAGGGAATGTTTATTAAATTTGCAGATGATACTAAATTAGGAGGGGTAGCAATACAGTAGAAAGAATCAAGATACAGGATGATCTTGACAGGCTGGAAAACTGGGCTAAAATGACTAAAATGAATGTTTAAAAGGTAAAGGTAGTCCCCTGTGCAAGCACCAATCGTTTCTGACTCTGGGGTGATGTTGCTTTCACAACGTTTTCACGGCAGACTTTTTACGGGTTGGTTTGCCATTACCTTCCCCAGTCATCTACACTTTCCCCCCAGCAAGCTAGGTTCTCATTTTACGGACCTTAGAAGGATGGAAGGCTGAGTCAACCTTGAGTCGGCTATCTGAACCCAGCTTCCACCAGGATTGAACTCAGGTTGTGAGCAGAGCTTAGAACTGCAGTACTGCAGCTTTACCACATTGTGCCACGGGCCTCTTCTAAAAAAATGAATGTTAACAGGGATAAATGTAATTTTCTGCATTTAAGTAGGAAAAATCTAATGCATGTTTATAGGATGGGGGAGATTTGTCTCGGCAGTAGTATGTGTGAAAAGGATCTAGGGTTCTTAGTGGACCATACAATGAACATGAGTCAGTAGTGTGATGCGGAATCAAAAAAGGCCAGTGCTGTATCAGATCATTCAAACTGATGGTTTTGCTTTAGTCTGCTCTGGTTAGACCTCACTTAAGAGTATTGTATTCAGTTTTGGGCACCACAATTTAAGAAGAATATAGACAAGCTGGAATGTATCCAGAGGAGAGCAACAAAGATGGTGAGGGCTCTGGAGACCAAGTCCTACTGGAGCCTCAGTACAACATTCAACAACTTGGATCAACGCATGGAGAGCTGGAAGCAGAAAGAGAAATTAACATGTGTTGATCCAAGTTGTTGAATGTTGTACTGAGGCTCCAGGATAAAATACTGAGAAATAAAGGCTGATGAAGGTCTGAAACCGTGAGGAATCCCAGGCTGCGGTCCCTTACACTCTCGGAGACAAGCTGTGCTGGAGATTTGAGAACTCCACCCAAGTTGCTGAACATAAGGGAGGAAGGCAATTGCCTCTGAGGAACTGTACCTTATTAACTTCAAACAGCAGACAGTGTGGGGGAGTGATAAGAACTCTTTTTCCGGCTGCGTTTGTATTATGAGCATTTGTGAATTTAGTATCAGGAGTGGTTTATAAATTACTAATGATGACTACTGCTATGCATGTATTGTGATAAATATAGGTTGCATATACACTATCTTGTATAAAAGTGTTATTGTTATTTTGGTTGTTTTTTCGCTTATTATTCACTTACATCGGAACCTGTTGATATTTACCCCTGGAGAAAATGGCTGCTTTGAAGGGTGGACTCTATGGCCTTGTACCCCACTGAGGCCCCTCCCATCTCCAAACTCCACCCTCTCCCAGATCCAACCCCAAAGTCTCCAGGTATTTTCCAACCCAGAGCTGGCAACCCTGTGTGGGCACCTTTGGAATTCTGACACAGTATAGTAAAAGCATCCCAAAAATGGCTGCCACAGGAGTTGGAGGCAGCCATAAAATTACTACTGAAGCTTAACTTCAATCAGACAGTGAAGATCCATGTGCTGCAATGACAACTGCTGTGAAAGCATATTTTAAAAAATCTGCCAAGCCATTCAAATCTCCAGTGGCCAATTGGAAGCCCTGCTAGGCTACTTGACTGCACCCTAGGCTTCCCAATTCCCAGGGGGGGATTCCCCGGTTTTACAGGCTTCCCCCCACCTCTAGCCAGCTGGCCGGTGAGGGAAGCTCCGCCCCACAGTCAGCATATACCTCTAGAGCTCTGGCAGGTTTAGAAAGCTGCAAATAGGTCCGTTTTTAAAACGTGTGCCTTTAAAGTTGAGCAGGAAACAGGACGCGCTTCATGGGGAAGGGTCAGCAGCAGTTTTGACCCTCCGTTTGTTTTGCTTTCGTTTTCAGAGCAAGTAATGTTGTAGAGGAACCAGACCCAGTGTGTGTGTGTGTGAGAAAGAAAGGGAGGGGGCAGGGGATTCCCCAGTTTGGAGGCCCTGCCCCCACTTTAGAAAGCTTTAGAAAGCAGGGTGGGGGGAGGGAAATGTCTACCGGGCACTCTATTATTCTCTATGGAGAATGATTCTCATAGGGAATAATGAGGAATTCATCTGCGGGTATCTGGAGCTCTGGGGGAAGTGTTCTTTGAGGTAGAGGCACCAAATTTGCAGCATAGCATCTGATGCCTTTCCTCAAAACACCCTCCAAGTTTCAAAAGGATTGGACCAGGGGGTCCAGTTCTATGGGCCCCCAAAGAAGGTTCCAAGGGTTTGATTTGATGGACCAAGGATCTGATTCAGTATAAGGCAGCTTCATATGTCCCCCTATCCTTCATTATTTCTAATGGGGGGAAGGCATTGAAAAGGTATGCAGTCCCTTTCAATGAAATGGCCATAACTCCCTTTGGAGTTCAATTGTACTTGTTCCAACCTTGCTCATGACTCCACCCCCAATGTCTCCTGGCCCCACCCCCAAAGTCCCGAGATATTTCTTGAATTGGACTTGGCAACCCTACCACACTCACTTTCTTAAAACTCTTGGTGGGCACCAGGAAAGATGTCAGCAGGGCGCAAAAGCATCCCTGGGCGCCATCTTGGTGTGAAAGGCAGGGGAAATCTGCAAAATACGTTTCTTCATGAGTACTAACACATTTTTGACAAACATCTTTATTGCATAGAATGGCATTTCTTGAATATCTGTAAAAAAACAATTCCAACTAAGAAAGGTACTTATAGAAACGAGCTTCCTGCATAGTTTTTACAAGGAGTCATTTTGTAGTCTCTCCCCACACGTTCCCCAGAGAGTACTACGCTCAGGTTCACAAAACCTGTTGGTAGTCCCCGGGCCAAAGGAGGCCCGTCTAAAATCCACCAGGGATCGGGCCTATTCAATAACGGCACCTTATTGGTGGAACCAGCTGCCGGAAGAGGTGCGGACCCTGCGGGATCTAGGGCAATTCCGCAGGGCCTGCAAGACAGTCCTCTTCCGGCAGGCCTATGACATTAGCTGACAATGTAAAACATCTTGGATGGAACAAAATGTATCTATAGGCCGCCGGCTTTATTCTATCTTGTTTTTTACTAATTTATGGTTTAACTGTATTTTTAAATGTTTTAAACTGAAGTTATTTTAATTATTATGTTGTAAGCCACCCTGAGACACTTAGGTGAGAAGGGCGGGGTATAAATCTTAATATAAATAAATAAATAAATAAATAGAAAGAGGTGCTGGAGCTGAGTAGCACAACTCATTTGCATAACTCATTTGCATCTGCCACACACCCTTTGCATCACCAGAAGGTGTACTAAATTATATCAGCTCAGCATCTACCTTAAAATGCTTCTTGAATTATATTTGTCATAATATAACCTTACTCCCATCATACTTTTTAAATTACTTTCTTTTATGTGGCCACAGTGGAATGAGGAAGATTTCCATCTGTCTGCTTTCTCTGTTTTGCTTATTTCCCCAATTTTGTGTGTGCGTGTGTAGGGGAAGAATATTAAAAAGTTTGTCAAATTTTAGAGTTCAGCAAAATTCTCACAGGGGGTTTGAACAGCGGAGCCCAGAAGCAAGTATAGGGGGTGGGGGTGGTATGAAAGAAAGAGCACAATAAAATTAGAGCTTCCAGAGCTCCGCTCCTGTGAGCTCCTGCCCAAAATGATGCTGGTTTTTACAGAGTTCCAACTGCTACAAAAAAATCACACCAACAACAAGTTTGCTATTCCTTATGGTCTTGTCCTGTTTTAGAGCAATATGTTTTACCTGGAGCAGCCCACCAATTAAAGACTTTTGATATAATTAAAGACCAACCTGCAGGCCTGGAACTGCTTAGAATGATTTCAGTGGTGGTATAATGTGGGGGCTTACTGGTCATAGATTCGTAGAGTTGGAAGGTTCCCCCCGGGTCATCTAGTCCAACTCCCTGCACAATGCAGGAAATTCACAAACACTGCCCCCTAAATTCATAGGATCAGCATTGCTGTCAGATGGCAATCTAGCCTTTGTTTAAAAACCTCCAAGGAAGGAGAGCCCACCACCTCCCGAGGAAGCCTGTTCCACTGAGGAATCGCTCTAATGGTCAGGAAGTTCTTCCTAATGCTGAGCCAGAAACTCTTCTAATTTAATTTCAACCGATTGGTTCTGGCCCTACCTTCTGGGGCAACAGAAAACAATTCCACACCATCCTCAAAGTGAGAGCCCAAGTACTTGAAGGGTGATCATAAATCACTTTTCAGCCGCCTCCTTTCCAGGCTAAGCATATCCAGCTCCCTCAACCTTTCTTCATAGGACTTGGCTCCAGACTTTGTTGCTCTCCTCTGGACCCATTCCAGCTTATCTATATCCTATCTATATCCTATATCTATATCCAGCTTATCCATATCCTTCTTAAAATGTGGTGCCCAAAACTGAACACAATACACCAGGTGTGGTCTTACCAGAGCACAGTAAGGCGATACCATCACTTCGATCTGGACACTATTCTGTTCATGTATCCCAAAATTGCATTTGCCTTTTTAGCCACCGCATCACACTGCTGGCTCATATTCAGCATATGGTCCACTAAGACCCCTAGATCCTTTTTGCACATACTACTGCCAAGACAAGTCTCTCCCATCCTAAAACCATGCATTGGCTTTTTCCTACCTAAATGCAGAACTTTACATTTATCCGTTAAAATTCATTTTATTAGTTACAGCCCAGTTTTCCAGTCTTTCAAGATCATCCTGTATCCTGTTTCTGTCTTCTACTGTATTTGTGACCCCTCCCAATTTAGTATCATCTGCAAACTTAATAAGCATTCCCTCTATTCCTTCATCCACATCATTGATGAAGATGTTGAACAAAACAGGTCCCAGGACAGATCCTTGAGGCACTCCACTTGTCACTCCTCTCCAAGAGGATGAGGAACCATTCACAAGCACTCTTTGGGTGCGATCTGTCAACCAGTGACAGATCCACCTAACAGTAACAGGATCCAAGCCACATTTATCTTCATATACTTAGTTGCCAGCTCAGGGTTGGGAAATGTCTGGAGATTTTGGGGGTGGAGCCTGAGGAGGGTGGGGTTTGGGAAGAGGAGGGACCTCAGCAGAGTATGATGCCGTAGAGCCCACACTCCAAGCCAGCCAATTTCTTCAGGGGAACGGATCTTGGTCATCTGGAGGTGGGACTTGATCAGCAACGTATCCCATGTTCCCTCAGCCAGCCTCCCCCGCCCCTGGCATCCTGTTACAGTTGGGGAAAAGTTGGATCCACCCAAACACTCATGATCCCCTTTGCCTTGCAGGATCAGAGTCCCATAGAACAGTGTTTTCCAGCCCTTTGGGCTGGGACCCAAAAGCGGGTTGTGGGCCAGCGCTCCGTAATGGCCACTCCTGTCCTCCCTTTTGTATTTTGGAAACCAAGATCTTCCATGCCATACATTAGTTGGTGTTTTTTCTTCACTGGCTGGTTACTGGAGTGAGTTTCTTAGACTCTTGGTGGGGATTAGAGGGAATCATAGAGAAGGAGAGGGTGGTCAAAGGCTGTGATGTAACCCCCGTATGCAAAGGCTGTGCATATCAGAATGCCACTTGCTTGAGGTTCATCGTGGGGGCAGCTGTGCCTTTTTTGTTGGTTTCTCAAAAACATCTGGACCAATTTCCCACTGCCCCGGGGGCTGCAAGTAGCATCGGCGTTTTTGCACAGCAAACAGACACCTCTAAAAACCAGCTTCTGTTTGCTGCACAAAAATGCTGACGCTACTTGCAGCCCCCGGGGCAGGTAGTGCGAAATCGGAAGGAAGCCCCGCTGAGAAAAGGAACATGAGAGTGGTGTAAGCTGAGTGGGAAATCAATCCTGGTTAACCACTGTAGAAAATGGAATGCTGAGCCAGATGGGTGCAAAGTTGCCAAAAAACAACCACCACCCTTGGCCCAGCTTTGGATGGGTTACAAAACCAAGTAAATATGGACGTGTGAGTCACTATGCCCAAAAGGCTGGGAGCAGCTGCCAGAGACCAGCCCCAGCAAGAATGACTCACAGAATTCCAGTCCAGCTTCCTGGAAGGAATGGCTGAAGACTGGCTAGGGTTGCCAAGTCCAATTCAAGAAATATCTGGGGACTTTGGGGGTGGAGCCAGGAGATATTAGGGGTGGAGCCAAGATCAAGGCTGTGACAAGCATAATTGAACTCCAAAGGGAGTTCTGGCCATCACATTTAAAGGGACGGCACACCTTTTTAATGCTTCCTTCCATAGGAAATAATGAAGGATAGGGGCACCTTCTTTTGGGGCTCATATAATTGGAGCCTCTGGTCCAATCTTTTTGAAACTTGGTGGATATTTTGGGGAGAGGCACTAGATGCTATACTGAAAATTCGGTGCCTCTACCCCAAAATACAGCCCCCCCAGAGCCCCAGATACCCACAGATCAATTCTCCATGATTTTCTATGGGAATAAATCTCCATAGGGAATAACAGAGTTCCCAGCAGACATTTCCCTTCCCTCCCCCCGCTTTCTGACGACCCTGAAGCGGGGGGAGGGCCTCCAAACCGGGGGATCCCCTGCCCCCACCTGGGGATTGGCAACCCTAAGACTGGCCCAGTCACAACACTGTCTCTCTCGACAGGGAAATGCCAAGAATGAGTGAGGCATCTAGACAGCACTCTTCCCTCAAATCCGTAGCTCATCACCATGTGCCGAGTGGCTAAGACTGCTCAGCATTACTTATTACTAGAGCCAGTGTGATGTAGTTAGAGTGTCAGGCTGGGAGACCTCCATTCAAATCATGCTCTGTCATGGAAGCTTGCTGGGGGACTTTCTCACCCAATCTCAGTCCGTCCTACCTCTCAGGGTTTTTGTGAAGATAGCACAGAGGAGAGGAGAAGAACGAAGTGGTCTGGGTCCCACTGGTGGGGAGAAATGGAGGGTGTATATGAATACCTCTTCAGTTCTTTGCAAAAGTCTCCCAACAAGGATACAGGCCAAGATGAGCCCCATTCACAGCACAGTGCTTGCCACCTGATGAATCTGCAGCACAGGAATGGTCTTAGTCAAAGGGCATGTGGGGCAGCTGCCCTGGGCCTCATTCTGGGGGGGTTGGTATTTTGAAAGCCCACAGCACCCTGCAACCAGTTGCTATCCTGAAGCTCCATCCTGATGCCACAGGTCAGCCATTGCTGACCTCCCCCCACCTGAAATTCAGGCAGCTCCTTGGGAAAGTGATCATTTGTAGGGTGATGTGAGGGCCCCTTACTGCTCAATAGCTGATCATCCTCCCCCCACCTCAGCTGCCTAAGTGATTCTGGAGCCCCAGGATCATTAAGACGGTCTCAATACAGCTGCAGGGACCAATGCACATTTCAGTGCTTTGCTGTTGGGTTGCTAACACTTGTTCTTGCTTGGTTCCTGCCGCACTGGAAGCTATTTAAATGGGGTTTTTTTACTTGTACATGCACTGTTGTAGGTGCTGTAGGCATGCAGTTATGTGAGTTGACACTAGACGCCCTTCCACTGTGCCCCCCAAGCACCAAGAATACAGAGCATCACTGCCCCAGACAAAGAGTTCCAACAATACACTGTGGCTAATAGCCACTGATGGACCTCTGCTCCATATGTTTATCCAATCCCCTCTTGAAGCTGTCTATGCTTGTAGCCGCCACCACCACCTCCTGTGGCAGTGATTTCCATGTGTTAATCACCTTTTGGTGAAGAAGTACTTCCTTTTATCCGTTCTAACCCAACTGCTCAGCAATTTCATTGAATGTCCACAAGTTCTCATATTGTGAGAAAGGGAGAAAAGTACTTCTTTCTCTACCTTCTCAATCCCATGCATGGTTAGCTCTCTATCTGTGATTCTCCTGTCTGCCATTCAGCATTCAAAGGCACAGAACTCTTGTTAGACTTTTTAGCCTCCAGCTTACATATTTTTGACTTCGCTCAGGAAGGATGACCCCAGAGCACAATACTTTATGCAGTAGCTCACAACTTTAATACCAGTAAAACACAAACTAGAATTTTTGCTCACAAGACTCTGCAGCTTAGAGGGCACATTGGATACCAGCTATCTATTGCATGAGCAATATGCCAGCAATTTGGGCTGCCCATCACCTGCATTGTAACCAATTCAATTTCAACAAACCTTTGAGTGTTTTCTTCTTCAAACCAAAGTCTGCTTTAAACCAGATCTGATTGGAAAAGCTTTGCAAACAATCACAGGCAACATTTCAAGAACCCAGAAATCTTCAAAGCTCTTCCTTATCTTTTCCTGTAACCATCTCTAGCAGATCAAGGAAGTAAAGCAGGCTGTTTTTCCAGATCCTCTGATCCTGCTTTATGGTTTTTAACTTGGGAGAAGTGATTGAGTGATCCAGCTAACATGATGCTTTTTTTCCCAAGTAAAAATTTTCACATTGGGTAAGAGTTAGCCTTCGTCTTCAGCTCGCACAAATCCCAGAGCAATATCCCCCCGTTCCTCATCCTGCAAGGATGCTGAGCCGAAGAGTCGAAGGATCATATTTCAATCCAAAGGAAGACGATAGGAATCCTGACAGCTAGAGTATATTTTTTTCCCCTTTTGGAATGTATTTCAGGAACAGGCTACCCAAAACCGGATATTATCTATCACCGGTACAACTTTGCTTCTTTAAGGTGGTCAAATCTGAAGTGGCCAGAGAAGAATATTGTTGGCTGAGTCACATTTTTGGACTGGCTTGATATTTATTTGTAAAGGGCAACCTGCTTTTGTACTGTTCACTGCACTGTGTTACGCTGCTTGTTGAATTACTGGCTAGTAGAATTTTCCTTGTTAGAGTGGGCTTTGTTATTTTACATATTGTTCTCAATTATTGATGTCTAAAACTTTAAAGTGTTGTTAAGTATTCTAGTATTTTGTTGCCCTGGGGCTTTTCTTGTATTTTATTGTCCCGAACCTACTGCTTGGAGGAGGGACAGGATAAAAAATATTCAGGATTTTTTTCTGCATTTCAAATGAAGGAAAACTGATTCTTAACATGGCTTGTTTGTTAAGATGGTTTCCCATTGATGGACTAAGCCTGTGAAGTGGCTTGGTTACAACTGTCTCTATGGCAGCAGCCACACTGCTAGAATAGACGCACAGCCTTTCGTCTGCGTGGATATTCTGCCTACTTGGTTGCTGATATCTGAAATGCTTTATCATCAGAGCTTGTCACATGTAGGATTTGGGGTGATGGGAAGCATTCGGTCATGCCAGCCTCCCCTGCGTTTCAAAGGGGGATAGTTGTAGCAGGAAATGCTTGTGATGTTTCTGAATGTGGTTGGGGTCTTAGAAGGGAGAATGGGATGCCAGAAGAGGAACCATCTGGGGGTAGGAGAATGAATGCTGAATGAATGCGATGATAGCCCAGCAGTGCAAGAAGGATGGCAGGGGGATGCTTTATGGAGAGGAAGGGTTAAATTCCAGAATAGGGATACATATGTGAGGAAAACTCCTAGAAGCAAGGTCACCCTGGTGCGAACCGTCATATTCTCATAATCTTTCCATTTTCAAACTATTTATTTAAACTTTTTTTTTTAAACGATGATCACCATAAATGGTAGAAAACTAGTGAGTGTGGTGGCTTTGGCATTTCAAGCAATACCTTTACAAGTATTAAACAAGTCATTTTTTTTTGTTATCCTAAAATATTTGTCATCATCGCGGATGGGGGTACACAGAAGTAGGTAAAGAATTTATAACCAGGCATCTGCCTCTTAAACCAGTTGAAAAGTGCACATCCCTAGCAGGTTCCATGGACTCCAGCAGTGCTTAGCAATAGTTTTGAGGACCAGACCTCAAGCCCTGATAGATGAACACATGAAGCTGCCTTATCCTGCATCAGACCATTAGTCCATCAAAGTCAATACTGTCCACTCACCCTGGCAGTGGCCCTCCAGGCTTTTAGGCAGAGGTCGTTCACATCACCTACTACCTGCTCCTTTTAATTGGAGATGCTGGGGATTGAACCTGCAGGAGCTCTTTCACTGAACCAAGGCCCCTCCCCATGCACTTTGAGGCATCTTTTGCAGAACATGAAGCAGCTTAACTATTTTTCTCTGGTTATATTTCTTTGAAAAATTTGCTCCCCTCAAGCTACTTTTCCTCAGAGGTGAGGAGAACAGTTGCAAAAAGGGACATTTTACAGTCCTCACCCCCCGCCATTCTCCCAGTCAAAACTTTCAAGGCTGTTTTAAAAAACAGAAAAAGATAACTATTGTGATTGGGCCAAAGTTATCACTCCTAGTTTGGCTGTCAAATTTATAACTTAAGAAAGATGGTTGCAGTTGCAAATAGAGTGAGGCTCAGATTCAGAACATCCATAGAAATCAAAAGGTAAGTGAAAGGTTTTGACTGACTTCAGGAATTTGAAATTGATTTTATATATTTTAGTCTCATTATTTAAAGCATTGAGGATTATCCTTTTTACTGTAAAATAAAAACAACTCTGTCTGAAAAAGAATCAGGTGGGTAGCTGATGGGCATGTTGGTCTGAAGCAGCAAAACCAAGTTTGAGTCCAGTGGCACCTTTAAGACCAGCAAAGTTTTACTCAAGAGAGAGAGAGTATGTATAAATGGGCAGTTTTCACAGTGGAAGGGTACCACAAGGCCCAGTACTGGATTTGGCACTTTTTAAACTTGTTCATTAATGATTTCAAGTTGGGAGTGAGCAGTGAAGGGGCTAACTTTGCAAATGACGTCGAGTTGTTCAGGGCAGTGAGAACCAGGGAGGATTGTGAGGTGCCTCAGAGCAATGTGTTGA
Organism: Heteronotia binoei; assembly: GCF_032191835.1. Classification (NCBI taxonomy): domain Eukaryota; kingdom Metazoa; phylum Chordata; class Lepidosauria; order Squamata; family Gekkonidae; genus Heteronotia; species Heteronotia binoei. The sequence continues at coordinate 8,434,865 of NC_083233.1, forward strand.
GGCTGGGCATCAGCGTGGCAAATGAGGTTCAATGTGGACAGGTGCAAAGTTATGCACATTTGAGCCAAAAATCCCAACTATAAATACACGTTGATGGGGTCTGACCAGGAGAGAGATCTTGGAGTCATGGTAGGAGTTACTGAAGATGGCAACTCGGTGTGCGACTGCAATAAAAAAGGCAAATGCTATGCTGGGGATTATTAGGAGTGGGATTGCAAACAAATCTTCCAGTATCACAATGCCTGTGTAAAGTTCTGTTCGCTGCCTCTTGAAAAAGATACTACAGCATTGGGAAAGGTGCAGAAAGGGCAACTAAAATGATTACGGGTTAGGGTTCTTTCTTATGAAGAAAGGTTAAAGAGGTTAAGTCTCTTTAGCTTGGAGGGATGACAATTGAGGGGTGACAGAACAGAAGTTTACAAGATTATACATGGAATAGAGAAGGCAGAGAAAGAAGTACTTTTTTTGGCCACTGTGTAACACAGTGTTGGACTGGATGGGCCACTGACCTGATCCAACATGGTTTCTGTTATGTTCTTATGATGTGTATCTGGCCATGAGTACCTGTTTGGTGTATTCTGCATGATCTAGTTGGAGCCGGTTTTGTTCTGCACCCAACCTGTTAATAAGCGATCTCCTACACTTCACAGCTCTTCCTTGGTCAGAGCTCTTGTAGTTGCCTGTGGAGGGGGGGGGAGTCCTCTCTATAGAGTTTTTACTCTGAATGCCAGAGTGTCCCCAGTGTGATGACATCACTTCCGGGTGATGTCATCGTGCCAGGCACATCATGCAATGATGGAGTGCTCTGTGCCAATGGGCTGGAGGCCCCAAAACCAGGGGAACTCCCACCCCTAGCAGGAGCTTGGCAGCCCTATACAGCAATAAGTTAAAAGAGAGAAAGAAGCGCTATCTACCCTTTTCTGTAAATCTGAAGTCCCCAACACGGTGCCTGGGGGCCATGTCTTTCCTCGTGCTTGCCAAGTGTTTTTAGCAAGTGGACAAGGCCAGGTTGGGCTTTTGCCTAGCAAGGCTTCTGATTGGCCATTGGAGATTTAACTGACTACAGATTTTTAAAAGGTGGCTTCAGCAGCAGTTGCCACCACAGCACAAGGATCTTTACTGCCTGACTGAGGGTAAGCTGCAGCAGCCATCGTACGGCAGGCTGTGCCTCCCGTGGCAGCCATTTTGTGACTGGTTTGACCTTTTTGGCTGTGCCCTCCACACTGTGTCAGAATTACATAGGTGTCTGCAGCCTCAACATGGTCGGATCCCTGCTATAAATTCTGGCATCCGTGGCAACCCTGCTGTAGGTTTTCACTTGAGAATCTAATGCTTTGATTTTGTGAAATGGTTTTGTGTTACAGTAACTGGGCATCTTGCAATAAGGGAGGTTGCTTTCAGACTGTAGTGTTACCATTTGGATATTAAGAGGAGACGGCAGTTGAATTAACCCTGCAGCCAGAATAAATAGGGAGTGGCTTTTGTCCTGTCTCTGATATGGTTGCCAGCTCTAAGTCGGGAAATACCTGGAGATGTTGGGGATGGATCCTGGAAATAGTGGGGTTTGGGGAGGGGAGGGACCTCAGTAGGGTATAATGCCATAGAGTCCACTCTCCAAAGCAGCCGTTTTCGTTAGGGGAACTGATTTGGGTCATTGCTTGGAGCTCAATTGTAATAGCAGGAGATTTCCAGTTGCCACCTGGAGGCTGGCAACCCTAGATGGGGCAGCTTCCGAGGCATGGACGTGGGATGGTTGGGAGACGCAGACAATGCTGCAGTTTGCCAGGGAGGATCTGTTCTTCATCTTTATGGCTCTCCTGTGTCTCTTAACAAATGCTCTTCAGAATGCTGAGGCAGGATTCCCAGGAGGGAGAAGAAGAGAATGAGAAGGGTGCTCAAGGACTCCCCCCTGAGCAGATGCTTCAGGGAAGTCCCTGAAGAGTCAGATTTCGGTTTGGTGAACCTGGACCTTGCAAAAAATGCTTTGATTTGAAATCAGAGTGTAAAAACTTGTGGAGACACAGCTTCTGGGTATATAAGTGAATACATCAACAATTATTTAGAAGATACTTGTACCATAAGAAGAATTTTAAAAACCACCCATATTGACATTATTTTAAAGAGCTATAGGCTCTTTCATAGGCACGAAAATGTGGTTTAATTAAAATACGTCTGAATGCAGGTTAGTCTGTGCCCATCAATCCACGATCGGAAACCATGCTTTGTTGGTGGTTCGTATAGGGTTGCTTAAAGGCACAGATGAAATGTCCCGTGTCTTTAATAGCGGTTGAATGTGTGGACAATGGACAGAAGAAGATTTTTGCAGTATGCAAATAAATAGCATCAGCTGGTAAATAGCAGTCCGTTCAGACCCCATTAAAGGGACAGGACATTTTTTCCCTCTCCAAGTAATTGGCATGGTTTGGATCCTGTAGATCTGTTCTGCAGCTTGAAGGGCTTTCTTCCTTCAAGGAGCGTTGCATCAGGAAAAGGATCTTTCCGCTGAAGGAAAAAGATCCTTCCACCTGAGGGGCCCCCAACATATGCAAGGGGCTGCCACAGTACCTGCCAACATCTTTTCTGGCACCTGCCGAGTGTTTTTACAAAGTGGGCAGGGCCAAGTGGGGCTTTTGCTCAGCATAGCTTCTGCTTGGCTGTTCAGATTTTTAAAATGTTGCTTTGGCAGTATCTGCCACCACAGCACAAGGATCTTCACTGTGTAACTGAAGGGAAGCTGTGGCAAGCATTTCATAGCTGGCTCTACCTCCTGCGGTAGCCATATTGTGGCTGTGCCCATCATGTTTCTTCAGAATGTCAGCAACGCCCACAGGCTGAGGTAGGTTGAGGGTAGGGTTGCCAAGTCCAATTCAAGAAATATCTGGGGACTTTGGGGGCGGAGCCAGGAGACATTAGGGGTGGAGCCAGGAACAAGGGTGTGACAAGCATCATTGAACTTTAAGAGAGTTCTGCCCATCACATTTAAAGGGACAGCACACCTTTTTAAATGCCTTCCTTCCATAGGAAATAATGAAGGATGGGGGCACCTTCTTTTGGGGCTCATAGAATTGGACCCCTTGGTCCAATCTTTTTGAAACTTGGGGGGTATTTTGGGGAGAGGCACTAGATGCTATACTGAAAATTTGGTGCCTCTACCTCAAAAAACAACCCCCCCAGAGCCCCTGATACCCGCAGATCGATTCCCCATCATTCCCTATGGGAATCGTTCATGGAGGTGCATGATGGCTCTGGGGGCGGGGCTTCCCCCGCTGGCCAGCTGGCTGGGGGAGGGGGGAAGCCTGTAAAACCGGGGGATCCCCCTCTGGGATCTGGGGATTGGGAAGCCTAGCTTGTATCCTGGCACCGCCTTCACATACTCCCCAGCTACAGTGAAACACAGCCAGACTGAAGGTGATTAAACAACTTTCATTGAGGCAAATCCAGATCTGATCATCTATGAGCCAAATCTTGTTTGCACAAGCTAGTTAAACCATAGTTTTGTGTTAACCAAGCCATAGTGTAGAACGTGGTGCTGGATGAGCATGTTTGTTTCATGGCTTCAGGTTTGTCCAGTCAGCTAGGTGTGCAGTGGTGTGGGTGCCACATTTTTTTTAAAAAACCCATATTCTGCAAAAAAGTATGGATTCTGCAACCTGTATACAAACAGAGGAAATGTGCAGAATGTCCTTATTTGTCATGATCCTGGTTTTTTGCCAGTTGTGAAGAAGAGGAGACAGGATCTGTGGAGGATGCTGAAGGTCCACTGTCAGTCCATGGAAGTCTGTGTAGCCACTCCCTTGGATTCTGAGATTTTCTCACTGACTTGCATACATAACTTCGCAGGCCACTGCTCTCCTTTTAAAACGAAACCCGGGAAATGGAATTCTGTGTCATGTACCATGATCTGCGTTTGATCTGTGCTTCTACAGAATAGTAGCAGGTGTCCAGCCCTGATTCAATATCTCTGGTTTAATGCATTTCCTTGTCACAGCAAAAAAAAGCCCTGTCTTGTAGGAGGAATCAAAATATGCTGCAAAGAACAGATGACTGAAATTGCCAAGTGTACACACTCTTTACTCTCGAATCAAACAAAGTGTGTATGTAGAGGGGTGTGTGTCTAAAAGTGAGCCCAGGGATCCACTCTGACTGTGATCCTTTTTCCCTGCCCCAAACCACTCCAGCTTAGTGCGGACAAGAGCCTGTTGGTCTCAGTGCTAACCCCTGTCATAGAATGCCCTTGCCAAAGAATATTCCACAATTCCACCTTTGCTAACAGACTCACAGTTGTCTGTACCATTCAACAGGCTGTTGTGATGGCAGGGTCTCTCGCAGACAATTTTGACAGCTGCTTTGTCTGTGGTGGAGCTCCATGTCCTCACGGGGTTTGCAGTATTCTTCATTAAAGGAAACAGTCTTACTGGGATGCCACAACCTGCTGAATGTTCCCATTGTGCTGCAAGCCATTCATTGGGAGGGGAGGCAGAGGCGGTGGCGGTGGAAACAAAGGACCGGTCATCTCTGAATGAGTCTGTGGGTCAGGAATTGGGATGGGACTCATTGAACCTGAGTCACTTTGGATGGAACTTAGGCTCCCACCGTCAAAATTTGTCATTTTCTTCTTCATTAATTTCCGTTCTTTGGCTCTGCGGTTCTGGAACCAGATTTTTACCTGGAGAGCATGCAAATAACAAAACTGTTTCCAATGCTAGCCACCAAACATAATCCGTATATTAGCTAAACCTTACTCAATAGGAAATGATAAACGCATCCTGCTAAGTTACTTTCTGGGTGGATTTCAGAATGCCTTTTTGGCACTAACCGAGGTTCTCGTAGTGGCAAATTAAGGTGAAATCATGAGGGGTGGATTCTTGCTTCACAGTAAAGCTTTCCAAAACTGGCTGCCTTTAGGTGAGGCCGGGGGTGGGAGGCATGAAAATTTTGCTCACAGCATGTGTGATATGACCACGTAAGCAAGCAGCGCAACCTTCAAAGCCTCATTTCAATCACTAAGGCCTAGGGTTGCCGGCAGCTGGTGGGGGACTTTTATCGCATGCACAGCTCTGTCATGTTTGCTGTGGCATGCAGCGTGATGACATCACCCAGTAGTGATGTATCGTGCCGGGCAAGTTGCGTGGGGACATGCTAGGAATTTAGGGAAAACTCTATGGTTTTGTGCGGGGATGCTCTAGCAATTTGGGGGGAAACTCTATGGCACCACAGAGAAGCACTCATCTTAGAGAAAGCTGTGCTTAACATCCTTTAAACAGCATTAAAAATATTTTCTTAATCTGCATCCCATCTCTCTCCCCCATAAAGACTGGGTAAGTGTTCCACTGTTCTCCTTTTCTCCATTTTTATCCTCACAACAACCCTGCGAAGCAGGTTAGGTTGAGAGTGCGTGACTGGCACAAGGTCACCCAACACGCTTTCATGGCACAGTGAGGATTCAAACCTGGATCAATTTAGCAGATACTCAAACCAGCATACAGATTAAAACAGTACATCGCAAGCATTCAACAGCAAATAAAACCAAATGCAAATACCTCAAATTGCCTGTATGGGAAGACTGGTCAGCCGGTAGCAGAAAGCATAGTCTTGGTGAAATGTTCCTAAGAATAGCCACTTATGTTTATATGCACATAAATTTGACCCAATGAAGTATTACTTTGTGTTAGTGGAAGGTATCATGAAGTTACCGCCAAATTATGGTGACCTCATAGGGTTGCCAGACGCCTTGGGGGAGGGGAGGCTCCCCCTGCCAATGGGCCCTTGCCCCAAGCCACCAGTAAGCTGGCCAGGAGGGGACTTACCGGGAGGAGGATCCAGGCCATGTTGCTGGCTTCACATAGGTAGTGACATCATCAAGCCAGTTCCTCTGGTATTTGGGCAAAAACTCAACAGCAGAAGCTGATTTTACTATAGAGTTTTTGTCCAAGTACCAGAGCATCTCCTGTAAGTCGCTGGCATAATGGCATTGCTTCTTTTGTGTGATGCTGCCAGCAAAGTGGCCTGGGCCATTCTCCTGATAAATCCCCACCATCCCTCGCTGGTTGACCTCATAGGTTTCTCAGTGCAAGAGACAAACAGAGGTAGCTTGCCATTCATTGCCTGCTTCTGTAGCAATCCTTGGTGGTCTCCCATCCAAATACTAAACAGGACTGACCCTGCTTAAGCTTCTGCACTCTGATTAGATCCAGCTAGCTTGGGTCATCCAGGTCTGGGCTAACGCATTACTTCACCTGTCGGACAGGAAATCTGGCGTGTGTAATCCATACTCTACCTGTCTCTCAGAAAGTCTTAAGTTTGCGGCAAGCTCAGACTTCCTCCTGATCGTTATGTATCTGTTGTAATGAAATTCTTTCTCCAGTTCTAGTCTCTGATGGTCTGTGTAAACTACACGGTACTTCTCTCTTGTTCTTGTTTTACCTGTTGGAAAAGACAAACAGAAATATAAGCCTGCACAGGTACTTTTCACCTGAGGATTTGGTGCTTCACTGGTTTCTCGTTTATACCTGTACACAGTGGTCATTTTGTAGAAAAATAGGTGGTGGAGCTCATCCAGGGATTGTTATGCAGCTGCACATAGTATTCAATGGACAGGGAGGTGGAACTCTCAGAAGGAGGAGGAGGAACTCTCAGAAAGGTGCAAAAGCTGCGCTCCTGTGTGCTCCCACTGAATCGGAGGCCTGCTTGTACACGCGTTGAGTCGGTAGAACATGCCTTTTTGTTGGAAATTATCAGAGTACCCATTCAGACCTAGCCTTGCTTTCGCACCAGTTGTAATGAAGTAGTAGTAGTAGTAATGATAATGATGATTTTATCTGTTTATTCATTTATAGATGCCTCACTGAGACTTAGGATGGATTATGAAATATTTTCAAAACCTTATTCTCAGACTGCATAGAATGTCCAGTAAACAGTGTGGTAGGACTAGGATTAAAGAATTGGGAGCAAAGCAGCAAAACAATAATTTAAAAAAAGGAAAGACCTCAATGGTCTTAAAGGTGCTTTCTTTGTACTTCTCCCCTGGGATCCAGGGAATGGGGCAAAGGAAGCTGTGTCTCTTCCCTTCCTTCCCCAGGGGACTGTGTGTGTGGGGGGAGGAAGCCTCAGCCACTAGAAGGAAAAGAGACTTGGCTCAGTAGCTCTGCTGTGCAATTGAGAAAGCCTGGGAAAACAAGCTCTGCCTTCCCCCCTTCCTCTCCAACGGAGGGACCCTCAGCCAATTGAGAAAACAGGTTTTGCTCTGTAGCTCTGCTGTGCGATTGAGCAAGCCTTGCAAAGCAAGCTGATAGGGAGAAGGAGGCAGATGACAGCCAGTTGCTCGGGGGGGGGGGCGGGCGGCGGCTGATAGGAGCCCTCTAGGGGCGTGATTCAGCCCTTGGGCCGCATGTTTGACACCCCTGCCCTAAACACTACACTAGGCTATGAAAACATCCCTTATGAAAGTGGCTTAAACTGTTACATTCAGGGGGTTGCTGTGTTGGTCTGAAGCAGCAGAACAAACTTTTGAGTCCAGTGGCGCCTTTAAGAGCAATCACGTTTTATTCAAGGTACATGCTTTTGTATGCATGTACATGAAAACTTATACCTTGAAATGCCTCGCCACTCTCTTCCATGACACCTGCAGTGTGCCACCACCAGTGTAGAGGCTGCATCCGGCTGGGCACCCTCCTCTGGCTTTGCCTGGGGGGGGCAGAAGGGTGCGGGCAGCAGTGTGGGCACCATGGAGGAGGGTGGCAGGGGGCGGAGCTTTGCCTAGGGCAGAAGAATAGGCATGTGAGGGTCTTCCTGACCTCCTTGTGCAAGCTGTTCCAAAAGGACAGTTGTGGCCCCAGAGCAGGTCCAGTTAACCTTGCTTGGAGTAACAAAGCACCAGACAGGTTGGGAGACCGTAGCCTGGGCTTCAGTTGTGCACTGCAATGGACACTGAGATACCACTGTTACCCTTCCTGGGGGAGGCATTCCATTTTAAATCTTCTTTTTAGCTAGCAGAAAATTCCTTGGGATGAAAAAAATTATGCTGCAGTAGTCTCGTATTTACTTTCTGAACGGAGTTTGCTTTAATTTAATCGGGGAGGGACGGTGGCTCAGTGGTAGAGCATCTGCTTGGGAAGCAGAAGGTCCCAGGTTCAATCCCTGGCATCTCCAAAAGAGGGTCCAGGCAAATAGGTGTGAAAAACCTCAGCTTGAGACCCTGGAGAGCCGCTGCCAGTCTGAGAAGACAATACTGACTTTGATGGACCCAGGGTCTGATTCAGTATAAGGCAGCTTCATATGTTCATATGTTCAATTGTGTAGTTTGTGTGCTTGACCTAGGCAAGCCAGGCACTCTGAAGTCATTTGGAGTTCAAATGGAGAATGCGAACCCCACATGGGAGCTCTCTCATAAGTATCGAGAGTACTTTAAAAGTGCTTTGTTTGTAAACACTGACTTCAGTTAATTGGAAAGAACTAACAAGATTGGAGAAGAAAGATGCTGAGGGAAAACAGTGCTTATCTCAGGTGTTTCTTGAGTAATGTCGATTTGTTGCAAAGTGCTGAGAAAACTTTCTTTCTGTAGCTTACACTGAATGCAGTGAAGAATTCTGTGGCTTACATGTTTAAAGTCACATTCGATCGGAGAAAAATGAAAACACCCTCCTCCCCAATTAATGTTTGAGGTAAAGAACTGAATAAATGACTGCAACAGTAACTGAAGTGGGCGGGGGGGGGGTGGTTGTATTATTTACTATTGCTCTGGCAAACTATAATTCTGATGTTCCAAGTAAAGCACATAGAATGTAAATCTTTCACCCCGAGTTAAATGATTTAGCCAAACAGAAAACCAAGAATCATCTTGTGATCCACAGCTAAAGTTGCCAACCTTCAGGTGACACCTGGAGATCTCCCTCTATTACAGTTTATCTCCAGGTGACCAAGATCAGTTCCCCTGGAGAAAAATGGCTGTTCTGAAGGGTGGACTCTCTGATATTGTGCCCTGTTGAGGTCCCTCCTTCTCCAAACCACACCCTTCCCAGGTTCCACCCTCAAGTACTTCTCAGCCCACAGCTGGCAACCCTATCTACCACTGACTCATCATGTTGGGCATCTTAAGAGGAGCTTGATAAACCTAGTGCCTTTGCTGAGGAAACAGGGGTGGGGTAGAATTGGGTCAGGCACCTCCTAACTGGATTTGCCTTGGAGGGTTAGGATTGTCCCATAAAAGATCACTTTAATTCTAGAGCTCTTATTTGTTACAGGCCCTTTTTAGAGGCATGCAAGGCTAGGTTTTATGCACTGATAGGAGTACAACAAATGGAGAAAATGCACCCTTTAATAGAAAGGCATGATTCTATCCTATCTTTAAGTCTTCCTTCCTTCATGGGAACCAGATCGCTCACCTGGTATTTGACCCTTGTTACACCAGCTCTATTAGGATACTTCTGTTGTTTTAACAGTCTGAGCCTCAGTTTGTAGAGGGGGGAAGGAGAGGGCTTTCCCATTGGCCATAAAATTCACAGAGCATTTCTTCTGAAGGCCATAAAAGCAACAAGAAGGCCTCTTTATTTGCTGTGAAAATTGTCACCCTTTCCGGCAATATAACCACTAAAGAAAAGGAGAAGAAGGAAGAGACGGGGATGCATATCAAAGCCGGAAGAAATGTTAAAAGGGGGGGGGGGGTCTGGCACTTGAGATGGTAGATAGGCCTCTGAACTGAAGACAATGGAACAAGGGAGTTATTAGGGGGGCTTAGACCTCACAACTAGTTTACAAAGCAAAATAATTTGCATTCAACTGGCCCTCAGTTCTCTTGGTTTTTCTTGCTGGAGGGATGCTTCTGTTTTACATCAGTTCACATCTTCCTCTGAACTGGTCTGCATCTGTGGGTTGCATGGGGGCACTGTAATGTGAGATCTGCAGAAGGTCATCTCCAGCTCCTCCAGTTGTGGGAGATGCCAATTCCCCATCCACATTGGGGTTACAGGAGAGATTAAGAAGAGATTCAGGGTTATCAGAAAGCAGGTGGGGGGAAAATGTCTGCTGGACACTCCATTAGTCCCTATGGAGAACGATTCCCATAGGGTATAATGGAAAATTGATCTGTGGGTATCTGGGGCTCTGGGGGGGCTGTTTTTTGAGGTAGAGGCACCAAATCTTCTGCATAGCATCTGGTGACTCTCCTCAAGATACCCCCCAAGTTTCAAAAAGATTGGACCAGGGGGACCAATTCTATGAGCTCAAAAAAAGTGCCCCTATGCTTCATTATCCCAAATGGAGGGAAGACATTTAAAAGGAGTGTGGTCCCTTTAAATGTGATGGCAAGCACTCTCTTTGGAGTTCAGTTGTGCTTGCCACACCCTTGCCCCTGGCTCCACCATCAGACTTGGCAACTCTATCTTAATTACTCTTTGTTTGAAACAAACTGCTCCAAAGCAGAAGATAAGTTCTGATCAAAATCCAGGTGGGTACTAGGAGTTTATGTATTCAGAGTTCCCAGCATTTTTTTTTAAAAAAAACCTCAGTTCACAGAGGTCCTCCAGGGTCATTCAACTGACAATTTAATTTTCAAAAAATTTCTGGGAACTCCAGCCATGCAAGTGCCAGTAAATGTCTACTTTGGCCTAACTAGTTTGATGCTTGAAGCCCAAGTAATGGTGAAAAGTAAGAGGATGTTCAAATTAAGGCTTATTTGTAGTGGCAACTCAGGTTCAACAATTTAGTCTTCCTTCCCACTGAAACAAAAGCATTCCTTACTGCCTTTTTAGTCCTTTAACCTTCAGGGTCTTGGCCTTTCTCTTTTCTGTCCCCTCCCCACTTCATGTTTTAGATTGGTGTTCCTTCCTCCCCTTGGAGTTTACAGCTGTTTTGCTGATATGATTTTACAAAGGTTCAGGTGAATAGCTGTGTTGGTCTGAAGACCAAAGAAGTTTAATTCTGGTTATAAACTTCCATGTGCATACACACAACAGTGGCACTGGAATCAAACTTTGTTCTGATGCTTTGGACCAACATGGCTACCTGCCCCAAATCTGTCTGAAGAAGGGTGCATGCATACAAAAGCTTATACCCAGAATTAAAGGCAGGACTCAAATTTTGTTACACTTTACAAAATTCTTCACAAAGTTACTTGGATAAATTGTTAGGGACTGTGGTCCATACTATGTATTGTTGTTGTCAGCCCCGTAGCCAGGATTTGAAGAATTGGGGGGCCCTGATTTTTTTTCAGGGCACACATAGTGGCCCCAACTAGGGTTGCCAAGTCCAATTCAAGAAATATCTGGGGACTTTGGGGGTGGAGCCAGGAGACTTTGGGGGTGGAGCCAGGAGACATTGGGGCAGAGCCAGGAACAAGAGTGTGACAAGCATAATTGAACTCCAAGAGAGTTTTGGCCATCACATTTAAAGGGACAGCACACCTTTTTAAATGTCTTCCTTCCATAGGAAATAATGAAGGATAAGGGCACCTTCTTTAGGGGCTCATAGAATTGGACCCCCTGGTCCAATCGTTTTGAAATTTGGGGGATACTTTGGGGAGAGGCACTAGATACTATATTGAAAATTTGGTGCCTCTACCTCAAAAAACAGCTCCCCCAGAGCCCCCGAAACCTCCAGATCAATTCCCCATTATACCCTATGAGAAGACGTTTCCCTCTCCCCCCCCCCCCCGTTTTTGGCCAATCTGATGCAGGGGACTCTGTACTCACGAGTTGCTGCCAGCTTCTCACAGCAACACAGGCACACCAGCTGGGCACTTTATGGCATGGAATAGGAAGCCGGCAGAACTCCCTCACCTCCGGAGGTGCAAAGGCACATGGTCCTTTGGAGGCGTGGCTGGGCTCCCCTCCCTTCACCGGCCAGCTGACTGGGGGCGGGAAGCAGCCTGAGAAAATGGAAGAGCTCTGGCTGCTGCGATGGGGGCTGGGTGGGAAGGGCTGCCGTTCTCCCCCTCCCCCCGCTTTCGCTTTTATGGCCAGCGGGGGGAGGAGGCTCCAAATCGGGGGTCTCCAGGCCTAGCGGGGGATTTGGGAACCCTAGCCCCAACCTCCATGGCCTTCTCTCCTATCACCGCTGAGGAGGAAAGCTGCCAGCTTGCTGCCATACAGCCTCCCCCCAACCCACAGCTGCCCCAAGGTGATCTCTTTCCACCCCTCTTCCAACAGCTCTGGTGGGGAGCCACTCAGAGGTTTAGATACATGCCGCACGGTCTCCTGCCCTTACCTGTAGCATGATCCAGCTAGGCAAGCCTGGCGGGACAAGGGGGAGGTAGAAGGCGCCATCAAGTTGCAGCTGACTTCTGGGGCTATAAGACCTCCAATTCGGATTTCTTACTGTCAGAGGGCAAGCCGAGGCTGCCCAAGCGCAGCTCCCACCCTTGCTTGGGTGGCCAGTGAGACCAGGCCAGAAAACCCCTGCAGGCGAACATCACTGCTCCACTGATCCCCAGCCCCAGACTGCAGCCGGGACCTCCACTTGTGTGCGCCAGCCTACCCTACCCTGCCCTGTCTGGCAGAGAAAGCCTGCAATGGAGCCATCGGCTCTCTACCCCCGCCGCCCCACTTGAGGGCCAGAACGGCCTCTTCTTACAGGCGCCCTCTAGCCCAACGTCAGCCCAACGTGGAGCTTAATTTTCAGTCCTGGGCGCTGAAAGTGCCCCGTTGTTCCTGCTTGCTGAGGGGTCAGAGAATTCTTCCGGCCCCTAAGCAAGCAGAAGCAACTGTGTGTGACGACGGCAGAATGGAGAAGGATGCAGCCGAGGCACTGGAGGCTGGTTAGGGGCCCCAAGTCAGGGGGCCCTGCCTAGGCTGTGCCCCCACAGGCCCGCTTGTAGTTCGACTCTTTGAGACCCCATGGACAAAGTCATGCCAGGCCCTGCTGTCTTCCACCATCCTCCAAATTCTGCTCAAATTCGTGTTTGTTACATTAGTAACGCTTCCAGCCATCTCATTTTTTGCCGTCCCCTTCTTCTTTTGCCTTCTGTCTTTCGCAGCATCAGGATCTTCTCTAGTGAGTGCTCCCTTCTCATTTGGTGACCAAATTATCTGAGCTTCAGCTTCAGCATCTGACCTTCCAGTGAACAGTCTGGGTTGATTGCCCTTAGGACTGACTGATTTCATCTTCTGGCGGTCCAAGGGACTCTCAAGAGTCTTTTCCAGCACCACATCTCAGAAGCATCTATACTATGTATAGTTTGTTGTAAACTGGATCCCACTGTGTAATCCTACATCATTTAATGCGTCATGTTAACACTTACGCTTTGCTTCAACTCTGTTTTTAGATTTCTGGTTGGTTCTACAACCCAAATCCTATTTCACTGTGTATTGAATGTCACATCCTGTTGATCATCTTGACTCCCTCAGTGTAATCCTCCTTGAGTCCCAATGAGAAAGGTGGGCTACAAACAACTTAAATAAATACAGTGTTTGTACTGTGCAAATCTACAAACTGTAGGTTTGGTTTCTGATTTCTGACTGGGGAGGTGCTCCTGGGTAAGCCCCACTGAAATAGACAAGAGCTACACCAGAAGGGCATTGTGCAGGGACGAGTTCTGGCTGCAGGACTCTCTCTAAAGTCATTGGCGCGTGTCTGAATGAAGAGGAAGGGAGCGTAATGGGTGTGTGTGTTTTCCTTTGGTGGCCCCTCCAAATGAAAAGCAGCTACATCCCAAGGTTTCATTATCCTTAACCAAATGGAAATTTTGTGTTCCTTTATCTCTAATATTCTGAATGGCTAACTTTGGCCGTTTTCCCACTGACCTTACTCCGGAGCGACGTCCCTCTTCACCGTGCAGCATCTGCGTGGATTTCCCACCAACTGCTGCGCATGACCAGGAAGAGCCACGGCTTTTGCGTTGCAGATGTAAACTGGTTTTTAGCGGTTTACATCTGCGACACAAAAGCCGCGGCACTTCCTGGTTGTGCATAGCAGTTGGTGGGAAATCCACGTAGACGCTGCGCGGTGAAGAGGGATGTCGCTCCGGAGTAAGGTCAGTGGGAAAACAGCCTTTGTCTCCTGTATCTTATTAACAGAAGAAACAGTTAGAGAAAGAGTTAGGAAAGCTAAAGCTCAGTATGAGCTTAGGGTGGCCAAAGATGCTAAAAACAACAAAAAAGGGTTATTTTCTTATGTTCAGAGTAAGAAAAAGACCAGGAACATGACAGGCCCATTGCGAGGGCAGGAAAGTGAAATTATTAGAGGTAACAGAGAGGGCAGAATTGCTCAATTCCTACTTTTCCTCAGTCATCTCTTCTGAGGGAAACGGTGTTCAACATGGCAAAAACAGAACATATAATGAGGGTATGGCGTTCCAACCTAGGATCAGCATAGGGGTAGTACATAAACACCTAGTTTCTTTAAATGAAACTAACTCCTCAGGGCCAGATGAACTGCTCCCAAGAGTACTAAAAGAGTTTGCGGATGTAATTTCTGAGCCTCTGGCCATTATTTTTGAGAATTCCTGGTGAACAGAAGAGGTTCCAGAAGATTGGAGGCTGGCAAATGTTGTCGCCATCTTCAAGAAGGGGGAAAAGGAGGATCCAGGTAACTACCAACCCATCAGCTTGATGTCTATACCTGGAAAAGTTTTAGAACGAATCATCAGTCAGTCCTGGAACATTTAGAGAGGATGGCTATGATTACTAAAAGGGGTTGCAAATGCAGTAGAAGACAGAAGTAGGATCCAGGATGATCTTGACAGGCTGGAAAACTCGGCTGAAACCAATAAAATGAATTTTAACAGGGATAAATGTAAAGTTCTGCATTTAGGTAAGTTCCATGCATAGTTATAGGATAGGGGAGACTTGTCTTAGCAGTAGTATGTGCGAAAAGGATCTAGGGGTCTTAGTGGACCATATGCTGAACACTAGTCAACAGTGTTATGCGGTGGCTAAAAAGGCTGGAAATACAATATTGGGCTGTATTAACAGAAGTATAGTGTCCAGATCACATGAAATGATGGTATTGCTTTACTCTGCTCTGGTAAGACCAGGGCATATTAGGCCACACATCCCTGATGTAGCCAATCCTCCAAGAGATTATAGTAGACCCTGTAAGAAGAGCCCTGTACTGGAGTATTGTGTTCAGTTTTGGGCACCACATTTTAAGAAGGATATAGACAAGCTGGAACGGGTCCAGAGATGGGTGACAGAGATGGTGAGGGGGTCTGGAGACCAAGTCCTATGAGGAAAGGTAAAGGAGCTGGGGATGTTTAGCCTGGAGAGGAGGTGGCTGAGAAGTGATATGATCACCATCTTCAAGTACTTGAAGGGCTGTCATATAGAGGATGGTGCAGAATTGTTTTCTGTGGCCCTCGGGAGGTGGTGGGTTCTCCTTCTTTGGAGATTTTCAAACAGAGGCTGGATGGCCATCTGACAGCAATGCAGATCCTGTGAATTTAGGGTGGGAGCGGTATTTGTGAATTTCCTGCATTGTGCATGGGGTTGGACTAGATGACCCTGGAGGTACCTTCTATGATTCTATGATTCCTACAAAGAAAGATTGAAAGAGCTGGGCATGTTTAGCTTGAAGAGGAGGTGGCTGAGAGGTGATATGATCACCATCTTCAAGTACTTGAAGGGCTGTCATATAGAGGATGGGGCAGAATTGTTTTCTGTGGCCCTCAGGAAGCAGTGGGCTCTCCTTCTTTGGAGGTTTTCAAACAGAGGCTGGATGGCCATCTGACAACAATGCAGATCCTGTGAATTTGGGGAGGGGGGCAGTATTTGTGAATTTCCTGCATTGTGCATGGGGTTGGACTAGATGACCCTGGAGGTCCCTTCTAACTCTATGATTCCTACAAAGAAAGATTGAAGGTGCTGGGCATGTTTAGCTTGGAGAGGAGGTGGCTGAGAGGTGATATGATCGTCATCTTCAAGTACTTGAAGGGCTGTCCTATAGAGGATGGGGCAGAATTGTTTTCTGTGGCCCTCGGGAGGTGGTGGGCTCTCCTTCTTTGGAGGTTTTCAAACAGAGGCTGGATGGCCATCTGACAACAATGCAGATCCTGTGAATTTGGGGAGGGGGGGCGGTATTTGTGAAGTTCCTGCATTGTGCAGGGGGTTGGACTAGATGACCCTGAAGATCCCTTCTAACTCTGTGATTCTAAGAACAATGTTTTTTTTAAAAAAAAAATTCAGCATGGTGTAGTGGTTAAAGTGTAGGGTTTAGGAGACCTGGGTTTGAATCCCAACCCAGTCACATTCTCTCAGACAATTCTCAGGATTGTTGTGAGGACAAACCAAAGTAGACGAGAAGGATGTAAGCTGCATCGGGTCTCCACTGGAATAGAAAAGTTGAATATAAATAAAGTAAATAAAATACATAAAATTGTGTTCCTGTATCTGTAATGTTCTGAACATCCCACGTTGTCTTCCTTATCACCACCACCACCATCATCATCTTTAAAAGAGTTCAGGGCTGTGCAAAATGTGCCATTTGTCACCAGTTCTTCCCTCTAATTTTTCCATGTCCTAGCCTTGGGCCTTACTTCATCACCAGTGAAAGAGCAAGGTAATACGAACTCTAGGGCAATATCGTTATTTTAGCAGCACACTGTTTAAACAGTTCATATCTCCTTTACGCCAAGCCCAGAAGAGCGGCCGCGGTATCATTGTCCTCATCTGGCAAGCTGAGTCCTGAGAGGGAAAGGCTTACCAAAGGCCATCAGGAAAGACCAGTTCTTGAACTAAATAGCCTCAATTCTACAGCACGGATATGGAATCCAGTGATCCCCTTAAGCTAGGGATGCCCTCCCTTTGACATTAGGGCCTGTTTCTCCTTGAATCTATCCGGGAAATGGAAACCCAGCTCACTTGGCTGTGCTTGAATAAATCGCTTCTGTAGTCAGTGATCTGCCAGGATTGCCAAAGCACTGAGCAGTGTGGTTAGCCTTCCCTCCCTCCCTCCCTCCCTCAGAAATGATCCCCAGATGATGCAGTGCAGGGTGGGGAAGACTTCTCATGGTGATCTTGTATAGGCAAAGATGGGGATTCAGCAGACGAGTTCCCTTCTCCTATGAAGCTGGAGCCCCATTTTGCTTGCAGAAGGTGCATTATTGGTGTTAAGTCTTCTTCATGTGTGTATCAAGTGCATTAACGTATTGGTTTGGATCTCTAACCCGCCCAATTCAGAGGTTCAGAAACCAGAATTTAAGACAGCAAGGGAACAGTTCAGTCATTGCCCTTCCGTGTCCCCCTCACCCTACAGATGCTCCCGCTGCCTTATGAGGTGGTTCTGAAAACCTTCTCATCCCCGTGCTATAGAACAGTGTGTGTTCACACAAAAGCTCAGACCCTGAATAAAACTTTTTTGGTCTTAAAGGTGCCTGATTGAATGGAAACTTTGTTTTCCTCTCCTCTCCAGTCACAGTTTTAAGCACTACTTGAAGGAGCTGCTGCAGAATGCCAGTCTTTCCCCTCCCTACAGTAACAGTTAGGATATTTCCTGAAATGGGGGTTGTGAGCTTCCCACCTTCAAAAACAGAACTTATAGGAGGGTATGAAGTTCCAACCTAGGATCAGTGTAGGGGGTAGTACATAAACATCTCGTTTCTTTAAATGAAACTAAGTCCTCAGGGCCAGATGAACTGCACCCAAGGGTTCTAAAAGAGCTTGTGGATGTAATTTCTGAGTCTCTGGCTATTATTTTTGAAGTTTCTTGGAGTACAGGAGAGGTGCCGGAAGATTGGAGGCAGGCGAATGTTGGCCCCATCTTCAAGAAGGGGAAAAAGGAGGATCTGGGTGACTACCGACCCGTCAGCTTGACATCTATCACTGGAAAAGTTTTAGAACAAATCATCAAACAGTCAGTCCTGGAACATTTAGAAAGGATGTCTGTGATTACTAAGAGCCAGCATGGTTTTCTCAAGAACAAGTCATGTCAGACTAACCTGATCTCTTTTTTTGAGAAAGTGACTACCTTGCTGGATCAGGGGAGTGCTGTAGACATTGTTTATCTTGGTTTCAGTAATGCTTTTGATAAGGTTCCACATGCTATACTTGTTGACAAATTGGTAAAATGTGGTTTGGATCCTGTTACCATCAGGTGGATCTGTAACTGGTTGACAGATCGCACTCAAGGAGTGCTTGTGAATGGTTCCTCATCCTCTTGAAGAGGAGTGACAAGTGGAGTGCCTCAAGGATCTGTCCTGGGTCCTATTTTGTTCAACATCTTAATAAATGTTTTGAATGAAGGAATAGAGGGAATGCTTACTAAGTTTGCAGATGATGCTAAATTGGGAGGGGTTGCAAATACAGTAGAAGACATAAACAGGATACAGGATGACCTTGTCAGGCTGGAAAACTGGGCTAAACCCAATAAAATGAATTTTAACAGGGATAAATGTAAAGTTATGTATTTAGGTAGGAAAAATTAAATGCATTGTTATCGGATGGGGGAGACTTGTCTTAGCAGTAGTATGTGCAAAATGGATCTAGGGGTCTTAGTGGTCCATATGCTGATCATGAGTCAACAGTGTGATGCGGTGGCTAAAAAGGCAAATGCCATTTTGGGCTGTATCAACAGAAGTATAGTGTCCAGATCACGTGAAGTGATGGTATTGCTTTACTCTGCTCTGGTAAGACCTCACCTGGAGTATTGTGTTCAGTTTTGGGCACCACATTTTAAGAAGGATATAGAGAAGCTGGAACGGGTCCAGAGGAGGGCAACAAAGATTGTGAGGGGGTCTGGAGACCAAGTCCTATGAAGAAAGGTTGAAGGAGCTGGGCATGTTTAGCCTGGAGAGGAGGCAGCTGAGAGGTGATATGATCACCATCTTCAAATACTTGAAGGGCTGTCAAATAGAGGATGGTGTGGAATTGTTCTCTGTGGCCACAAAAGGTAGGACCAGAACTAATGGGTTGAAATTAAATCAAAAGACTTTCCATCTCAACATTAGGAAGAATTTCCTGACCACTAGAGCGGTTCCTCAGTGGAACAGACTTCCTCGGGAGGAGATGGGCTCTCCTTCCTTGGAGATTTTTAAGCAGAGACTAGATGGCACAGCAATGTAGATCCTGTGAATTTAGGGGGAGGTATTTGTGAGTTTCCTGCATTGTGCAGGGGGTTGGACTTGATGACCCTGGAGGTCTCTTCCAACTCTATGATTCTATGATCCCATCACTGGATTGCCCTAGGGATTTCCTTTTTAACACCTGCCAGATGGTTTCCTTCCATTAAGCACCTGAAGAAGGGAGCTCTGACTCACGAAAGCTCCTGGTGGAATAAATGCCTTTGTCAGACTTTAAGGCGCCCTTTAGTTTGGTTTTGCTTTGTCTCACAATGTTGCAATGCTGCCGTCATCCCATGAAAAGCTCTGCTAGATTCTATTTCAAGAGGTGGGGAAGTGCTCATCATGTGGGTGTCATTGGGCACTGATCCAAACGATCCAATGTTTTGCCTCTCACTCCCCACCCCAGGGATAGCTCTGCTCCCCCCAGCCCAATTGTGCTTCTCCACTTACAGGGGAAGCTTTGGTTGACCCTTTCCCACCCATTCATATAGAAACCTGCCTCGCAGCAAATGTTATGATGTAATAATGAATGCCTGGAGATAAAGAACAGAGGAACAACTGCAAAATCTTGTTGGTCCCTTGGTTGATCCCTTTCCCATGATACCTCTACTCAGGTGTAGAATTCTAGCAGGAGTTCCTTTGCATATTAGGCTACACACCCCTGATGTAGCCTATCGTCCAGGAGCTTACAAAGAAGAGCCTTGTAAGCTCTTGGAGGATTGGCTGCATCAGGGGGTGTGGCCTCATATGCAAAGGAGCTCCTGTTAGAATTCCACCCCTGCCTCTATTACGGCAGTCATAATTTGAACAACTGTGCTAGAGACAGTTGGCTCAGAATTCTGCATGTCTTTGAATGTGTTTTGTACCCGGCCAGGTTGACTAAATCAGAGCAAGAATCTCAACCAAACTTAGAATGGTGTTTGTCATTTCCCAGTTTCCATGAGGATTCACATACCTGGAGGTGCGGTAGCCAGCAAATGCTACTGGTGGTCAGGCAAACTAGGCGATTGCCTAGGGTGCTGGCCTTCTGGGGGTGTCAAGATAGAGAGCTCACGGGTATGAATAGGCAAAAAAATATAGAACACTCTGTGAGGGATTTTACTAATGCATGTAATACCAAAACAATTTTTTACTAAATAATGTTCAATAGTATTCCAAGAATTCTTTTTTACAAAAAATTGTACAATGTTCTCTTTGTTTGCAGAGCTACACAAAGTCCAAGAAATTCCAAAATAAATATGCTTCCCAAAGCGGTGTGGCTGCAAATGGATTGCACTTCTGTCCTCTTTTTGGAGTTTCCTTCTTCAGGCAGCGCACCAAAAAGGGCAGGCAGGTCATAAAAATTAAAAATTAAACAGTATTTTAAACAGTATTTAAATTCATATTTACTTAAGTCTTATTCGAGATGCTCCCATGTATACTCACTGCTCCTATTAGCGCTAGGATAAAAAGAATCCAAGGGAGTCCAGTTTATAAAACCTAACAGTCTACTCCCAAATCAATTAGATACACCTGTTAGGTTTTATAAATTGGACTCCCTTGGATTCTTTGCCTGGTCCTCTCAAGAGAAGCCTAGGGCTAATAGGAGCATTGAGCCAGACCCATTGGAGACAAGAGCCATTGGCCTGTTGCTATAAGGCGTGAAATAATTTAGTGAGTATACATGATCTTTAGTGAGTATCTTGAATAAGACTTAAGTAAATATGAATTTAAATATTGTTTAAAATGCTGTTTAATTTTTAATTTTTGTGGCCTCTCAGCCCTTTTTGGTGAGCTACCTGAAGAAGGAAACTCCAAAAAGAGGACAGAAGTGCAATCCATTTGCAGCTACGCCACTTTGGGAAGCAGTCATACTTATTTTGGAATTTCTTGGACTTTGTGTAGCTCTGCAAACAAAGAGAACATTGTACAATTTTTTGTAAAAAAAAGAATTTTTGGAATATTGTTTAGTAAAAAATGGTTTTGGTATTATGTGCATTAGTAAAAACCCTCACAGAGTGTTCTATATTTTTTTGACCTTCTGGGGGTGCCAAATTGGGTACCCCTCATGTGACATCATCAGTGCCGGGGGGGGGGGGGGCGCTAGAAGTTATCCTTGCCTAGGGTGCCAGACAGCCTAAGGTCAGTTCTGCTGGTGGTACCCGCCCCTCAGTTGAAGTTACAGGGGCCAGAAATAAGTTTTTTTTCCTCCAGCAGCACCTGCTCTCTAGAATCAACCCCCAAGGTAAGAGAGGCTAATGTTCTTAGCAGGTCAAAAGCTTTTCTATTATACGGCAGTCACTTTGGATTGCCATAATGAGCTGCCTTTAGTGGTGCCTGCAAAGGTGGGATAGAAATTCTCAAAATTCTCTCTCTCTCGTATTTTGTGTGTGTGTGTCTGCATCTGGAAGTCAGGTCGACCTGTGGTGACTGACCCGTACTGGGGGTCTGAAGGATATTCAGGGAGGTGGCTGAATAAGCCTGCCCTCACCTCCGGATTGGATATTTCAAGGACAGTCTCCTGCTTAGCTTCTGAGATCTGATGAGATTGGGCTTGCCTGGGCTGTCCAGGTCAGGGCTCAAATTGCACTCTTGATGATTCCACGGCTCCTTGAAATCTTATCAAGGATGCTTTGATAACGGGGGAAGCTTTCCTGAAAGACATCCTTGGCTTGCTTGGAAAGCTCAGTGGAGGTAGAAATCTGATCTTGCCTCTCCCCATGCGCATTAAGGAACTTGCCTGCTTTGTCGGAAAGGGCTTTGTGCAATGAGGAAAATCAGCACAGAGATGCAGTAACTAAATCAACGCTTCCCTTCGTGATCTGCCCCAGCTCCAGGAAAGTCTTGCCTGTTCTTGAATGCGTTCCAGTGGGCCTGACCAGTGCGGTGTGTGGATGGAGTGGTTGCCTGAGGACATGGCCCCCAGAACTCTCTGCAATTGACAGGGTGGGGGTGTGGCAGGTGAATTGATGTAGAAGGTGTCCCTTGGAGGTAAAAAGTCTGAATGCGACCAAAGTTAGGACCATGTTGCCAAGCTGTAGCCAATTGATGGTGACCCAATGTTCAGAGATGGTTTGCTGTTGCCTGCCTTTGCACAGGGTAAAAAAAATGTCTCAGAGAAATAAATACAAGTGTAACTTGTAGGGTGCAGAGTGAAACGTTTGGGGGCAGGGAGGGAATTTAGAGACAGGCCAAAAGAAAACCTGTCCCAGATTTGAAGGAACACCTTGTGTGTGTGTGTGTGTGTTTGAGAAGGGGGTGTGATAAGCAAAAGAGGCCCATGGAGTTTTGATGCCCCTTTCCATGTGCCATGGTCCCAGTCCAAATTAGGCCTTGTTGCATGCACCTGGGAATTGAGTTACCACAAGAGAACTGCTAAGTAGGCTTCCCAATCCCCAGGTCCCAGCGGGGGATCCCCTGGTTTTACAGGCTTCCCCCTGCCCCCAGCCAACTGGCCGGTGGGGGAAGCCGCACCACAGCCACCATGCAGCTCCAGATCTTGGGCAGGTTTAGAAACCTGCAAACAGGTCCCTTTCAAAATGTGTTTGTGTCTGTGCCTTTAAAGTTGAGCAGGAAGTACTTCATGGGAAGGGTCAGCAACAAAGTCCCTTGGTTTGTTTTGCTTTTGTTTCAGAGTAACTGTGTGTGTGTGTGTGTGTGAGAGAGAGAGCAGCATAGCCCCTGTTCTTTTCAGATGTTGTTGTGGAGGAACCAGACCCAGTAAGTGTGTGTGTGTGTGTGTGTGTGAGAGAGAGAGAGAGGGTTGCCAATCCCCAGGTTTGGAGACCCTCCCCCCCACCTTAGGGTCATCAGAAAGCGGTGATGGGGGGAGGGAAATGTCTACTGGGCAATTATTCCTTATGGAGAATGATTCCCATAGGGAATAATGGGGTATCTGTGGGTATCAGGGGCTTTGGGGGGCCCCCTGTTTTTTGAGGTAGAGGCACCATATTTTCAGTATAGCATCTAGTGCCTCTCCCCAAAGTACCCCCCAAGTTTCAAAATGATTGGACCAGGGGGTCCAATTCTATGAGCCTCAAAAGAAGGTGCCCCTATCCATTATTTCCTATGGAAGGAAAGCATTTTAAAAGGTGTGCTGTCTCTTTAAATGTGATGGCCAGAACTTCCTTGGAGTTCAATTATGCTTGTCACATCCTTGCTCCTGGCTCCGCCCCCATGTCTCCTGCCCCCACCCCCAAAGTCTCCTGGCTCCACCCCCAAAGTCCCCAGATATTTCTTGAATTGGACTTGGCAACCCTACTGCTAAGTCATGGCTGGTTGAAAGTCCTCGTGGTGACCTGGAGGGCTTTCTTTGTAGGCCCTTCAGCAGGTGACCCATTGGCCTGTTACTAGGCATGAAAGGAAAAACCAACTAGAAGTCTTAATAGGTTTATTGCAGCAGAAGCCTTTTGGGTCTAAATCTTGCCCCAGAAAAAGCATGAAGCCTGAGTTGGCACTGGAGATTTTAGGGATTTCAGGCCTGTGGAAGGCGGGGTTTGAGGAAGGGATGGACTTCAGCAGGCCATGATGCCATAGAGTCTGCCTTCCAGCGCAGAGTGCAGTTTCTCCAGAGGAACTGATTTCTGTAGTCTGGAGTTCAGTTGTAATTCAGGGAGATCTTAAGGGCCTACCTGGAGACTGGCGACGGGGGGGGGGGGGAGATTGGGGGGCAGGAAATTGAACAATAAGGTTAAAAGGTGGTGAAATGCAAGAGGCACAGTTGGTGGTATTTGTTTGCAGATCTCCTGCATGTCGTGGCCTTTTAACCCTACAAGTCTCAATTCTTTTTCGACTCCCTCACTCCCTCCCCCCCCCTCTGAACTGCAGTTTCACTTCATACATCTGACCGGGGGGGGGGGGGGGGGGGGCTTCATCCTACCAAAGCTTCTGCTGCAATGACCGTGCAATCCTACGCAGAGTTATTCCAGTCGAAATTCATGGATTCCAATAGGTTTAGATCTGATTAATTCTGCATAAGATTGTACTGTCCACATAGGAGTCCCGAAAGTGCTAGAAGGGTGCATTTTGGTTTTGCTGTTAGAGAGTCGTGCAGTGGCCCCTCTGGATGGAGTGCTGTCAAAATGGCGGGATATTAGAGGCTGTGGAGGAGGTAGTACTGGTCTTCAATTTGCTATCCATACCATACCATAGACCTTTATTGGCATTGATACAAAAATACAGTATACTTTAAAACCAACAGTGACACTATAGAATATAATAAAACCTTAGAAAAAAACAGCAAAAGTTAAATGACATAAAATAGCAGTAGGCTATGCACGAGTAAAAGCCTCTCTGATTTGGATCGCAACCTGTAAAAAGCAAGTAACGTGAGTAGTGACAAAGTTGTGTTTCCCATGGAGTAAAAAACGAACCTTGGCATTGTCAGAAAGGTCTTGATGGTCAGAAAGCAGTGCATCTAGGTATCTTGCACGTGGACTGCTATAAAAAGGGCAGTCCAAAAGAACATGAGGGACCGTTTCGATGACTCCTTGACTACAAGGGCATCGTCTAAGATTGCGGGGGATTCTGTGGTATCTTCCGAAAAGGATGGCCGATGGTAATG
Organism: Heteronotia binoei; assembly: GCF_032191835.1. Classification (NCBI taxonomy): domain Eukaryota; kingdom Metazoa; phylum Chordata; class Lepidosauria; order Squamata; family Gekkonidae; genus Heteronotia; species Heteronotia binoei. The sequence goes on from NC_083233.1 coordinate 8,459,392, forward strand.
CATTAAATCTAGCCAGCATGAATGCTCTTCTTTGGGGAGGATCAGTTAAAAAGAGGAAATAGGGAGCTAAAAGCCCAGGAATCTGGGATAAACCCAGATAGCTTGGGGAGCAAGTTTTCCAAGCTGCCTCAGTTAGACGTTGCAACTGGATATCTAGTAGTCTACGTTTGATGGATTGAAATACCGCAGAAGCGGAGGATAGATAAAATGCATCCAAGGAAATTCCTATGGATGTGATTTTCTTTTGGATCAGGGTCAACCATTTGGATGCATGATGATCCATCAGCATCAAAAAGGTGAAAGAATTCTGATCAGAATTAAATAAAAGGCGCAGCCAAAACTTAAAGGACAAAAGCCAGGCGTGAGTTTCCAGCAGCAACAGTCCAGTTTCCATGCAAGGAACACAGTTGGGTAGTCCCAAAATTTTCCTCAAAAAGAAGGATTGTAGGCCTTCAGTGGTGTGATCAAAGGCACTGATCCATATAGGGGCACCATATAAAAGTTGGGGGCTAGATTTCGCATTGAAAGCTCCTAGGGCCAAAGGGACATATCGGTTCCCTTTCAAATAAAAGAAACGGGCAATAGCCAAGGCACTAGTTCTTGCCACTGTTAGAGCACACTTGCGATGGGTTGCCCAGCTCCCGTTATAGGAAAAATTAATCCCCAGATATTTGGTACTTTTGACCTGTTCAATAGGGTTTCCCTGGACTGACCATAATTGTTGCTTCCAAGATTTAGAGAAAACTAAAATCTTTGTTTTCCCATAGTTCAGGGTTAACTCGTTGTTGTTGAGATAGGTCATAACTTGGTGTAATAGACGCCTCAATCTATTATTAGAGGAAAAAACGGAAAAGGGAGTACAAGAGGGCTTCCTTCCGTACTGAGAGATTTATGATGCATATATAATAAATCCAGTTCCAACATTTGGTCACATTCTAATGTGCCCAGGCCAAGACACAGAAACAAAGATAGGGCCATGAAAAATTAAGGGGGGGTGGCGCTACACAGACATCAGAAGGCTTGATTAGAACTCGCTACAGCACGTGGGTTTCAAGGCAAGAGAGAAGCCATGGTGGTTTGCCACTGCCTTCCTCTGCAGAGCTTTCCTTGATGGTCTCCCATCCAAGTAGCAATTCAGCTTAACATCTGGGATCTGACATAATTGGGCTATATAGTGTTCCCCCATATCTCACTCCTAGTCATCTCCAAATGCACTCTTCAGCTTCTCCCAGGTAAGTGAATGCCTGCCATTCACTCCAACTGGGGAAAAGAAAGCAACTGGGCCCCTTGATTGTTAACCTGGCTTCTGCTGTTGACGTGGTAGTCCAACTCCCGTGGACAAAGTTCCCACCTGAGATGCGTTGTTATCTTCCAGAAATATGCAAGCCCCCCCCCGCCCCCCCCCTTCATCACACCTGTTATAATGATGGGCTTATTCCAGCCACCAAAAGCTCTCTGCAAGCAAAGTATCTGCTTGCCTTCTGAAAGGGAAGTCAAACATAGCATGCCTTTAAAGGTAAAGGTAGTCCCCTGTGCAAGCACCAGTCGTTTTTGACTCTGGGGTGATGTTGCTTTCACAGTGTTTACCTCCCCATTAAATGCCAACAATATCCTTCAATTCTCTACATAGGGCAAACAGGTCAAACCCTACAGCAAAGGATAAATGGACACAAATCTGACATCAAGAATCACAAAATTGGGATCAGGCAGCAATTTTTCTCCAGGCCAATTTGGCCAAGAATCCTGGAGGTTTTTTGACATCTTCTGGGAGTGGCGCAGGGGTCACTGAGTATGTGTGTGTCGGGGGCAGGGGATATTTGTGCAGTGGGTTGGACTAGATGACCTGGAAGTCCCTTCCAACTCTGCGATTCTATGAGAATTAAGAAACCTGTAGGAAACCTAGAACATTCAATGGGAAACCTCAAAGTAGCTGTTTTATTGCAAAGGAATTTCAGAAACAGGCTAGAATGGAAGATTGCTGAATTACAAGTCATTATAACAGTCACAGCGATGGAACCCCCAGGGCTTAACTAACATTAATATTGGGTTATTATCTCACTACACATGCTTAGTCACTCAGTTCTCACATCTGTCTGTTAGCTCTTTTATTATCTGTATGCTAATTTGCTGCTATTCACAGGTCTTACCAACTGCTTTACTCCAGTCTTAGCTATACTTAACAAGCACTAACTTAAGCATGTTGACTTTAATTAGCCCTTCCTGGCAACTAACCTCCCCACACCTCTATGTAATGGTTGGTGAAGTCTGTTTCATTGTATCTGAAGAAGAGTGTGCGCACAGTAAAGCTTATGCCCAGAATTAAACTTTGGGGGTCTTAAAGGTACCACTGGACTCAAACTTTGTTCTGTTCGCCTCTCCTGTTTCATGTCTTGTCTTGACAGAGACAGCTGATCTGATGAGAGCACCCATCCGTTACCCAGACATCACTCCCAACAAAGGGATTTGGTGTGTCTTTGGCCATGCACAGATGAAACAGGGAGCCCTGACTGGCAGTGGGGTTTTGTGATGTGTAACTTAAGTGTTGCCTTGCTGGATCACATCCAGAGCACACCTTCCTGTAATCCATTGCTTCTTCTCCCATAATACAAGAGTGAAATTGACTGACAGTAGTAGATTCAGGACTGACTTGGTCGTCCCTGCTCAGTATTTGGATGGGAGACCCCCAAGGAAGTCCAGGGTCGCTGCGCAGAGGCAGGCAATAGGAAACCACCTCTGCTCATCTCTTGCCTTGAAAACCCTACAGGGTTTGCCGTAAGTTGTCTGCGACTTGATAACACTTTCCACCATTGGATTCAGGAATGATAAAGGCTGCATTTTATAATTAGTACGTGCAATTTTAATGCGGAGAGCCACATATTAGATGAAGATATTGGATTTATATCCCGCCCTCCACTCCGAAGAGTCTCAGAGTGGCTCACAATCTCCTTTCCCTTCCTCCCCCACAACAGGCACCCTGTGAGGTAGATGAAGATATTGGATTTATATCCCGCCCTCCACTCTGAAGAGTCTCAGAGCGGCTCACAATCTCCTTTACCTTCCTCCCCCACAAAAGACACCCTGTGAGGTAGATGAAGATATTGGATTTATATTCCTCCCTCCACTCCGAAGAGTCTCAGAGCGGCTCACAATCTCCTTTACCTTCCTCCCCCACAAAAGACACCCTGTGAGGTAGATGAAGATATTGGATTTATATTCCTCCCTCCACTCCGAAGAGTCTCAGAGCGGCTCACAATCTCCTTTCCCTTCCTCCCCCACAACAGACACCCTGTGAGGTAGATGAAGATATTGGATTTATATCCCGCCCTCCAGTCCGAAGAGTCTCAGAGCGGCTCACAATCTCCTTTCCCTTCCTCCCCCACAACAAACACCCTGTGAGGTGGATGAAGATATTGGATTTATATCCCGCCCTCCACTCCAAAGAGTCTCAGAGCGGCTCACAATCTTCTTTCCCTTCCTCCCCCACAACAGACACCCTGTGAGGTGGGTGGGGCTGGAGAGGGCTCTCACAGCAGCTGCCCTTTCAAGGACAACCTCTGCCAGGGCTATGGCTGACCCAAGGCCATGCTAGCAGATGCATGTGGAGGAGTGGGGAATCAAACCCGGTTCTCCCAGATAAGAGTCCGCACACGTAACCACTACACCAAACTGGCTCTGCAAGCAAAGCAGTTGTGAGTAATAGCTTTTTAAAAATAAAGGCGACCCTAAGTGGGCATTCTGCATCACCTCCTCCCAAGCTGTTTTCCTGTGCATAAGGAGGTGGAGTTATTTTCCCATTTTTGACTCTCTACTTGAAAGTACCCTGTGCATGTGGGGCAGCAAAAACAGGGAAATCTCTCCCCACAGTGCTTTTCCCCCAAGCTGTATGGCTGTGGGGGAACCAGAGTCAGAACTGGGGAAGTGAGCGATATCCACCTCTTTAAAATCCGGTCTGCTTTGGCCCTGACTGAAGGTCTAGGCAGGGGGAGGCCAGGGACATCCATGAAAGGACCCCACTCTGCTTTGAGCATTAGCTCCTTTCTCAAAGGAATCATGTTGATTGAATAGCAGGCCCACACTCAGAATGGAACTCTGAATGGATTGCTTATGGCCGCCAGGCAGTCTTCCAAGAAATAATCCCATTAAAAAATGTTCCCCCCAACTCCCAAATCCTTCCCTCACAGGCATAAGCCATGCACCAGGCACAAAGGATTTATGGACCTCCTGGGGGTACACTTGCAGACTGCATGTCATTGTTAGAGAGGTCCATCAAGGTCAGTCTTGCCTCCTCAGATGGGCAGCAGCTCTCCAGGGGCTCAGGTGGAGGTCTTACACATCACCTACTCCCCGATCCTTTAACTGCAAATGCCAGGGATTGAATCTGGGACCTTCTGTGTGCTAATTCACTGCTTTTCCTTTGAGCCACTCCCTGTTCAAAGCACAATGCAAACATTTGCCTCTTGTAATCCTTGCAACAAACCTGCCATCATATTGCAGGTGAAGGGCTGAGAGGGAGAATCTTCCCTTAAGGCTCCCTGGTCAGTTCATGGCAGAGCCAGAAAGAGTCAGACCTGATGACGTGTAGCTCAGTCTGCACAAAGAAAGGATATTCGGGGCAGAGCTTTAAAGCAGTCCTGGAGCAAATACTTTGCATGTAGAAGACCCCCAGTTAAAAGAATCCAAAGTAGGTTCTGAGAAGGACCTTTCTTGGTCTGAAATCCTGAAGCGGGGCGGAAATCAGGATAGACAACATTGAGCTAGGAACAACAGCTTCCTCAGTTTCATCTAAGGCAACATGGTATGCAAGTGTATTTCTCCAGGAGCCCTTGATCAACTTCCAAAAGAACCCAGGATTCCCTGTTTTGCCAGCTCTGGGTTGAAAAATTCTTGGAGATTTTTTTTTGGGGGGGGTGAAGCCTGAGAAGGGCAGGGTTTGGGGAGGGGACGGGAAGGGAACGGAGAGTCCCCAGCAGGATATAATGCCATAGACGCCACCTTCCAAAGCAGCTATTTTCTCCAGGGGAACTGATATTAGCATATCAGTTATAATTGCAGGAAATCCCCAGGCCCTGCCTGGAGGCTAAAGACAACACAACCGAAGTTATAGTGACAGAATAACTAATTTTATTTTTTATTTTATTTTATCAGATTTATATCCCGCCCTCCCCTAACGGGCTCAGGGCAGCTAACAACAGTTAAAAACCACATTGAATACTAAAAAACAATATACAATAAAATCAATTCTACACATTTTAACCATAAAATCCAAGATGCACGTTGGTGTTTCTCAATATCTACATTTGTCCAGTTGGACTGTCAGTGCCGTGGGGCATTTACTACCTCCCCTTAACTGTTGAAGGCAAACTTAAATAGTTCGGTCTTAGAGGCCCGGCAGAACGAAGAATGTATTGAAACAAAATCATACAAATATGTTCGATAGAAGACTTAAATAGCATTAACAATTCCCCAAAAGTTTCACAACTCCATCAAAGGAGTCCCAATGAACAGGAGGTAGAGAGCCAGTTTGGTGTAGTGGTTAAATGTGCAGATTCTTATCTGGGAGAACCAGGTTTGATTCCCCACTCGCACCTGCTGAAATGACCTTGGGTCAGCCATAGCTCTGGCAGAGGTTGTCCTTAAAAGGGCAGCTGCTGTGAGAGCCCTCTCCGCCCCACCCACCTCACAGGGTGTCTGTTGTGGGGGAGGAAGGGAAAGGAGATTGTGAGCCACTCTGAGATTCGGAATGGAGGGCGGGATATAAATCCAATGTCTTCTACTTCTTAGTTATTCCTGCTTTAAATCCTCTTCTAGCATAGGGTGCTCCAACCACATATCTCAATCAAAGGCCTTGAGCCTTTTGGAGTTTAGTGCCGTTTTGGAAATGTTACTGGAGCCTTTCTGAAGAAGAAGAAGAAGAAGAAGAAGAAGAAGAAGAAGAAGAAGAAGATATTGGATTTATATCCCGCCCTCCACTCCGAAGAGTCTCAGAGCGGCTCACAATCTCCTTTACCTTCCTCCCCCACAACAGACACCCTGTGAGGTGGGTGGGGCTGGAGAGGGCTCTCACAGCAGCTGCCCTTTCAAGGACAACCTCTGCCAGAGCTATGGCTGACCCAAGGCCATTCTAGCAGGTGCAAGTGGAGGAGTGGGGAATCAAACCCGGTTCTCCCAGATAAGAGTCCGCACACTTCACCACTACACCAAACTGGCTCTCCCATTTGTCCCATTTGTCCCCCGGGAATTCTATGTGCAGCCTTTGGACGCACTGAAAAAGAATCTTGTGGGTTTTGCAGCTTTTTGCAATTTGTTGATGCATCAGAAACACTTTGATATGTTTTCTGAGCTTTTGCCTTTGGTTGAGATATGCGGTTGGAGCCCCCGAGGCTAGAAGAGGATTCGAAGCAGTGACCATGAAGTCCACCTCCTGTTCATTGGGACTCCTTTGATGGAATTGTGAAACTTTTGGGGAATTGTTTTTGCTATTCTATTGAACATATTTGTATGATTTTGTTTCAGTACATTCTTAGTTTTTCGGTCACTATAACTTCGGTTGTGCTGTCTTTATCCTACAAGTGACCTCTCTCCCTTTGCCTACCTGGGGCTGGCAGCCACGCTTGGACACCCACATGTGAAGACCACTGGCCAGAGACATTTCATCTCTTTGTGGAGAGGAGGGCACAGCTGTATGCTAAATGCACCATAAGAAGAAGCTGGTGCATGCCAGAAACTTTGACTATTGGCTGCTTTTGGCAGTTTTCAAGGCAGTAGTGACCAATGCTGTGGAGTCTTGTGAGCAAAAATTCTTTGTGAGCTACTGGCATTAAAGTTGTGAGCGAGAGATTTGGATGCTGCATAACTTAGTTTGCTCTGGAGCCATTTTTCCTGTGCTAAGACAAAAATGTGTCAGCTGGGGGCTAAAAAGCTGTGAGCTAGCTCACTCTAACTCAGCTTAGAGGAAACACTGCATGACATCAAATTATTTTTTGCTCTATTGGATGGTCAATGATATAATAAATCAATATTGTGGGCACACAGCCTTGACCCGGATAGCCCAGGCAAGCAGATATCAGAAGCTAAGGAGGGCTGGTTAGTGCTTGGATGGGACACTGTCCTTGAAATAACCAGCTGGGAGGCAGAGGCAGGCTCATTCAGCCACCTTCCACAATATCCTCCAGGGCCCCAGTAGAGGTCAGTCACCAGAGGTCAATATGACTTCCAGGTGTGCGCACACAAACACACACAAATACAAAAATGAAGGGGGGGGACACCCATTGTGGACACACTTGGAATACTGCCATATGGGTCTGCCCCCCATCTCAAAAATAATATCATATGGTTGGAGAACAAAATCCGTTTTAGAATCATCAGGATACTTCCCTGCATAGAAAGACTGAAGATGTTTGCTGTGTATATGTAGAGGGTTAGTTTCAACACGAGCAACGTTTTTGGAAGGACATGCTAGAAGTCTATAAAATTACAAATTATAGAGAAAGAGAGGGAAAAGAGAGAAATAGTCCCTCACTCTCTTTCTTGTATTGCTGCTAGAACTTTGATGGAATTAAGAATATTATATTTGTGGCTGACAAAAGAAAGTCATAGAATCATAGAGCTGGAAGGGACCTCTAGGGTCATCTAGTCCAACCCCTGTGCAATGCAGGAAATTCACAAATACTTCTCCCCCCAGTGACCCCTGCTCCATGCTCAGAAGATGGCAAAAAACCCTCCAGGATTCCTGACCAAACTGGCCTGGAGAAAATTGCTTCCATCCTACCCCAAAGTGGAAAAGTGTAAGAACGAGCCACCAGAACTATGCACTGATGCAGCCCTTCCTGTCCTCCGTCACATGATCTGCCTAAGTTCACAGGATCAGCATTGCTTTCAAACAGCCATAAAAACCTCCAAGGAAGTAGAGCCCACCACCTCCTGAGGAAGCCTGTTCCACTGAGGAACCGCTCTGTTAGGAAGTTCTTCCTAATGTTAGCAGAAAACTCTTGATTAATTTCAGCTCATTGGTTCTGGTCCTACCTTCTCAAGGGATTCTTTAATTAGTTTCCTTAACATTTTGTTTAATGTTTTGTTTGTTTTAGGAAACGATACGCAGTCTGTTGCTTGCTTTTGCATAAGTTAGTGGTGACAGTCTCAGAGAGGGCCTCTTGTACAACCCGCAGCCATGAAAGGTTTAGCTTTTTTCCAGGCTTCCCTTTTGGGTTTCATCCTGTCCCTTCTCTCCTGTCACATTGCAGACCAGCATCACCAAAGAAGGTAAAGGGCCTCTCTCTCTCAGCAGCCAGGACTAGGAAGAGTTACTGGGTAGATCAGTGCTCTCCCACATCCACGTATCAGGTAGTTCTCAGGTGTGACGACGTGCACAGAGATGGGTCCAGTGGATGGCACTCAGTGTGCCTCCCCTCCATGTCAAAACACCCTGGAGCCACACGCAGGCTGCTGCATTACAGGATGACAGATTCAGTGTTCCTCAGAGGCAGGAGAGCAGCCTTGTGGATCTTCCATTCATTTTCAAGAGAGGACACCTCCATTGCCACAAAGAGCCATCTAAGGGTTGAGAACCACTGCACTTCCCAGGCTCACTTAGTACATACGGGACTGCACTTTCCTCTAGAGCAATGAGAGACTCTATCTTGGGTGGCTTTAAAAAAGATGGGACAAATTCATGGAAGATGTGCAGATAGGTGTGCCTATCTGCGGGCTTTAGGCATGATGAGACAAATAGAACCTCCAAGGTTAAAGGCAGTGTATCTCTGATTGCTGGGAGGGGGTGTAAACAGAACAAGATGCCTGCTTCCATCCTGGAAGGCCAGGATGGGGGCGGAGTCATGCTCGTGGAGCTGTTGGTTCTGGTCCAGCCTTGTGGTTATCCTGTCTGCTTAACTTTTCCAGTGCTCTCCTAAGTAGAGTTATACCTTTCTCAGTTTCCCAAGAAGGTCACATCAGGACAAATTAGTCCTGCTACTGGCAGACTGGGATGAGTCTGAATGGCAAGGTTGGTCACTGCTGGGAAGAGGCATGATTAACCTGCACACCAGCCGCTCCGCTGTGGGTCATGAGCCCTCTGGATGCTCAAGTGGCTTTCTCTGGAGAGATTTTTAAATGATTATTATGCATTTTCATTGTCCCTACAAAAATGTCTGGAAACATCTTGTTTTTGATTTGGTGGGAATTTTCCTTGCTGTGCCTTAATCACTGATGCACTAAAGACAGACAGACTGACTGACCTTTCTCAGTCTCTTGTAATCTGGGCTGAAAAGAGTGTAACTGCTTTAGGACAATACAGTTCCTCTGCAAAAGGGCTGAGCTGTTTGGCTTCTGTTGTCTAGTAAAGCTCATCTAGTAAAGCTCCACAATTAGGCTTTTGATTTCCTCTTGATGGCCAACAGAGCTATTAAGGTATGCATGGTTATTAGTGGGGCCTGGGCCCATTTTTTAAGATACATCTGCTGGAGATGTGTCTCTAATGCATGGAAGATTATCTGTGACACTATCTCTTAGATGCTAGCTCAGAAGCAAATTCTACTGTGTTCAGTGGCTCTGCCTCTCAAATAAGTAGTCTTAGTGAGATAGTTTACCTCTTCGGTAATTTTACAGTGGATTCCTAAACAGTTACACCGTTCTAAATGTGTTGACTTCAGTGGGACTCTGTTGAGGATTGCACCATCAATAATAGTTTAAGCACTGTTTAATGCCTTGCTCTCTGCACACCCAAGCATTGTAAGAGACGTCATTGCAAATACACTGCAGTATCACTATCTGGATTTTTAATGCCCTAATCAGGATTTTTTTTTCTGTGATGGAAGTTGCATTGCTGTTTTAATGGGTCCGAGCTCTGCTCATGACCTGAGTTTGATCCCAGCGGAAGCTGAGTTCAGGGAACTGGCTCAAGGTTGACTCAGCCTTCCATCCTTCTGAGGTTGGTAAAATGAGTACCCAGCTTGCTTGGGGGTAAAAGTATAGATGACTGGGGAAGGCAATGGCAAACCACCCCATAAAAGTCTGCCAAGAAAACATCATGATGTGACATCACCCCATTGGTTGGTAATGACTCAGTGCTTGCACAGAGGACTACCTTTACCTTTTTGGATTAGATACAACGGAGTAAAAATTAAGTGCTAGGTGGATTTCTCATGCTGGATTGGTGCCCTCTTCTCTAACACAATTCCAGGTATGCTGGACTGAGTGAACTCACTTCACTGCCCTGACATCACATATTCCATAGTTTCAGGTATCTCTTAAAAACTGCAGCCAGAACACAGACTTTTGCGGTTGCTCGCATAGCTCTTTAGAAGCAATGTCTTGTGTTAGTTTTGGTCTCTGTTTGTGATGTCATCATTGGATGATATAATCTGACACTACTCATTTTTTCTCAGTTCTGGTCTATCATCAACCATTCCACGTTTTTGGATGTACATCCTCTCTCTCTCTCTCTCTCACACACACACACAAACGTGTTTAAATACCAGAAAGTGACCTATCAGAAGATCAGCTTGGTTGTTTAACTGGTTCTCTCTGTGTTAGATTCCTGCCTTCTCTGAAGGGTCTAGCGTTTTAAAAAGAAGGAGCCCCTTTCATCCACTGTGTTTGCATTTGAAGTGTTAATTTTTGCCTGAAGCCCAGGATCACGGTCTGGTGCTGCGGACCTCCCTCTCCTTCCTCATGCAGCCCTCTGAAGACACACAACATTCAGGGAGCCAGGCAAAGTGCCTCCTTGAAGTTTACTTCATTTCTCTGGCCGCATTTACTAGCCAAAAAAAAGTTTAAAAGTGCAACTCTTCAAATGGTAGTGCATTAATATGCATTTTTTAAAAATGCTTTAATTGCTTTTCTTACTCTGGTGTTACATTAAAGGTGTTTTTGCCATTATCCCTCACCCTCAGAAGCTCCTGTTGTAATTATCCTTGATGTAATAATTTTTTTGTTTGTTCCAGTTTTGAAACCAGAAGACCAAAAAAATCAAAGTACAATTCTTCAATGACGCAGCCAGCAGAAGAATCTTAGGGGGGAAACCCTTTCCTCTTGGCATAGATGCTTCTGTGTACTCGTGGGATGGGGCTGGAGGTGGGAGTTTGGGAGGAAATACTGGCAGAAAATGATGCTAGAGGTTTCTTTAGTCTAAAAGAGTCTTCATCAACATACCTGTGGAAGTGGATTGGACTGTTTTCCTCATCCATTCGTAAGAGCTGTGTCTCGGGCTGTGGGGAGAGATCTGCTCGGTGTTAATTGTATCTACAGGAGGCAAGGTTCCCGATCCAGCAGGGTTCAGGGAGCTGTAATGTCCAGAGGTGTAGGAGATCTGCCCAGGAGAGGTTCCGCTCAGGTGTGTGGTTGTCGTCGTGCTGGAGGGTCCTGGCCCATAAGCATTCCACTCTTCCCTTTGCGTGCCGTAGTGAGCCGCCCAGGTCCCTGCGGGCTGTCCGCGGTTGTCCATACTTTGCACCTGATGATATCCCATATAATCACTATACGGTGTTGTGGAGGCAAAGTTCTGGGCTGGTAGGCTGTGATTGTTGCACCGTAGAGATCCTGGATACATGCTGGCTTCTTTTTCCAAAAGGTAACTCACATACATGATGCTCTTCCCCTGGCTTTGTCCTGGCCAGGCATCCTTCCCCGAGCCTTTGATCTGCCACCCCCTCCTCTTTCTCTCACTCTCTCCTTCCAAGCCCCAACTGGCCTGCCAGTGACTCAGGCTGGTCTGGAGGTTGCTTTGCCTCACATGATTCAGAACTGTCTTTCCCAGGTGCTGGGGCTCCCACTATGCGAAGGTGGGGCCTGATGCTACACATAACCCCAAGGACATTTGCATCCTAATGAAGGGCTGGCCATCCCCGTGCCCCAACTTGCTGCCCCCTTTGAGTGTTTCCCTTCCCCTACACCCTTCCTTTCTGTCCTGGCCCAGCCCTTTCCAAAGCACTCCACACCAGTCATGGATTCCATGCCAGCAAGCACATCCCTGAAGGGTTTGGGGAGCTGGGACAGCAAAGAGTCTTGTGTGATGTTAAAGATGGATAATTTTATTGTGGTCTGAAGTGCATTCAGTCCTCCTCACAAAAATAGCCATGATAAAGTTTTGAGGTTCCACAAGAGTCTTTATTTTTTTAATCAGTGAAAGGGTCATTTCATTCCTTCAGGGGCCTCTGTGGACTGGACATTTAAGTGAGATATTTTTGTAGGGGACTTGAAGGTGCAGTTTTAGATATGTTTGCTTAAAATGTTTTTTTTTAAACCAGAGACCTTCCCTGCTAGATTAGAAGACCATTAAATCTCTTAAAAATTTCCACCCTTTTCATTTGAAAAGGTCTCTATGGTAGGGTTGCCATCTTGCAGTTGGGGCCTGGATAGGGTTGCCAAGTCCAATTTGAGAAATATCTGGGGACTTTGGGGGTGGAGCCAGGAGACTTTGGGGGTGGAGCCAGGAGACATTAGGGGTGGAGCCAAGATCAAGGCTGTGACAAGCATAATTGAACTCCAAAGGGAGTTCTGGCCATCACTTTTAAAGGGACGGCACACTTTTCCTACCATGGGAAATAATGAAGGATAGGGGTACCTTCTTTTGGGGCTCATAGAATTGGACCCCCTGGTCCAATCGTTTTGAAACTTGGGGGATATTTTGGGGAGAGGCACTAGATGCTATACTGAAGATATGGTGCCTCTATCTCAAAAAAAAGCCCCCCCCCAGAGCCCCAGATACCCGTGGATCAATTCTCCATTATTTTCTATGGGAATAAAACTCCATAGGGAATAACAGAGTTCCAAGCAGACATTTCCCTCTCCTCCCCCTGCTTTCTGATGACCCTGAAGTGGGGGGAGGGCCTCCAAACCGGGGGATCCCTGCCCCCCACCTGGGGATTGGCAACCCTAGGCCTGGAGATCTCCTGCAATTAGAAGTGGTTTCCAGACAACAGTGGTCAGTTCCGCGGGAGAAAATCGCTGCTTTGGAGGCATCATAGCTTTCCCCAGGCCCCACCCTCCAGCCTCCCCCCAAAATCTCCAGATTTCCCAATCCAGAGTCGGCCACTATACTGTATGTAATGTAATGTAATGTAATGTAAAATTTTATTTATATCCCGCCCTCCCCCGCCAGAGCAGGCTCAGGGCGGCTTACAACATTTTAAATGAACAATACAATAATAAAACATTAAGAACACATTAAAACCAATCAGTGATTAAAACATTCCTAGACTAACAGTGGCGGTAAGCATTATTAATTTAGCAGTAAACATTGGTACCATCATTAGTGAACGCCTGTTTGAAGAGGCGTTTGAAGAAGTTGTATGATCATGATATGATGATAGAAACCAAGAGCACACACAATGAACATGACCCTTATAAGCAAAGATCTTTTCCATGAAGAGCTGTGATGAAGCCAGTGCTAAATTCCAGCCGCGCAGGCGGAATAGTCTGGTGGCTTCATCTCAAGGTATCTTTCCCTCTGATGGGGGATTTTATTGGGGGTTGTAGGGAAGAATCGAAGCAGGTTCTTTATAACCCCTCTTGGAGATGTTAAATATTAAATTACAAAGGTATCAATGTAGCCTAGTTGTACCTTTTTAAAAACAAAGGCTTTAGCTTTTGACATGCATTGCTTACTAAAAAAAATGGATGTAATAGTCAGCAGTTCCTCTTGGATATCACTTGTTTATTTTTACTGCATTTATACCCCCCCCTTCCTTTCTTCCCAGAAGGAGACATTTCCTCTCCTCCATTTTATCCTCACAACAACTCTGTCAGGTAGGCCAGGTTGTGAGTTTGTGACTGGCTCATTGTCGCAAAGCAAACTTCCATGGCAGAGTGGGGATTCCGACCTGTGTCTCTTAGCTCCTAGTCTGATCCTCTCACTATTATGCATGAGAAACACTGTTTACTTACAGGAGCTGCTATGGTTATGGTGTTCATCCAGGTAGGGTTGCCAAGTCCAATTCAAGAAATATCTGGGGATTTTGGGGGGGTGGAGTTAGGAGACTTTGGGGGTGGAGCCAGGAGACATTGGGGGCGGAGCCAGGAGCAAGGGTGTGACAAGCATAATTGAACTTCAAGGGAGTTCTGGCCATCACAATTAAAGGGACCACACATCTTTTAAATCCCTTCCCTCCATAGGAAATAATGAAGGATAGGGGCAACTTCTTTTGGGGCTCACAGAATTGGACCCCTTGGTCCAATCTTTTTGAAACTTGGGGGGTATTTTGGGGAGAGGTACTGGATGCTATGCTGCAAATCTGGTGCCTCTATCTCAAAAAACAGCCCCCCCAGAGCCCCAGATACCTGCGGATCAATTCTCCATTATTTCCTATGAGAATAAGTCTCCATAGGGAGTAATAGAGTTCCCTCCCCTCCCCCTGCTCGCTCTCTCTCTCTCTTTCACTCACAAACACGCTTAACTGTCTCTGGTGCAAGTGGGCAGCCATGTTGGTCTGAAGCAGAACAAAGCAGAAGTCTCTGGTGCCTCCACAACGAGATCTGGAAAGTGCAGGAGCTACGCTGCTCTTTTACACACACACTCATTGTCCGAAATGAAAGCAAAACAAAACGCAGGAGCTGCACTCTGACCAGATCTGCTGTTGCTAACCCTTCCCCATGAAGTACTTCCTGCTCCAATTTAAAGGCACACACACATTTTAAACCGGACCTGTTTGCAGGTCCTGCGGGAGATCTAGAGGTACATGGTGGTTGTGGGGGGAGGAGCTTCCCCTGCCGGCCAGCTGGCTGGGGGTGGGGGGAAGCCTGTAAAACCAGGGAATCCCCCGCTGGGACCTGGGGATTGGGAAGCCTACCTCCAGGCCACGTCACTATGGTTCTTTAGGATCCATTAAACCAGAGTCTAAAACTGGTTCAGTTATTTTATTAAGCACAGCTAACTATCATTTTGCATTATGTACAAATACAGACATCTTGGCATAATCACGGTCGCTTACCACAGTGCAAGCCAGGATGCCTCAGTTGTGGATGTGAGAGAGAGAGAGCGAAAGCAATGAAACCAGCATTTGTCAAAGCGAATGCCATTTGTGAGCCAACTTCTGGTTTCAGGAACTAGCCGTTGCTAAAATAACTCCTGTAAGGCTCCTGTAGGCAACCGTAGCTGATAAAAGATCCAGAAGTTAAAAGACTGCTTGAACGAGCCTTAAAGCTTAAACTGAAAGAGAGTTTGTTCTCTGAAAATGTCCCCCATTTTGCTTGTTTTTCCTCCTTTCATGACACTTCATGTTGGTGGAAAATTAATTTCACCCAGCCAAACTAAAATGCATTTGAAGCCGTTTCCACAGAGGTATTTGCCTCAAGATAGATGCTGTTGGTAGGATTGCCAAATCAGAACATATCTGGGGACTTTGGGGGTTGAGCCAGGAGACTTTCACATTCCCTAAAACAAATAAGTAAAAATACAGCAGTGCAGTTTCCCTGAATACAGTCTCCATTTCTTCATCCCCTGTGCACGTTCTCTCTCTCTCTCACACACACAGAAAAGCAAAATAAACAGTTTGCAACCCCACACTTGTGTGGTCTCACTAGGCCACTTTACTCATGAGTTGCTGAAGTTTCAAGTTCTTTGGACTAACGCAGGGAAACGAAAGGTTCTAGTTTATCTTTTCCAATGCAAACAACTTCTGAAAAGATTATAAAACAAACTGAGGGTCTGGGTTGCTTCTTCCCTTTCTTACAGCTTCATAGCTCACCGTGAGCAGCCATTTTATTTTGCTGGCTCAGCCTGCCCTCATTCAGCCTGGCTCCTAGATTTAAAGGCACAGACACACCATGTAAAAAGCAAGCCTTTCCAAGACTTCAGAAGTGCAAAGGCAGATGGTGATTGTTGAGGCGTGGCTTCCCCCTGCTGGCCAACTGACTGGGGGTGGGAAGGAGCCTGCAAAAGTGGGAGATCCTCTGCTGGGATCTGGGGATTGGCAAGTCTAGCTGTTGGGAAGTGTCTCCCCCCCCCCCGCCCCACTTCCCCATAACACCATGGTGTACCTTTCCCCCCACCCCCCGCTGACAACAGAATATTGTCAACAACCTGTGTATCAGGTTCTCTGAATTCCTGCATAAATATTAGCTTTCCTCACTCTTACTCCAGTCACCTCTGCCCCACAAAATTTTCTCCCTTTAGATTTCTGGACCCTGAGGAATACTGGGGCTGGAGGATTGCCAGCTCCAGGTGTAGTACCTGGAGATTTGGAGTGTGGAGTCTAAGGAGGACGGGGTTTGCCATAAAGGGCGTCTTCCAAAGCCACCATTTTCTCCAGGGAAACTGATCTCCAAAACCTGGAGACCAGGTGTAAGGTCTCTTTTAACCTCACCTGAAGGTCATCCCCCTAAGGGGGATAAAGGGCTGCATTGAGTAGGATCAGGGCTTTTTTGAGCAGGAACGCAGTCCCGGCTGGCTTGGCATCAGGGGGTGTGGCCTAATATGCACATAAGTTCCTGCTGGGCTTTTTCTACAACAAAAGCCCTGACTAGGAGAAAACAAAGCCACCTTACCTCAGTTGGAAAAGCAGTGGAGGGCCTGGGCCATTCTGCCCCACCCACCCTCATTTCATTGTCCACAGCATCCAGGCTAATGAAGAGCTCTGAGAAACTAGAAAGGTTGTGCTATTTGTTTATTTATAGGTCCAGGTGAGTAGCTGTGTTGGTCTGAAGCAATAGGACAAAGTTGGAGTCCAGTGGCACCTTTAAGGCCAACGAGGTTGAATTTTGGGTCTTAAAGGTTCTAGTGGACTAAAACCTTGTTCTGTTTATTATTTACTTATTGTTTTAGTAGGTTTATAGTCCGCCCTTCCCCGCAATGGGCTCAGGGTGGATCACAAACACAGTAAAACAGTAAAAATCCAAGAGTAAAACCATAACACCATAAAACAATCAATAAACAATCAAAATATGTGACATGGATGGTACAACGCATTTTATAGATTTTAAGATATAAATATCACGACTGTCATAAATGCCGCAGCTATAGGCCTAATATCTAGCCATCCGAATAGTTGGTCAGAGCAGGGAGGTCTGTTAGAGCCGCCCTGAGCCACTCCGGTGGGAAGGGCGGGATATAAATCGAAATATAAATATAAATAAATAAATAGATGATGTAAACAGGAAGGTGAGGACACCCGCTTGCCTTAACCAAAAGCCCGGTGGAATAGCTCCGTTTCGCAGGCACTACGGAATGGTAGTAAATCCGTTTTATTTATTTGTTCTGCTTATTCTTGTTCTGTTTTTTTTTTTTGCTTTTGTTCTGTTTATAAGTATTTCTGCCCTATCTTGTTATGGAGAATAAACACTCAAAATGGCTTGCAACAAAAAATGGAAAAGAAAAAATCAATTAAAAACAAGATTAGTAATCATTAACAGCATCTAAAAATTTTTGAAAGCACTGTGGAAGAATGTAACTAAAAGGTTTTCTATTGGATACTGAAGGGCCTCCAATGGACAAACCCTTCATGCTATGAATAGAGGAAAAAATTTCATAGGGCAAACTCAGCTTCAGATTGGCTGTAGCTCACTGTTGAGAGTGCGTGTTAATATGTGGTCAAGCCATTTCCCATTTACGGCAACCCAATGAATGAATGAATGAGCTTCAGAATGTCCTAATTAATAGCCTTGCTTGGGTCTTGCCAGCTGAGGGTCCTCGTGGCTTCCTGGATGGAGTCCGTCCATCCCACGTTGAATCTTCCTCTTTTCCTATTGCCTTCAACTCTTCCTGGTGTTATTGCCTTTCCCAGGGCCTGTGGTCTTCTCAACCAATATTTTCAGTTTACAATCATGAAAAACCCACACTGGCCTTTATCCAGCACATGGTTTGGCCTGTGCAGTCTTACTTATGTCCTGTGGATTTTTGTAAGGCTTCCATTTGGATGTCTTTAAGGCTGCACAGGATGGTGATACACGAGACCTTTTCTTCATGTGCCTTTTCAAACTGCTGAAAATAATTCAGGCTTGATCAATAGAAACTCATTGGCTTTTCAGGGGAACAGCTCAACACTTCCTTCTTCTTTGTAGTCAACCCACCCTGATTTCCTTTCCTTTCTCTGCCTCCTCAACAACTCATTTGTTTTGGAAAACCATCCCTGGCAGACCATACAACAATCCTTCTGTCCCTCCTCCCATGCAGATGTGACAATAAATCAGCCAAGGCTTGGAGAAGTCTTTTCTTTTTTTGACTGTAGTCCCAGCCTTGCAACTATATGGAGGGGCTGGTTGCTTTGATGATGTTCTGTGCAGCATTGTAAATACACCTCACTCACTCATTGTCCTCAACACTGAAAAGCTGTGAGGTTCGGAATTCAGTGGTGTCAGGCCTTCCCTGGGATCTGGCTATCCTTCTGGTCTCCCCAGTCCTGATTCCATATTGTGTTACTGAGATCCAAATGCCATTGAATGGTAGGTTTTTCCTTCATGGAATGAAGGGGGAGACGGCTACATGGCTGTGTCTTCTCACATCCTCTTCTTCATGTCGTAAAAGAAGTTGGGGTATCCAGGAGATAATATGTATTTTTCAAGCACAGTGGAAAAAAACCCAGTGTGGGTTTTTCTTGATTGTGTGCTGCTGCTCCACCTGTTCTGTTTACTCTCTGGGCGTTTTCCCACAGAGCTTACCTCGGAGCGACGTCCCTCTTCACCGCGCAGCGTCTGCGCGGATTTCCCACCAACTGCTCCGCATAACCAGGAAGAGCTGCGGCTTTTTGCGTCGCTAACATAAACTGGTTTTTAACGGTTTACATCTGCGACGCAAAAGGTCCGGCACTTCCTGGTTCTGCGGAGCAGTTGGTGGGAAATCCGCGCAGACGCTGCGCAGTGAAGAGGGACGTCGCTCCGAGGTAAGCTCTGTGGGAAAACGCCCTCTGTTTTCGTCAGGTTTCTGTAGCAGGCCTGAACTTCCCACCCCAGGGAGGCATGTCTGACTGCTCAGAAGCAGCGCTCCCCTATAATATAGTATAAAATGAAGAGACACTGTTGCTGTGATCGTAGCTTTTATTAAGTACAGCATAGTAGTGGCTGAACTCTAAGACTGCAGAACTGGTCCAATGGGGCCAACTATATACACTTCAGGCGCTAGGATGCCATTGGGTCTTTCAAACCAGCAGGGAGCCCGTGATTGGAGCAGGGCAAAAGGGATTTGGATCCTACTGTCCATTGTTCCCGAGTCCCCAGGCTCAGTCCTACAGGCTCCAATGAGCCAGGCAGAAACACCTTTAATTATACACAACCTTAGTCCACACACACAACACCCCCATCATGGCTTCTCAAGCCATTCCCCCTCCCCAGCTGGCCAGAGGAGACTGGTGCTGCCCTGAGAAACCCAGCAGACAAAGCAGGGGCAAACTGGGGACTCTCCCTCAGCCATGACAGCAGGACTCAAGTAATGAATACGCAACAGCACAATGAGTAGTTCTGAGATTCCTCCAAAATTGCTGTCCAAATGGAGCCGTTGCAGATCTGGGCTAGGAGCCATTGGGTTTGATGAGCCATTGGCCTTTGCCTGTACAGCCCTCCCTTCAGTTGACTGGCGGCAGCTGCAGCAATAATGTGTCCCCTCAGCAGCAACCAAGGGAACAGAGCCAAAGTTTGGTTGTTCCTGGCACTAAGAAATGTAGCTGGGGATGTTTGTCTGTCCCTTATCCCCAAGCTTGTCCCAGCTTGACCTGCTGAATGTCTGCCTGCCATCGGGCATCTGTGAAAGGTAGAGGAGCAGGGAGCAAGGGAGCAGTGTCTGCTCTGGCTACTGACCAGCAAGCCACTCTGCAGGATGGGAGAGGAAGGGGCCTAGCTGCTGGACAGTGGAAAAGACATCAATGCAGGTAGGTGCCTCTCTTGGAGAACAAAGAGGGTCACGCCTGGGCAGGAGGGGCGGAGTGCTTGTTCCCCAGCAGCAGCAACCCTGGCAGAGTTCTTTGGGGAGGGGGAGAGCAGGGGAACATGGCTGCTGTTTGTGTGGGAGGAAAGGGGGCACCCTGACAGCCATGTGCAAAGATCTGTTGGAGGCAAAGTTCCGCTGAACACTCTTCGAATTAGAGTGCACACAGAGAGGGCGCGTTGGGTACAGATGCTCACAATAAGCAGCAGGACAAGAAAAAGACAAGAAGGAGTTTATGAAAAATAACTAGACTCTAATTGCCTAATGCTACTTCCAGCGGTCAGATCGGTGGAGGTGGAGGACACTCTAAAACAGAGTATGATCTCTGGGCAATGTTCATGGCTGGAAGTTGGCTGTGCTGCTTGCAGGTCTTGGAGATGGGCTTTTGCTCAGCCTCCGACTGTCTGGCACTGGAAGGCCTTGGCCTTCTTCTCCCAACCAGACCCAGCTGCGCTTGGGACGCCCTGGCATGGGAAAACTGAGGAAAACATGGCTTTGTTCCCCAAAGGGAGGAGACTGATGGCCTGGGCGTTGGTTGAGACAATGGCGTTGTCACCCTGTGGGCTGTAGTTTGGTTGTGGTTGTTGTTCCAGTCTGGGGAGAAGTGAAGGTCTGGCCAAAGGAGAGAGTGGCAATGCATTAACCTTTACTGTTTCTTTATTCACTGTTGCACTCAGGGCTTTTTTTTTTTTTTGAGCCAGAACACAGGCTGTTCCCGTGGCTTGGAGAGTGTTCTAGCCAGCTTGGAGAGAAGGCAGGCACTTAGGGGACTGTCTCTTGAAGTGCCTGCCCTCTCCAAGTCTGCTTTCTCCAATCATGTGGCTTGGAGAAAGTAGGCACTTAGAAAGACTGCTAGGTGCCTGCCTCCTAGGCTTGCCAGTCCTCAGGTCCCAGTTTTGCAGGCTCCTCCCTTCCGCCAGCCTCCTTCCCACTTCCCCAACAGCTACCATGTGCCTTTCCACCTTGGAATGCTATAAGAAGCTTGGGAATGGCTTGCTTTGTGGAAGGTGTATGTGCCTTTAAATTTCGGTAGGAGCCTGACTGGGGGCGGGGCGAGCCAGCAGAGCCACATGGGACTTCCTGCAGTCTGTGAATCTGTGAAAAAGAAAGAAAATATCCATTGTTTTGCATTCATTTTAGAAGTCCTTTGCACAGTCATTACTTTACTGTCAAGTTCTGTACAGTTACCATCCAGCCCACCTCTTTGATTAGAATCAAATTAGGCTTTTATTGAAATGATAAACATGATCACAGTAAAGATGGCCTTTGCCAAAACTCATTAACACTGGTCAAGGCACACCTTCATAATTGGTCAGAGAGCCATTAATTACGCAGTGCGCAAACTATGGTGGGCAGTTGTTCAAAAGCATACATCTTGCCCATCCTTCTCCCCGCCCCCCCCCCCCCCCCACACAGTACACATACTCTTTCCCAAAGTGAAAGTTTCTTCTGACAGCAGGTAACTGGTGATCTTCATCTCCCCCAGAAATATGCAGTTGAGGCAGAGTGGTTATTCAAAGAAAAGCCAGCAAAGCATCTGCAAGCACAAAGCATGGGAAGCCAGGGTAGGCCAAGAATCCTGCATTAAAATGGCAAAACACCGTTCTTGACATCTACATTACTTCCTTTTGTTTTGGTTGGGGGGGAGTTGAACTAGAGTTGCCAAGTCCAATTCAAGAAATATCTGGGGACTTTGGGGGTGGAGCCAGCACACTTTGGGATGGAACCAGGAGACATTGGGATGGAGCCAGGAACAAGGTTGTGGCAAGGGCAATTGAACTTCAAAGGGAGTTCTTGCCATCACATTTAAAGGGACTGCGCACCTTTTTTTTTTTTTTTTTTTTAAAGTTTTAAACAATTTATTGGTAGCATATGGTTACAAAGCTTATCTATTTCTTAATTTTTTCTTTTTTTTTCACATTAACCCATATGACATTTCCATCCCCCCTCCCTCCAATGTTGACTTCCCCGAGGTTATAAGTTCAAATCCATACTAAAGGCACTTCTGATTGCTCAAAGTTCCGTATATATATTCTTACAACTAAAAAAATGTCCAATATTTCTTTACTTTCCAAGTTTTCTCCATATATCCTTTAAATTTTCTCCACTCCCTTTTGAATATCTCTAAATCATAGTCTCTTAGTGTTCTGGTTAATTTGTCCATTTCACACCACGATAAAACTTTCATGGTCCATTCCCATTTCTCTGGTATTTTTTCTTGCTTCCAAAGCTGCGCGTACAAAGTCCTAGCAGCTGATAACAGGTACCAAATTAAAGTCCTGTCTTCTTTTGGGTATTTTTCTAATTGTAATCCAAGTAAAAACGTCTCTGCAATTTTCTTAAAATCATAGCCCAAAATTTTGGTGATTTCTTGTTGTATCATCTTCCAGAATTCTTTCGCTCTTTCACATGTCCACCACATATGGAAGAAAGAACCTTCATGTTTTTTACATTTCCAACATCTATCCGACATTTTCTTACTTATCTTAGCCAATTTTTTCGGAGTCATATACCACCTATACATCATTTTAAAACAGTTCTCCTTAATGCTTTGACAAGTTGATATCTTCATTGAGTTCTTCCAGAGGTGCTCCCATGTTTCCATTTGTATTTCTCTATTCACATTAATTGCCCATTTGACCATTTGAGACTTTACTACTTCTTCTTCTGTAGACCATTTCAATAATAACTTATATACTTTTGATATCAATTTTTCATTGTCACCTAACAGGACTCTTTCCAGTTCTGTTTGTTCTCGTCTAATCCCCTCTGATTTTATGTCATTTTCCATCAAACTTTTAATTTGTTGCATTTGAAACCAATCATAATTGTTATTTAGCTCTTCTGAGGTTTTTAATTCAATTTTGTCTCCTTGAATCTTAAGCAGTTGGTTATATGACATTTCTCTTTTTTCTTCAGAATCAGCTGTTATTTTTATTACTTCTGCTGGCACTATCCATAATGGTTTTCTCTCGTCCCCGTATTTCTTGTATTTTATCCAAGTATTTAGTAATGTATTTCTGACATAGTGGTGAGAGAAAAAACCATCCATTTTATTCTTCCCATAGTACATGTATGCATGCCAGCCGAATCTATTTCCGTGAGCTTCTAACCACAAAGGTTTTTTATCTAACAGCATTATCCAATCTTTTATCCATGTCAAACAAACTGCATCGTGGTATAGTCTTAGATCGGGAAGTTGAAAACCTCCTCTCTCTTTGGCATCCGTTAAGATCTTCATCTTTATCCTTGGTTTCTTTCCGGCCCAAATGAAATCAGAGATTTTCCTTTGCCATTTGTTGAATTGTTTTGCTTCTTTTACAATCGGGATGGTTTGAAACAAATACATTATCCTTGGCAAAATATTCATTTTGATTGCAGCTATCCTGCCCAGTAAGGACAAGTTGAGTTTATTCCATTTCATCAAATCTTTGTCCATCTTACACCACAGTTTTTCATAATTGTTTTTGTATAAATCAATGTTCTTCATTGTTATCTCTATTCCAAGGTACCTAACTTTGGTTGTGACTTCACAACCTGTCACCTTTTGTAGTTCGTTTGTTTTATTTGGTTGCATGTTTTTACAGAGGAATTTCGATTTCTCCTTATTTATGTATAATCCTGCTAGTTCTCCGTATTCTTTTATCTTAGCTAACAGCAGTGGTGACACTTGAACCGGATTCTCCATTATGAACACTATATCATCTGCAAAAGCTTTATATTTATAAGAGAATCTTCTAATTTTTAGACCTTCTATTTTTTCATCTTTTTGAATTTGTTGTAACAAAATTTCAAGAGTCATTATAAACAACAATGGTGATAGCGGGCATCCTTGCCTTGTTCCTTTACTCACTTTCAATTCTTTGGTAAGGTCTGCATTTATACACAATTTTGCATGCTGATCTGTATATATTGCTCTTGTCATTTTTATAAATTGTTCCCCTAAATTAATTTTTTCCATTACCGCAAACATAAAGTCCCAATTTAAGTTGTCGAAGGCTTTCTCTGCGTCAACAAAAAATAAGGCCACTTCTTTTTCCGGGTGCTTTTCATAATATTCCACAACATTAATAACAGCTCTTACATTGTCCCTTATTTGTCTTTTAGGAAGAAATCCCGCTTGGTCTTTGTTTATAAAGTTGGTCAGGTATTGTTTCAGTCGCTCTGCTAAAATTCTTGTATAGATCTTATAGTCATTATTCAACAATGAGATTGGTCTATAATTTTTTACGTTTGTGCTATCTTTATCTTCCTTAGGAATCAGAGAGATTACAGCTTCCCTCCAGGTCTTTGGGATTTTCCCTTCTTCTCTTATCGTGTTTAACAACTTCAACAGTTTGGGTGTTAATTCATCCTTGAGAGATTTGTAAAATTTTGACGTGAATCCATCTGGCCCTGGAGCTTTACCCTCTTGCATTGCTTTTATTGCTGCTTCTATTTCAATTTTCTCTATTGGGTCATTTAATATCTTTTTCATATGTTCCGTCAAAGGTGCCACCTGAATGTTTCGTAGATACTCTTCCACTTTTTCTTTACTTACATTCACACCCTTGAATAAATTTGCATAGTATTTAAAGAATTCTCTTTTAATTCCTTCTTGATCCACTACTGTTTTCCCATTTGCCATGATTTTATTTATAGTCTTATTTTCTTTCCTTTTTTTTAATTGCCAGGCCAGGTATTTACCAGGTTTGTTTGCACTTTCAAACGATTTCTGTTTCAAATTTTTTAAATTCCATTCTAATTCTTTATTCAGCAAATGTTTAACTTGGGATTGTAATATCGTAATTTCTTTTATTAATTTTTTCTTCCCTGGTCTTTTTTTTAAGTCCTTTTCTTTTTTATCTATTTCATTTTGCAGTGCTGACAGCCTTTCTTCTCTTGCTCTTTTGTCTTTATTATTCAATGTAATTAATATACCCCTCATTACTGCTTTATAAGTGTCCCATACTGTTGGATATTCCATATCATCCGTTTCATTTATTTGGAAGAATGCTGCAGTCTCCTTTTCTAAGAATGATACAGTGTCTTTATTTTGTAGTAAATCCTCATTAATTCTCCATCTTCTTGATTTTCTTTGCAATTTTGTTGACCAGCATATTGGATTATGGTCCGCCCAAACCTTTGGAAGAATCTCAATTTTTTTTGTTATGAGGCCCAAGCCTTGGGAACCCCACAACATGTCAATTCTGGAAAAAGAATTATGCCTTGCTGAGAAAAATGTATAGTCTCTTACCTCAGGGTTGAACTTTCTCCAAATGTCTTCTAGATTTTCCTGTTTAATCAACTCAAAGAAAGAATTGGGCAGCTTCCCTTCTTTATCATTCTTCTTTGGACTTGATCTGTCAAGGTTATTTTGTATTGTCCCATTAAAATCGCCCATCATCAATACCTGGTCATAAGTCTCTTCGTCCATTTGTCTATTTATGTCTTTAAAGAATTTGTCTTTCGCTCCATTGGGTGCATAGAGTCCTAGTAGTAACGTTTTTTTCGCCTCTATCGTCACCTCAACAGCAATGTATCTTCCTTCTTTGTCTTTAAAGATTAATTTTGGGTCAAGTTGTTCTTTAATGTAAAAAACCACCCCTCTTTTCTTTTGCTCTGCTAGTGAAAAAAATTCCAACCCCAAATTTCTATTCCACAAAAATTTACTGTCCTTGCGTTGTATATGAACTTCCTGTAAACAAATTATATTACATTTTTGCTTTTTAATCCAATGAAATGTTCTCCTTCTTTTCTGTGGTGAATTTAGTCCATTTATATTCCAAGATAGTAATTTGTACTCCATTATGATGTTGGTTCTTTATTTTCTTCAAAAAAGCTATGCATCTCTTGTTCGCTTCTTATTGTAATCCTTTTGCCATTTTGTTCAAATCCAAGACCCTCTGGTATTATCCATCTATATCTTGTGCCCTCTGCACGCAACTGATCGGTTAGCTTCTTGTACTTTTTCCTATCGCTGATCACTTCTCTTGGTAGCTCTTTCATTATTTTAACTCTGCTCCCTTCTATTGCCCAGGCTTTTTGGTACCCTTTCCTCAAAATTTTCTCTGCCACTTCTTTTGATCTTAATCTTATGACGATGTCTCTTGGCAGACCTTTATTTTTCGCATAAACTGAGTTGACTCTGTAGGCACCCTCCAACATACTCTTAAATCTGTCAGGGTCTTCTTCTATGTACTCAGTGATGATATCCACCATATAGCCTTTTAAGTCTGTGTCTTCTTTTTCAGGTACCCCTCTTAGACGCACTTGTGACTCCAGCAACTTACAGTCGTGTATTATGACCTTTTCTTGAATTTTTAGCAAGGCAGAGGCCTGTGTATCCACTTTCATCTCTACCTCTTTCACTTTATTTTGAGTCTCTTCCTTAAAATTCTCTATCTCCTTCTTAAGGTCTCCAACTTCTTTTTTAATATCTTTTTTTATTGCCAAATGCAATTTGTCCATAGCTTTTAACATTTTTGCCTCCAGAGCGTCAAATTGAGCCTGCATCTTGTCAAATGATTGGGCTCTTGCACGTGTTGTTCTTTCTACTGACATATAAAAAATCACCAAACCTTAAAAAAATCCCCACATAAAATTTAGCATCCAATCCAATAGCTTAGAGCCAGTTCTTTCAGATGAGACTAGTTTCGTTTTTCTCCCTTCTTCCTGAGCAAAGATATTGAATTTTAACAATTTTGACAGTTTTTCTCCCTTTTAAAATGGCAATCGTTATTTCTCTATGGTACAGTTCCAGCCTAGAGAGGTCTCTCTTCGTCTTTCTTGATCTGAGTCTTGGACTCAATTCCTTCCTAGTTCAAAGGTCGGATGTCACAGCTCTTGTTGTCCTTATAGGCTCTGATTTATTGTCCAGCCCCTTTTAGTTTCACTTCCTGTCACAGCTTAGACTGATCTCGTGTCTAATCTCGCAGTTTTTTGAGCTGCATGAAGAAACCACAACCACAAAAATTCACAACAATATGTCCTTTCTCCAAAATATCTTTGAAGGCAATTGTTTTTACGGCGTTCAGTTTTCCCAAGCTGAATTCTTTTCCTGCTGTGCCCCCACTCAGCTCAGTTCATTCTAGGTTCTGCAGTTTATGGGCATATATACACGGCAACTCTCTTTTCTTTCTTCTGCGTCACCAGCCTCCCATTGCCAACTTTCACTCTTATCTTGAAAGGTTTTTTTTTTTTTTTTGCTGTTGTTCACATCCAAAGCCACAGAGCTCAGCTTAACAAGGTAAAAGTTTTTTTTCATTCAATTATGCTTTGCCTTCGTCTGTTATTAATCCACTCAGTGTTTAAACTATATTCAAAGTCTCTCAGAGTGAAGATAAGAATGATGAGTCTACCTTTTAGATGTTCTCAACTCCCCCGGCTGCTATTTTCTTGCAATTAAAATCAGTCCTTCTAGCGTGCTTGGATTCCGACAGCCTTAAGTGACCGAAGTCACTTTAGAGTCACTGCAGACGATGGTTGACATTCCATTGCCGGACATCAAGAAATGAAGGAGTCAGTTCCCTGACTGCTCCAGTTCGATATCAACAGCATTAAAGGAAGATAAGTCGTCTTGGGTTAACCCTTGCCTAGGGTTAATGAGCATAGACCTTATCAGGGGTCTTTAATACCCTGAACAGTGACAATAAAATCCCCCTCTGTTAGGGAGCTGCAGACTGTCTTCCAGCCAAACAGGAAGTGCCTCCTACCGGGACTGCGCACCTTTTAAAAGACTTCACTCCACTGGAAATAATGGATAGGAGCATAGAATCATAGAATCGTAGAGTTGGAAGATAGTTTTTTGCATGCTACTCTGGAGCCACATATGTAGGACTTTTTGTTGGATTGTCCTGTGGCTCAGCTGCGGCTGTATCTAATAGTGGCGAGAGAGTCAGAGTAGTTTTCCACACCTATTTGCTTGGACCCTTTTTTGGAGATGCCGGGGATTGAACCTGGGACCTTCTGCTTCCCAAGCAGATGCTCGACCACTGAGCTGCCGTCCCTCTGATTCAGGTTGGGGGAGCCATGTTGGGCTGAAGCAGCAGAACAAAGTGTGAGTCCGGGGCACCTTGAAGACCAACAAAACGTAATTCTTTTGTGTGTGTGCACACTTCTTCAGATAGATTCAGGTGGGCTATACCTAGAATTAAGCTTTGCTGTTCTTAAAGATGCCACTGGACTCCAACTTTGTTCTAGAGTCGTTTTGGGGAGGTCCAGGTTTGAATCCCCACACAACTATGAAGCTCCCTGGGGGCCTTTGGGCCATCGCATCAGATGCGCAGGATTGTTGTGTGAGGATATAATGGAGGGGGGGGGGAACACTGTGTCCACTACCCCCCCCCCCCGGCTTCCTAGAGGAAAGACAGGATAAAAATGACTCTGGGACTCAGCTGCTTGGCTTCTGCTGGCACTAAGAACTGGACCCAAGACATGCCCCAAAGTGACGGCAGTGGCTTTTTAGGAAATGTCTCTCCTCTGGAGGCTGGAAGTGGAGAAAGCCCGAAGAGGGCTCTGGGTAGAGCAGGTGCAGGCCTGTAAGACAGTCTAGGTGAGGTCATTCAGAAGGTAGAAGTAACACCCCAAGACACGCCAGACTGGAGTTCCCTCGGATGTTGCGGTGTGTAAAGTCCATTTTGCCTCTCTGGCTCCCCACCCCCGCCCCCTCCTTTCTTCCTCTTGCAGCAAAGCAATTTCTCCTCACAATGCATTTGCCCCCTATTCTTCTAATAGCTTGAACTGCTGGAGGATAGGAAAGGACATCCCCCGGAGATGTTTACTGACCCCTTAGAGGTTTTACACTTCCCCCGTAGCATCTGGTGGCAGGACAGAGACAGACTACCAGACAAGACCATTACGTTGTTTGAAGCCCATCTGGTGACTCTTCTCTGGCAATTAGTTATTGTTCCCCTCCTTTTATTTTTGAGTTGGGCTTCCTCCTTTCTGTTCTTTGCTCCTGCTGAGTCTCTCCTGGTTCTTTCCCCAGTAGTCTGAGCCTGTGGGTAGGGTTGCCAATCCCCAGGTGGGGGCAGGGGATCCCCCGGTTTGGAGACCCTCCCCTCGCTTCAGGGTCGTCAGAAAGCAGGGGGAGGGGAGGGAAATGTCTGCTGGGAACTCTTATTATTCCCTATGGAGATTTATTCCCATAGAAAATCAGGGAGAATTGATCTGTGGGTATCTGGGGCTCTGGGGGGGGGGACTGTTTTCTGGGGTAGAGGCACCAAATTTTCAGTATAGCATCTAGTGCCTCTTCCCAAAATACCCCCCAAGTTTCAAAAAGATTGGACCAGGGGATCCAATTCTATGAGCCCCAAAAGAAGGTGCCTCTATCCTTCATGATTTCCTATGGAAGGAAGGCATTGAACAGGTGTGCCGTCCCTTTAAATGTGATGGCCAGAACTCCCTTTGGAGTTCAATGATGCTTGTCACAGCCTTGATCTTGGCTCCACCCTAATGTCTCCTGGCTCCACCCCCAAAGTCCCCAGATATTTCTTGAATTGGACTTGGCAACCCTACCTGTGGGCCCGATCCAGAGTGCAGTAGCGCTCTTCATCTTTCACAGAACTCACACAAGGCAGACCTGCTGTAATTCACAACATCTCTCCTGCCCAGCTCTCTGCATCCATTCTCCACATGTTGCCCAGGCAGGGCTGGTTCAAGGTATATTGACACTTGCAGCAATTGCCACATCCAAGGCCTCCCAGTAGCAGGGGCTTGGCCTGGACCTGCCTGCCAGGAATGCAAGCCCTTGAAGGGGTTGCTGGTCACATCCTGTCCCAGCTGTGGGTCCCCTATGCTGTGGTGCCCTCATCTTTTTGTTGTGCCACCCCAAGCAGTCTCCTGGGAGATTGTCCGGCTCTGTGCCCAGCTAGGATTTCTCGCAGTGGCTGCTGACGTGCAGAGCCAACATGGTGTCGTCTTGGCTAGAATAGAGGAGATGCAGGTACAGATCTCAGCCATGAAAGCTTGCTGGGTGACCTTGTGGCAGTCACACACTCTCAGCCTAGCCTACCTTATAGGGTTCTTGTGAGGATCAAGTGGAGGAGAAGAGACCAATGAAAGCTGCTTTGGGCCTGCATGGGGAGAAAGGCAGGGTATAAAGGAAGTAAATAAAACCAGCATGCAGTGAGAGTAGTATTTGATTACAACATCCCCAAACTCAGACACATCCATATGCATATCTTTTGGATTACAGCTTATTCCCTACCACTCAGTGACAAAATGATGTGCAGTTCTGGTCGCCACACCTCAAAAAGGATATTATAGCATTGGAGAAAGTCCAGAAAAGGGCAACTAGAATGATTAAAGGGCTGGAACACTTTCCCTATGAAGAAAGGTTGAAACGCTTAGGGCTCTTTAGCTTGGAGAAACGTCGACTGCGGGGTGACATGATAGAGGTTTACAAGATAATGCATGGGATGGAGAAAGTAGAGAAAGAAGTACTTTTCTCCCTTTCTCACAATACAAGAACTCGTGGGCATTCGATGAAATTGCTGAGCAGAGGTTAAAACGGATAAAAGGAAGTAATTCTTCACCCAAAGGGTGATTGGCATGTGGAATTCACTGCCACAGGAGGTGGTGGCGGCCACAAGCATAGCCACCTTCAAGAGGGGTTTAGATAAAAATATGGAGCAGAGGTCCATCAGTGGCTATTAGCCACAGTGTGTGTGTGTGTATATAATTTTTTTTTGGCCACTGTGTGACACAGAGTGTTGGACTGGATAGGCCATTGGCCTGATCCAACATGGCTTCTCTTACGTTCTTAAAGCAGAGGGTTTGCAGCATTACTGAGTGTAGAAGTTTCATCGTCCACAAGCTGAAGATACCCAATGTTTGATGGCTACAGCTGATTTTTAAAAAAACCCTGAAGCCATCTTTTGGGGGTAACAGGAATAAAGTACTATTTAAAAATATGGTATGACATACAACAGGCTATGAGATGAATCGTCCATAGTAGCTCTTTTTGAAGTGTATTTATGTGAGGGTTTCTCTATAAACGAAGAGCCCCATGGCATAGAGTGTTAAAGCTGCAGCACTGCAATCCTAAGCTCTGCTCACGACCTGAATTCCATCCCCAGCGGAAGCTGGGTTTTCAGGTAGCCGGCTCGAGGTTGACTCAGCCCTCCATCCTTCCGAGGTCGGTAAAATGAGTCCCCAGCTTGCTTGGGGGGAAAGCGTAGATGACTGGGGAAGACAATGGTAAACCACCCCGTAAAAAGTCTGCCGTGAAAACATTGTGAAAGCAACGTCACCCCAGAGTCGGAAGAAACTGGTGCTTGCACAGGGGACCTTTCCTTCCTTCAAACAGTAGGGCTGTCCTAAGATGCCCACCATCAGGTCCAGTGATGCAAGGAGGACACCTAGTGGCCATTTGGTCACATAACGAAAACCCTCCTTAAGAGAACAAAGTTTGAGCCTTGTGGCACCTTTAAGACCAACAAAGTAAGTGTCTGTGCTCATGAACATTTATACTCAGAATTAAACTTTGTTGGCCTTAAAGGTGCCAGTGGACTGAAACTTAGTTCTGCTGCTTCAGACCAACACGGCTGCCTGCCAGAATCTACCATCCTCAGGAGTGACTTATAGAATGTCATGTCCTACATTGCCAGTCTTCAGGGACCTCAGATGGGTCCCATACATCTTGAGGTGGAATTCTAACCCAAGAAGGAGGTTGGCCCCCTCAGGTGATGCAAGGTGAGCTATAATGCAGACTAGCACCCTGTGCCACAAGCACAAAACGAAAGCTAGAAATAGGTGCAGTGGCAGTAGCTCAGTAGTATATTCTATTTATTTCCACCACTTCCTTTCTCAAGCTTCTTTTCTTCCCACAGTAGAGGCGTGCATGAGGGGGAAGGCAGAGAAGATATCTGAAAATGACTGCCGAGCACTTGGATATTAGCTGTTGGTGCAAAAGTCCTAGGTAGCTTTCGTGAAGAAAGAAGCTGCCAAAAACCACAGCTAGGAGGACAGAAATTAGAAGTGGATCCTGCATTGAGGGGTGCGGTCAAAGATCAGCCCCATTCCTTAGGAAGGTGACAGCACAAAGCCTTTTAGAATTCGCAGTATGCATGCCCTTCTGCTCTGTATGCTGAATCTCACCCTGCTTGAAGCCCAGCATGCAAAAATGCTGTCACGTGAGGCACAAAAAGAAGCAAAATCCATGTAATGCCTTTTTATTGGACCGACTAAATTGTCACAAAGCACCAGGACTCTTCATCGGGCTACATGTTAGCAAGAAGCACCAATGCAATGAAAAAGGGTTCCCATGATCAGACAGCAGCACTGTTGTAACCGAACAGTTGTTCAGCCCACCAAGGATGGAGCAAGGAGCACTTCTCTGCATTGGAGCATTAGAGGAACTGGAGGAGGAAAGGAAGAGCCACCTAACAGAGGCATAGAAGTGGCCTCCCTTCCTTGACAGTTCAAACAGAAAGGCTCAATTTATTGTTATTGTTAATTAAATTTATAAACTGCCCTCCCTCAAAGGGCTCAGGGGAGTGTACACCGTGTTCCAGAACATACAGCAGGTTAAAAAATACAATGAATAATAGATAATCATTAACATACTAGCAGTAAGGCACGTTGTGAAGAAAAATACAACAGGCTCTAGAAGGAGGTCTCTGGGAGAGTGCCTGCCACCCTTGCTGTCCTCCTACCCACCCAAGTGAAGGCACTGACTCCCCTCCCCCACCTCAAGGGGAGCTGATCTCTGCCATCTAGAGAGCAATTGTAAATCTGAGTGTTCTTCAGTGGTACCCCAGGCAGAAATGGCATTGTACCTGTGTATGGTCCTGTGCCTCCTCAAACCCCAGCCTAGGTCCCACCCGTTAAATCTCCAGGATTTTCCTAAACTGGAGTAGCCAACCTATCTCCTTCCCTTCATCTTCCCCTCTGACTTCAGGTTTCCATCATCTTCCCCCTCCCTGCAGCCTCTCCATAGGAAAATGACAGTCTTTCTTCACAGTTGCGGGGAGGACCAAAGCAGTTTACATCATTCTCCTCTCTCTCCATGTTATCTGAGCAACAACCCTGTGAGGCAGGTTAGGCTGGAAGTTTGTGACTGGTCCAAAATCACCCAGTCAGCTTCCACAGCAATAACCTGGGTCTGGCAGATTCCATTCTGAAGTCCTAACTCCCACCTTTTTTGGCCATTGCGTGACACAGAGTGTTGGACTGGATGGGCCATTGGCCTGATCCAACATGGCTTCTCTTATGTTCATATGTTCTTAACTCCTGTGCCATAGTGGCTGTCATAGGGTGGCTGCTGCTGAACAGTAGCAAGCAGCCAGGTGTAGGGTAGCTAACCCCCAGGTGGAGCCATCCCTTTATCTGGCCCTCTGACTTCGGGTTTCCATCACCTTCCCAGCTGCCTCTACATAGGAAAAAGACAGTCTTTATTCACAGTGCGGGGGAGACCAAAGCAGCTTACATCATTCTCCTCTCCCCTCTTTGATCTGAACAACAACTTCTTTGAGGCAGGTTAGGCTGGAAGTCTGTAATGGGTCTGGAATCACCCAGTCAGTTTCCACAGCAAGAACTTGTGTCTGGCAGACCCCACTCTGATGCCCTGACTCATATGCCCTCCTCAAACTCCACCACAGAATCTCCAAGAATTTCCCACCAACCTGGAAAAGTACCACTAAAGGCCTCTGTGCGAGTGCCCCCCCAGCCTTGCTGTCTTCCCACCCACCCAAGTGAAGGCATTCACTCCCCCCCCACACACACCTCAAGGGGAGCTGATCTCTGCCATCTATCTGGATAGCAGTTGTAATTCTGAGAGATCTCCAGCTCTAACTTGGAGATTGGCAACAGTGGTTCCCAGGAGTTAAGGCCTCTCCCTCAGAGGCCTGTATTGATACCTTAGGAATTTCCCACCAACCTGGAAAGGTACCACTAAAGGCCTCTGGGTGAGTGACCCCCCAACCTTGCTGTCTTCCCACCCGCCCCATAATTGTCAGACCCAGAGGCAAGGAAAAGACAAGTACAGTTCAAGATCTTTATTCCAGCGTCCTAGGCAGATACAGGCATTGTTGGAACTGGCTCTCCCACCAGTTCCTTGCACTTATAACCCTTTGGTTTGTCCGTTACAATCAAGCCAAGCGTGCCAAGCAGAAGCGGGGGTTTTGCGCGGGTTCCCTCCTAGTCTATCATCACCCCAGGTGTTTGTTATCTACCCCTTCAGCTACATCTCCACCAGCTCCTTTGATCTGGGTTGCATAGTAACTCATGAGTTCCCAGACATGCCACCCTCCCTCTAGATAAACAGTGGGGATGCTTCAAACCAGTCGACTAGCATAGCACACATAAGCATCAGCATTGTAAACTAGTAGCAATAAGCAATATGAATATATATATGGCAGGAGGAACAAAGATGGTGTGACTCTTGACAGCGACGGCATTAATTCCCCCACACACACATACCTCAAGGGGAGGTGATCTTTGGCATCTGGAATTTCCTAACCTGCCATGACAATATACATCCTTGTTGAACTCCTTTTCTTATTCTAAACCAATCAGTTGCTCCAAATCCTGTTCTGACAGTTACTTCTTGACCCTTATATAGATTTCTTAGGAGACCTGTGAGGTGGGCTGGTACTCCCATCTCTTTAAGGACTTGCACCAGAAATAATAGATTAGAAACTGGGCAGTTTCCGGGAATGGCACCTCACTGGAGGGCATGCTCGCAAATGTAACTCCAGCTCTGAATCGGGTGTTTAGATGGCTTCCCGTGGCTGGTGGACGGACAAGGGACCTTGGTCCAGGCGGCTGGAGAGGAGGCAGTGTGCCAAGCAGCGGTTCAACACCCAGGTCTCCAGTCACCACGAAGCTCCGTAGCTCTGATCTCCATTTTGGAAACTAGAGGTGACTCCCAGTTTGTTTTCTAACTTTTAAATTCTCCTGATCTGCATCTCCATTCTCGAAGTTTTCATGAGACTTAGCCTTTTTAACTGTCTGTGCTTATTGGATCTATCGGAAAGTTTTCCCTTTCAGATAGGGTTTTTTTTTAAGGGGTTAATTGAAACAGATACAGTAAAGGGGAGGGAAGGGGGGGATTCCTCACTCATTCCCCCTCCCCAGCTCCTCGGCTTTCAAACTAACCCAGTATTGAAAGTTTATGAAATGAAGAAGTTCCCTGGTATTTGCTGATTGTGCAGTTTCTGAGAGGCAACGGAAGGATTATAAAGAAGGGGTGAAGGAAGGGTTTTTAGGGTTCTCCCCGCTCTTCCTTCACCGAAGATGGGCGTTTGTTGTGTGCTGGCTGGTTGTATTAATTATTGATGGAAGCGTCATTCTTTTTTTTTGGATCCTGCTGGATTTCCTGTTTTTTCCTCCTTTCATTTTGAAAATTTTGGTTACCTTGCCTTGGATTGCAGTTAGATTTTATGACTTCACTCCTTTTAACCTACGATTATATAACTGTGCTGACTATTATAAACAGATTTGAACCCAGGACTGAACTTCTTGGGCTTCTGGAGCAGTTTACTCAACTATGCAAAAACACTGTCTTGAACTCTGTTTTTTTAGAACTCTGCACTTACGGAATTAATATAGCTCTGGTTGGTCACTTGAAGATACTCCCTTTGGAGACAATTTGAATTTATTCAAGGCGGAACTGGGGTGAGACTGATCCTGATTTTGTGTCTGCATGCTGTTTTTACCGAAGATCTTTTCAGCTTCATTTTACTTTAATAATACTTGCAGGCTCTAATCTGTGCTTTGCTTGTGGTTGGATTGTTTGGGTTAATAGCCAAACTGTTTGCAAGAACTGTTGAAGTGAATATTTTATCTACTTAAGGTGGGGATTGTTGACATTTGTAGTACATGGTGTTCCATAACAATAGTTTAAAAGTAAATATCTCACTTATTGGAAACAGTCTTAAAGTTATAAGACAGGTAACCTGGTAAAGGCTTTTTAAAAATGGTGTGCTTATTGATTGTGGCAATAATGAGTAAAAGAGGTATATCTTCCCCAAATCCTTTAACAGGGCCCTCTAAATTGGGCACCCCAGATTTACAGGAAGAAATTAAAGAGTTACAAAGGACACTGATGAATGCTGTGTCAGATCTAACCGGCAAGGTGGTAACCTTAGGGGAGCAGTTCCGGATTAAACCCTGTGGAGGTCCATAGGCACTCGAAATCTCGGGGAGCCCCTCCCAAATTATCTCCTAATAAGTTTTAAATTTTAACAACCAACAATTTTAATAAACCAGTTTTATTACACAAAACAAACATTAGCAATGATTAATGTTATTTTAAAAAATAACATGTTATGATATAAACAGGAATGATTAAATATTATTTGCCAGCACCTGCAGCTCTCCCCTCCCCATTTCAGGTGTCCCCCCCTCATATGTGGGGGGCTTGCCTTGCTGGAGTGCTGAGAGAAATGGTGTGGGTTCGAGTCCTGCCTCCTCTTTCTGGGGTGGTTAGGTATTCCAAATAAGTGCTTTGCCTTCACGCCTACTTCCCCCTAGGTAGGAATTGAGCCTCCTACTCCTGTTTCCTGCATGGGTATTTGTGTGGAGGGGGTGGCCACGAGGGTCTCCTACTTATGTCTTTTTGGTGATGGGTATGTCAACAATTCTGGCTGCTGATGTCATTCATTTATTTTGATAGACATTGCCAAGTGGGCAGGGGGAATTAGTTCTACCCTGCCAGAACTCACCATCTTTTCTCCTGGCTGCGAATGTGAGGACAGGCTCATCTTTCAAGCATTCATACCTCACCCAGGGTTGGAACTCCTTGGGCTGGGTGAGTCACACTGTTTCCATGCATGATGAGATGAGAAGAGACAGAAGGCATAAAAGTGACCATGAAAAATCCCTAGCTGGTATGACAGGGAAACAAGAGGCACTCTGCATTGTCTTCAACAGCAGCTCGGTTGGATTCTCTAAGAGGAATTAAGACCCTCCAGGAAAGGTGCCTTGACGATCCTGAGAAACAAACACTGTGATGTACTGGCTAACAATCTTCAGTAAAACCATTTTACTGAACCACTGCAACCCCGTCTCCTATGAGTAGTTTAAAACATTTCGAAGTCATACCAGAACCTATATTACTTCCCTAAGGATCTAATGGAACACCATTAGGGTTTGTAGAATCTTTCGGGCTCAAGTGCCGTGTTCTACTGGAAAGAGCCCGAAAGGTTCTACAAACCCTAATGATGATGCCAGCCGTGAAAACCTGAAATCTTTGATAATGGAACACCATTTAAAATCTTTAATATTTTATTAACCTTTAATACTATGACCAAAGAACTAATCTTAATTGTTCAACCACTGACTTGCAGTGGTTCAGCTAAATATGAGAAATACAGCCCAGTTCATCTCAAAATTATCATGTTAAAGGCCCATTCAAGTGGAGGTATCGTGTGTGGTTTCAGCCCATAAGAATTTTGGTCAATGTTATACTGTGGTTGATACCTTTAAGAAACAAATATCTAACACACAGCTGCATAGAATTACCTAGATAGGTTTTTAAAGTAGAGTTAGTGTTCCAGTCTTTTGCATACAGCATTTGCCAGCATACTCTAGAAGGCTTTTGCATCTAGTTATAGAAGAGGTTGGCATACGAGAGATGGCATACAAGAGTTATCCAAGAGATGGCAAGACTGAACATCGACATCTTGGGAATCAGTGAATTAAAATGGACGGAAATGGGTGAATTTAACTCAGAGGATCACTACATCTGTTATTGTGGCCAAGAGTCCCATAGAAGAAAGGGTGTGGCCTTTATAGTTAACAAAAGGGTGAGGAAGGCAGTAATGGGATACAATCTCAAAAATGACAGAATGATCTCTGTCCATATCGAAGGCAAACCATTCAATATCACAGTAATTCAAGTCTATGCCCCAACCACTGATGCAGAAGAGGCTGAAGTGGACCAGTTCTATGAAGATCTACAACACCTTCTACAATTAACACCAAAAAAAGATGTCCTCCTCATCATAGGGAACTGGAATGCCAAAGTAAGAAGTCAAAAGGTGACCAGAACAACTGACAAGTTTGGCGTTGGAGAACAAAATGAAGCCGGGCAAAGGCTAATAGAGTTTTGTCAAGAGAACAAGCTGGTCATAGCGAACACCCTTTTCCAACAACCTAAAAGGCGACTCTACACGTAGACATCACCTGATGGGCAACACAGAAATCAGATTGATTATATACTCTGCAGTCAAAGATGGAGAAGCTCCTTACAGTCAGCAAAAACAAGACCTGGAGCTGACTGTAGCTCAGATCATGAGCTACTCACTGCAAAATTCAGGCTAAAACTGAAGAAAACTGGGGAAGCCATTAGGCCATTCAGGTTTGATCACATCCCTTGTGGATATACAGTGGAGGTGAAGAATGGGTTTAAGGAACTAGAGTTGATAGACAGAGTGCCTGAAAAACTATGGACAGAGGTTTGTGACATTGTACAGAAGGCAGCAACCAGCACCATTCCAAAGAAAAAGAAATGCAAAAAAGCAAAGTGGCTGTCTGATGAGGCTTTACAAATAGCTGAGGAAAGAAGAAAAGCAAAAGGCAAAGGTGAAAAGGAAAGATTCACCCAACTGAATGCAGATTTTCAGAGAACAGCAAAGAGAGATAAGGAGGCCTTCCTGAAGGAACAATGCAAAGCAACAGAGGAAAATAATAGAATGGGAAGGACAAAAGATCTCTTCAAGTAAATGGGAGAAATCAAGGGAACGTTTTGTACAAAGGTGGCCATGATAAAGGACAAAAATGGTAGGGACCTAACAGAAGCAGAAGAGATCAGGAAGAGGTGGCAAGAATACACAGAAGAATTATACAAGAAGGAGCTCAATGTCCCGGACACCATGACAGTGAAATCGATGACCTTGAGCGAGACATCCTGGAGAGTGAAGTCAAATGGGCTTTAGAAAGCATTACTAACAATGAAGCAAGCGGAGATGATGGTATCCCAGTTGAGCTATTCAAAGTCTTAAAAGATTATGCTGTTAAAGTGATGCACACATTATGTCAACAAATTTGGAAAATTCAACAGTGGCCACAGGATTGGAAAAGGTCAATTTATATTCCAATCCCAAAGAAGGGTAATGCCAAGGAATGTTCAAACTATCGCACCATTGCACTCATTTCACATACCAGCAAGGTCATGTTAAAGATTCTACAAGCCAGGCTTCAGCAGTATGTAGATCGAGAACTACCAGACGTTCAAGCTGGGTTTCGGAGAGGTAGAGGAACTAGAGATCAAATTGCCAATATTCGCTGGATTATGGAGAAAGCACGAGAGTATCAGAAAAATGTCTATTTCTGTTCCATTGACTATGCTAAAGCCTTTGATTGTGTGGATCACAGCAAACTGTAGCAAGTCCTTAAAGAGATGGGAGTACCAGACCATCTCACATGTCTCCTGAGAAACCTGTATAAGAGTCAAGAAGCAACTGTCAGAACGGGATATGGAACAACGGATTGGTTTAGAATAGGAAAAGGAGTTCGACAAGGATGTATATTGTCACCCTGCTTATTTAATTTATATGCAGAGTACATCATGCGGAATGCTGGCCTGGATGAAGCACAAGCCGGAATTAAGATTGCCAGGAAAAACATCAACAACCTCAGATATGCAGATGACACTACTCTAATGGCAGAAAGTGAGGAGGACCTAAAGAACCTCTTGTTTAGAGTGAAAGAGGAGAGCACAAAAGGAGGCTTGAAACTCAACATCAAAAAAACTAAGATCATGTCATCTGGCTTGGCAAATAGAGGGGGAAGACATGGAAATAGTGACAGACAACATATCTGGGATCCAGGATCACTGCAGATGGTAACAGTAGCCATGAAATTAAAAGACGTTTGTTCCTTGGGAGGACAGCTATGGCGAACCTGGGCAGTATAATAAAAAGTAGAGACATCACCCTGCCAACAAAAGTCCGTATAGTCAAAGCGATGGTATTCCCAGTAGTAATGTACGGCTGTGAGAGTTGGACCATAAGGAAGGCCGAGCGCAGAAGATTAGATGCTTTCGAGATGTGGTGCTGGAGAAGAATCTTGAGAGTCCCTCGGACTGCAAGAAGATCAAATCCTAAGGGAAATCAGCCCTGACTGTTCCCTGGAAGGTCAGATGCTGAAGCTGAAGCTCGAATACTTTGGCCACCAAATGAGAAGGGAGCACTCACTAGAGAAGATCCTGATGCTGGGAAACATAAAAGGCAAAAGAAGAAGGGGACGGCAAAAGAGGAGATGGATGGACAGTGTTACTGATGTAACAAACATGTAATTGAGCAGACTTCGGAGGATGGTGGAAGACAGGAGGGCCTGGCGTGACTTTGTCCATGGGGTCGCAAAGAGTCGGATTCAACTGTGCGACTGAACAACAACATAGAAGATATACAGGACTGGCTTGCTCAAAATTATACACTTAAATGGCATTGAGCATTTTGCCATCAAATAGGAATGGCTTGCTCCAAAACAAACAAACAAACAAACAAACAAATCATAGAGAGTATGAGAGCATTTTTGCCATCAAAAGGAATGGCTTGCTTCTAATAAAAATATTGTAGAGAGCAATTTGCCAGCATACTTTAGAAGGCTTTTGCATCTGGTTAAAGAAGCTTAGGACTGGCTTAAGCTCCTAATATAAATATATACATTTAAGTGTTATTGAGTTGTAAGTTTTTAACAACAGTTAACGATATCTTAAATTTTTTAAATTTAAGAATTATCTGTTTCCATTCAGCTTTGCGGTGTGTCTTATTGTTATTACCTTGGTTTATTCTAGGATGAGAGAACAAGAGGCTGATAACCCTGAAAGAAATAGGAAGGACGACTCCTGAGGAGGCTCATTGACTAAATGAACCTATATCTGGGTGCTCATTGGACCTTTCTTGTAATAGTGTAATGTGAGAATGGGCCTTTCTTGTAATATTGTTATGTGAATGGACATTTCTAGTGTTGCTGTAATGTATAAAAAGATTATATGATTCTAAAAAAGGTTTTTCTAAAATGATTTTACTAAACATTGTTAGCCAGTACATCACAGAGTTTGTTTTTCATATTGCTTGCAATATGAACTGTGATCCCAGTTTGTTGATTTAACTTGCAGGTGGGGCCTGGAAATTTCCTGCTTTTACAACTGATCCCTAGATTCCAGAGATCAGTTCCCCTGGAGCAAATGGCTGCTTCAGAGAATGGAATCCATGGCATTGTACCATGCTGAGGTTCCTTCCCTTCCCTTCCCTTCCCTCCCCTTCCCTTCCCTTCCCTTCCCTCCTCAGGTCCAAATCGAAAGGGATTTTCCTACCCAGACCTGGCAACCTCGTTCTCTGCCATCGCAGACCTTCTCCATGTGCCTCAGGATTTCATGGATGGAAATAGAGGCAGACTCACCAGTCCCGGAGATCTCCTGCCATGAACCACTCTTTCCAGAGCTTGCTCCCTTTTCTCACTTTGCACTGTTGAAGGCTTTAGCCTCCTGTGCAACATCTTACTCTGTAAATGGTCTGTCTTTGGAATATAGCAGACATGTCTGCTTTGAGATATAGCAGAGAATCTTTCAAACACAGCAGAGAAACAGAACTGTCCTACATGGTGTTATCAAAAGTCTATCTTGCAGTGCCAGGCTGTGGGCTCTGTGGAATTCCGTGCCCTCAGGTGTGGGGATGAGCACAGGCTTAGAGAGATATGGAAGGGGACTGGACAGAGTTATGGAGGAGAGGTCAGTTGCTGGCTGTTAGCCATGATAGCTCAATGGGGCTTCTAGGCTGAGAGGCAGAATTGCCTCTGATGGTCAGGCCCTGGGGAGGAGTCAGTATGTGAGCCGGGCTTTCTTAACAAAAGACATAACAAGATCTGAATATAATTTGACCTTATAATTCAAATTTATTTTTAAAATGGTTTCTTTTTATTAAAATGCCATTCAAGAATCAACAAGGGCCACTTTGGTGTAGTGGTTAAGTGTGCGGACTCTTATCTGGGAGAACCGGGTTTGATTCTTCCCCACTCTTTCACTCGCAGCTGCTGGAGTGGCCTTGGGTCAGCCATAGCCCTCGTCCTTGAAAGGGCAGCTGCTGTAAGAAGTCTCTCAGCCCCTCCCACCTGTTTGTTGTGGCGGGGGGGGGGGGAGGTAAAGGAGACTGTGACCACTCTGAGATTCTGAGTATAGGGCGAGATATAAATCCAATATCTTCTTGATACAAGACCTATGCTAGAAAGTTATTCTTCATTAGTAGTTTTACATTGGTAAGTTTGGAATAGTTAACAGTAGACATAAG
This sequence comes from Heteronotia binoei, assembly GCF_032191835.1. Classification (NCBI taxonomy): domain Eukaryota; kingdom Metazoa; phylum Chordata; class Lepidosauria; order Squamata; family Gekkonidae; genus Heteronotia; species Heteronotia binoei. The sequence goes on from NC_083233.1 coordinate 8,501,452, forward strand.
CTTTGAACAAGGTAAGTTAAATAATGATAGTATAATTATATGTTTTATTGTCTTTTTTGCATTATCTGTATTTTAACTATCACTTTGTAAACCTTAACCTAGCATGTTTTCTTCTAATTCAAAAAAAGCTGTCATCTGCTACTGAATAATAAAATTTGGTGTTGTTTTTTTAAAGGGTTTGTTTTCTGTGGGGTCCAGAGGTGTGCATCAACTAGGCCATTCTGGAAGCAGGAGGCTGGACAGCCTGGGTCTGATCCAGCAAGGCTACTCTTCTGTGTGTGTGTGTGTCATGTCCTTAGTCCTTCACATTTTGTTGTGAGCCGCCCTGAGCCTGCTCCGGCGGGGAGGGCGGGATATAAATAAAATGTGTTGTTGTTGTTGTTATTCACACACATATGCTTGTGCACTGGAGGTAGAAAGAGACATCCACACAGATTGGGTGGGATCAGACAAGGAATTTGTCATGGCAGCCTCTTGGCTAAGAAAAAGTCAATCCTAAAAAAGGTGCGCCGCGGTGATCACAAAGCTCCCAGGATGTCACCTGCAAGGGACACACGCATGCCGAGAGGAGTGTTCCGCATTCACATTGCTTCTGTGCATGCACAGCAAGCCCCTGGTGCAACCCAGATGATCCGACAGCTGGGAATGCATCATCGAAGTACACTGGGAACTTTGCCACTGGGAAGTTCCCAGTGTTTCTTTAATGTGAAGGCGACTTGTCCTACAACTGCATAAGGATGAACCCGCTGCAGGGGGCAGATGCGTGCGTGTGTGTGTGTGTGCACACATTAAATCCAGAGGTGCTATGGCAGATGAAATCCATTTATCTCACCTAGATATTTAACTTCTAGCACTCTGCATGGAGGGAATGGAACTTTATTGTATGATGGCACCGTTGTTTTTCAGATGATATTCCGATGTTATTCATTGTATGATAGCACCGTTGTTTTTCAGACTGGTGCAGAAACAGCTGGCAGCAGAGCTGGGATGAGGGCCTGGTGGGTTCCTGGGGGGCCCCATTGAACCATTGACTTTAAAAAAAACACACACACACACAAACCCTGAGATGTTTAGAAAATTAACTTTCCATTGTTAAAATTTAATTTAAAAAAATTATATAGAAAAGTTTGTGGCACATTGTACTATTGTGAATTGTGACAGACAAGCAGGGTTGCCAAACTCCAGGTGGCCACTGGAGATTTCCCACTATTACAATTGATTTCCATACAACCAAGATCAGGTTCCCTGGAGAGAATGGCTGCATTGAAGAGTAAACTCTATGATGACATTTTAGCCTACTGAGGTCCCCCCTCCTTAAAACTTCCCCTCCCCAAATCTCCAGGACTTCCCCAACCCACAGGTGGCCACCCTATCCTCCCTGCCTGCCTCCCTCCCTCACTGCCTCCCTCCCTGCCTGCCTGCCTCCCTCCTTCCCTCTCTGCCTGACTGCCTGAATGCCTCCCTCCCTCCCTCCTTGCCTGCCTGCCAACCTGCCTGCCTCCCTCTCTTTTTCCCTCCCTGCCTGCCTCCCTCCCTGCCTGCCTGCCTCCCTGCCTCCATCCCTCCCTCCCTGCCTGCCTCCCTCCCTCTCTGCCTGACTGCCTGCCTGCCTTCCTCCCTGCCTGCCTCCCTGCCTGCCTGCCTCCCTCCCTGCCTGCCTGCCTCCCTGCCTCCATCCCTCCCTCCCTGCCTGCCTCCCTCCCTCTCTCCCTGACTGCCTGCCTGCCTTCCTCCCTGCCTGCCTGCCTCCCTCCCTCCTTGCCTGCCTGCCTACCTGCCTGCCTCCCTCTCTTTCTCCCTCCCTCTCTGCCTCACTGCCTGCCTGCTTCCCTTCCTGCCTCCCTCCCTGCCTCCATCCCTCCCTCTCTGCCTGCCTTGCTCCCTCCCTCTCTGCCTGCCTGCCTGCCACCTGCCTGCCTCCCTCCCTGCCTGCCTCCCTCCCTTCCTGCCTGCCTCCCTCCCTGCCTGCCTCCCTCCATCCCTCCCTCCCTGCCTGCCTCCCTGCCTCCCTCCATGCCTGCCTGCTTCCCTCCCTCTCTGCCTGCCTGCCTGCCTGCCTCCCTGCCTGCAATGGTCTTTCCCCCGAGTGAACTTTCCCCCCTTCCCTCTGCAGCCTCTTTCCACTTCTATCGCACCCTTTTTCTTTTTCTGCTTCCCCCTTCAGCTTTACCTTCCTCCTCCTTTTCTCCCCTTTCTCTACTTCTTTCATCCCTTCCTTTCAATTGTTAACCATTTTCACCGTCTTGCTCCACACACATGGATGGATCTGTGGATATGTCTGGCAGTCCACGAAGGGAAATTGTGGGCACAACTCAGCTATTGTAATGAACAGAGTGGTATCTTCATCTATTTGCTGCAGTCTCCCATTCACATGTGAGGAAAGTGACGGGTGGGGTGGGGCTCTGGTTTTGAATAAAAAATGGAGTGTGTGGATGGGAAGACCTGCATTTTGTCCCCAGAGCAGCTCTGATACCAGCGGTGAGCCTGTCTAGATGAAAATGCTAAAGGCCTAATGAAGGATCCCAACAAGATAAGGGGTTGATGTTTATTTGCCTCCATTACAGTGCTGGCTATTGCTGGGTACCCCAGTTTACATCACTGCCTGTATACCAGCATGTGCAAGCAAATCATTTGTCCCTTTACCTAGCAGATCCAGCTCCAGAGAACAGAATTGCAAGCATCACTTCATGCTTATCACCTTTCTCCTCAATGGGGACCCAAAGCAGCCTCCATTGTTCCCCTGTCGTCCATTTTATTCTCACAGCAGCTGATATAGGTCCTTGCCAGGCCACTGAACCAACACCGTGGTTGATTAAACAACGCTTTGGGAAGACAGACCCAGCACAGTTCTCTTACGGAGCAACAGCTTTATGTAACTCTGCTGACTGGAAATACCCCTGGCAGTTTCATACAGGCTGAGTCACATTCTCCCTTTTCAGTGTTAAGCCAGGTGCCAGAATAATGTCCAGATCTGAAGATTCCTGGCTGGCTGTCATCACTTAAAAAAAATAAGATTAGTTATAGTAATTCTGCATAACAAATGGACGCTTTCTGCTTTGGGCTTGGATTCAAGCACGTCTGAGTGCTGGAGCTCGGCCACTTTCCTGCCAACTCACAGAGCTGGAATCTCCAGCAAGCGCAAATGTCTCCTCCAGCCGTCAAATAGCCTTCCCTTTCTCTGGGAGCTCTCCCTGGTGCTGCAGAGAGAGAGAGAGAGAGAGAGAGAGAGAGAGAGAGAGAGAGAGAGAGAGAGAGACTCTTGAGCCTTTGAGCTCTGTTGCTGCTGGGTCACAGCATCAGGTACCCATGGGTGAATTGGAGCAGCAAATGTGTTTCCCCATTTGCACGTGAGGTTCCATTGGCATGATTTGGCACTGGCATTATGATGGTGATCCTCTGCCAGCATCTCACAGGCACTGGTTTTAAGTATTTCTGCGTAATAAAACGTTGTTGGTCTTAATGGTGCCACGAATCTCAAACTTTGTTTTGCTGCTTCAAACCCACCTGGTTCTCACTTGAGTGTTTTTGATGTGTCCCATATCTGAAATCTGAGTATCCTGGCTGGGGCTCATGTCGTGCTAATGAGAGATGTGACTGGCTGCAAACTTAGTCCAGATCGTGATCTGAAGGTGTGTAGGTGTGGTCATAGGCAGACAGATAACACTTGGTTTTTTGTGATGCCACTGACATCAGCTTTTTGGCCAGATGGAAGATAGGTCTAGGAGTGGCTACTAGCCATGGTGAGTAAAGTCATCGTATACAGTGGCAGCAAACCTCTGAATCCCAGAGCCAGGAGGTAACCTCAGGGGAAGGCCTCAGCTTCCATGCCCTGTTGCTGTCTTTCCAGAGCAACGGGTTGGCCACTGTGAGTTAGGATGCTGGCCTAGATCAAAACCTGGTCCAATTCAATACATCACCTCTTCTGCTCTGAAGACCTTGGAGATGCTCCCTGCTGGCTTGAACACTAACAGGGTGTCAGCCTGGTACTGTGTTGACAGGTACATTTGACAGATATGAGATGTTGCCATACTACGCTTTGTTAGTCATTTTAGGGAGAGGCACACTGCGTGAAGGAAACTGTTCCATCCACTAGATGGCACTTTGAATACATATGTGGGAAAGGCAGTATTTCCCCTCATGGCCCCCCTCCCCCCGTTACCTGTCTTAGTTCAGTTTAGAGAGCTCCAACCGCCTTCTCAGCTCTATTCAACTTTAACATGCCTTTGTCGATTAAGTTTTGTTCATTACTTCACAGAAACACGGGAAGACAGAAACATGCATTTAAAGAAACATGCCTGAATATTGGATACAATAGAAAAAGTTATCCCCCCCTTTCCTTTCTTTGCAGATAAAATGCTACAATTTAAAAATTGTGATTGTAATTTTGTGGTGCAGTAGTCACTCAATCAGTGTTACAGATCATTACATCTCATACTCTAATGAAATCACCATCTGCCATTGATAAACAGCTGAGCGACTGAAGGAAGATCCTTTTCTGCACCATCAGATAACGCCTATTGACGATACGAGCACCACTTCTTGTGCAAATTATATAGCTTTGGTCAATAACAATCCCACAATTGATTGTCTTGATTTCATGCTAGAATATTCTTTACAAACATCCACAACCTGTTGACAGTTCTTCCAAAAAGACACCCTACTCTTGCCCCCCAGAGTTTATCATCATTGAACATTTATTTAGAATCAGAATCATAGAGTTGGAAGGGACCTCCACGGTCATCTAGTCCAACCCCCTGCACAGTACAGGAAACTCACAAATTCCTCCCCCTAAATTCACAGAATCCTCATTCCTGTCAGATGGCCATCTAAGCAGAGGCCATCTGCTTAAACAAAAACTTCCAAGGAAGGAGAGCCCACCACTTCCTGAGGAAGCCTGTTCCACTGAGGAATCGCTCTAACGGTTAGGAAGTTCTTCCTAATGTTGAGCCGGAAACTCTTTGGATTTAATTTCAAACCATTGGTTCTGGTCCTACCTCATGGAGCCACAGAAAACAATTCCGTACCATCCTCTATATGACAGCCCTTCAAGTACTTGAAGATGGTGATCATATCACCTATCAGCCGCCTCCTCTCCAGGTTAAACATGCCCAGCTCCTTCAACCTATCCTCATAGACGGTCTCCAAACCCTTCATCATCTTCATCGCCCTCCTCTGGACCTGTTCCAGCTTGTCTAAATCCTTCTTAAAATGCGGTGCCCAAAACTGAACACAATACTCCAGGTGAGGCCTTACCAGAGCAGAGTAAAGCGATACAATCACATCACGTGATCTGGACACTATACTTCTGTTGATACAGCCCAAAATTGCATTTGCCTTTTTAGCCACCGCATCACACTGTTGACTCGTGTTCATTGTATTTGTTTTCATGAGATCCAAACATCTGAGTAATGATCCTAATACAGAAAGGACAGAACAAAGTTTGAGTCCAGTGGCACCTTTAAAACCAACAAAGTTTAATTCTGGAGGGAGAGCCCAAGACTGTGCCTTTCCTCAGGGCCTGAAATCCCGGTTAGCTGTTGTAGAATCCAATGACTCTTGGCAGTTGGCTCCTTCTTGATCTACTAAGGAAGCCTTGCCTTTTCATGCTAGTTTTAAGGTGATTCAAGACCATAAAACAAAAGAAAACAAAAAGTGGCACCTTAAGACTGAAAAGACTGATTGCAGTATGAGCTTCAGTGGGTCACAGCATACTTTGTCAGACAGATACGCAAAGGGAGCAATTGTCCTTCAACCCCTCTTGAAGGTGGCTATGCTTGTGGCCGCCACCACCTCCTGTGGCAGTGAATTCCACATGTTAATCACCCTTTGGGTGAAGAAGTAAAACGGATAAAAGGAAGTACTTCTTCACCCAAAGGGTGATTAACATGTGGAATTCACTGCCACAGGAGGTGGTGGCGGCCAGAAGCATAGCCACCTTCAAGAGGGGTTTAGATAAAAATATGGAGCAGAGGTCCATCAGTGGCTATATATACACACAGTGTGTGTGTATATATAATTTTTTTTGCCACTGTGTGACACAGAGTGTTGGACTGGAGGGGCCATTGGCCTGATCCAACATGGCTTCTCTTATGTTCTTATGTGACACAGAGTGTTGGACTGGAGGGGCCATTGGCCTGATCCAACATGGCTTCTCTTATGTTCTTATGTGACACAGAGTGTTGGACTGGAGGGGCCATTGGCCTGATCCAACAGGGCTTCTCTTATGTTCTTATGTGACACAGAGTATTGGACTGGAGGGGCCATTGGCCTGATCCAACATGGCTTCTCTTATGTTCTTATGTGACACAGAGTGTTGGAATGGATGGGCCACTGGCCTGATCCAACATGGCTTCTCTTATGTTCTTATGTCCTGGTGGGAAATGTTATGGAGCAGATTGGAAGCTCTCCCACTGTTGCCCCCTAAGCCCCATGAATACAGAACATCACAGCCCCAGGCAGAGTGTTCCATCTATACCTTGTGGCTAAGAGCATTGATGGACCTCTGCTCCAGATGTTTATCCAGTCCTCTCTTGAAGTTGTTTGTGTTTGCAGTTCCTGAGGCAGGGAATTACATGTGTGAATTAGTGATGCTTGTCCCGTGACCTCTCAATGCGCTGTGATTGACCTCAACCTCTGTGGCAGACATTTTGCAGATGCATGGGTTGCGCACTTTCAAAATTCCTAATGTGCCCACAGAGTCAGCAAGAATGGGGACTCCGGCTTTACAACAATGTCACCCCACTCTTGACATCGCTCCCCATACATATATTGTCCTGCTGAATGACTGTGTCTGATGTACGGGGCTCTGGCCCACCCGAACTTTACATCACAATATGTTTGCTCATCTCTAATGTGCCCCCCCCCACTCTCTGTAGTTTAGCCAACCACAATCTAAGGTGGGTGTTTCTCTGGATTGTATCATGCTGTTGCATGCAGAAGAGACCTGGGACTGGCTGTGTCTCCTTGTTACACAAACAGTTGCTTTGTCTTGATTTGAGAAATGCTCCCAACCCCCCCTCCCCCCATTCAGCAGCATGCATCTTTGCGAACCTTGAACTAAATGGAAGAGCGAGAGGTGCATCTTTGATGTGAGAGAAGCTTCCTGTGTCAGCCAGCGACAAGCTGAGAAGGGCCTTGCGTGGGTGGTTTGTCAACGCACAGCTGCAGCATAAAGGGGAGAATGTCTGCAGAACGAAGTATAAGCCAGGTTTAAAAATAGAACTGTGTGGGAAGTGAAGAAAACTGAGCCGAAGGAGGCGACCAGTCTTTCGTAAACCTTGAAGGAGATCTGTCTGTTGAGAGCTACTGTCAGCTAGAGATTTTTGCATGTGTTTCTTTATTGCAGTAAAGCAAGATTTGCAAAATCTTCCAAAGATATCGTCACAAGGCTAGCGCAGGGGATTCAGTGCCACCATGTAACACTCCTTCAAAAATCACAGCGGTTCAGTGAATCCAATGAACGTTCAAAATAACAGCAAATAGGATTAGAAGGCTTTAAGAATCTGAGACACACAAAAATCTTCTGCAGTCAACAGCACGCTTGCAAGTTTCAACAGATTTACTAAATAGAAAACAGAAGACACCTGAAGAAGAAGATATTGGATTTATATCCCGCCGTACACTCCGAAGAGTCTCAGAGTGGCTCACAATCTCCTTTATCTTCCTCCCCCACAACAGACACCCTGTGAGGTGGGTGGGGCTGGAGAGGGCTCTCCCAGCAGCTGCCCTTTCAAGGACAACCTCTACCAGAGCTATGGTTGACCCAAGGCCATTCCAGCAGGTGCAAGTGGAGGAGTGGGGAATCAAACCCGGTTCTCCCAGATAAGAGTCCGCACACTTAACCACTACACCAAACTGAAGAAGTGAGGAGTGACTGTCGAAAGCTCCTCCCCTGCAGCCACAAATGCTGGGAGTCTTTCAGTTGCTCCTGGACTCTTGCTCTTTTGTGCTGCTGCAGACAGACTAACATGGCTCCCCAGCCAGATTCACTAAGTAAATTATAGCCCAGTCCTGGAACTGCTTAGGATGGCCATGTAGGGTGGAGATAAACCTGTATGCCTGGAGATATCTGTTTGCATGAGCACTTTCAAGTGTCACCATGTAGCTCTGGGCAGGACACAATGGTGCAGCATCTCAAAGGGGCACCCTTCCTCTCAATGGGGTGCATGACTTGAACTGGCTCAAAGCTGATTTCATGGTTGATCTGGTACTTGCTTTCAGCGGCTAGGACATTGTATGCGCAGTTAGGGAAGCAAGAAAAAATACCAGAAAAATGGGATTGGATTGTAAAAGTTATAACATGGAGTGAGATGGACAAACTAACAAGAATCTTAAAAGACTATGATTTGGAAGTGTATAAAAAGGAGTGGGAAAAGTTTAGATGTTATGCAGAAGAAGAATGGAATATAAAAGGATATTGGACAATTTTTTAATAATGATCAAGTACTAGAAAAAAGTAGAATATGAATATAGGTTCTTATGGTTTAAGGGTACCTATAAATGTTAGTATTTTAAGTATATAACTTCAGCGGGAGTCAAGTAACGGGGGGAGGGGGACTAGAAAATAGCATATGGGATAGATAAAAAGAAGGTATTAATGGATATTGTTACCATATGTTATCAATAAAATTGTGTTTTACAAACAAAAGTTGATTTCATGATGTAAATCCACCCTCAGTGCTAGCCCAGGAGCATCAAGCAGACATTTCAGAGAGCAGCCTCTTTGGTCTGCAGTAGAACACCAGGATTTAAGTCCAAGAGAGCTTTAGAGACCAAACAGATATTCAACCAAGGGAGCTCATCCCCTGAAATTCTTGTTGGTCTCTAACGGTCTCCTGGACTCAAATCACACCATCCCAGGAACATTGTGTGGACACTGCGTACAAACGAAGATGTGCTCTGCTGGGACATTTGGCTTTTTTGAAGCAGAAAGTCTCTTAACACAGGGGCATGTGGCTGGAGCCACTCAAAGCCACTCAAAATGTGAACTTACAAAATATATTTCTCATGTAACTCTGTGTTAAATAAAGACCTCAGAACCAAGAACTCTGGCCTTCTTGCAGGATGCTATTTCATTCTGAATGGACAAAATTTGAATTTGTTTACTGGTAAAGCTATACTGGCTGCAATTGGTTACTTTAAGGAGGAGCTTTCTACTTCCCACCTACCTAAACGGATTAAAAAGGATATAAGAAAAAAGAAACTTTTTTCAGTGATAAAGATCCCTTTGTTGAGCTTCTGCGGTATAATTTATTTCTTGATTAATTATGAAATCACCTCACTCTCAAAACTGTCAGCATGCCTACGATTGCTTCTACCCAGAATAAAACGTTGTTGGTCTTAAAGGTGCCCCTGGACCCAAACTGTGCTCTGTTGCTTCAGACCAACACGGCTGCCCCCCTGAATCTATCAGAAGCGCCCATGCACTTTAAGACCAATAAAGTTTAATTCTGGGTAGAAGCTTTCATAACTTATACCCAGAATTAAACTTTGAGTTGGCTGAGACTTGACAATACTTTACACCACCAAGACGTTTGCCGATTTATTTTTTGGTGCCATTTCTTCAGGGAAGCCCCTTCTCTGAGACAGTTATCAGCTGGGCTGTTCCAGGTATTTTGTGGTCCCAAGCAAACCACCCCCCTCCCCTGCTCGGTGCAATCTCTCTCAACCTCACACCAAAGAAGTTGGGAGATAATAAAATACTGGTCTCAATGAAGTGCTCAGAAAGTTTCCTCAAAAGTCCTTTGAGTGCTCTGAAGAGCCATATGAACGTGTTCTTTGTACCTCTGGCCTGTGAAATCCCACAGCAATCCCTTGAAATGTCACAGCAATTCCATAGGATCCCTCTTTAAGATGAAGCCAAATATCTGGAGATGGTGAAGTGGATCATGATCCCATGGCAATCACCCTCCCTTGAAAGCCAGCGAGAAGGAAGTCCCAGGAGGCAGCACAAGTCTCTGGCCAAGACAGGGAGACTCACAGATGCAGCACATGGAAGTCCTGGCTGTGGCAGCCATCACCTACCCCAGGTGAACGGAGGCAGTGGAAGTGGCAGGAAACTACAATAGAGTGTGTTTTCTAAAGCAGAGGTCCATCAGTGGCTATTAGCCACAGTGTGTATATGTGTGTGTGTGTGTGTGTGTGTGTGTGTGTGTGTGTGTGTATATATATATATATATATATATATATATATATATATATATATATATATATATATATATATATATATATATATATATATTGGCCACTGTGTGAGTTTTTTTTGGCCACAGAGTGTTGGACTGGATGAACCATTGGCCTGATCTAACATGGCTTCTCTTATGTTCTTATGTTAAGGTCCACTCATACCCCAAGAACTTGTTCACAAACACTGCTACCCAGAAGTGTATCCCCAATCCAGTTAGGCTTGCCAATCCCCAGGTCCCAGTGGGGGTTCTTCCGCTTTCCCAGGCTCCTTCCCGCCCCCAGTCAGCTGGCCAGTGGGGGGAAGCCCTGCCCCCAGAGGACCATGTACCTTTCCACCGCCGGAGGCTTCAGTCTCTGATTGAAAGGCTTCCTCTTGGGATGGGGTGTCTGTGTTACTTGGAAGAAGTTGGCAGCAACTCGTGAGTAAAGAGGCCAATCCCTTGCTTTAGAGTCACCAGAAAAGGGGGGGGGGGACGTCTGCTGAGCACTTCATTATTCCCTATGTGGAGATCGATTCTCATAGGGTATAATGGAGAATTGATCTGGAGGTTTCGGGGGCTCTGGAGGAGCTGTTTTTTGAGGTAGAGGCACCAAATTTTCAGTATAGTATCTAGTGCCTCTCCCCAAAGTACCCCCCAAGTTTCAAAACAATTGGACCAGGGGGGTCCAATTCTATGAGCCCCGAAATAAGGTGCCCTTATCCTTCATTATTTCCTATGGAAGGAAGACATTTAAAAAGGTGTGCTGTTCCTTTAAATGTGATGGCCAGAACTCCCTTGGTGTTCAATTATGCTTATCACACCTTTGTTCCTGGCTCCACCCTCAATGTCTCCTGGCTCCACCCCCGAAGTCTCCTGGCTCCACCCCCAAAGTCCCCAGATATTTCTTGAATTGGACTTGGCAACCCTAAATCCAGTATGTGTATTCCTCATTTTGTTACCCAGATGTAAAACTTGGCACTTATTCTTGTGAGCTGCCCTGAGACTGCTTCGGCGGGGAGGGCGGGATATAAATCAAATAAATAAATAAATAAAATAACATCTTGTTCACATCTGCCCACTTTTTCACTGTTTAGATCACATTGAATTTTATATCTTCTGCTGTGTTTGCTGCTCCTCCCATCTTACTGAGTAGCCCCTCTACATCCTAATCCAGACACTTTTTAAAAATATTGAAAAGTACCAGGCCCAGAACCAAACCCTGTGGCACCCCAGTGGACACCTCCCTCCATTCAGAAGAAATGCTATTGACAGCTCCTTAGGTTTCTGCCAAACACATTCTTCCCTGACTCTGACAGGTAAGGTCCATCACATGTTAGAAGGTTGTCATCCAGAAAACCTAGCCTGTGGTCCCAGAATCCAAATTGCTCCTGCCAGCACCACCAACGCAGCAGTGGTTCACATCTGTTATCATCTGCTCCCATTATATTCCCCTTCTTATGACAAAAAGGATAGAAGAGAACACCACCTCTGCCCCCATTCCCTTCAGCTTCCTCCTGAGAACTTCATAGTCAGCCTGAATGCTTTTGATGGCGTTCATGGCCATGTCATTGGTTCCCACATGGACCATCACAAATGGGTAATGCTTTGTAGGTTTGATGAGTTTGGGGATCCTGTCTATAACACCTTTAATTTTTGCCCCAGGCAAGCAGGGGGTTGGGCCTGGGCATACGGCATTAGTGTACATTAAAGTACATTGATGATAACTGAAGAAGTCAAACCCCATGTGTTGGTTAGTTAATGTAATGTCTTCTATCAAATCTGGCAGTGCTGGTTTCAAAGTGACTCGTGCAGGACAGCATGCAGTTGCTCCACTCGGTCACAGGAGTCTGTGTTACTGTCACCATGACAACTTCATTTGGTGTCCTGATAACGCAGCATCCACGTCAGCAGCTGGTATTTGGCAACGTCAGCCGCTGGTCTTCTTTGTGCAGCTAGTATCTGGCGCTGACTTTGAAAGGGCAAGTGCAACTCTGAAGTTCTCCTAAATGCATCTCACCATGCCTTTATTATCAGATCTCAGCAAAGCTGCAAAACAGGCCTATTTAAGCAAGGCCTGAAAACTCTCAAGTGCCTTTGATTGGTTGTTTTGTTATTTACAGTCATCCTCTACTTTTTGTGTGTTTTAACAATTTATTAATAACATATGGTTACAATATTTAATTCTCTCTTTTCTATACTAACCCATATGATATTTCAGCCCCCCCTCCCTCCAGTATTTGACTTCCCCGAAGTTATAAATTTAAATTCAATTATAAAGTTACCGCTAACCAATCAAAGTTCAATATTTTCCTTCTCTCATTAATACTAAAAAATTCTCCAATGTCTTTTTACATTCCACTCTTTCTCCATATATCCTTTAAATTTCTTCCGCTCCTTTTTGAATATGTTTAAATCATAGTCTCTTAAAGTTTTAGTTAATTTGTCCACCTCACTCCAGGATAAAACTTTCACAATCCAATCCCATTTCTCTGGTATTTTTCTCTGTTTCCACAGCTGCGCATACAATCTTCTAGCAGTCATTCTCTACTTTTTGATGGAGAAGAAAAACAACAACCACCCTGCAAACTACTTTCAGGACAAAAAGCCATGCCTCTAAGTAGCAATCACTGCAAACCACTGAGACTCAAGATACACTGGAAGGTATAAAAATGCCATCCAGCAGCATGAGACATTGAAGTAGAGCAGTAGGACTAGGAGTATAAAACTTAGAAACACAGCAAAAAAAGTATGAGATATCAAAGATTTCAGGTTTTCACGGCTGGTAACATCATTAGGGTTTGTAGAATCTTTCGGGATCAACAAGTGCCGTGTTCTACTGGAGAAAGTTTTCCTTCCAGACGTTTCGTTCTCAGCTGCGGAGAACATCCTCAGTGGCGTTGCAGCCGGAGCAGGCGCTCAGACCTTCTTGGCTGCTGTGCATTGAGTGGGGCCAGGGCTGCTGGAGAGCTGCTATTTCTAGGCTGGAGGGCCTACAAATGACTGTTGTCATGGAATACAATTTGAGTCCAGAGGCACCTTTAAGACCAACCTAGTTTAATTCTGACTAGAAGTTTCTGTGTGCAGGCACACACTTCATGCACGCAAAACATACACCCAGGATTAAATAAAGTTAAATAAAAATTCTAGATGCCTCCCATTTCCCCTCCTGAATGCCCCCCAAAGCATTCAGAGCCCCCCCCCCCATGTTTTTTTTAAAGGATAAATGAAATCAGTTCCCAAACTGGGAAGCAGGAGGAGAGGGCTAATGCTATTCCGGGATCTGTGTGACATCACAGGGCCTCCCCTTCCCATGAGCCTCCAATGAATGGCAGTTATTTCACTGTTTAAAAATGGTCACTAAGTAAAGGTTTCTAAAATGTACTGGTTGGAAGCAAAAAAAAAAAAAGTACTGGTTGGAAACAAAAACGGAAACAGGGACGAACAAACGGTGGAGCCAGGCTTCTGTGCAGAGGAGCCCATTTCCTCCCATGTCAATAAATCGATAGGTCTCTAAGGAGCCCAGATTCCTCCTGGTTTTGACCACCACCCAGCTGCCCCCGGAGGGGGTGGGATTTGTGGGAAGTACATCCCCTTTCATTGGCTTGATTGAAAGTCACTTTAAAACACAGATAAATGGATTAGGAAGTGGGACTTATAACCCATACACAGGCGAGGTCCAGACCAGCAGCTCGGGGCACATGAGAGGCATCTCAAATTGGGCCAGTTCAAAATGGAGCCGCCGAATCCTATTCAGATGCTCCTGCACAAGTTGCCCGTTTCTCACACGTGGCGGAGTCAGACGGTTGTTGTGCACAATCCCCTTGGCACAGTTTGGGCTTATTTTTCCCCCTCATATATTTTTAGTGGTCATTTACATATGCACTCATGCATTCTGGGCATGATTGGAGGGTTCACACTACTAATCTGCCTTATTGCACGTTCCCGCTTTCAGATGCCTGGAAAGATTTATTGGCATGCAGCAGAAGGATTTGCTATCACTTCATAAGCGGTAGCTTTTTGAGCCATCTCAGAGACTCCGGAGGACGGGGTGAGTATGGCAGAGGGATGGAGCTGAGCAAATTCCAGTCTCAGTGATCAGTTCAGGGGCTGGAAAGAATTGAGACCTGTAGCTCTGGAGTCCGAGATTTGCAAATTAGCCTGGAGAAAAAATTGCTTCCTGTCTCTTCCTGGGCATGTAAGAAAGGACCATGGGAACTAAGCACTGATGCAACCCTTCCTGCCCTCCTTCTCATGAGCTGCCTAAGTTCACAGGATCAGCATTGCTGTCAGATGGCCATCTAGCTTCTGTTTAAAAACCTCCAAGGAAGGAGAGCCCACCACCTCCCGAGGAAGCCTGTTCCACTGAGGAATCGCTTTAACGGTCAGGAAGTTCTTCCTAATAGAATCATAGAGTTGGAAGGAACCTCCAGAGTCATCTAGTCCAACCCCCTGCACAATGCAGGAAACTCACAAATACCTCCCCCTAAATTCACAGGATCCTCATTGCTGTCAGATGGTCCTCTAGTCTCTGTTTAAAAACCTCCAAGGAAGGAGAGCCCACCACCTCCTGAGGAAGCCTGTTCCACTGAGGAACCGCTCTAATGGTCAGGAAGTTCTTCCTAATAGAATCATAGAGTTGGAAGGAACCTCCAGAGTCATCTAGTCCAACCCCCTGCACAATGCAGGAAACTCACAAACACCTCCCCCTAAATTCACAGGACCTTCATGGCCATCTAGCCTCTATTTAAAAACCTCCAAGGAAGGAGAGCCCACCACCTCCCGAGGAAGCCTGTTCCACTGAGGAATCGCTCTAACGGTCAGGAAGTTCTTCCTAATGTTTTGCTGAGGTGAGGCTGAGAGAGTGTGACTGGCCCAAGGTCACTCAACTAGCTTCCATGGCATGAGGCAGATCTGAATCTAGGTCTCCCAGACACTAGTTTGATATTGTTAACACTACACCATACTGCTCAGAAACAGAATGTCCAAGGACATGTTTTGCCACTGATTTCTAAATTTTGCTTTTTTAAAAAAAGAACACCAGTCTGTCATCAGAAATCACAATACCGAGAAATCTGTGAATCTTACCAACTTGACACCAAGCCAGGATATCAGGATTTGATATTGCGTTTATTCAGCTTGTTTAGTAATTTTTTGGGTTACAATACTTTGTGTATCACTGGCCTGCATACTCTTGTGTAACTCTCTCCCATTGTGTATTGCTGTCCTCAATAAGGTGCCCGGAGTTCTCCTGAGATTACAACTGAACTCCAGCAGACAGAGATCTGCTCACCTGGAGAAAGTGGTTGCCTTGGAAGGTGGGGTCATAAGAACATAAGGGAAGCCCTGTTGGATCAAGCCAATGGCCCATCCAGTCCAACACTCTGTGTCACATAAGAACATAAGAGAAGCCATGTAGGATCAGGCCAATGGCCCATCCAGTCCAACACTCTGTGTCACATAAGAACATAAGAGAAGCCATGTTGGATCAAGCCAATGGCCCCTCCAGTCCAACACTCTGTGTCACATAAGAACATAAGAGAAGCCATGTTGGATCAGGCCAATGGCCCCTCCAGTCCAACACTCTGTGTCACATAAGAACATAAGAGAAGCCATGTTGGATCAAGCCAATGGCCCATCCAGTCCAACACACTGTGTCACATAAGAACATAAGAGAAGCCATGTTAGATCAGGCCAATGGCCCATCCAGTCCAACACTCTGTGTCACATAAGAACATAAGAGAAGCCATGTTGGATCAGGCCAATGGCCCACCCAGTCCAACACTCTGTGTCACATAAGAACATAAGAGAAACCATGTTGGATCAGGCCAATGGCTCACCCAGTCCAACACTCTGTGTCACATAAGAACATAAGAGAAACCATGTTGGATCAGGCCAATGGCTCATCCAGTCCAACACTCTGTGTCACATAAGAGAAGCCATGTTGGATCAGGCCAATGGCCCCTCCAGTCCAACACTCTGTGTCACGTAAGAGAAGCCATGTTGGATCAGGCCAATGGCCCCTCCATTCCAACACTCTGTGTCACACAGTGGCCAATTTATGTGTGTGTGTATACCACGACCCCAAGATCTCTCTCTTGGTCAGTCTCTGCCAGTTCACACCCCATCAACTTGTATTTGTAGCTGGGATTCTTGGCCCCAATGTGCATTACTTTGCACTTGGCCACATTGAACCGCATCTGCCACGTTGACGCCCAAGAGCATCTGAAGTCCCTTCCCCCCCCCCAAAAAAAAACCTTCAGGTTTTCCCAGGTGGGAGCTGGCAACCCTAAGAGACGGAGGCTCAGGACAGAAGGGCATCCAATTCAGTGCTTTCCAGCCAGATTTGCCATTTAAAAAGAAATGGGGGGGGGTAGGTGGGGGATGCAGGGGTCTGGAGCAACAGAAATGGACTGGCCCATGGGAGCCTGGGAGTAGGCGTCTCACCTCCCTTTAGGCCTTTCTGCTTGTGCTGTTGTTTCTTCACTTCCTGTACACATAGAATATTCTTTGGCCAGGGAGATGTAATTTGCTTTGATACCAGTGGAAGAAACAAGGGCATTTAGTGTCTGCAGGGCTGGCTCCAGAAGTCAGTGCAATTTGGAATGGGGGCCTCCTCTTTCTTTGCCTCCTTTGGCCAGTGTTCCTCTGCCAGCAATGCTAGCAGGCAGGACTAGTAATCACACCTCCACTACCACCGCAGACCCATGTGGGTAGGAGGAGTTGG
Organism: Heteronotia binoei; assembly: GCF_032191835.1. Classification (NCBI taxonomy): domain Eukaryota; kingdom Metazoa; phylum Chordata; class Lepidosauria; order Squamata; family Gekkonidae; genus Heteronotia; species Heteronotia binoei. The sequence continues at coordinate 8,518,342 of NC_083233.1, forward strand.
CAATGCCACATTTGCAGCAGAGGGGATGCGCTGACACCTGGAGCGCATGGCCAGAGCCAACAAGGATGGGCAGCGGGAGAGGGAGAGGGGTGTCTTAGCAGGCGTGAAAAGAAAGCTGCTGCTAATCCGGATGCCAAAGCTGAAGCAAATGACATACTGCCTGCCAAGCAAAGACGCTTGCAGAATTTCTCATGTTGAGCATGCTTTGCTCTGCTACTTGTAGAGAGGACAGAGACCGCGAGGCATTGCTTTATTTGGCAACCCCTCTGGTGTCTGCCTTTTTGCCAGCGTTTGCCCACACACAGTCGAGCAAATGGTGGGGCTGGAATTTGCACATAGCAAAAGATTGTTGCCATTTTTGAAAAGCGGGATTTGGTGGCTTCTGCTGCCTTCTCTTGGTTTTGTGTGCTTGTGATAAATTGTCAAGGGCAGATTGGTCCTTGAAGTTGGCCCTGGAGGGCCCTCGGCAGCCAAAAGCAAGCTGAGCTGAGCCCCAGCTGGATGACTGGCCTTGCCACCAAGACTGCTTGGTTCAGAACCCTCCCAGCCGTCAGCTTGGCTGGGTGCTGCGGGGGTCCTAATTGCCCCAACTAGCCTTACCTGGAAGGCAGGCACCGGCTAGCATGATTTCATTAGACCTTGGAAGGGTCAGCTCTGGTTAGCGCTTGGATGGGAGGCCACTCAGGAAGTCCAGGCAATGGGAAACCACCTCTGAGCATCTCTTGCCTTGGGGTTGCCATCAATTGGCTGTGACCTGATGGCACTTCCCACCACGCATCTGTCCCTGGAAACTGGAACATACCCAGAACCAGCTCCATATAGTTTGCCTTTCCAAGGAGCCGGCTCTGTGAGTCTTGGACCTGGTGGCTCCTTCCACACTAGGGTTGCCAAGTCCAATTCAAGAAATATCTGGGGACTTTGGGGGTGGAGCCAGGAGACATTGGGGGCGGAGCCAGGAGCAAGGGTGTGATAAGCAGAATTGAACTCCAAGGGAGTTCTGGCCATCACATTTAAAGGGACAGCACACCTTTTAAAATGCCTTCCTTCCATAGAAAATAATGAAAGATAGGGGCACCTTCTTTTGGGGCTCGTAGAATTGGACCCCCTGGTCCAATCCTTTTGAAACTTGGGGGGTATTTTGGAGACAGGCACTAGATGCTATACTGAAAATTTGGCACCTCTACCTCAAAAAACAGCCCCCCCCCCAGAGCCCCGGATCGCTGCAGATCAATTCCCCATCATTCCCTATGGGAATTGTTCATGGAGGTGCATAATGGCTGTGGGGGTGGAGCTTCCCCCGCCGGCCAGCTGGCTGGGGGAGGGGGGAAGCCTGTAAAATCGGGGGATCCACTGCTTAGACCTGGGGACTGGGAAGCCTATTCCACACAGCGGTTGCAGCCTCCAAGATGGGCTGTAGGAGGATCAGGAGAGAGATTGTGCAAAGCGGGGGCGGGGGGAGTGACATGCAAAGCCCTGTCTCCTCATCCAAAGAACTGCTTGGGCTGTTGGTGCCATGAACGGGCCTGGAGCACTTGGTCAGCATCAGTGGGAAGGTTCTGAAAGCCATCTGGTGAGGGAGAACCTCCAAAGAAATGACAGTGATCTGGAGCTCTTTTCCAGAAGAAGTGCTGCTTCCAGTGCGACAGTGGAAAGTGCCATGAAGTCACAGCCAACTTGCAATGACCCTGTAGGGTTTTCCAGAAGAAGTGCTGGTTCCCTTGTGGTGATGGGAAGCACCCCCAAGTTACAGCCAATGATGGTGACCCCACAGTGTTTCCAAAGCAAGAGACGTGCAGAGGAGGTTTGCCATTGCCTGCTTCTGCAGAGCAACCTGGGACTTCCTCGGTGGTCTCCTACCCAAGTACTGATCAGGGATGGCCCTGCTTAGCTTTCCAAATCTGGCAAGATCAGGCTAGCCTGGGCTGGCCAGCTCAGGGCTCCAGTAGCAACCATCAAAGGTGTAGTTAATGTCCCTGACAATTGGCCACCCCTTTTTAGTGGCGTCTCTGAGCATGATCTACACAAGAGCATGTGGGGGTTTTGTTTGTGCTTCCATCACATGGGAGTCGCCTTCCTGGCCACGGCAGGGCCTCTCCCTTGTCCTTGTTGCTTAGCAATGCATCTTTAAAGGAAGAAGGAGAGAAAGGATCCTTTGCTTTTGAAAAGACCAGCCCCTTTAGAAGGACAACAGAAAAGGGGCGCCTGCTGTGAAACCCTCTTTCCCTGAATGGACCTCCTGCTGCATTGGCTCTAGCATGGAGAGTTCCCAGCTCGGAGCTGGGAAACTCCTGGAGATTTTGATGGTGGAGCCTAGGGTGGGTGAAGTTTGGGGAGGTGAAAGACTTCTGCAGGGTAATACCATAGAGTCCACCTTCCAAAACAACCCTTTTCTCCAGGGGAACTGATCTGTTGGAATCCCAGATCTCAGGACAGTTTTTTTTAATTGTTCTTGTATCCCCTGGAGGTTGGCAAGTCTACTGGTGTGTGCCCAATGACCTTTGAGAGCCACTGTTAGTGGGTCGGCATGCAGCCTCTTTGAGAGTGGGAGGCAACTCACTGGCTAAGCCAATGTCACCCTATTCAGATGAAAGGCGACATTTGAAAAGAATACGGGATCTTAGTGAACTGAACATGAGTCAGCAGTGTGATGCAATGGCTAAAAAGGCAAATGCGGTTTTGGGCTGTATCAAGCTTCCATCACATGTGAGTCGCCTTCCTGGCCATAGCAGGGCCTCTCCCTTGTCCTTGTTGCTTAACAATGCATCTTTAAAGGAAGAGGGAGAGAATCTGGACCTAGATCTGTATAGCATCCAGATCATGTGAAGTGATGGTATTGCTTTACTCTGCTCTGGTTAGACATCACCTAAAGTATTGTGTTCAGTTTTGGGCACCACAATTTAAGAAGGATATAGACAAGCTTAAATGTGTCTAGAGGAGGGTGACTAAGATGGTGGAGACAAAGTCTTACAAGGAAAGGCTGAAGGAGCGGGGTTTGTTTAGCCTGAGGAGGAGACAACTAAGAGATTATATGATCACCATCTTCAAGTACTTGAAGGGCTGTCATACAGAGGATGGTGCAGAGTTGTTTTCTGTGGTCCTAGAAGCCAATGGGTTTTAAATTAAATCAAAAGAGTTTCTGGCTCAACATTAGGAAGAACTTCCTGACCGTTAGAGTGGTTCCTCAGTGGAACAGGCTTCCTTGGGAGGTGGTGGGCTCTCCTTCCTTGGAGGTTTTTAAACAGAGGCTAGATGGCCATCTGACAGCAATACTGCTTCTGTGAACATAGGAGGAGGTATTTGTGAATTTCCTGCATTGTGCAAGGGGTTGGACTAGATGACCCTGGAGATCCCTTCCAGTTCTATGCTTCTATGCACGTGGCTAGCTAGGGTTCCCAACTCTAGGTTGAGAAATTCTTGGATATTTGGGAGTAGAGCAGATATTTGGGGAGGGGAGGGACCTCAACTGGATCTAATGCCATTGAGCGCACCTTCGAAAGCAGCCATTTTCTCCAGGGGAACGGATCTCTGCCACCTGACAGTCGTTCTCCTGCATCACTGGTCTGGTTTTCATCCAGTCCTCATCCTTTGTGAGTCTGAAAAGTATACATGACAGAATGTTCGAATAAGAAACATTGCATTTATCCCATGAAAAGGACCCAGGATCAGTCCGCCCACAGGCTCCTCTGGAGACTGGCAGAGAGGCCGGAGGGGACTGTGGGGAAACAGCAGCAGGCTGTCTGTGTCTCTGTGGATCATTGCCCCTTGCACTTCTTCCCCAGGGCTTGTGAGCGGGGGTCTGGGGGGTGAGGGTGGAGAAAGAGGGAGGGAGGAAGAGGGCTCTTGGCTTATGAAGCCCTCCGGATTTCTCTGCCAGGCTCTGCAGGGAAGTTCCAGAGATCTGGAGATGCAGCAGAACTGCTTTGGAGATTAGGAATATAATGCAAGCAACCAGTGGAAAAACCACTTAATTTAGAGGAGACCCCGGGCTTGAGCCGAAAGGAAGGGGTGGGGTAGAAATGTGCTAATTAATAAATAAACAAACGTAGCTCAGTGGAGTGGTTGGACAGGGGTGAGCTGCAGACCACTCAGCTCACAGCAGAGGTGAGCTTCGAAACCAGCCCCTCAGTCTGGATTTGGGGTGGGCGAAACTCTTGAGGGGGAGTATCTGGAAGAAAGGATGTGTGGACTTCACAGAGAACTCATTTTCCTTGGTGTTTTATCAGCTAATAAACTTCACTTCTATTGGCTCCATTTACTTCCACTGAGAGATAAAACAATCATTTGCAGCATGTATGTACACACCCACACCCACACAAAACACATACTGCTTTCTCTTCTTTTTCATTCATTGCCGGGCTAAATATGACCTCCCACACCCAGTCTCCTGCCCTCTTTGCAATGTATAAAGTCCCCGATTAATAACCTTGCATACAAATTAACTGTTGAGAGATTCATCTCAGTCTTTGAAAGGGGGATTTTGTTTCTTCTGGTTCAGCTGGATCTCTAAGGACTCACTGCCGAATAAATGGCATTTCTCCTGCAGAAGGAGTGCTGTAGTTCATCCCTGCAAATACTAAAAGGACTTTGATACTAAAAGGACTTTGGCCATTATGGCTTGCTCAAAGCGTTCTTGGAATCTTTACCGTCAGTATTAGTAACACAATTGCCCACTTTGAAATTCAGTCTCCACGTTTTCTTATTCTCTCCCTCTCCCCTTCTCGACTTCTTTTTTACATTTTAAAAAATGGCAGTGTGTGGGTGTGACATCCCACCAGTTGTGGACCAAGGCCAGAGCATCTTCTAGGGTGAAGTGAAATTACTTCCATCGGTCATCCGATGTCCTTCTCCCGAAAAGCCAAGCCATGCCTCAGCTGACAGACGTGATGTCCTCTCTACATTTCCCACTGATGTCTCATTCAAGCAGATCTGTGGTGTGACATCTTGGCGCTGAGCGTTTTTCTCCTTCCTGCCCCACGGCAACCGATGAAGTAGCGTGGGGACATAGAGACCTTGGGTACCAGGACATTATGCCATGATTGGTGTTAACTGAGTGTTACCCAAGGATGTAAGTCAGTGGCATCATAGCCAACATCGTCATACGGATGACCCCCTGTCAGACGTACACCTAAGGGAGGAGGGGGCTGTGTTTGCAAAGGCAAGTGTCCTCAGTGGGCACGGGATGCCACAGAGCGGTGGGCTGGCCCACTGCAGCTCCCTATGAGGCAGTCTAGTCCGAATCTTATGGAGAATTGTCTGGAAGCAAATTGGGTGGCCTGAATGTGGGAATCTCCCCAACTTGAAAAGAAAAGCCCAGGGTCTCTAGGGAGCTCTCCATTTACATGGAAGGCACATGTGAGGCAGGTAAGCATCGGACATCAATCATCATTCATTCATTGCCCCGGAAGTGGTTTTCAGCAGCAGCCTCTCTCCTGGCATCCCTGATCATTCTTTGGTCCTGTGTTGGAAAAACCTCCCAGAAAGCAAACTGCAGAACAAGGAGACCTGGCAAGTGGCTGGAAGGATGCTGGCTACTGGGGAGGCTCAGATCCAGGGCTCAGGGCCAGCAGTTGCCTGTTTGCACACCACACTCCCCTGGTTCCAGAGAGAACTGCTGGCCATCAGCAGCTTTGAGTTATCAGCCAATTGTGCATTGGCATAATGAATGACTGGAGATGAACGGTGACTGGAGGGACGGTGGCTCAGTGGTAGAGCATCTGCTTGGGAAGCAGAAGGTCCCAGGTTCAATCCCTGGCATCTCCAAAAAAGGGTCCAGGCAAATAGGTGTGAAAAACCTCAGTTTGAGACCCTGGAGAGCCGCTGCCAGTCTGAGAAGACAATACTGACTTTGATGGACCGAGGGTCTGATTCAGTATAAGGCAGCTTCATAGGTTCATATGTTCATGAAGAGACATGAACCCCTGAACACTGATACAATTTCATGAAGAGTTGATGTAACCCAGTTTGGTGAGTGGTTTGGTGTAGTGGTTCAGTGTCAGTTTGGTGTAGTAGCTAAGTGTGCGGACTCTCATCTGGGAGAACCAGGTTTGATTCCCCCACTCTTCCACTTGCACCTGCTGAAATGGCCTTGGGTCAGCCGTAGCCCTTGCATGAATTGTCCTTGAAAGGGCAGCTTCTGGGAGAGCTCTCTCAGCCCCACCCACCTCACAGGGTGTCTGTTGTGAGGGAGGAAGATAAAGGAGATGGTGAGCTGCTCTGAGACGCTGAGATTTGGAGTGGAGGGCAGGATATAAATCCAATATCATCATCATCATCACCACCAGCATGGAATTGTGAACTTGGCCTCTAGCTGTGCACCTTTCCACTGGCAGAGCTAGAACTAGTCAGGCTTGGAACCCCGATGACCCAGGCTGTAGCCAAGGGGAGACCAATGAGTCTGGCTTGCCCCACCCGGGACTTTTTTCTAAAGGAAAACAGGGTTTTATATCCGTGGTATTACCATTTCCATTTACAGGGTAAGAGCTTGTTTTTAAACAGGAGAATTTCTGCTGAATACAAATCAGGATGCCCTGAACACCCCAAATGATAGTTTTGCAAAGTCCTCCCTCCCCCTGAGTTCACCAGGTTTAACTCCCCTCCCCCCCCCCCCCCCGCAGCTCTGTGGATTTTCCCAAGGGCACTTTCACCTGTATCCTGCTGAAGACACTCCTGAAAACATTGAGCCTCCATGGCATGAAAATGGTATGTCCAAAGTGTCTGTTTTTAAGAAGGATATGGACTAGCAGGACTGGATCTACATTTTTTTTTTAGGGGGGGAGCAAAATTAAAAAATGCCCCCCCCCTATGGGCTCATAGAATAGAATGGACTCTATACCCATTGTGGCGCCCCCCTCTGGTGGTGCCTGGGGGCAAGCACCCCCTCTGCTCCCCCCTAGATCCGGCCCTGTGGACAAGCTGGAATGTGTCCTGAGGAGAGCAACGAAGCTCATGAGGGATCTAGAATTACAACTGATCTCCAGACTTCTCTCCAGATCAGTTTCCCTGGAGAGAAAGGCTGCTCCATGGCATGCTCCAAACTGGAGAGCCAGTTTGGTGTAGTGGTTAAGTGTGCGGACTCTTATCTGGGAGAACCGGGTTTGATTCCCCACTCCTCCACTTGCACCTGCTAGCATGGCCTTGGGTCAGCCATAGCTCTGGCAGAGGTTGTCCTTGAAAGGGCAGCTGCTGGGAGAGCCCTCTCCAGCCCCACCCACCTCACAGGGTGTCTGTTGTGGGGGAGGAAGGTAAAGGAGAGAGACTCTTCGGAGTGGAGGGCAGGATATAAATCCAATATCTTCATCTACCTCACAGGGTGTCTGTTGTGGGGGAGGAAGGTAAAGGAGATTGTAGGCCGCTCTGAGACTCTTCGGAGTGGAGGGCGGGATATAAATCCAATATCTTCATCTACCTCACAGGGTGTCTGTTGTGGGGGAGGAAGGGAAAGGAGATTGTGAGCCGCTCTGAGACTCTTCGGAGTGGAGGGCGGGATATAAATCCAATATCTTCATCTACCTCACAGGGTGTCTGTTGAGGGGGAGGAAGGGAAAGGAGATTGTGAGCCGCTCTGAGACTCTTCGGAGTGGAGGGCGGGATATAAATCCAATATCTTCATCTACCTCACAGGGTGTCTGTTGTGGGGGAGGAAGGTAAAGGAAATTGTAGGCCTCTCTGAGACTCTTCGGAGTGGAGGGCGGGATATAAATCCAGTATCTTCATCTACCTCACAGGGTGTCTGTTGTGGGGGAGGAAGGTAAAGGAGATGGTGAGCCGCTCTGAGACTCTTTGGAGTGGAGGGCGGGATATAAATCCAATATCTTCATCTACCTCACAGGGTGTCTGTTGTGGGGGAGGAAGGGAAAGGAGATTGTGAGCCGCTCTGAGACTCTTCGGAGTGGAGGGCAGGATATAAATCCAATATCTTCATCTACCTCACAGGGTGTCTGTTGTGGGGGAGGAAGGGAAAGGAGATTGTGAGCCGCTCTGAGACTCTTCGGAGTGGAGGGCGGGATATAAATCCAATATCTTCATCTACCTCACAGGGTGTCTGTTGTGGGGGAGGAAGGGAAAGGAGATTGTAGGCCGCTCTGAGACTCTTCGGAGTGGAGGGCGGGATATAAATCCAATATCTTCATCTACCTCACAGGGTGTCTGTTGTGGGGGAGGAAGGGAAAGGAGATTGTGAGCCGCTCTGAGACTCTTCGGAGTGGAGGGCGGGATATAAATCCAATATCTTCATCTACCTCACAGGGTGTCTGTTGTGGGGGAGGAAGGGAAAGGAGATTGTGAGCCGCTCTGAGACTCTTCAGAGTGGAGGGCGGGATATAAATCCAATATCTTCTAAATCCAATTATAACCTGCTGAGGTCCCGCCTCAGGCTGCACCCCAACCCAGACCTCCCCGCTTGGCCACCTCAAGATTCTGCTGCCTCTGTAGGCCTGGTTTTAGCAAGAGGTTCTTCTTGAATATCTGCCCAGTTGCCAGATTTTGTTCAGATGCAAGCTTCTAAGGGTACACCAGACTCCAAACCACCTGTAGTCTTAACATGAGGCTACCAAAACCACATGGTGCTTTCCAGAGCATCCTAATTTGTTATTTTCCTGTGGATGGGGTACCCTGGGCCTCATTCTTTGAAGCAGAGACCCAGTCCTAAGGACAGGAAGGGGTGCTGCTGCCTGAGGGGAGCATGCCAGCTCTCCTCCCCCTCACCTGTTCTCCTTGCCTCACCCTGCTTTTCATCGTTTGCTGTTCTATATGCTAAGATGGCTGGTGACAGTCTGGCTCGGGGCACAAGGAGTGAGGACTGGAGATGAAAAATATACATTGAATAAAAGGTCAACACTGTTCCAGGAAAGAATAAAGTTATCATTTTTTTGTTTAAAAAAATGTGCAGTTTATGAAAAGCAAATTAACCTTTTGCAGCTTGAGGAAATTCATTCTGACAGACACTGAGCTTAAAAATAGAGATGCCAAAATCCCCTCCCCGCCCTCAGAGGTGCCCCCAGTTGGCTTCTCCTCCTGCAGACCTTGAGAAGCTGAAGTGGGGAAGGCAGAAGTCGCACTTGGCTGCAAGAAATGGGGAGGCTTTGGAAAGCGATGAAGGAGGACTGTTGGGTTGAAGGTTTCTTTTGGATCTTAAGGAAAGAAGTTGAGTCTGTATTCAAATTCAGCCTCAGTTGGCTTGCAGAAGACCTTCCTAGGGGTCTTAGTGGATCATATGCTGAACATGAGTCAACAGTGTGATGCGGTGGCTAAAAAGGCAAATGCAATTTGGGGCTGTATCAACAGAAGTATAGTAACCAGATCGTGTGATGTGATGGTATCACTTTACTCTGCTCTGGTAAGACCTCACTTGGAGTATTGTGTTCAGTTTTGGGCACCACATTTTAAGAAGGATATAGACAAGCTAGAACGAGTCCAGAGGAGGGCGACGAAGTTGGTGAGGGGTCTGGAGACCAAGTCTTATGAGGAAAGGTTGAAGGAGCTGGGGATGTTTAGCCTGGAGAGGAAACAGCTGAGAGGTGATATGATCACCACCTTCAAGTACTTGAAGGGCTGTCATATAGAGATTGGTGTGGAATTTTTTTCTGTGGCCCCGGAAGATAGGACCAGAACCAGTGGGTTGAAAATACATCAAAAGAGTTTCCGGCTCAACATTAGGAAGAACTTCCTACCATTAGAGCGATTCCTCAGTGGAACAGGCTTCCTCGGGAGGTGGTGGGCTCTCCTTCCTTGGAGGTTTTTAAACAGAGGCTAGATGGCCATCTGACAGCAATGAAGATCCTGTGAACTTAGTGGGGAGATGTTTGTGAGTTTCCTGCATTGCGCAAGGGGTTCGACTAGATGATCCTGGAGGTCTTTTCCAACTCTATGATTCTATGATTCCTTGTGATGCTGAAGTCAAGACAATAATGGAGTGTGTGGAGAGGAACATTTTCCTTTGCCGGTTTGGATAGAACAAAACCTTTACCTTGAGTTTTTTAAAGTTTTCCTGTCTCTTTGCAAAGTATACATTTGGGGGGAGCCAGTCCCAACCCACCAAGGCTCGAGAAATGCAAATAGAAGGCCTGGCTGAATACAGGGAAATAGCTGAGTCCTCGGCTGGCCCCTCCTTCAGCTAGGAAGGTGACACTTAGAAGGGAAGAGGGAGTTTGGAGAGGTCTTTTCCTGGAGACTTCAGAAAACACTTCTTTGACCTGATCTGCCCCCCCCCCCAAGTGGATGGGCCGACAGTGATGCTGAAACTCTGCGGCACGAGGAGGAAGGTCTCTTGCACTGATTCCATGAAGCCAGCCCTGAAAGGGGCCATTGCCAGGCAGACTGCAGGTCTGGGCAGAGGCTCCATGGTAAAGAGAACATATGAGGCTGCCTTATACTGAATCAGACCCTTGGTCCATCAAAGTCAGTATTGTCTACTCAGACTGGCAGCGGCTCTCCAGGGTCTCAAGCTGAGGTTTTTCACACCTATTTGCCTGGACCGTTTTTTGGAGATGCCAGGGATTGAACCTGGGACCTTCTGCTTGCCAAGCAGATGGTCTACCACTGAGCCACCGTCCCTCCCCAAAACAAAGTATTGTCTTCTCCGACTGGCAGCGGCTCTCCAGGGTCTCAAGCTGAGGTTTTTCACACCTCTTTGCCTGGACCCTTTTTGGGAGATGCCAGGGATTGAACCTGGGACCTTCTGCTTCCCAAGCAGATGCTCTACCACTGAGCCACCATCCCTCCCCAAAACATATGAACATATGAAGCTGCCTTATACCGAATCAGACCCTTGGTCCATCAAAGTCAGTATTCTCTATTCAGACCGGGAGCGGCTTTCCAGGGTCTCAAGCTGAGGTTTTTCACAACTATTTGCCTGGACCCTTTTTAGTTGAAGATGCCGGGGATTGAACCTGGGAGGGACCTTCTGCTTACCAATTAGATGCTCTACCACTGAGCCACCATCCCTCCCCTAAAGAGAGATCTTTAAACTGCTATAACTTCCCAGTTGAAGAGCCTGCCTTAGATTAACATCTGCTAGGGCATGTAGCAAGGGAGGGGCAGGAGAACTGTGTGCTAGCCCTTCTCTTTTGGATCCCTTGCCTAGTCGTTTGCTGCACATTTTGTGTTGCATCTGCATGTGGGCATTTTCTTTTTAATAGAATCATATAGTCACAGAGAGGGAAGGGGCAGGAAAGAACAGGGCCTGCAGGTCAGAGTGGAGCCATTCCACCACAAGGGAAACTCAATGTGTGATTAACAGCACTAAAAGTTACACTTCTACATCTTATCTAGACAGGATTGCCTTACTGAGTGGCTGTACCAAGGATACCTCAGATGCTCCCATAAATAGAGCACTTTGGGATGGATCTCTCAGAACAATGATCTTTAACTTTCTCAGATAAAGGACCACTGAACAAGGGGACCCACTGAACTGCCCGGTGACATCAGAGCTACATGACAGGAAGGGTTGTGGGGAGGACGAAAAGGAGGAGAAGAGAAGAATGTAAGCCTTTTTGGGTCCCCCTGGAGGAGACGAGAAGAATGTAAGCCTTTTTGTGTCCTCCTCGAGGAGACAAGCAGGCTAGAAATGAAGGTTAAAAATAATGGAGGACCAGCAGAATGTGGCTGAAGAGCGGATGTGGTGCTGCTGCTAGAGATTCAAGGGAGGCTTTTTGGGGTTCTCATTGAGGTCAAGGGCAACAACCTCTACTCAGCCCTGCTGGGAAGGGTACTGGTTCTGGTAGGTCCAGATCCTTCTTTAGTTAGCAGAATGCCCGAGGCTTTAACACAGCAGCTGCTTGTATTGGATCTGAACAGACCATGTGGTTGCAAAGTTACACAGAGCCCCCATTTCTCATTGAAACTACTTTATTACAGAAATACATGTCTGATAGTGAAAGAGACAGATCCTAAGCTATCTATCTGGCAGATGGGGACAGATGTGGTGAGGAAGAAGAAGAAGAAGAAGATATTGGATTTATATCCCGCCCTCCACTTAAAGTCTTAGATCAGCTCACAATCTCCTTTACCTTCCTCCCCCACAACAGACACCCTGTGAGGTAGATGAAGATATTGGATTTATATCCCGCCCTACACTCCGAAGAGTCTCAGAGCGGCTCACAATCTCCTTTACCTTCCTCCCCCACAACAGACACCCTGTGAGGTAGATGAAGATATTGGATTTATATCCCACCCTCCACCCCGAAGAGTCTCAGAGCGGCTCACAGTCTCCTTTACCTTCTTCCCCCACAACAGACACCCTGTGAGGTGGGTGGGGCTGAGAGGGCTCTCACAGCAGCTGCCCTTTCAAGGACAACCTCTGCCAGAGCTACGGCTGACCCAAGGCCACTCCAGCAGGTGCAAGTGGAGGAGTGGGGAATCAAACCAGGTTCTCTCAGATAAGAGTCTGCACACTTCACGACTACACCAAACCGGCTCTCATCCTGATTCCCCATCTTGTGTGCGTGGAAGAAGGAAGAGAGAGAAATGAAGTTGCTTTTCCCTAGGCGTGCTCATCTGCAACTCGAGGGGAGACTGTGACAATAGAGAGTAAACAGGAAGGAGCTTAGTGTGTGCCTGACTTCCCTGCCTACTCTGTGGCCACTTGTTTCTGGAGGTCTGAGGCACAGGGACATTGCACCAGGTCCTTCCAACAGCCCCCTGCTGAGAAAAACCGTGGCAACTGAAGTGGGTTCTGTGGAAGGAGGATCACTTGAACTTGCAGGGAGCATTTGAAGTAGGCACATGCACACACACACACACACACAGTAGGGCTGCTAGGTCTCCCCTGGCCACCTGTGGGGGATGGGGGTCAGGGGTACCAGATCCAGGTTGGGAAACTCCTGGGGATTTGGGGATGGAGCCTGGGGAGAACAGGGGCCTCAGAAGAGTACAATGTCATAGGGTCCCCCCTCCAAAGCATCCATTTTCTCCAGGAGAACTGATCTCTGTAAACTGCAGATCAGCTAAATTCCTGGGAATCAACAGGTCCCACCTGAGTTGGCAATACTGGCCTTGATGGACCAAGGGCTGGATTGAGGAGAAGGCATGCCCCCCCCCCCCGGGAAAATCCATTGATCCCTGTGGAGTTTGACCATTCCTTCTTGCAGGAGAGAGAGAGAGAGAGAGAACCCTTAGCATCTCTTCAGATGTGATACTGCTGCAACATTGTCCCCTTTCAGGCAGTGCCACCCAATGGTGCTGGCTTCTCTTGGATTCTCCAGGGGATTTCCAGAACCCCTTTTCCTTTTGATGTGATGCCCATTGTGCTATTTCAATGTGGTATGGCTGAAAAAACCCCTCCACAGCTGGTGTCCTGCCTTCCACACGTGCACTGGGAGTGGGGGAGGCTCAAGAACTTGTTAGGTAGGATGTGTAAACTTGGTCAAAGAGGTGGAGTAGGATGACCAGATCATTCCTTAGGAGGGCAAAATGGCTACACAACACAAAAAAGCACAACCAGCATGGTGTAACCAGAGTCAATGTGGTTAAGAGTGGCGAACTCAAATCTGGGGAACTGTGTTGGATTCTCCCATTCGTCGTCCCCAGGAAGCCTGCTGGGTGACCTTGGGCCAGTCACAGTTCTCTCAGAACTCTCTCAGCCCCACCTGCCTCACAAGGTGCCTGTTGTGGGGAGAGGAAGGAAAGACACTTTGAGGCTCTTTAAGGGTGTGAAAAGCAGGGTCTAAAAACCTACTCTTCTATTTGTATATGAATCCCATTGAACTGAGTAGGATTTACTTTTGTTTCTTTTCTCAAAAAAACTCCATTTATACCCCACATTTCTCACCAGTGGGGAACCCAAGTGGTTTACACTGATCTCCTCTCCTCCATTTTATCTTCCCTCCAGCCCTCTGACTGGCCCATGGTCACCCAGCCAAATTCCATGGAAGACTGGGGATTCACCCAAAGGGTGATTAACATGAGGAATTCACTGCCACAGGAGGTGGTGACGGCTACAAGTATAGCCAGCTTTAAGAGGGGATTGGATAAAAATATGGAGCAGAGGTCCATCAGTGGCTATTAGCCACAGTGTATATATATGTGTGTGTGTGTATGTATGTATGTGTGTGTATACACACACACACATATATATATGTATATATATATATATAGGCCACTGTGTGACACAGTGTTGGACTGGATGGGCCATTGGCCTGATCCAACATGGCTTCTGTTATGTTCTTATTCGAACCTGGGTCTCCCTGAAAACATGATGGGTCTTCTTACAAAACATGATGATCTGACAATCTCTAAGGCCACGGACTGGATGTTCTGAGTGAAGCTCCATTAAAAATGTTTACTTACAATAAACAAACTCTAGTAAACTGAACAGATTTTCTGTGGCAGAAAAATTTTGTATTTATTTTTCAAAGGCATATATGTAATAATCATGGTTGGGTTTTTTTTTAAAGTTCACATTCATGGCTGGTCGGTTCAGTGTTTAGTTGTTCTGGATATCTGCATCCAAAGTACAGAATACTCAGCAGGGCATTCAGAAGGCTTTACTCAGAATGATGTATGGAAACAGTTTTGTAAATGAAATGGTGGGGGGGAGGGATCCTACCTGGTTCAGAGCAATACTTGGTGATTGCACTACCTATCAGAGAAAGGCAGCAAAGTTTTTTTAAAAGCTCTGTGAGCGAATTCACATAGTCGTCCAACAGCTTGTCGAGACAGACTCGGCTACAGGCACAGAGGCTGATGTCTGGTGGGATAACAGACGGCACAAAGGAGGCTCAGCCTATATAAATATAGACTCCTTTTGTTTATTTTTGGTTAATAATTACAATATGTTTTGGGCTACATAAAAGAGCAAATTTTTCAGTGCATACATTTTTCCGTCAAACAAGATTGGGGCTCACCATAAATGCAAGAGTGTGGGGAGCAGAACATGGCATTGGCTACCTTGACCTCCTGGTGGATTGGGCATGCAGACTTGTGTTATGCACACAGACGTGTAGGGAAAACTAAGTCAGATCAGCTTCTTGCAAAACACGATGATCAGTCAAATCCTTAAAATTTCTGCCCAGTGACTTTCATAATCCAGATGTACCTGTTATTGGAGTGATATACTAAAAACTGGATCTTACTGGAGCAGTCAAGTAGACCTCAGCTCAGGTGTGAATCATACACAATGGCCTGGAAGTCCTGGGAATATGCCAGTGGTCCCTTTCCCAAATGTTTTAACCGTTTTATGAAGCCCATTTCTGCTCCTTCAGTCACTTCTTCTGCTTACATCAATAGACTAGGGTCCTGCCTGATGAATGGTCAAAGATTTTAAAAAATCCTTATGCTGAATGGTATAATTTTTGAAAGCTTGCTAACTGGATTTTTTGCCTGGTTAGAAAACAGAAAATATGTGATTCTGGGAGATGAATGAGTGGTTTCAGACATAACCTGATGAATGGGGAATCTCTCTTTTCTGTTCTTGCCAGAAGAACAGCAATGGATTTTAAGCAACGGATATTTTAAGCAACAGATCTGCCAATCACTGTCTCACCACCAATCAGAACAGTGGAAATCTTTTCCAGCCTACTCCACTGAGCATCCCAGTATAATTTTATTGGCCAGATTAGAAGCCAATGGGAGAGCCTTCAGTCATCTAAGGGGAGATGGCCAGTACTCTCTCATTAGCACTGTGTATTAGCAAAATCCTTCACAACGTTTTCCTAAACAAAACCCCACACATTTGAAATATCCTTCAGGATGAGATATATTTATCTATGGGTGGCGGGGGGGGGGGGAGAAGACCACAGATTTATACCCCGCCCTTTTTTCTGAATCGAGCAGGAATTACGCACTAGAGCTTTAATCCTGGTTTAACTCCGTCCGCAAACTGACTTTCTACACGAAAACCATAGAATCATAGAGTCATAAAGTTGGTTTCTCTGATTCTGCAACTCTGGCATAGAAAGTCAGTTTGGGAACAGAGTTAAACCAGGATTAAAGCTCTGGTGCGAAATATGGAATAGTCTCAGAGCAGCTCACAATCTCCTTTATTTCCCTCCCCCACGACAGACACCCTGTGAGGTGAGTGGGGCTGAGACAGCTCTCCCAGCAGCTGCCCTTTCAAGGACAACCTCTGCCAGAGCTATGGCTGACCCAAGGCAATTCCAGCAGGTGCAAGTGGAGGAGTGGGGAACCAGCTAAGAGTCTGCACACTTAACCGCTACACCAAACTAGCTCTCTAACTGGGGAGACTGTTTTGCTGCAAGAGGGGACTCCTGCAAGCAATATTAGCATCGACTTACCATAAATGATACTGGATGGTCCAGGCTGAAGGTTGAGCAAGAAGGGAGACCCCCAAGGAAGTCCAGGGTTGCTAAGCAGAGCCAGGCAATGGCCAACCATCTCCCAACATCTCTTGCCTAGAAAACCTCCCAGGGTTGCCATAAGTCCGTTGCCACTTGATAGCACTTTTGGCCACCACCAAATGATGTCAGTGGTCTCAGTGGGCCAATGGAAAGGATTTTTCATACTTAGGGGCAGCTGTCATGAAGCATCCCCTGTAGATAAGGCAGATCCACTCAGTAAATAACTCCCACCGCTTTATATAGAGCCAGTTTGGTGTAGTGGTTAAGTGTGCGGACTCTTATCTGGGAGAACCGGGTTTGATTCCCCACTCCTCCACTTGCACCCGCTGGCATGGCCTTGGGTCAGCCATAGCTCTGGCAGAGGTTGACCTTGAAAGGGCAGCTGCTGTGAGAGTTCTCTCAGCCCCACAGGGTGTCTGTTGTGGGTGGAGAAGATATAGGAGATTGTGAGCCACTCTGAGTCTCTGTCCTTGAAAGGGCAGCTGCTGTGAGAGTCCTCTCAGCCCCACCCACCTCACAGGCTGTCTGTTGTGGAGGGGGGAGGGGAAGATAAAGGAGATTGTAAGCCGCTCTGAGTCTCTGATTCAGGGAGAAGGGCGGGACATAAATCTGCAATTCTTCTTCTACTCAGAGCTGCTCTGAAACAGAAGTGTTTTCTAGCCCGTGGCACCCACAATCTAGTCCTCAAATACTATGGGAAAAGTTGCCAGTAGGGGCTTCCAAAATGCCAGCACAGAGCAGCCATCTTACTGAGCTCTTATACATTTTGTACCAAACTTTACACTTGGTCAGAGACAGACAACCACTTCGCATCCAGCTGAAGGTTGTGTGCAATAGGCACGGTTTCATTTCCACTGGTATAACCATTTTGCTCTTTTCGTTCACTGTCACTGCTGGTTACAGTGTTCCTCTAAAGCAGGGGTGGCCAACGGCAGCTCTCCAGATGTTTTTTGCCTACAACTGATGGGAGTTGTAGGCAAAAACATCTGGAGAGCTACTGTTGGCCACCCCTGCTCTAAAGAGTCCTTCAAAGTGGAGGGAGGGACAGTGGCTCAGTGGTAGAGCATCTGCTTGGTAAGCAGAAGGTCCCAGGTTCAATTCCCGGCATCTCCAACTAAAAGGGTCCAGGCAAGTAGGCGTGAAAAACCGCAGCTTGAGACCCTGGAGAGCAGGGGAGGGACGGTGGCTCAGTGGTAGAGCATCTGCTTGGGAAGCAGAAGGTCCCAAGTTCAATCCCTGGCATCTCCAAAAAGGGTCCAGGCAAATAGCTGTGAAAAACCTCAGCTGGAGACGCTGGAGAGCCGCTGCCAGTCTGAGTAGACAATACTGAGCCACCGTCCCTCCCCAATATGAACATATGAGGCATCTCCAACTAAAAAGGGTCCAGGCAAATAGGTGTGAAAAACCTCAGCTTGAGACCCTGGAGAGCCGCTGCCAGTCTGAGTAGACAATACTGACTTTGATGGACCAAGAGTCTGATTCAGTAGAAGGCAGCTTCATATGTTCATATATACAAAGTGCTGCTCTTCAAGAGCAGACCCCCAACCATGCCTCTGTCACACCACCTTTCATTTCCTCTGATCGAGAAGGCAGGAGCTGGAAAGAGACATGGAAGCAAGCTATTATTGGATCTTATCTCAGTGGAGGAGGATTAGGAGAGAGCAGTCCCAGGGATTTGGCCACCCCAAGCACCACCAGGACCCCTGCTGCCACTGGCAAGACACAACCCATGCATCCATAGCAATACTCTCCAGGGGGTCTTGGCAGTGCAGGACTGGAGGGTGCCCATCACCTCTGTGCTGGATCAGGGCCTTCTTCACTGTGCTGCTCAACATGTCCTTTGGGCCACGGTACAGTCAGAGAACCAGCCTTGTCAAGGAAAGAACTAGCTCAATGAAGCAGTGGGTTGTGGAGAGGCCTGAGATGGTTTATCCCTTTGGGAAGCCAGAGTCTTACTTCACAAGAGAAAAGAACATGTGGAAAGCTGACAGCAAAACACTCCCTTCCCTTGGAATGTGGAATTCCTAAAGGGGAGAAAAGGAAAATAGATTGCTTTGGAATGGAGAACCGAGAGAGATTTGTGTTGATTGGTCTCAGGCATGTTTGAGATTAATTTGGTCACAAGAGGCAGACGGCTGAAGTCACAAATGGTTCCCTGAGCAGTCTGAAAAGCCCGCTGGGGCTGCTTTGAGCAAGTGGCTCCCCTTTTTGTCCTGCAGCCAGATCAGCCTGATGTCAGAACAGGGACAGTTTGGCCTTCTTTTCCTTGAGTCCTTCGTGGTCAAGTAGCTCCATATTTGCCAAGGAAGCCAAGCAGGGTCCAGGGAAAAGCTAGCGGGCCAAAACAAGTGAGCAGAACCACAGCCTGGCCTACAAGCATTAGGGACGTTTCCAGTCAAGGTACTCGATGCTCTTGAAATGGGGAATTTCTTGCTCTTTCGGACTAAGGCAGCATTGGTGAAGTTGTCACGTAGGTGGGTTTTGCACATAGATAAAGAGTTGCTTTTGCTGAGTAAAGATTATAAGTACAACCCAAATCAGGCCCTTGCAAGTCCCTGTCGGGAGGACACCTGGCACCTGCGCAGCTCTCTAGGTACAATTAAATATGCCATGAAGCACATGGTTTGGGCTGGACTGCATGCATGTTTGGATATCCACATAATTGGAAGAACAATAATTAGATGGGAGGGGGAGGGAAAGGAGAGACGGAATTAGTGGTAAATAAAATACAACTAATATATATGTATATATAGATGGACAGATATATCAGGCAATAGTTAAAAAATCAGCAAAACCAGAACTGCTCCTTTGTGAGGAGCTGTTCTGATTTGTTTCAAGGGAGTCCATCGTGATCCCTTAGGAAATGGTTTGATGAGTGGTCCCAGAAAGACGTGGAATGGGGCTGTACTTTCCAACCTCCCAGAAAGAAGGGGGACATCTGACACGGCTCCCCTGCAGAGGAGATCTGGGGTCAAGACCAGTGTTCCCTCTATGCCGAGTGAGCCAGCCCACAGATTTGTAGCCTCCAGCTCACACAGGTTTGTCTTAGTTCAGGGAGGATGATGGCCCCAGAGCACACTAATGTATGCAGCAGCTCACAACTTTAATGCCAGGAACTCACAAAGTAGGACTTTTGCTCACAAGACTCTGCAGCTGAGAGGGAACACTGGTCAAGACCCACCCTCATGCTTCAAGGCATCTTTCTTGAGTGTAGGGAGGGACTATTGTCTAGATAGGGGCAGCAGTAAAGGAAATAAGCTATGTGAAATCTGGCAAGGCTCCCCCGTGGAGGAAATCTGGGGTCAAGAAGACCTACCCTCATGCTACAAGGCATCTTTCTTTTCTTCCCTTCTTGCCCTCTTGTGTGGGGACCACACACATCCACACATGCATAACGGTAAAGGGAATAAGCGATGAATCTGGCCTAGCTGTTGGTGACTGAGGCACTGCAAGGAATAACAGCTCTACTGGGGACAGAATAGTGACATCCTAGTTGTATCTAAAGAAGTCAGCAGTGACTCATGGAAGCTCCACCCCCACCACAAATTCGGTGAGTCTTGAAGGTGTTCCTGGACTCTGGCTCTTTTCTACTGCTACAGATAGACTGACATGGCCACCCATCTTGATCTAGCTCTCCGGGGGGGTGGGAAGAGCAGGATATTCTTTTTCAGACCCTGAGGCCTGTTAGAAAATTCTGTTTTATCAGAATTTGGTTTCAGGATTGTTGCCTTGGGCCAGAGGGATTAGGGCACATCTGTGGCTTTGACTGCAGCGGGAGATCCAAACTTGCAAAGCAAGAAGCCTGCACTGCCTTGGTCCCTGGAATGTAAGCCGCGCCTGGCACTCTCCTGGGCCTCTGCCAAGACCTTCAGAGCAGCATATTTGCCTCTCCAGGAATGTTCAGATTCCCTGGTATGGTTGCAAAGCTCATGTATGTCTCCCCAGCAAGGAGCGGAGGGCAGAAGGTTCCGAAGCACTCATATACAGTCATACAGCACCTCTGACCTGCAGAAGGACCTGGATTAGAATATGCATGCCTGAATACAGCAACCCCATCCACATGCAAACCTATTGGCTTGGCCTAGAGTTGTGCCTTGAGCAGCCATCGGGTCACTAGGAACCAGCAGATGAAGCTTTTCACAGCATGGAGGTAAATGAGGGTCCCAGCTAGACAGACAGACAGACTGACTGACCTTTATTGGCATATCAGGGGCCCAGCTAATTGCCTGCAGGTCAAAGAGCAGTTCAAGGTACAACTGCTGCAGCCCCTTCAAATGCTGGCCACTCAGATGGTTCTTCCAGCACCCTTCCATTGGCTGGCCATGTCTGCAAACTCTTTTGCAAGGAAAGGCACTGAAAGAGGTGCTGGAGATGGGGCGAGGGGTGGGGGACTGGCCAACAGTAGTACATTGCCTGTTTTCTCTTGCATAGGAGAGGATAAATTTCCACACATAACAGCTTTTACATCCTTCGTGGCCCCATTACAAGCTTGTCGCAAACTCCTTTCACAAGCAAATGTTTCCACGCACTCATAAGTTAAAAAGGTAAGGCACAATATCAAAAGATGAACTTACAGCAAAACCATCTTATGCTACTAAAGCAAGAGTTAATTGAACAGATTATTCATGAATGTGAACAGCTAAGTGCTTTTACAGCAAGCATCTACTGTCCTATCTGCAGCTTATCTGAGCAGAGACATACATAAATTTATACGTGGTTAACTGAGGCTCACTGGGTGTTTCAAGGACATTTGTTGCATAAAAAGACACGGCTATTCCATTTTCTTCAGCATTAGTTGATAAGCTGGAATACAGAAACAGACTGGCCATTCTGGAACTTCTCTACCCAGTTTCGTGGGGTTCTCCAGAGTCTACCTTCTGACTGTCTCTTCCCCAATACGACTCTCTTCCCTGAGGCTTCTTTTAGCTTTCATTCTTATCTCTTTGTAGCTAGCGAGTCACCATGATTACCTTATATATCCCATTCTTTGAACCATATTTAAAAGTCCTTTCTCTTTTAGCTGAATAACAAGAGTGGCTGCTTTCTAAATAAGGCATTTGGAATAATTTTCTTTGGAGAAAAGTATTGCTAGAGCACAACTGCAGGGCATACTTGGAACTGGTTTCATAGCCATTCTGTATCCTGGAATAGCGCTAGGAACTTCTAACCAAATTCTGAGTGCTTTTCAACAAATCCTCAGGATTCTTTGGAGGATGCCCTGCAAGTCACATCAACTGGCACAGAAAGGACAGATGCTTGTAGGTTGGATTCCTCCCCTCAGGCCTTTAGCTGAGAGAAAGAGAGAGCGAGAGACAAGAGTCCTCATGGATGAGCAAAGGAATTACATTTTCCCGCAGCTACATTTTGCTGCATTTGATTCCCAGTCCAAATCAGTTGTGCTAATTGCCATAAAATATGTATAGGCAAAAAAGATTCCAGTCGACTAAATCCTGCTCTTCAGTTCACTCAATTTGCAGTAATCAACAGCTGATAATAAAAGTCAAGTTAAAAACAAATCTTCTTTAGACCCCAAATTGGACAGGCAGTCCCTGAAGAATAACTCCTGTCGTTTTTTTCTTTTGCTTTTTAAACTGCATGTTCAGTGCATTCTGAGCAACCCGTGAGGAGCACAAGGTGTGGCCCTGTCCAGTGAATGGTAGCGCTTTCCTCTGGGGCAAGCAGCCTGCAGGTGGCTCAAAGAAAGAGGGGGCAGCTCCTGGCCGAGGAGAATAGGGACACCATCAGCAGAATGGAAGGGTAGGATCTAACCCACGAGGTACATTGCAAAGCTGGGAGACAGACATAGAATAAAGATGACGTCTGTGCAATTGCAACCCCTAATTTTTTTCTTTTTTAAAAAAAATTCTGCTGCATGGAAGGTACAAACTTCAACTCAGCTGGCTGCTCCTCGAGGATTTCCATTTGCTTTGGGGATTTTGGACCCAGGGCAGATAAACCAGGCTGCCGTGTGGCTGCTCCGCCCCTTTAAGACTAATTCCTTTAAGCTGGCAGTAGAAACAGGAGGCAGCAAGAATACTGCAGGGCAACAGAGAGGCGAGAGGGCAGGTCAGCTAGACGGAAGGGGCAGCAGGAAACTGAACAACGGAGTTGTAGTCTGGAGGGGGGCTGTGGCACTCCAGGTTTGGATCCAGGTGCAGGAGGACAGAATCTTCCAGGGGGTCCTCATCTACCTGTGTGGCCGACTGGTATTTCACAAATCCATGTTCGCTCTCAGTTAACACCGATTCCTTGCTCTTATTGATAGCTTTTCTCCTAGAGGGGGAGAAAACAGGGACAAAATGTTAACGCAGACTGCCCTCTTCTGCATCAAATGTTTCATATCCCATAACAAAAAGTTTTGCATGCATGTGCCAGATCAGGGACACCCAAAAAGGAAACCACTGGGTTCAATTGCTTTATTTTAAGCAGCTGAAACATTGGAAGAATTTGGCTCCTGTCAAGAGGGACACAACTGACAGACAGGTATTTGGTCCTGCCCAGCAGTAAAGAGCTCAATAACCAAGCACAGGTGTGAGGTTTTGCTCAGTATCAGTCAGGAAGGCTTCTCTGATAAAGACAGAAAAAAACTTGTATGGAAAGCTCCGTTGCAAACAGTTTCTTGCCAGAACTGACATAAACAAAACGAAATGAATATTTATAGATGCCTAGAACAGATACATTTGTGCACCTAGTATTTTGCATGCTTCACATTTTTTTAAAAAAATGCCCAAACCTTACATTATTTATGTCTACTCCAAGGTTAATTATGAGCAGATAGAAGCAACTGGTAGAACTGCCTCAGTCCATCTCCTAGGAGACGAGATAACAGCATTCCACTGAAGTAACATTCAGACCCCGTCATTCCCACCAGGCTCCCACTTTCTAATAGTTGTTAGAGCTATGATACAAAACCAAAGTTAATTGTGAATTATGTCGAGTAAAATGGCGTATTCTACAGATATTCAACATTCTGAAGTATATTGTAAAAAAATTCAAGCAATCTGGTCTCCTATTAAGTTCTTGCAAGATAAGGAAATTGTTTCTTCCAATATATATTATTAAGAGCTACTGAATTTTTAGACTTAAGGAACTCTGTAGAAAAGGATACGTTTCGGACTTTTATCTTTGCGCTGTACTTGATTATGGATATTCACTGATTTTTGGTTTTGTTTGGTATTGTTTTGTTGTATATGTTGTACAGGTATGATCAAATATTTAATAAAATTATTTATAGAAAGAAATTGTGAATTGTAAGCAGATTACATGAAATGGAAATAAGATTACACGAGTAAATAATAATATATGAATATAATACAGGAGTATGATAATACCAAAGTACATGACGTGTGATTAATGAGCAAAGGCAATAATACTAGGAACTCATGTCAAACATGTGAAACCAGGAACTTGGAACTCATGGGAAACTGGAAACTAGGAACTCAGGTCAGGAAAACCATCCTGACAACAGGTCTGGGAAGGCTGCATGGCTGCCAAATCCAACAACCCGCCAGCCCCTTTGGAGCTGAATTTTTGTCCTCCACTATCAGTGTTTCTGCCATGGGCTGCTTCTCAATCACCGTGTCCTCCTCTCAGGGTCCTGCACTTGCCCCTGGGGGTTGGCTGGGCTCCACGCATCAGTTTTAATCAGCTGTGGTTCTCTCCCAAGGCCTCAGACAGTGGGAGGAAGGCGGTTACTACACTGGCTGCTCTCCTCGCTCTGTGCCGAGTGGGGTTCCCTTTCTCTCTGGGTGACTGATGGGCCCAGTGGCCTCCAGCCTTTCCTCCTTTTCCTCCAGGCTGGTTTGGTTAGGAGGTTGAGCTTTGGTGGCTGATTCTGGCTCTGGGATGAGTGGGGTTTCCCCATCTGAGGTCAGGCTGGGAGTAGAACCTTGGGTACCCTCGCCCTCTTGGGGTATCAACTGGCTGTGAGAGTCTGGACCTGAGCTGAGGTCTAGACACACCGCTTTTGTTAGATTCTCCCTGCAGAACATTCACTTTCTTCTGCTGTTTGCTTATGCGTTTCCCCCTTTTATTGCTGTATCATTTTGATTCGTGATTCAATTAATAGCAAACATCAAATTGATGGAGGATTATGAACTCTTTGATGTTTGGAGGTATCTTTATCCAAATGCCTGGGATAACACATATTACTTTGCTAGGCATGCCACATTAGAATAGACTATATTCTAATGTCAAGATCTTAGATAGGCTCCTTTTTGCAGTGACAGGCTCATAAATACTTTCTGATCATACTTGGCTTCACTGCCATATCTCAACTTTAAATCATGATACTTGTGACAGAATATGGTCCTTTAATAAAAATTTATTGAACAATGAGGAAACCAGACTGATTATCGAGCAGGATTTTAAAATGTATTTTGAGCTAAATAGCTTTCTTTACATTTCCCTGGCTATATACTGGGACTCGTGGAAACCAGTATTGCATGGTAAATTGATTGCTTTAATGTCAAAGTTGAAAAAACAAAAACTTAAAAGTAAATAAATGACAGTTAACAATATTAACGCTTGGGACTCTTTAGCTTGGAGAAACGTCGACTACGGGGTGACATGATAGAGGTTTACAAGATAATGCATGGAATGGAGAAAGTAGAGAAAGAAGTACTTTTCTCCCTTTCTCACAATACAAGAACTCGTGGGCATTCGATGAAATTGCTGAGCAGACAGGTTAAAACGGATAAAAGGAAGTACTTCTTCACCCAAAGGGTGATTAACATGTGGAATTCACTGCCACAGGAGGTGGTGGCGGCCACAAGTATAGCCACCTTCAAGAGGGGTTTAGATAAAAATATGGAGCAGAGGTCCATCAGTGGCTATTAGCCACAGTGTATGTGTGTATATAACATTTTTTGCCACTGTGTGACACAGAGTGTTGGACTTGATGGGCCGTTGGCCTGATCCAACATGGCTTCTCTTATGTTCTTATGTTCTTATTAAACAACTTGAGAGGAAGCACAAAGATACTGGTTCGCAAAAAATTTATAGACAGCTGACGGTTGAACATAAATTGTTAAATTTGTTAACACTAACCAGATACAGAGGAATCTGATACATATAAGATACTTTGGGGGGAGGAAATCCTATAAATCTCTAAAATTATTAGCATGGAAAGTACATGATAAGCAAAAATCAAAGGTAATCAATTATCTCCGAGATTCACAAGGAAACACTAAAACAGCTTCAAAAGTTTCTGGATAGGTTAATAATAAATGATGTATTAGAAACAATAGACTCCCTAAAAGCAAATTTCTCTCCAGAATGATGGCTACCCAGTAGAGTTCTATAAAGCATTAAAGAATATATTAGTAACTTACTTGACTCAAGCATGTAATGGTATTCTAACCCTAGGGTCCATCCCCTTATCCTGGCTAGCAAAAACTATTTTCCTGATACATAAAGAGGGCAAAGATGTATGCAATCCTGTCAACTACCATCCTACTTCACTATTGAATCAAGATTCAAAATTTTTACAACCATTTTAGCTAACAGAATCCAAACAATAATACAATCATATATCAAATCTGATCAAACAGGGTTTATTAGGGGTCTCAGTATCTCAGATAATGCAAGGTGCTCTCTCAGTGTGATTAATTTGACTTGTAGAATGAAAACTGAAACTGTGAAATCTTAAATTTTGACATGGAGAAGACCTTTGATTCCATAGAAAAATTATTTTATCTCTCTATTTCAATATATGGGCTTTGGTGAGTGCTTTTTAGTAGCCTTGAAGACACTATATGGTAACAACACAAATTAAAGTGAACAATACCAGATCTCAATCTTTTAGAATAACCTGGGTGCCCCCTTTTAAAATAACCACGGGTGCCCCCTTTGTCTGCTTTGTCACAGTAATTGAGCCATTAGCAGAAGAAATCAGAAACAATACTGAAATCAAAAGAGTTACAATTGGTTCCCATGAACACAAAACCTCACTTTTTGCAGATGATATTTTACTTTTTCTTACCTCCCCAGCACTTTCTCTACAAGTAGTCCTCAAGACATTACACAACTTCAGTTTAATATGAGGATAACTATTCTTAAATCTGAAATTTATCCAATAAATTTGTCCACTAATCTGGAATCTGCACTTTAAAAAAAAATATTCCCTTGGGTTAATGGTAGCTTTAGGTACCTCAGTATCCATATCCCTAGAGATCTCAAACTGTTGATTAAATATAATTTTGATAAGCTTTCCAAAGACATCATGTCTTTCTGGAAAAGTGGGGAAAAACTATAATTTCCATGGTATGAGCTTTATTTTACCAAAGTTTTTATTTTTATTCAAGACAATTCCAATCAAAATTCCAGAGAAGAAGCTTAAACTTTGCCAATAGAACACTGCAGGTTTCTATCTGACTTTAAGCAAACCCAGCATTGGCTGGGATAAGGTGATTCACAAATCTAATAAATAAATAAATACAAATAAATGAATGAATGAATGAATAAGGGGTGGCCTCCAATCTCCTGATCTGAAAATGTTACCAGCTACATAACTCCCCAAATGAAAAATAGATTTCTATAGAAGTTTTTGCCAACCCCTTGACCTTGAAAGGAACTATCTCGACAACACAAAAATTTAGATCTAATCTAATCTTGGCTAATCACTTCCTCTATAATACTTTGAGAATCTGGGATAATTAAAGGAAAATTTTAGCTCTTCATCACTCTCCAGGATCTACTATTTTAAATCAACAGTGGTTCCCTTCTGGTTGGGAATCCTTTAGATACGATCCTTTAGATTGATGAAGACTGGCTTAGATTGGCCTTGTGCCTGTATACTAAATGGCACTATTATTTCCAAAAATATGGTAGAGGACAAACTAAGTCATCGAATTAACCGGTTTCAGTATTCTCAAATTACACATTTAATACTTTAGTTTTTAAAAAAGATGGTCATCTCCTTTGGATTTTAGACTCTGTAGTTTGCCATCAGAAATTGTGTCTTTTGCTGAGACTGCAGTGATACCAGACCAAAAGATTTCATGAGGAACATCTAACTTCATGCCACTGTAAATACTGGGAAATATAGAGAAAAAGTATTCATTAAGGGGGGGGGGGGAGAGATTGTCTAAACATATTTTTTACGACAAAAGACCCCCTCTTTAAGATGATAGGGTTACCGGCTCCTGCTTGGGAAATTTCTGGAGATCTTTTTTGGGGGTGAAGCCTGAGGACAGCAAGGATTAGAGAGAGGAGAGAACCAGTAAGCTATACTGGCATTGAGTCCACCCTCCAAAGTGGCCATTTTCTCCAGGAGAACCGATGTCTGCCAGTTAGAGATTAACTGTAATTCCAAGAGGTATCCAGGGTCTACCTAAAGGTCGGCAACACTACAAAATGACCTAAATTGTGTTCAGCCCTACATGATATTGTGGGCCTGAAACTCATCACTTGAAATCTCCAGAATGTACTGCTGATTGTTGACCAAGCATGGAGACTGATAGACACCTGACAAACACCTGCAACTCTGGTGTCTAGACTTGGCCGGACCAGATGATCTTGGAGGTCCCTTCCAACTCTATGGCTGACAACAGATAGCTGGCTCAGGACGGCATCAAGCCACTCCAGAAGTAAGCTGGCCGGAAAAGGAGTGGCTGGGAGCCTCCAGATGGTGCATGGCCTGCCCCGGAACAGCTTCCAGAGTGTTCGTGCGCCTCTGGGCAGCTCCCCAGCCACAGGTGGCTTCGATCTGGCCCCGGATGGGCTGTGTGTGGGATGGGGATGGCAGGCAGATGTGTGTGTGTACATGCTTTTCTGGTCTGCCTGCCTTCTGTCTCCAGGGTGGCTCAAACCACCCATCTGTTATCACCCTATGATTCCGATGAATGAGAAGACCAGTCTCATGACTGATAAAAAGATCTCAGTCCAGTATGTTGTTTTGCGATATTAGGAAGAAGTTATGGATAAGGGGCTTTGCAATCCCCTGAGTGCCCAAGTAGACAATGGATTAGGGAAGAAAATTGCCCATGCCTCTGTCTCCACCTCTGGTACCACCCCTACACCTGTGACATGCCAACATGGTACCCTGCTGCCTGATGGAAGTATAGAGTACTCCCTGATAGAGATGGGCTAGGAAAGAGTTTTGCTTTTTGAACAACTTTTCTTTTTAGGCCAGAAGAAGCCTTTTTGCTCCAGGTCCTCATGCTTTGAGAATGTCTGGAGAGTCTCCAAAGGCCTGTCCTCACTCTGCTCTCCCCTCCTCCCACTTCCGAGAAGTTGGAGGGCTCAGAAGCCATCAAGCCTGCTGTGAGAGTCGTGACTCTTCAGTCTTCCTGGATTCTTGGATAGGATGGCAGGGTGGCAATTAATACTTTGGCATTTAGACTTAGACTGGTTAATATGCATTAAGTTTGGTCTCATGTTGTCAACTCATTTTGAGTGTATCGACAATGCTTAGTGGTTTATCAATGCATCTTCATATGCATTCCTGTTTCATGCATCGGATTGAGTCTGTGATTTACTTTGGTAGTGTCTTGTGCAGTAATGCCTTCCAATAAACTATATAATTCATAACAGTAACACTTTGGAGTCTGCATCTTCCTACTCACAGTTGTGTAATCCGCTGAGGTGATAAGGATCTGTAAAAAAGAGAGGCCTCCTGCTTAAAGGGGACTGGATGAACACCATGGAGACCACATCCCTCAGTGACAACGGCCTATGCAAACCAACCCTTCTGTTTCACAATGTGCTTCTGACTTCACAGGCTTCTCTTATATTCCTGCCTGTCTGCTTTTTTTTTTTTTTAAACCACAGTAACCAGTGAGCTACTTGTAAAATATACCCAATTCCTCTAGGAAGTGGAAGGCAACAGACTCCTTAAAACATCTGAATATAGCCAGAGTTAAATCTAGCAGCAACAACTCATTTTAAACATAAATTCCTTGCACGCTGGGGAAATCAGGTCACCACTGGCTTCCAATACTGGATGAGGACACAGCATGTTGTCAAGGGCACTGGCCCAATCAAGCATTTTTACTAACCGCCAGCTACATTTGTCAAAGGCTACAGCAGATGTTATTCAAAATTGCCAACAGTTCCTTTGACGCTTTAAAGCATTCTCTATTTTCTGAGTGGCTTCTTACCAATGAGATAAACTGTCTAAACTGACCCGTCCTTCCTACTTGCTTTTGTCCCCAGTTCTGTTCTGCAAAAGTGCCCACATCGCTTGTGCCCACATCAGTTGTCCCAACAAACTTGAAAAATGGCCTGAATCCTAACCACTCCGCTGTGGACAAAACGCAGAGTTTCTTGGCATTCCTATCTGTTCCTGCAGCTCCCAGAAAGATCAGAGGACCTCTGCGGAAGAACAGCTGTGCAGGTTGCAGGGGGAAGGGGGGGGGCTGGACTGAGGAAGGCCAAGGGGGTGAAATTGGCCCTCTCTAGAGGAAAGGGGTCAATGTCTCATCCCCCTCTACTCTAGCCCATTGACCCACACAGCTGTTCCTCCCCATGGATCCTGCAATGCCAGGAATAATCTTTACGGGGTGGATGTGGGAATAGTGAACAATGTGAGAAAACTTCCATAGATGGAAGGACCACTTCTGCTGGATAGTTTCTTTCACTGGAAGAAAACTGTACCTGTAGGGCAAGGTACACATAGCTGGATTAGCTTGATCTCATCAGACCGTGGAAGCAAAACATGCTTAGCCCATGCTTAGCACTTGGAGGGGAGACCACCAAGGAGGTGTCCAGGGCCGCTAAGCAGAGGCAGGCAAGGACAAACCATCTTTGCACATCTCTTGCCATAAACTCACTGTGACTTGGCAACAGTTTCCACCAGCAGCCTTAGTTGAGTGGGGAGCATCAACCCCCTCCCGCACCCCCTCCTCCAATGGATTAAAAGGTATCATGTGGGAACTGCCCTTGACTGAGGTCACTCAATGTCATTAGATTAATTACTTTATTTGATTTTGTATGTTGCCGTGTCTTAATCACAGAAGGCCGTGCGTAAGAAGCCCTTTATTCACTGGTTACCTGGGAAAGGATCGCAAGCCCCTGGGGGCACCAGAGCACCAGCAGCCCCCCCACTCCCTGTACAGCTCAATCTGCTGCATAGTCATTCTACTGAGCCCCACTGCCTCCTCTCCAGCCTCTTCCAAATAACCACATGCAGTTTGCAGCCCTAACAGATTTCTGTGGGCATTAAAAATTCTGCACACAGCAAGCAGTGGTGCTTGAACAAAGACATCTAAATCAATTTGCTGTTTGTGGCAAGATCTACCTTGCAATAAGTGAGCTGCAGGAGCCTGTAATGGCTTTTATAGGTGTTTAATGAGGGTTCTCTCCCCTTTTTTTGGGCCAGGTAGCAGTGTATAAAGCCCTTGATAGTCTTAAATAACAGTTATGAGTCTGAATGACAAGGCATTGTCGAGAATGCAGCTGTTGAGCACCAGCTTTTTCATCATCTGCTTCATGGGGCAAATAATGGGAGGGAGGAGGGATGCAAAAAGTTGAGGTGCTGGAACACGATCTTCATCTGTTTATGAGCAGGCAAGGCAGAAATGGAAAGTACCTCACCATCTATCTGGCCTGTTGTAATGCCATCACAAGATGCCAGCTAGATGGCCAGGTGCTTCCATCGATTTTCAGTTGGCTTTGATTTTGGCTCCCTAGAATTAATGTCTGGCACTCCGTAAGAGATTGTTACTATGGAAACCGGGCTAATTTCTAAAAGGGAGAAGGTGGGTCAGTTGCCTAGCAAGCATTCTGCATGTGGATTATTCAGATCACCACGGCATCTGATGGTGACAATATGTGCATATCAGACAGGCCAAAGATCAAAGGGAAGCCAAAGATCAAAGGACCAAATGCCGCGTTGCTACTAAATGCCAGCGCCGCATGACAATATGACTGCATGAAATCCATCCAGCCTTTAATGGTGGAAGCCAACATTACGTGAAGTGTTAAAAGGGCTGCTAAAAGGGGAATGCAATTTTGAGAGAGGTTTTTTGGGCTGTGAAGTTTGCAGCTCATTTAGGGCAACCCCTGCAGGGTTTTCAAGGCAAGAGTAGAGCAAAGATTTATTTCTTCTTCTTTAGTTTATTGAGATTTATGCTACCTCTGTGTAGCGACCCTGGATTTCCTTGGTGGTCTCCCATCCAAGTACCAAACAGGGTTACTCACTGAGTAAGCCTGGGGAAGCCATATAAAGAAGTCTTTTTAAAAAATAAATAAATCTTTATTAAAAACAAAGATCTTTGACTTACAAATGCATATGAAGAGCATAAAATTATATCATTTAATAGCATTGCAAAAAAATAGTCCAAAGAAATGCTGCATAAAATAGCATGAACAGAGAAATAATAACTAAATACGAGCCAACCAAATAATACCCCCAGACATGCGCCTCTCAGGCCTTAAACAACTAAAAATGAAGCCAAAAACGATCAGTGCAGTTGGAATGAAGAATACATTGTTCTGACATAAAATTTAAAATCGGGGCCCAGATAGATCTGAACTTGTTATGAGTTCTTTCTGAATTCGAAAAGTGGAGGTTCACAAAGGTCGCAATTTTATGCATGATAAATTGATCCCAAACTTTATCGTACCAGACTCTTAATGAAGCAGGCGAGGGAGATTTCCATACTGAAGCAATATAATTCTTGCTGCTGCTATAAGTATGATGCTCAACTCTTTGTGTGAGACTGTATGAGAAGAATCATCCCACAAATTTAGGAGCATTAATTCCGGTGTCATTGAAAATGACTGTGAAGGGATTTTGGATATTTGTTGAGTGATATCATTCCAGAACTGAGAAATAACTGGACACTCCCACCAGCAATGCAGAAATGTTCCCAGAGACCCACAATTTTTCCAACAAAGTGGACTAATATGCTGGTTTATTTGATGTAGCCATCTGGGGGAAAGGTATCATCTCGACATAGTTTTAAAGAACTGAAGTTGAATGTTAAAGATAAAAGTGGAATTGACATAAGAGCCCCAGATTTTCAGCCATGAAGAAGGAGGGATGTCTTTAAGGAGGTTTTCATTCCAGGCTAATTGAAAGCCAGGAGGATGCCCACAGTCTGACATAATTAAGATTTTATATAATTTAGAGAGAAGACCTTTTATACAGGAGGAAGGCAGAGCTAATAGTTGTTCAAAAGTGGATCGCGAACTGGCCAAAACACCGATTTCTGAGAGATGTTCAATCAAATTTTTAAGTTGTAAGTATCTAAACCAAGGAACTGAAATACCCATAAGGTCTTCAAAAAAACTCTTATCTCTTATTGATCCAATATATAATAGATCTACTGGGCATTAAATACCTACTTTTATCCAATCATCAAATACTCCTGGAATGTTTCCCGGACCAAACCAGGGTTGATTCGTATATGTTGCATACAGAGAGATTTCCCGGACAAGAAACCTTTTATTTCTATCCCAGGTCTGAAGCATCACATGCAAGAAAATATTATTTCGTGCAAGCTTAGGTCTAAACTTTGAAGTTAACCAAAAAATTTCTTTTAAGCCAAGGGGAGCAACCAAAGACCGCTCTAATAGTATCCATTCCGTCATGAAGTCCGAATTCAAAATACGAACAATGTTGACAATAATGGAAGCCTGATAATACACTCTCAGATTCGGCAAGTCCAAGCCACCCAAATAAGATGGTCTGTATCCTATCCGTTGGTTTAAGTGTGACTTCTTATAAGACCAAATAAATTTGGTGAGTAAGCTCTGCCATTTATTGAAAGCAACCATTGGAATAAAGATTGGTAGAGCGCGAAAAAGAAATAATTTTTTTGGAAAAATGAAGCATTTTACTAGATGAATATAATCTGGCATAGAGAGATGTAGCAAATTCCATTCTTTCAGTAGATTAACTAAAGTCAAATACAATTCATTATTGGACAAGCCCTAAAAAGTTCATTTAGGATTTCAGTCCTATGTATTACAGGAAACCAAGCAGTGGGTGTTTCCCTGTCTTAGGACTGCAAAACACGGGACCTTCCAACCAGACTCCGTGCCACCAGTGGAGTACAGGTGCTTGGAAACTCTCCTGCCCCGCAGTCTTATGGGAGGCACCCAGAAGAAGCTCACGGAGCCCATATGGAATACTGACATTGTGTAATCCCATTTGCCTCCTTCTTACTTGCTCAACTCAGGGCCTGTGAAATTTCGCCACCTTGACCACTTCTAAGTGTCTTAATTTGGTCAATTATTAAATTACCTAATTGTTTTAAATTGGCTAATTGTTTTTAGAATTGTTGTAACTGGTTTTTAATGTCTGGCTATTTTGTTACCCACCCTGAGCCCGCTTGCAAGGAGAGTGGGATAGAAATGCAATGTAATAAATAAATAATAAGTAAATACTACGGCCATAAGTTCTGCCTGGCTACCCTATCCTGAAGAGCTTGCCAACAACAAAGGTGCCCAAGGCACCTCAAGGTCTCAACAAAGGTGCCCAAGGCAAAGGTAGAATATGTTGCTGAAGGCTTTCACGGCCAGAGTTCATTAGTTGTTGTAGATTTTCTGGGCTGTATGGCCGTGGCCTTAGCCTTGTAGAACCTAGAAAAGCTCAGAAAATCTACAACAACAAAGGCAGAATCCTTGCTCAATGCCTTCTGGAGTCCAAGGCACCTTGTCAAGCATAGTGAAATTCCATTGATAATTGATTGTTTTAGGGTCCTGGCTTAACCTGGTCTGTGAAGTATCATGTTTAGTTTAGTTTTAGTTTATTTATGATTTATATCCCGCCCTTCCCACCAAGTGGCTCAGGGCGGCTCACAGCACGTAAAATCTAACATAAAAATATTAAGTTTAAACATATTACACATAAAAATATTAAGTTTAAGCATTTTACACAGTTAAAACATTAAAACATAGCAAGAATCTAATAGAACTACACTCAGTTTCCTATGCCGGTTAGTTATAAGTGTCAAGTCTGCTATGAGTTACTCAATATCTGTATTAAGTTTGGTTCTGAAGTAAAGGAGTCTGGGTACTTTACAGTGTACACCGGGGGCTGCTAGCCCACTTTCCTGCCCCCTCACTAGAAAGGCCTTTGTTGTGTAACCTGCTTTGAAATGCTAACATGTGAACAAGATAGTGGCGCCTTCCCAGCCTTGTTCTCTGTGGGGAGTATGGGGTGTCAAGGCTTCGGCCTGGGAACGAAAGAAGTAGCATCCTAGTGTGAAGATGTGTTGCATAGATTGCCCCCCCCCCGTAGGAATCCTTTAGATTCATACCTTAAATACTGGATTAGTGCATATGTATTTCAGTCCTTCAATCTCTGCCATGGTCTCTAGTTCTGATTACAATAAACTTGTTACTCTATCAAGAGACTCGTTATTGAATTCAGCCGACTTGACATTTTGAAGGACTCCTCTATCTTGGAGTTCAACCTTTCCGGCAACTGAAAAGGCAATGTCCGAACAGTCTCCGGAGAATGGAGGATTCCCAACCAGAGTGGAGGGGGCCGAGACACCCTGGCACATCCATACTGCCAGAAGGACCGCGGCCTCCCCTCCACAGTTTCAGCTGGTGGTGACCCCACGGCAATACCAGCCAAGGACCTCCACTACGCTGATGGATCAAGCCCCGGTCCGACGGGAGGCGATCATGACCCGCCACACCAAGCGGGTCCAACTGGCCGAGGCCGCCGCCGCCCACCCGGGCGAGGCGAGCGAAGGCGCCGGAGCCGCGGGGGCGCAAGACCCCGGGAGTGGAAGCGAAGGGGCCGAGTGCGGAGCGGATGACGGAGGGGCGAGCCCCAAGGACCAGACCGATGAGGAGTACGAGGCGTTTCGCGCGATGGTCCGCAGGGAGATCGACGGGGCGGTGAGAGACCTCAAGGACCAGATGCAGACCCTGACCGCGCAGCTGGGCAGAGCGCTGGGGGTGACCGGGGCTCGCCAGCAACAGCCAGCCCCGGCGGGTCCGCGGGGACCCCCGGTTCAACAGGGCCCCGCCGCCCCTCCACCCGGAGCGGCCCCGCAAGCCCCAGCGGCACCCCCTCCTGCCCCGGTCAGACAAAGAGACCTGGGGGGAGGCCGGGAACTGGACGCCACGTTCGACGGGGACCCGGAGGAAGTGAACTACTTCGCGATCCAGGCGAACAGCTACATGCACTACTGGGGGGACTCATTCCCCGATGAGATGAGCCGCGTGGACTACCTCGGGTCGAAGCTACGGGGCGCAGCGAAGAAGTGGTATGTGAGCCTATGCGAAACCAACAGCCGGTCCTCCACTTCGTAAACACTTTCGTGCAAGCCCTGCTGACCCAGTACGAGGACCCCCTGCAAGAAACCCGAGCGCTGGCGGCGCTGCGGAACATGAAGCAAGGGGCCCGATCCATCCGAGAGTACGCGGCCGACTTCCAGGCCAACGCCGCCCGGGCTCGGAACTGGAACGAGGTGATGAAGATCGAGCACTTCACCAATGGGCTGAACCCGAGCATCCTGGATAGAGCGCTCACGCAAGCCCGCCCCGATACCCTGGTGGGGTGGATTCAGCTGACGGGGGAGGTGGAGACCAACCTGAAACGAGTGGCGATGCTGCGCCAAGCACTGGCCGCCGGCAGGGGAACGCCGAAAGCAAGCCCCGGGAAGGCTGAGCCACCTAAAGTCAAGAAGCAGGCGGTGGCTGCCCTGGGGGGGCCCCGACGTTGTTTCCGGTGTGGGGACCCCAACCATCTGGCCTCCGGCTGCCCCCAATCAGCCACCGGGGCCGCCCCACCGCAGGGAGCCACCCGCCCGGGCACCCCCGGCCCCAAGAAAACCACCGGCCGCCCTAAGGACACGGCGAAGAGCAGCGCGCTCCTGGTGCAAGACGACCTACAAGAGGAGGAGGTGCGTCTGTCAGAGGAGCTGGCCGAGCTGGCGTGGGAAGAGGAGCCAGCGGGAAACGACGCCGACCTGCTTTGAACGGTGCCAACCAGCAGGTCGACCGAGAGGAGGCACCGCTAACGGTGAGACCCACGGGAAGGTTGTACTTTATAGTGGTCAAATTGTTGAACCCAAAGCTAAAAAGGTTCCTACAGATCCGGGCCCTCATAGACTCGGGCTGTAATAGAGAGCTGATTTCCCCCAAGGTGGTGGAGGCTCTGGGGTTGAAACGCTTACAACTGCCCCACCCCATGCACTTTGAACAGATGGATGAGTCAGTAATGGGGGGGGAACCATGCACGCAAGAGACTGAGCCGTGCCCCCTGGGGATTGAGGACCACTGGGACTCAGAGACGTTTGTGATCGCGCCCGCCTGTGGCTACCCCGTGGTCCTGGGAGTGGGGTGGTTGGAGAAGCACGAGCCCCTCATCCGCTGGAGAGCCCAGACCATCAGATTTCCTGACCCAAGTTGCAACCAGCACCTTTGGCAGGCAGCATGGGGGCCACGAGCGCCAGCCGCTCGGGAGAGGGCGTGCGTCCTGGTGGAAGAGGTGCACCATGTCCCGGACGCCTACCGCGACCTGATGGAAGTATTTAGTGAGCGGGAGGCCAACCAGCTACCCCCCCACAGGAGCACAGACTGCGCGATAGAACTAATCCCCGGGGAAAGCCTTCCCAGGGCCAAGCTCTACCAAATGGGGTGGGCTGAGAAGAAGGAGCTGCGAAAATTCCTAGACTTGAACTTGAAAAGGGGGTTCATCAGACCCGCGACGGCCCCCCACGCGGCCCCCGTGTTGTTTAGAAAGAAAAAGGACCACAGTCTTAGGCTTTGCACTGATTTTCGTGGGATTAACGCGATTTCCATGTCAAACGCCTACCCCATCCCCCTCATCAAAGATTTGCTAAGCACGGTGGCGTGGGGGAAGATTTTCACAAAGCTTGACCTGCGGGACGCGTACTTCCGAGTGCGCATCAAGGAGGGGGATGAGTGGAAAACGGCGTTCAACACCCCGATGGGGCAATTTGAATATTTAGTCATGCCGTTTGGATTGCAAGGGGCACCTGGGGTGTTCATGAATTTCATAAATGATGTATTGCGGAAATTTCTGTACAAGGGGGTGGTGGTGTACCTTGATGACATCATTATTTATTCGCAAGACGAACAATCCCATGTGAAACTAGTGAGGGAAGTGTTGGCCACCCTGCTGAAGCACCAGCTCTACGCCAAGCTGTCTAAATGCGAGTTCCACCGCACGGAACTAGACTATTTGGGCTTCCGGGTGTCTGGGGACGGGCTGGCCATGGATCCAGCTAAAGTTCAGGCAGTTCTAGAGTGGGCCCCCCCGAGGACACGTAGACAGCTCCAAAGTTTCATCGGATTCTCCAATTTCTATAGGACATTCATTGAAGGGTTCGCCCAGATCGCTCTGCCCCTAACAGACCTCCTGAAGACGAAGGGGAGGGGGGAGGAGGCAAAGCGACCAGGGGCCAGGCTGAATTGGACACCGACTTGTCAGGCGGCTTTCGACCGGCTTAAACAACTGTTCACAAGCGAGCCGGTCTTAAGCCACCCAGATGAGCGGAAGGGGTTTGTGGTCCAATGCGACGCCTCCGATGTCGCCGTAGGAGCCATTCTCATGCAGAGGGATGAGGAGGGGAAGCTGAGACCCTGTGCTTACATTTCGCGAAAGTTCTCAGAGGAGCAGAGGAACTGGTCAGTGTGGGACAAAGAGGCTTTCGCTGTCATGTTTGCACTGAAAACTTGGAGGTCCTGGTTGGAGGGAGCCAGGGTGCCCTTTGAGATATGGACGGACCACAAAAATCTAGAGGCACTAACAGGGAAAAGAAAATTGAGTGAAAAGCAAATCAGGTGGGCGGGTTTCTTCTCCAGATTCGACTTCACCCTGAAGCACATCCCGGGGACCCGCAATTTTCTAGCAGACGCCCTGTCCAGGCTCCCACAGCATGAGAGCCAGAGAGAGGAAGTGGTAGATTCCCTGATCCCCCCCACACAAGTGGCGGCTATGGTCACTACCCGCTCACAGAGGAAAAAGGAATTGAGTGGGCTAAGCAAAGAACGAATCACCCTAGAGGCCGAACGGGAGGGAGGTGGGCGGCCGGAGGGGTTGCAGAAAAGAAAAGACGCTCTTTGGTACAAGGGGGAGAAACTGTACATCCCGGAAACATTAAGGAAAGAAATTCTCCAACTATGTCACTGCTCCAAATTAGCTGGGCACTTCGGCTATGTAAAAACCTTGCACTTAGTGCACCGGCAGTTCTGGTGGCCGTCTCTAAAGAAGGATGTGTCGGACTTTGTAGCTGGTTGCCCGGTGTGTGTGATGGCAAAAAAGAGGGGGGGGAAACCCCCGGGACTCCTACAGCCTCTGGAAACAGCAAAGCGGCCATGGGCCGTAGTGTCAATGGACTTCATAGTCGAGCTACCATCCTCCCGGGGGAAAACAGTCATACTGGTGGTAGTGGACACGTTTTCAAAACAAGCCCACTTCATCCCCTGCAGCCAATTACCCACGGCCAAGAAGCTAGCGACTTTATTTTTCGACCACGTGGCCAAGCATCACTCCATCCCTGACAAGGTCATAAGTGACAGGGGGCCTCAGTTCGTTGCCACCTTCTGGCGGGAGTTTTGTAAATTATTAGGGATGGAACAGGGGCTAAGCTCTGCCTATCACCCCCAGACGGACGGACAGACTGAGAGAGTGAACGGGGTGCTAGAGCAGTACCTACGGTGCTTTGTGAGCCTACGCCAGTCAGACTGGGTGGACCTCCTCCCCTTCGCGGAATACGCTTACAACAACAGCGCTCACAGTTCCACAAAAGCATCTCCCTTTGCAACAGTGTTTGGGTATGAGGGAAAGCCGATCCCCATGCTGCCAGGGGGGGAGGGATTGACGGGCTCAAGTTTCGAGCAATGGTGGCAAGGTCCCAGCCAATGCTGGCCAGCCATTCAAGAAAACCTGAAGCTGGCTAAGGAGGCGTATAAAAAACAGTACGATAAAAGCCATGTGCCAGTCTGGGACTTGAAGGTGGGGGATTCCGTATTTCTGTCAACAAAAAACCTGCCTCTGGCACAACCGTCTAGGAAATTGGCTTTTAAGTTCTTAGGGCCATTCAAAATCAAGCGGGTGATCAACCCGGTGACAGTAGAGTTAGACCTCCCCCCTGCCCTTGGTAAAGTCCACCCTGTTTTTCATTGCAGCCTACTGCGCAGATCTCCGGAGCCGTCCAAATGGCATTTGCAAGATTCACCAACCCTCCCCTCGAAGGGGGAGTGCCGGAGCCTCTCGGGGCCCGAGTTCCGGAGCCATAAATATGGATCGCCCTCCTTGCAAGGCCGCCCGGCAGGGGGGGGGCCCTAGGGGGGGCAGTATGTCAAGTCTGCTATGAGTTACTCAATATCTGTATTAAGTTTGGTTCTGAAGTAAAGGAGTCTGGGTACTTTACAGTGTACACCGGGGGCTGCTAGCCCACTTTCCTGCCCCCTCACTAGAAAGGCCTTTGTTGTGTAACCTGCTTTGAAATGCTAACATGTGAACAAGATAGTGGCGCCTTCCCAGCCTTGTTCTCTGTGGGGAGTATGGGGTGTCAAGGCTTCGGCCTGGGAACGAAAGAAGTAGCATCCTAGTGTGAAGATGTGTTGCATAGATTGCCCCCCCCCCGTAGGAATCCTTTAGATTCATACCTTAAATACTGGATTAGTGCATATGTATTTCAGTCCTTCAATCTCTGCCATGGTCTCTAGTTCTGATTACAATAAACTTGTTACTCTATCAAGAGACTCGTTATTGAATTCAGCCGACTTGACAATAAGCCAGCCGAAAGAGGGTTGTCTTACAGGCCCTGCGGAACTGAGTAAGGTCCCGCAGGGCCCTCACCTCTTCTGGCAGCTGGTTCCACCAGGAAGGGGCCATTACAGAGAAAGCCCTGTCCCTGGTAGATTTCAGGCGGGCTTCCTTTGACCCGGGGACAACGAGAAGATTTTGGGTTCCCGATCTCAGTACTCTCTGGGGAACATGTGGGGAGAGACGGTCCCTCAGGTAGGCAGGTCCTAGGCCATATAGGGCTTTAAAGGTAATGACCAGCACCTTGTACCGGACTCGGTATATTATCAGCAGCCAGTGCAGAACCCGGAGCCCCGGCCGAATGTGCTCCCATCTTGGGAGCCCCAATAACAGCCAGGCAGCGGCATTCTGCACTAATTGCAACTTCCGGGTTCGGCACAAGGGCAGCCCCATGTAGAGGGCATTGCAGTAGTCCAACCTCGAGGTGACCATAGCATGGATCACTGTTGCTAGATCGTCGCGCTCCAGGACGGGAGCCAACTGCCTTGCCCGCCTAAGATGAAAAAATGCAGACTTGGCAGTGGCTGCTATTTGAGCCTCCATCTTTAAGGAAGGCTCCAATAGTACCCCCAGGCTCTTGACCCTGTTCGCCACTATCAACGGCGCACCGTCAAAAACTGACAGGGGGATTTCCCCCCCCCCGGACCCCGACGACCCAAGCAAAGGACCTCAGTCTTCGCCGGATTTAGCCTCAGCCCGCTCAGTCTGAGCCACCCAGCCATGGCCTGTAACGCCCGGTCCAGATTTTCTGGGGTGCAGGCCGGCCATCCATAAGCAGATAGAGCTGGGTGTCATCCGCATGGAGGATCCAACTTTGCTAGCTTGTTATTCTTTCCCTTCCCCCCTCTCTTGCTTTATGGCTTATTATTAGAAGTAGTGAGAACTGAAACCAAGTAATCAGCACCTTCCCATACATTCCTGTAAGGGAGTATGAGCCATCTGGGGAATGCAAGGCTGCAGTCCTGATAACACTATGGGAATGTAGACATTTATGATAGTTTATGTGTGAATGCTATCCCGCAACCCCATTCCTTGGAATCCTTTAGAAGTAAGCCTTAAAAGTATTGTATCAATGTGTTGGCAGCATTACTCTCAAGAACCTGTTGCACCAAAGTATCGGTCTATCAATAAACTTAGTCTTTGTATCAACTTCGACTCGTCATTGAACCCGCATGCTTGACACACCTCTGCTGAGGCGTCCCCTTGGTCCATCTGAGCTTTTTCAGTTTAATCTGAGTTTATTTCAATAAACTAAAGAAGAGAAAACAAGCCTGGGACAGAAAAATCAAAGCTGGATTTAAAGTCGTATAAATAAACCTCAGCCCTGAGAGCCAGTGTGGTGTAGAGGTTAAGAGTGGCTGACTCCAGTCTGGGGAGCCAGGTTTGATTCCCCACTCCTCCCCAGGAAGCCTGCTGGGTGACCTTGGGCCAGTCATAGTTCTCTCTGAACTCTCAGCCCCAGCTACCTCACAAGGTGCCTGATGTGGGGGGAGGAAGGGAAGGTGATTGTAAGCCTCTCTAAGGGAGAGAAAAGAGGGCTATAAAAACCTACTTTTCTTCTTCAACCCTGAAATTAGCGCCACTGAATCCTCTGTCTGTCTCTCTCTGTCACTCTCTCTTAACTCCTCACAAATAACAAACAGCTTCCACAAATTTTGTGACAGGACCATTCTACACTGCAGCCTTGCCATTTTTTTCCTTACCTCAAACAAAGAATGAAATACAAGAAAAATAATCAACTGGGGATGAGATCTGCTAAGAGCTCCCCTGACTTAGAAAGCACACTCCATCTTGGGAAGGAGAACTCTTGCAATGGACACAGAATAACATCGGAGCTCTGGACTGCAAATGCTTTTTCAAAGGTGCCGTGAAGGTAGAGTTGCCAACATCCAGGTGGTAGCTGGCGATCTCCTGGAACTACAAGTGACCTCCAGGTGACAGTTCCCCTGAAGAAGATGGCTGCTTTGGGACTCTTTGGCATTATACTTCCGTGAAGTCCCTCTCCTCTCCAAACCCTGTGCTCCTCAGACTCTAACACCCCACCCCCCAATCTTTTCCAACTCAGAGCTGGAACCTTATCTGAAGATCCACTCATGAATCCCCAAACATTCATCTGTTTTGGCCCTTTAACCTCTGCAATTATTTATATGGCATTACCGTGGTGCAGAGTGGTAAAGCTGCAGTACTGCAGTCGGAGCCCTCTGCTCACGACCTGAGTTCAATCCCAGCGGAAGGTGGTTCAGACAGGTGGCTCCAGGTTGACTCAGCCTTCCATCCTTCCGAGGTCGGTAAAATGAGTCCCCAGCTTGCTGGGGGGGGAAAGTGTAGATGACTGGGGAAGGCAACGGCAAACCACCCCGTAAAAAGTCTGCCATGAAAACGTGAAAGCAACGTCACCCCAGAGTCGAAAACGACTGATGCTTGCACAGGGGACTATCTTTTTTTATATCTCTCAGGGCTACAAGTTGATTCTGCATCTGTATCATATTTCATTCTTTGTGAGCCAAGTTTCATCACGAGACAAGGATAGAACTGGCTAATTTACAAGGGGATATCAATATAACCAATAGCACCCAAAAGACCTATACAGTTTTGAGGGTGTAAGTTTCATCAGAGCTTTGACTCTCTAACGCTTATACCCCCCAAATCTTGTTGTTCTCTAAGGTGCTGCTGGACTCAAATCTAGGTCTTCTGCAGACCACCACGGCTATCCTCTGAAAACATAACCAATGTCAGGTACTTACGCCAGAGCCATAATCCCATAGGGCCAGGAGCGGATTTCCAGCCTCTTCCGGCTTTTGATTTCATCCAAGGTCAGCACCATCCCACTATCTGACTCGCATTCCTACAGAAAGAGGAGGCAAGGAAAGGGCAGCTTCAGCATCTTCAAGAGGGCCATATTCCCATCATCAAACTAGAACTACAACCACAAGAAAGAAAGGGAGTGGCTGCGAATGCAGCCTGGTGAAGACAGCCAATGCAGATGGAAGTCAAGTTAAAGGGCTGATGCTGATCTCAGCTGTTCACTCTTGCTAACTCTTCTAAACGGCATTTGTACAGTGTGACAGATTTTCTTTACTTATAGCTGCAGCACGTCCGGCATGGCTAAAACCTACAAGCCCCGCCCAGCCTGTTCTGAAGGGTCTCGTACTAGTATAAGATACGGCTTTGTCTCGGGGCTAAGCAGCACCAACCCTGGTCAGTACTCGGATGGGAGACCACCAAGAAAGTACGGGGTTGCAATGTAGAGGCAGGCAACGGCCAACCACCTCTGAATGTCTCTGGCCTTGAAAACCTCACCAGGGGTTGCCATAACTCAGCTGTAACTGCAAAAAAAAAAGTGCTTTGCCTAAATCCAGTGATCCTATCAAACAGAAACACCCAATAAGTGTTCAATCCTGGAGAAGCTCAGGAAGGGCAAGGGAAAGTCTTCCCTACCCTGCCACTTCATTTGGATCATCTGTAGCTGCTGAAATGGCTCCACACGCTGGTCAAATGTGGAAGTGCCCCCTGCCTCCCCCATCTCTGGGTCAGTATTAAGAACATAAGAGAAGCCATGTTGGATCAGGCCAGTGGTCCATCCAGTCCAACACTCTGTGTCACATAAGAACATAAGAGAAGACATGTTGGATCAGGCCAGTGGCCCCTCCAGTCCAACACTCTGTGTCACATAAGAACATAAGAGAAGACATGTTGGATCAGGCCAGTGGCCCCTCCAGTCCAACACTCTGTGTCACATAAGAACAGAAGAGAAGCCATGTTGGATCAGGCCAGTGGTCCATCCAGTCCAACACTCTGTGTCACATAAGAACATAAGAGAAGCCCTGCTCGAAAAGGCCAGTGGCCCATCCAGTCCAACACTCTGTGTCAAACAGTGGCCAATATATGTGTGCATGTATATATACATGCACACACACATATACATACATACATATACAGACACACACACATATATAAACATACATACTGTGGCTAACAGCCACTGATGGTCCTCTGCTCCATATTTTTATCCAATCCCCTCTTAAAGCTGGCTATGCTTGTAGCCGCCGCCAGCTCTTGTGGCAGTGAATTCCACATGTTAATCATCCTTTGGTTGAAGAAGTACTTCCTTTTATCCGTTTTAACCTGACTGCTCAGCAATTTCATCGAATGCCCACAAGTTCTTGTATTGTGAGAAAGGGAGAAAAGCACTTCTTTCTCTACTTTCTCCATCCCAGGCATAATCTTGTAAACCTCTATCATGTCACCCCGCAGTCGACGTTTCTCCAAGCTAAAGAGCCCCAAGCGTTTTAACCATTTTTCATAGGGAAAGTGTTCCAAACCTTTAATCATTCTAGTTGGCCTTTTCTGCACTTTTTCCAATGCTATAATATCCTTTAACAACCCTCTATATATGATCCTTGCTACAGTTTGATTACTTTCTGATTTAGTGCAAACCACTAAACAGCCAAACGGCCAAACTTTGGTTTTGCACCTCCTCTGAATCAAGATTACAAATAAGAGGAAACATATAAAACTATGCACTGAGCTGGAAGTCAGTAATTGGGTCTGATCACACAAGAGAAGGCAAGGAGGGAGCATGCAAGCAACCGACACATGGGGTGCTTCTGCATGGGTTATTTGCTCTGAGTTCAAGGCAGAGAGCCAGTTTGGTGTAATGGTTAAGTGCACAGATGGATTTGATTCCCCACTCCTTCATTTACAGCTGCTGGAATGGCCTTGATTCAGCCATAGTTCTCATAGGAGTTGTCCTTGAAAGGGCAGCTTCTGTGAGAGCTATCTCAGCCTCACCTGCCTCACAAGGTGTTTGCTGGAGGGGAGGAAGGTAAAGGAGTGAGCCACTCTGAGACTCTGATGGTG
This sequence comes from Heteronotia binoei, assembly GCF_032191835.1. Lineage (NCBI taxonomy): Eukaryota > Metazoa > Chordata > Lepidosauria > Squamata > Gekkonidae > Heteronotia > Heteronotia binoei. The sequence continues at coordinate 8,563,201 of NC_083233.1, forward strand.
AGCCACTCTGAGATAAATCCAATATCCTTCTTCTTCAGTTGAGACTTATCCCAGTTTCTACACAGCATTGTGCTGCATTCATGCATCTTCTGGGCTTTCTCCAATGCTTCTCAAACCTGCTTACACTCCAGAGTTTTGAGGAAAATCACAGCAAAGCTTGCTGTGCAGGTGGAAAACGTTGGATTTTTCTGGTCCCACCTACACAGTAGCCATTTCCCCATGGCAGCTCTCCCTACTATAGAGAATTTTTTTTGGTGATTTAATAGTGCTATATCAATATATCCTTATACCAAAATACACATCGGGTTCTCTGAGTTCCCAGCCAGTATTCATTCATTTTTTAAAAAACAAGTCTCTAGCCCTTTTCCTTGCGGAGATATACAAAAACTAGTCTAGCTCCACAAAGAAATTTAAAATGAAAGAAATAGCCTATCTCCACAAAGAAATTTAAAATGAAAGAAATAGCATAACTCCACAAAGAAATTTAAAATGAAAGAAATAGCCTATCTCCACAAAGAAATTTAAAATGAAAGAAATAGCATAACGCCACAAAGAAATTTAAAATGAAAGAAATAGCCTATCTCCACAAAGAAATTTAAAATGAAAGAAATAGCATAACTCCACAAAGAAATTTAAAATAAAAAATAGCCTATCTCCACAAAGAAATTTAAAATGAAAGAAATAGCATAACTCCACAAAGAAATTTAAAATGAAAGAAATAGCATAACTCCACAAAGAAATTTAAAATGAAAGAAATAGCATAACTCCACAAAGAAATTTAAAATGAAAGAAATAGCATAACTCCACAAAGAAATTTAAAATAAAAGAAATAGCCTATCTCCACAAAGAAATTTAAAATGAAAGAAATAGCCTAACTCCACAAAGAAATTTAAAATGAAAGAAATAGCATAACTCCAAAAAGAAATTTAAAATGAAAGAAATAGCATAACTCCACAAAGAAATTTAAAAACTACCACCAGGGAAATCTGTTTGGTCACAGCAGCTGCGTTAGCAACTGGGAAACTACCAACTGTTCCTATACTTGAAAAGGCATGGGGATGGGGGCAAAAGCTCCCAGGACTGCCACACGGCATGCCCAGTTCTCATCCAGGCTTTGCAGCAATGACCCATGCTTCTAAGACGGCACTGGCAGCCAATGGATGGAGCTGTGTCCCTATCACAGTAGAATCTCTTGGGTCGCTACAATCATGACAATTGCTATAGCCACAGCTATTGCTCCCAGGTCATGGAGGCTGAATTGACTCAACCGGTGCATGTGCGTGCGTGCAGTTCAGCAGCGATCCTGCCAGGAGACCCACATGGGGGATGCCCAAGAGGCATCTCAGGAGGGCTGTGAAGAGGAAGGGGGTGGGAACATCCTCCCCCCCCCAAAAAATCTGGTTGTGTCCTAGAGGGATGGCTCTGATCTAGCCGGAATCCTGCCCATCCTTCCTTTACATCCACGGATGTTCCTGGAAGAAACAGGCTTTGAGCCACCTGGCTTGCAGCTGCCGGTGGTTCCATTTGATGCTGCTGCTCATGCTCAGCTTGCAAAAGATTTCCTCTGTTAGTTTCATGAAGATAAAGGAGCTTCTTTCTTGGGGAAGTTTTAAAAAATCCGTATCAATTTAATGAACACAGCTGGTCTGGTGAGGGCAGTGAAATGTATAAAAAGCAAAGACAACGTCATCGTTTCCCCTCTTCCCTTTGATTTTTCTGACATTTTAAATCCTGGATGCACCCAGCAAGGATAAGAGCCCTTCACTTTTTAAAAAATCAATTGTTGAACATTATGCACATTATCTGAGATGCCAACTCTGCGGAGCCCCTCCCTGTGTTATAAGAGCAGCTTGAATGACCAGCAGCAAAAGTGGGGCAGAATCTGACCATGGGGTCTCCACACCATCAGCAGTGCCACCCTCAACTGGCATGAGGAAGTCAGAAGGCAACGTGAGAGTATGTGAGAGTATGTGTTTGGCTTTCCTAAGATTCAGGATGGACAAAAACAAATACTTCTTCATACAATTAGTGGTTAAAATGTGGAATTTGCTGCCAGAGGATTCAGTGACGGCCATAAGCAGCTCTAAAGGGGCATTGAACAGATTAACGCAGGATAGCTGTGCTCTGGCCTGCAGGCCCTGTTCCCTCCTTTCCTGCAAGATTTCCCCAACACCTGGAAAGGCTTCTCTCTATCTCTCTCTCTGTCTCAAGTAATCACTGCCACCATCTGACCTTTATAAGGAATTGCCTGCTGGGAGGTTCAGGACTCCCAGCTTTCCCTCCAAGTTCTGTGGCCTTGCCTCTGTGTCTCCTGCTGCCCAGGGCCTGGTCACCGTGAGGACCATTTACTGCCATGTGCACCCTTGCCCACTTGCCCACTGCCTGCCTTCTCCCTGGCACTCCTTTTAAAATAGCGAGTCCTAAATGGGGTGTGTGTGTGTTTTCGCTCCCAGCATCAAAAGTTATAAAGTATTTACTAAAAAGAAAATGTTTACATGCATATGTTTAGCACACCAGACTGAGCCAGGGATATAAAAGAAATGGGTAAAATTCAGTTCCTCTGTTACCCTATTAGATGTTAAAATATACCCTAAAATATACCTTAATAGGGTATGTTAAAACATAACCTATTAGATGTTAAAATATATGACAGGCTCCTTAGCTTTAAGAGGTTACAGATCTCTACAGAGCGACCATTACTTCGAAGCTTTCTCCAGCTCTCCAGGCGAGCACATGGTTAATGGCTGCCTTCTCCAGACCTCAGTCAAGAGTTCTGTCTGCTCTGATGGAATCAGCACCAAAGACACTTTCCTCCTTACTTCCAGAAGGTTTATCACTTCTTTTTTCCCCACCTACTGACCAGGTCAAGCCAGGTAAGATAAGCTTTTCCTGGAGATTCTTCCTGAAGTCTTTCTAGTATTTAACACCTCCAAGTCTCTAGGGGGAGGGGAACTTGACCATCTCATTGTCACTAATTAGCATTTGCATGAAGGTGGGATGAGGTAAGTCTGGAAAGCAACTGAACTGACTTCTCCTCTTCCTGCCTGTTCTCTGCCCAGAGAGGGGGAAAAATAAACTTTATAAAAACTCCAAGTGAAGGTTTTGCTCAGTTCAAACCTCCAAAGGAAAAATGCATTTCTTATCAAGGTGGCTACAAACCACAGTGACTAAAGGAAACGGCCATGCTCAGAGGCAGTCAGCCTCTTAATCCCCGAGTCAGGAGGCCCTGGCTTTGTTGTTGGAGGAAAGGGTCTGAAAGAAAATGTGCCTACCTCCTGTGTGGCTTTCTCTGTCCCCACTGGCACCTCATCAAATGTCTTCACGCTGAGTGGCCGATTCTTAGTGTTGATCCTGAAAACAAAATGAGATTGCAGGCTGGCTAGTCATGAACTTATAAACCTGTTTTGTTGGGGTTTTTGAAACGTAAGAAAATAAGATGCCATCTATGCAAAATTCCAGAGAGTGAAAACATATGAACATATGAAGCTGCCTCATACTGAATCAGACCCCTGGTCCATCAAAGTCAGTATTGTCTCCTCAGACTGGCAGCGGCTCTCCAGGGTCTCAAGCTGAGGTTTCTCACACCTATTTGCCTGGACCCTTTTTTGGAGATGCCGGGGATTGAACCTGGGACCTTCTGCTTCCCAAGCAGATGCTCTACCACTGAGCCACCGTCTCTCCCCTGTATCTAACCAACACGTGGAGGTTGTCATACAAAACATACAAAATAGAAAAGAGTGTGGTCTTTATGAATGGATTGGAGAATGGAAAAAAGTTTGTGTGCAAAAAAGTTTGTGTTCAGGAACACTGGATAGCTGCAGTTAAAGGGCATTCAAAGGGCTCTCAGCTTGGAGAGAGCGGGCGTTTTCGCACTGACCTTAATCAGCAGCGACCCCCCTCTTCACCGCGCAGGATCTGCGTCGATTTCGCACTAATTGCCCCGGAGCACCCAGAACAGCCGGAAAGTCCCGCGGCTTTCGCGGCGCAAACGGAAACCGCCAAAAACCAGTTTCCATTTGCGCCGCAAAAGCTGCGGGACTTTCCGGCTCTTCTGGGTGCTCCGCGGCAATTAGTGCGAAATCCGCGCAGATCCTGCGCGGTGAAGAGGGGCGTCGCTGCTGATTAAGGTCAGTGCGAAAACGCCCAGCATGTAAAGGACTGGAAAGGGTGGCGACAATTGACAGCTCCAGGTTGCCTCGTCTGGGTTTAAACTGAGCTGCAAACGAGCCAGGCCTGGATCTTTTTTTTTTTCTTCTTGGTTCCAAATCCCAAATATTTTATGAATCCGAATATTACACCAGTATTGGGATTTGGGGATATCAGGAAATACTATTTTTTTGGGTTCAATATACCTGAACCCCCCAAATAGTGGGCTTTTTTTGCACACCCCTAATGAATTCCCCTTCAACCCTTCCTATATTAAAGAGGGTGCAGAATGAGGAATAACCTTGCATAGAACTATTCCACAAAACCTTCTCATTCCATGCATGCACTGTCTTTCTCTAGCTACCTCTCTCCCAAGAACATACTTAACTTGCTCTTCCTTCAAGGAGCTCAGGGTAGTGTGCCAGGTTCTCCCTTGCCCATTTCAGGCTCAGAGCAGTTGCTGCCTAGCCAGTCGTCATAACAGATACCAGTGTTGAGCAGATGCAAAACGCAATGGCCGTTTTCGCACTCACGTTTTACTGGCGCCACGACCCTCCTGACGCCGGCGAATCTGCATGGATTTCGCACCAGAAGCGCCGGCGCTCCCAGAAGCGCCGGCTACTTCCGTCGCTAAGCCAGCGCAAACGGAAATCGCAAAGATGCAGGAAAACGTTTGCGCTGGCTTAGCGACGGAAGTAGCCGGCGCTTCTGGGAGCGCCAGCGCTTCTGGTGCGAAATCCATGCAGATTCGCCGGCGTCAGGATGGTCGTGGCGCCAGTAAAACGTGAGTGCGAAAACACCCACAATGTGTTTTTTGTGCTTTGGATGGCAAGCAAACAATCCACACAAAAACAGGCAATGCAAACAAGGTAAACATAAATGTTGACTGGGGCTTTCTGCAGATTTCTTGGCATCCCTGGCCATAAATGCGTGGAATTCCTAGCATCCCTGGTGTATTGCTGGTAAAAATGACTGCACACTTTGCTAACATGGAAATCTTTCAAGAGCAACTTTGCGAGCCACCTGGCTCTAAAGGCGGCTTCTCCCCAGACGAGAGAGAGAGAGAGGGCTAAGCCTTACCCTGCTTCCACTGCACTCCAGCGATTGATACAGTCGCTCAGGTTCTCTTCCAGGATGCAGATTTTAGGGTTGGAGTCCCCGTCTGGACACAGTGGAATGTTCAGTGGGATATAATCCTTCCCATCCTACACATTTCAAAATAAAGCAAAAAGGAAGAGAAGAAAAGGCTCATTTTTGTTCCTGGATCTAGGGTTGCCAAGTCCAATTCAAGAAATATCTGGGGACTTTGGGGGTGGAGCCAGGAGAATTTGGGGGCGGAGCCAGGAGACATTAGGGGCGGAGCCAGGAGCAAGGGTGTGGCAAGCATAAATGAACTCCAAGGGAGTTCTGGCCATCACATTTAAAGGGACGGCACACCTTTTCAATTCCTTCCTTTTACAGGAAATAACGAAGGATAGGGGCACCTTCTTTTGGGGCTCATAGAATTGGACCCCCTGGTCCAATCGTTTTGAAACTTGGGGAGTATTTTGGGGAGAGGCACTAGATGCTATACTGAAAATTTGGTGCCTTTACCCCAAAAAACAGCCCCCCCCAGAGCCCCAGATACCCGCAGATCAATTCTCCGTGATTTTCTATAGGAATAAATCTCCATAGAGAAAAACAGAGTTCCCAGCAGACATTTCCCTCCCCTCCCCCTGCTTTCTGATGACCCTGAAGCGGGGGGAGGGCCTCCAAACCGGGGGATCCCCTGCCCCCACCTGGGGATTGGCAACCCTACCTGGATCTGAGGCCTTTATTTTTGTTCCTGGATCTGAGACCTTCAAGGGGCTTCACAGGCCTTTGAACCCTGGTCTCCCTGGTTCACTGCCCACTACTCAACACAAACACTTAGCATTCCACGACACCCTTCCAGAAGAAGGCTTGCAACTCCCAGAAGGTGGCCTGTCCACCTTTTTTCTGAAGATTTTGGGACAGCACAGTTTGCTCCTGGGTATGGCTGACAACCTCCACGTGTTGGTTAGATATCTCTTGGATTACAACTGGTTACAGAGATCAGCTCCCTTGGAGAAAATGCAGCCCCTCCCTCCCCCAAAGCCTGCCTTCCACAAACTCTTCAGGAATTTCCTAACGCAGAGGTGGGTGGCAGGGGGGAGGGTCAGCAGCACAGCAAGGCCCAGTGCTAGTCGTCCAAATCTGTTGCCTGAGCCCCCAACATCTCTGCCCCTCACACCAATGAAATTCTTCAGAAGAAAGTGGAAGCGGATGTGAAAGGGAAATGGGTGGGCTGCTCTGGTTCCCTCAGGGCCAGCCCAATGGAGCCCACCCAAGCTATGATTTTGGTCAAAACCACAAGCCCCTTATAGTTAATAAATTCCTTATTTAATAATTTATTTAACTATTGAATAACGTTTCAGCTCAACATTAGGAAGAACTTCCTGACAGAGCAGTTCCTCAGTGGAACAGGCTTCCTCGGGAGGTGGTGGGCTCTCCTTCTTTGGAGGTTTTTAAGCGGAGGCTTGATGGCCATCCGACAGCAATGCGGATCCTGTGAACTTGGGCAGGAAGGGCTGCATCATGTGGCCTTTTCTTACTCATCCAGGGAATGCTGATTCACACTTCAGGGTCAGGCAGTCATTTTTCCACAGGCCAGTTTGGCCAGGGATCCTGGAGGTTTTTGCCACCTTCTGGGCATGCAGTGGGGGGGGCACTGGATGTGTGTGTGTGTGGGGGGGGGGGAGATATTTGTGAGGTTCCTGCATTGTGCAGGGGGTTTGACTAGATGACCCTGGAGGTCCCTCACAACTCTATGGTTCTATGAAATCCAGAATGAAATCCCACAGTCACTTAGCAGTCAAGATGCACAATGTAAATACACACACACACATACACACACACACATATATATATATAATAGATTTTTTTTAAAAAAAATTTCATTAACCATGAACTGAATTATTATTTTATTTTTACATTGCACATTTGATGCTTTTGTTTATAAGAGACAATATGGTGATTTTTTTAAAAAAACAACAACAGGATAGTGAAATTAATTCACTTCCATCTAACTGGGCACCTGTCAAGCATTGTGAATTTTCTATTTGTTATACCGTAATTGTCAGATCATAGAATTGGTACTAACCATGAATTATACTCAGGCACATCCAAGTAGCAAACCCCCTCCATTGCTTCTTTCGCTTTTACTAACAAATACAGGAATGTCCTCTTTGAAGATAAGACCTCCTGGGACTCATTCCCAGGCCCAGCGAGGCCTGGACCCAGGATGCGGCCAACCGCAATAGAGATAAGGAAGTTAGAGTGTGAATTTCACACGTGAATGTAGAATTGTTTATAGAACCTTTGATGTGCCATTTTAAAGCATGTATTCTGTTGTTACTAAGTATCACTTCCAATACCCAGCTCGGCTGAGCCACATGGATTATCAATAAACCACACTTTGTTTCAAAACCCAAGGACTGGTTATTGTGAAATCTCATGCTTGACAATTTTGGAACTGATACTTAGTAACAACAGAATACATGCTTTAAAATGGCACATCAAAGGTTCTTAAAGCTCAGGGCTGAACACAGATGCTGGTCAGGCTGGCCCTGTGCTCTCTGGGGCAGGCAGTGCAGGGGTATAGATGGGGGCCCAGGCAGTGAAAGGCGATGGGGAAGTGAGGGTTTGCTGTTGGGGAGGTGGGTTCAGTTGTCACCTGTCATTCAGCTCCCATGGGGAAGAAACACGGCCTGAAAGTTGGTGGCAGGTAACTGGGCATCTACCTACATTCCAGCCCAGGAGTACCTTAGAGACCAAGATGGTTTTCAGAGTGTGAGCTTTGGAAAGTCAAAACTCCCTTCACCAAGTGTGTTTGGGAAATAATCAGCCTTTCAACCAAAAGAAGCAATTTTCTCTGTGATCTGCACAGAGGATTCTGACCTCCTTCCCCAGTCTCTGAGCCTTCACCTAGTCTCTGTCCTTGACAGGTCAGCAAAATGGGCCAAGAGGAGGTGAGCAGATGCACTTAGCACTTTCATGCATTCTGAAGACTGCACTTTCAATGTACTTTAGCAATGGCTTGCAAGTGGATTTTGCACAGTAAAACCCAGCTGCAAAGTGCACTGTGGATTGAAAGAGCAATATTCAATGTGTGCGCCACCCTTGGCAGTCGATACAGGAGAATAACTTTCAACGGAATGCTGATATGGCACTTTCACAGCTGTTCCCATGCAGACTGCACTGCTTATCTCCCATTGTGGTAAATGGCCTGCTGCTGCTTTTGTGACAAACCCACCCAACAGCCTCTGGTGTCAACATAATGTTGACAGCCCTCCTTGTTGGAATTCCTCCTCGTAGAATCCTATATAAGCATGAGGACTTGCACTGGGTTGATGCCCACACTTGTGGGGCACTCCAGTGATTCCAGATGCCATGATCTTAGTTTTTTTGATGTTGAGTTTCAAGCCTACTTTTGCACTCTCCTCTTTTACCCTCAACAAGAGGTTCTTTACGTCCTCCTCACTTTCTGCTATTAGAGTGGTATCATCTGCATATCTGAGGTTGTTGATGTTTTTCCTGGCAATCTTAATTCCAGTTTGTGCTTCACCCAGGCTGGCATTCCACATGGTATTCTGCATATAAATTAAATAAGCAGGGTGACAATATACATTCTTGTTGAACTCTTTTTCCTATTCTAAACCGTTCCATATCCTGTTCTGGCAGTTGATTCTTGACCCTTATACAGGTTTCTCAGGAGACATGTGAGGTGGTCTGGTACTCCCATCTTTTTAAGAACTTGCCGCAGTTTGTTGTGATTCACACAATCAAAGGCTTTAGCATAGTCAATGAAGCAGAACTAGACGTTTTTCTGGTACTCCCATGCTTTCTCCATAATCCAGCGAATGTTGGCAATTTGATCTCTAGTTCTCCTACCTCTCTGAAACCCAGGTTGAACTTCTGGTAGTTCCCAATCTACATACTGCTGAATCCGAGCTTGTAAGATCTTTAACATGATCTTGCTGGCATGTGAAATGAGCACAATGGTGCAATAGTTTAAACATTCCTTGGCATTACCCTTCTTTGGGATTGGAATATAAACTGACCTTTTCCAATTCTGTGGCCACTGTTGTGTTTTCCAAATTTGCTGACATAATGTGTGCATCACTTTAACAGCATCATTTTTTAGGACTCTGAATAGCTCAACTGAGATACTGTCATCTCCACTTCCTTTGTTGTTAGTAATGTTTTCTAAGCCACCCTTCAGCGGGATATAAATTAAAAATTATTATTATTATTATTAAGGCCCATTTGACTTCACATTCCAGGATGTCTGACTCAAGGTCAGCGATTTCACTGTCATGGTTGTCAAGGTCATTAATATCCTTCTTGTATAATTCTTCTGTCTATTCTTGCCACCTCTTCCTGATGTCTTCTGCTTCTGTTAGGTCCCTACCATTTTTGTCCTTTATCATGGCCATCTTTGCACGAAATGTACCCTTGATTTCTCCAATTTTCTTTAAGAGATCCCTTGTCCTTCCCATTCTATTATTTTCACTGTCATGGTTGTCAAGGTCATTAATATCCTTCTTGTATAATTCTTCTGTCTATTCTTGCCACCTCTTCCTGATGTCTTCTGCTTCTGTTAGGTCCCTACCATTTTTGTCCTTTATCATGGCCATCTTTGCACGAAATGTACCCTTGATTTCTCCAATTTTCTTTAAGAGATCCCTTGTCCCTCCCATTCTATTATTTTCCTCTATTGCTTTGCATTGTTCCTTCAGGGAGGCATCTCTCCTTGCTGTTCTCTGGAAATCTGCATTCAGTTGGGTGAATCTTTCCTTTTCATCTTTGCCTTTTGCTTTCCTTCTTTCCTCAGCTATTTGTAAAGCCTCATCAGACAGCCACTTTGTTTTCTTGCATTTCTTTTTCGATGGGATGGTGCTGATTGCTGCCTTCTGTACAATGTCACGAACCTCCATCCATAGTTCTTCAGGCATTCTGTCTATCAACTCTAGTTCCTTAAACCTATTCTTCACCTCCACCATTCATAAGGCTGTCTATTCATAAGGGATGTGAGCAAGGTCAAACCAGAATGACCAAATGGCTTCCCCAGTTTTCTTCAGTTTAAGCCTGAATTTTGCAATGAGTAGCTCATGATTTTATTTATTATTTATTTATTTCATTCAATTTATATCCCGCCCTACCCCACCAGAGCGGGCTCAGGGCAGCTCACAACACAGAATGCTAACAATAGATCAGTTTAAAATACATTAATAATTTATACAGTAAAATACATAAAAATAAATAAAACAGTCAGCTCCAGGTCTTGTTTTAGCTGACTGTAAGGAGCTTCTCCATCTTTGACTGCAGAGTATATAATCAATCCGATTTCTGTGCTGCCCATCAGGTGATGTCCACGTGTAGAGTCGCCTTTTAGGTTGTTGGAAGAGGGTGTTCGCTATGACTAGTTTGTTCTCTTGACAAAACTCTATTAGCCTTTGCCCGGCTTAATTTTGTTTTCTAAGGCCAAACTTGTCAGTTGTTCCGATTACCTTTTGACTTCCTACTTTGGCATTCCAGTTCCCTATGATGAGGAGGATATCTTTTTTTGGTGTTAATTGTAGAAGGTGTTGTAGATCTTCATAGAACTGGTCCACTACAGCCTCTTCTGTGTCAGTGGTTGGGGCATAGACTTGGGCTGAGGTCATAAATTGACGAGATGGGCATGGATGAAAGCCAGTTGCATGTCGGATTTTATGTGGTTGTCCAAACATCAGCATCTGGCAAGGGTCATTGACTCGTTAGTGTCCCGAACTGCCACGACTGGGACACGGACTTTTTTGATAGTACATTAAATCCGGACCAAGAATGCTTCCGACGACTCCTGTGTGTACTTTCTATGTTTGAACGCTCCATTGTAGCCGACTCGTCGCAAGCGCACATCCGCTTCCCTGTGAGAGCCCACTCCAAATGATATCATTGCGCCAGCAATCGTTGACTCAGCCTTCCAACCTTCCGAGGTCAGTAAAATGAGTACCTAGCTTGCTGGGGGGAAAGTGTAATGACCGGGGAAGGCAATGGCAAACCAGCCCGTAAAAGGTCTGCCGTGAAAACTTTGTGAAAGCAGCGTCACCCCAGAGTCAAAAACGACTGGTGCTTACACAGAGGAACTTTCCTAAATGGGAGGGGAGGCAGATCGCCCACCTTTGCTGTCTCCCTGCCAGGCGGAGAGATGGCAAAGAGAGCTCCCGTGCTCCCCCCCCCATTTAAACACCCCAGTGGGGTGTTTAAATGGAGGGGGAGGAAGATGACCCACCTTTGTGGTCTCCCCGCCAGGTGGAGAGATGGCAAAGAGAGTTCCTGTACTCCCCCCCATTTAAACACCCTGGCGGGGTGTTCATTTTTTGTGACAGTCTACGTTGTTTGATGCCCATTCCGGCCTGTTCCGGCCCATTCCGTTTTTTACCCTGTCCCATTTAAATGGAGGGGGGAGAGGAAGATCACCCACCTTTGCTGTCTCCCCATCAGGCGGAGAGACAGCAAAGAGAGTTGCCGTGCTCCCCACCCCCATTTAAACACCATGGTGGGGTGTTTAAATAGGGGGGAGGAAGATCACCCACCTTTGCTGTCTCCCCGCCAGGCGGAGAGACAGCAAAGAGAATTCCTGGGCTTCCCCTCCCTGGCCAGGTGTTTAAATTGGGGGGGGGGGGGCAGATCTCCCACTTTTGCTGGCACTTTTTTTTTTTTTTTAAAGTCAAGCACAATATCCCACGGTACTGCGCTTGCACGAGTGTGGAATGTCAGCTCAAAAAATGAGGTCCGGTTGAGACCTCTGATCAACCAACGACGGGACCAACGCTGCTTAGAACTGAAGGATGGAGGGAGGTCTGATCAGGAAATTTGTTGTAAAAAAGCTGCGGGGTATAATAGCGACAGGTTAGGGATGGATTTAATGGTGAGTGTGACCGTAGCCTTGGATTACTGTGATATTGAATGGTTTGCCTTGGATACGGACCGAGATCATTTTGTCATTTTTGAGATTGTATCCCATTACTGCCTTCCTCACTCTCTTGTTAACTATAAAGACCACACCATTTCTTCTGCAGGACTCTTGCCCACAGTAACAGATGTAGTGATCCTCTGAGTTAAATTCGCCCATTCCCATCCATTTTAGTTAACTGATTTCCAAGATGTCGATGTTCAGTCTTGCCATCTCTTGTCTGACCACATCAAGCTTACCTTGATTCATAGATTTTACATCCCACATTCCAGTGCAATATTGTTCTTTGCAGCATCAAACTGTTCTTTCACCAACAGACACATCCACAGCTAAGCGTCCTTTCGGCTTTGGCCCAGCCACTTCACTCTTTCTGCGGTTACTTGGACTTGCCCTCCGCTCTTCCCCAGCTGCATATTGGGCACCTTCTGACCTGAGGGGCTCATCTTCCAGTGCCATATCTTTTAGCCTTTTGTTCCTGTCCATGGGGCTTTCTTGGCAAGGATACTGGAGTGGGTTGCATTTTGTCTGGGTTCTCAGCTGCGGCCTGTCCATCTTGGGTGGCCTTGCATGGCATACTGAACCGCGCAAACCCTCTCGCCATGTCAAGGCAGCAATCCATGAGAGAGCCATCTGCTTTACTTTCAATTAAATATTTTGGGAGGAGAATTTTTCCTCTTTGTCAGCTCTCTCCATCTCTTTATGAATCGCTATGTCCCTCCTTAATAATCTCTTTTTAAAACTGAAATGGCTTCTAAACTGCCTTCCTCCTCTCAATCTGGGGGGAGGCCCTCTCCTCTCCCTCAGCCCCAGCCCCTCCTGCCTCTGTAGGCCTTCCAGGGTGTCTCACGATTCTCCTGCCAGGATCCCTCAAAGCAAGCCATGTTCTCCTCCTGCTTGCCCCCTCTGCTAAGTCCTGGGGAGAGTGTCATCTTCTTTGCTGGGGTGCACTCCTCATCTTTGCTTAGTTTCAGCCAGGTGAGTCCATTCAGCAGTGTTGAGGAACCATGAGTGACAGAATACACCCAACAAGTTCATGGACTGGAATACTGGACAACTTTTCCCATTTAATTTTCTGTCTTTTTATTTCTAATTCATGCTGTAGATTCCAGAAGTGCCTCCCCCTCTCCCCCCAAGCTATGAATTCCCAGGAGTAAATTTCAATAATTAGCAGGAACAGCTCCTTGTTTTATCCCTGAGAAACACTTGTGATCTTGTCCTCTTGAGTCTACAGTCACTTGTCTTGTCCCTTTATCATAATTCTGTCTTCCTTTCTTTTCCCCTTGGGCTATATTAGGAATCCCACAAATTATTCTTCATGGCAATCTAAGTCTCCTTCAATGGAGCTTCACTGATTTATTTGTTTCACGAAGTGATGCGAGAGAGGAGAAACCTGTATATGGAAGGTTATGTAACTGATCTGTTCCAAAAGCAGAGAAAAAAAGTTGATTAAGCTATCACGGAACAGGCAATTATATAATTGACTGTGAGTCATAAAGCCTTTCACTTTGAAGTTCCTCAAAGCAACGATGAGTTTGTATGCATCCTCATGTATGTGATGAAACCAAGCGTAAAAGAGAATCACAATATTCCCTCTCTGGGAAACTGAAAATGAATTAAAAGTATTTGTATGACCATTGTTCCTCTATGGGGCAAATGAAATTTTCAAACGTTATCCAACAAGGCATTTTTCCTTGTCAGAGACAGATAAAACTGGATTTGTGAAATGTGATCCTCTCTGAATGAGTGGTAGATTTACACACACAACCCCAATTTCACTCAACTGCTTTTGCACTAAACTCATTTCCTATAACTAGGCCTTGTCACTTAGCACAAGACCCCAGAAATCCTTTCTGCACAAACAGAAGTGCTGTCTTTACCTGTTGCACATTTGCCTGCAGGAGGTCCCCCAGACGCTCCACCAGTTCTGTGAAGGTGGGTCTCTCTGCTGGAACTCCGTGCCAGCAGTCCAACATGGTCTGGTAGCTGTGAAGAAAGAAGAAACAGACTTTCAAACACCCCAGATGTTGCTAATCTCCAGGATTTAGTTTTTTAGCTGATGTGGATTGTTTGCATAACTTCCTATGTTTTAGAGGCTTCACACTGGCTGGCTGGAAGAGCTCCTCAGCTCTTGATTGTTGAAACTCACCTGAAGCCGTTACAGTAGGGGCTCCCATGGTGCTTACAGGCACTGATACTTTTCCTGGTGCCCGCCAAGCGTTTAGATAGTGGGAGAGGCTAGGTGGGACAGCAGGCCTTCTGACTGGCTATGAAAATTCAAAGGCTATGCAGATTAAACAAGGCTTCTGCCTGAAATGTCTAATTGTTACTAGCAGATTTATATCTTACCTAATTCTCTGACATTTTATGCTTCTCCTGCACCAGCCATTTTGTGATTCTCCATCTCAACCTCCCGTGTGATTGTGTCAGAATTCTAAAAGCTCAAAAAGGCTCAAAAAGGCCGGGGAGCCCTGTGCTAGAGCTTTTCTGCTCCCCTCAAAAGCAGCTGAGTGAAACTGGGGTTGTGTGTGTAAGGCTCTACCACTCTGCCCATCAACACAAGTGCTTATGAAAATAGGCAGGTTCCCTAGAGAGGCAGCAAAACAAGTTAGTAAAGAAGATGAAGATGAATTGGATTTATATCCCGCCCTCCACTCCGAAGAGTCTCAGAGCGGCTCACAATTTCCTTTACCTTCCCCCTCCACAACAGACACCCTGTGAGGTGGGTGGGGCTGGAGAGGGCTCTCACAGCAGCTGCCCTTTCAAGGGCAACCTCTGCCAGAGCTATGGCTGACCCAAGGCCATGCCAGCAGGTGCAAGTGGAGCAGTGGGGAATCAAACCCGGTTCTCCCAGATAAGAGTCTGCACACTTAACCACTACACCAAACTGGAAGAAGGGACTGGGAGGCTGGTCCACAGGCTCTGGCTGCAAGCTGCTTTTTCATTTTCATTTCCCCCCCTATCTCTCTCCTGATTCTTATCTTATCTTCAATGTTCTTTTTGATCCTACAACACTATTCACATCACAATACCCTCTAGCAGAATTATTATTATTTTGATGTTGTTGTTATTATTATTATTACTTCAAATATCTAAAGGCAATGAATCCTGCAAAAGGTCAGCATGGCAGAGTTCTGACTTGTGTATTACAATGAACGGCTGGGGATTCAATACTAGAGGAGCCAAAACTAACAGGGGCACTGTGCCTCTTTAAAGACCAATAAGCTTTTTATTCTAGCATAGATTTTCTTGGACCTGAACAAGCGGACTCTAATTCAAGAAAGCTTATACTAGAATACAAATTATTCCTCTTTAAGGTGCTGCAAAACTCCTGTTTTAATAGAATCATAAAATCACAGAATTTGGAAGGGACCCCCCAGAGCCATCCTGGCCAACCCCTTGCACAATGGAGGAACCTCACAAATACCTCTCCCACACACACACTCCCCGGTGGCTTTTGGTCCATGCCCAGAAGATGGCAAAAACCACCAGGATCCCTTACCAACTGACCTGGAGAAAAACTGCTGCCTGACCCCAAAGTGTCAATTAGCATCCCCTGGGCGTGTAAGAAAGGGCCACAAGAATTAAGCACTGATGTAGTCCTTCCTGCCCTCATTCTCATGATCTGACCATGTGCACAGAATCAGCATTGCTGTCAGATGGCCATCTAACCTCTCTTTAAAAACCTCCAACAAAGGAAAGCCCTCCACCTCCCAAGGAAGCCTGTTCCACTGAGGAACTGTTCTGTCATTAAGTAAACTGACTGGGGAAGGCAATGGCAAACCACTCCGTAAAAAGTCTGCTGTGAAAACATTGTGAAAGCAACATCACCCAGTCAAAAATGACTTGTGCTTGCACAGGGGACTACCTTTACCTTTTTAATGTTTAGCCAAAAACTCTTCTGATTTACGGTAATTTCAACTTTTTGGTTCTGATCTAACCTGAGGCAGCAAAAAAGAATTCTGCACCATCCTCTAGATGACAGCCCATCAAGTAGCTGAAGATGGGGATCATATCACCTCTCAGTCGTCTCCTCTCCAGGTTACATGCCCAATTCCTTCAACCTTTTCTCGTAGGACTTGGTCTCCAGACCAAACAGCTCTCTTGTTGGAGAAGCAGCTCAGCTCTTAACAGTCCAATCTCAGAAACGAATCTCACTGAGTAAAATGGGATTTACTCTCTCAGTAAGAGAGCCAGTTTGGCGTAGTGGTTAAGTGCATGAACTCTTATCTGGGAGAACCAGGTTTAAGTCTCCATTCCTCCACTTGCAGCTGCTAGAATGGCCTTGGCTCAGCCATAGGTCTCTCAGAGTTGTCCTTGAAAGGGCAGCTTCTGGGACATCTCTCTCAGCCCCACCTACCTCCCCTGCTGTTGCCTCCTGGTGCTCAGAATCAGAGGTTGACTGCCTCTGAGCATGGAGGTTCCTTTTAGTTCCAATGGCTAGTGGCCACTGATAGATCTCTCCTCCATGAACCGGACTAATCTCCATGCTCCTGGCCATCACTACATCCTCTGGCAGCGAATCCCACATTTTAATCACTCGTGGTGCTTCTCACTTGCCTTTAAAGCCCTTTACTGGGGTCAGCATAAGTTGGCTGCAGCTTGACAACACATACTTAGATACAATGGCTCTCATGTCATCTCTGGATTTTGTCATTTGTATTTGTATTCAACATACTCTTTTATATTCCTGTTTTTTTTAAAGGAAATGTTGATGGGTAAATGATGACTGCAGTTCCCTTGAGTGAGGCCCTGGGCAAAGCAGCTGTCCAGAGGGCTTTCCACCCTGCAAGAGAGGGACTAACGAAGAAGCAGGGGACAGGGAAGGACAACTAGAAGGAGCTGAAACAAGGAGTCAGAAATCCAGTGGGGAAGAGGGACTGGGGGGGGGGGGGGGACGACATGTTTCATCCCTTGAATTTCTGGAGGAGGAAAGAACAGATGGAGGGCTTTCTTAATAGCACATTAATATCCAGAGAGGCTGTGAGCAAAATGTGCATTCCCTGAGGAATCTGATTAATAAATTCCATCTGCCAGATGGTCAACTTAACAGTCTGTGTGACAGAGATAGTGTGTGTGTGTGGGGGGGGAGCGGGGGGAACTCTTACATTTCTGGAGTTGAATATTCTGGCAGCCTCATCCGTGTTCCTTCTTTGAGACGCCGGCAGAAGTCCTCATCAATCTGCACCCCTGGATACGGAGAGGCCCCTGCAGGCACAGAGACACACACAGACTGTCACATCAGCCACTCCAAGTTTTACCTTCACCTCTTGCAAGAGCAGCGTAAGACAAGAGCGGAGGCAGCAAGAGAGAAGAAACTCTGCATTGCTAGAATGCCACATTGGCAGGGCTCCCAAACGTGGTGCCCAGGGGGGCCATGGTACCTGCCGTACCTTCCCTGGCGGCAACTTTTCAGAAAATGGGCAGGGGTACTGGGTTCTGGTGAGCACCACGTTGGGAACTCTGTTCTAGTACAGAATCCTGGGAGCTGCAAGAAGGGGATGGAAGCCCACCCTCTCTTTCTCCAGGCCTGCTACCCTCCCAGTGATCGGGCATGTATGCAACCCAAACATAGGCAGCTTTGCCTCCTTCAGCAGCCATTTTGAGGTGACACTCACCACCCCCTCTCAAAAAACTAAAGGTGCCCCACAGGCTCAAAAAGGTTGGGGATCTCTGGCATGGAGGAACAGCATCAGAGCCCAGTGCAAATACTCAGATTGCACCAGGAACTTTGGGGTTGCCGCTAAATTCTACCCAAAGTGAAATTTGGATCAGAATCCAGAGTTCGTGTAAGGCAGTTCTATTTATCCGATACTGAAAGCAGCCTTCCTGGAATCCGCTTTCCTTCCATCAACTTCCAATGATTTCTCTTCGCACTCCCACAGAATGAAATTTAAGTGTTTGCTCACTTCGCCTAAAAATGCCTACACTGGTTACCTAAAAATGCACTGCTTCAGTTGTCTTCACTTGTTACGTCTACACTGGTTACATAAACCATGTAGTTTCACGTTCATCAGTTCTTCCCTGTCCCTTGTATGTTGGGATGCGGCAATATTCTTGCATGGTACCTAATAAATTTTAGGTATTTTATGAATGAATAACATAAATATTAGGGCTGCGATCACACACACTAAATAATGCGCTTTCTATTCACTTTCAGTGCACCTTCCAACTGGATTTTACTGTGTGAATTGGCAAAATCCAGTTGGGAAGTATATTTTAAGTGGATTGAAAGTGCATTATTTAGTACATGAGAGCAGCCAACAATACTTAAGGTCTTGTTTACGCCACAAACACAAAACCTATGATGTAGTGTATAACAGTGAGAAACTCAATAACAGTGTAACAGTAAGGAAAGGCTGTATGCGTAAAGGACACATCTGAAGTGGATTTTCCATTGAACTCCAAGGCCTCAGACTGGGTAAAGAAATATTGTGGTGGGATTTTGCATGGGGGTAGGGGAATTGTTTCTTCAGATCCCTCTAGCTGGCTGTGCACTGAAGAGGAACAAAAGCAATTTTCTCCTTGCGGTGACTGAACACAGTGCGGGCAGGACAAGGCGGTGCCTCTTCTAACCCCAGCTCCTCGAAATGCTCATTCAGGAGCACAAAACAACTCAGAAAAGCAGCTCAAACTTTAGCTTCTTCAAATGTTGAGGGATAAACAGATAAGCTGAAGGGACAGGCCATAGAATGGAGGACAAAGCAGCCTCTCAGCCCACACCTTGTTGTCTTGAGAGACCCTGCAGGGGCTCTGCCTCCTCTAAGGACATCTGAACTAATATGACAAGGAAACTGAAATGCACAAATTGTCAAGCATGGTAGAATTCCATTGGTAATTGATTGTTTTAGGGTCCCCCATAAAGCTGGCCTGTGAAATATCATGGAGGACCAAGGTCTATTAAGTCTGTTATTCTTTCCCCCTCCCCTTTCTTACTTTATTGCTTGCAAAGTAGAAGTAGAGAGGAACTAAATTAACTTGAGAAAGAGTAATCAGCACCTTCCCATACATTCCTGTTAGGGAGTGTGACACATCTGGGGAAAGCAAAGACGGAGTCCTGATAACGCTACGAGAATGTAGACATTTATGATAGTTTATGTGTGAGAGCACATCCCTCGCCCCCATCTTTTGGAATCCTTTTGAAGTATGCCTTAAAAGTATTGTATCAATTTATCTTTAGCATCACTCTCAAGAATCTGTTACACTGAAAGTATCGGTCTATCAATAAACGTAGTTTTGTATCAAACCTGACTGGTCATTGAAACCGCATGCTTGACACAAATAACCCACACAACTGTCAGGGCAAGGGAAGTACGTTGAGCAGCCCTCTAATAGACCTTGATTTCCTCGAGAAAGCAGAGTCCACACCCGAGCGGAAAGTTCATGAGCTTCGTTTGGAGAAACATGACTCTCCTAGACCCAGCTTCAATCTTTAGCTCCTGTTTACTTGAGCCCAGAGCCCAGAAGAGCAACAGGCGGGAGACAGCCAGAGAGTGCCTTCTCGTCTGCCTCCTCTGATGGGCCGCCACAGGGCTAGCAACTCGGCTTTAGGATCCCTCTGCAGCAAGGCCCTAGGCAGCTAGTTAGGCTGATTCCTCAGCCTTCCACGGGGCACAAATGGGCTGTTTCTTAGGTTGTAAGTAGAGCTCTCCTCAGAATCGGCAAACGGTAGGCCTCATTTGGCCCTTCAGCTGCTGGCCACTGATTCCTAGCTCAGAAGGGCTCAACTTAGAAGGAATTCACTCCACATTCAGTGGCTGTACTGCTTTTGTGATCCCTCCTGTTCTTTAAAATGTCAGGTGGCCACCCAGGCAAGCCCGATCTTGTCAGATCATGGAAGCTAAGCAGGTCTGATTCTGGCAAGTCCTTGGCTGGGAGACCTCCTTGGAATACCAGCAGTCGGGAGGGCAGGCTCTATTCAGCCACCTCCCTGAATATCCTCCAGGCTCCAGTAGGGGTCAGCCACCAGTGGTCACCAGGACTTCCAGGTTCTTCTCTGGCAAGTACTTGGATGGGAGACCTCCTTGGAATACCAGCAGTCGGGAGGGCAGGAGCAGGCTTTCTTCAGCCACCTCCCTGAATATCCTGCAGGCCCCCAGTAGGGGTCAGTCACCAGAGGTTGCCATGACTTCCAGGTGTATACACATACGCTCACATGCACACACACACATGTGCATGTACAAACACAAAAATACACACAAAAAGAGTCAGGAGGTTATGCTCCAACTGAGGCAAAATGTTAGATCAGCTATGGAACACGGGAAGCCGTTAAGGCCCTCTGAATTGCTTGTGGAGTTTACAGCAAAAACTGCCTTCTTCACTCAGGCTTTGTAAAATCAAAATTGCATTTATACACCAGTTAGGGTTGCCGGCTTCCAAGCAGGGCTGGGAGAGATCCTGCTGGCAAAGATCAGCTCCCCTGGAGAAAATGGCTGCTTGGAAGGGTGGACTTTATGGTATTATACCATGCTGAGGCCTCTCTCCTCTCCCAAACCTGCCCTTTCCTGGATCTACCCCCCAAAGTCTCCAGGTATTTCCCAGCACAGAGTTGGCAACCCCAGCACCAGGTGCTCCTTCACATTAGTGATCTTTTAATAATAATAATCCCGTATGTAACTGATAGAAAACAGTCACAGCAAATGACAAGGGCTTAAGTGGATTTTAGAAGGGGTTAGATGGAAGGCTTAACTCCTTCAACAGGTATCTGCCCTGATCCATAAATCAAGCCTTCCTGAACATCTGAAGCTGCCTTCTACTGAATCAGACCCTCCTGGGTCCATCAAAGTCAGTATTGTCTACTCAGACTGGCCAGCGGCTCTCCAGGGTCTCAAGCTGAGGTTTTTCACACCTATTTGTCTGGACCCTTTCTAGTTGGAGATACCGGGGATTGAACCTGGGACCTTCTGCTTACCAAGCAGATGCTCTGCCACTGAGCCATCGTCCCTCCCCAAAACATATGAACATATGAAGCTGCCTTATACTGAATCAGACCCTGGGTCCCTCAAAGTCAGTATTGTCTACTCAGACTGGCAGCAGCTCTCCAGGGTCTCAAGCTGAGGATTTTCATGCCTACTTGTCTGGACCCTTTTTGGAGATGCCAGGGATTGAACCTGGGACCTTCGGCTTCCCAAGAAGATGCTCTGCCACTGAGCCACCGTCCCTCCCCTAAAGTGAGTCATTGGTCACACTCTGCCATGCTTGGCTTGCGGTCCTTCTGACCTGCCAGGGATAGGGCAGGACCGTGCGATGTTGGGGGCAATTGCTGCCCAAAACACAAACCCCTTGTAGAAAATTTCAGAGGCAGCCTACTCCTGAATACCTGCTTGCTGGAGGGCTGTTCCCTTTGCAGCCAGCTGGTGAGCGTTCCAGAAGCTTCTTGGTGACAGCTGACAGACAGTCTAGAGGGACATTAAGGCTGATATAGTTGTTTATATCCTTCCTGGCTTCGTTGGAATTAATTTGGCAGTTGTACACTGCCTCGGGGAAGGTAATCGATATGTTGTATAAATAAATATGTAACAGAAACACTTCGCGGAGGTCCTAGTATTGTGCCTGTGGGCACTTGATTTTCAGGAATCGTAGAACCATACAGCTAGAAAAGGACAGTAAGCAGTGGGGTGCTGCAGGGCTCGGTACTGGGTCCCATGTTCTTTAACTTGTTCATAAATGATTTAAAGTTGGGGGTGAGCAGTGAAGTGGCCAAGTTTGCAGATGACACTAAATTGTTCAGAGTGGTGAGAACCAGAGAGGATTGTGAGGAACTCCAAAGGGATCTGTTGAGGCTGGGTGAGTGGGCGTCAACGTGGCAGATGAGGTTCAATGTGGCCAAGTGCAAAGTAATGCACATTGGGGCCAAGAATCCCAGCTACAAATACAAGTTGATGGGGTGTGAACTGGCAGAGACTGACCAAGAGAGAGATCTTGGGGTCGTGGTGGATAACTCACTGAAAATGTCAAGACAGTGTGCGTTTGCAATAAAAAAAGGCCAACGCCATGCTGGGAATTATTAGGAAGGAAATTGAAAACAAATCAGCCAGTATCATAACGCCACTGTATAAATTGATGGTGCGGTCTCATTTGGAGTACTGTGTGCAGTTCTGGTTGCCGCACCTCAAAAAGGATATTATAGCATTGGAGAAAGTCCAGAAAAGGGCAACTAGAATGATTAAAGGGCTGGAACACTTTCCCTATGAAGAAAGGTTGAAACGCTTGGGGCTCTTTAGCGTGGAGAATCATCGACTGCGGGGTGACATGATAGAGGTTTACAAGATAATGCATGGGATGGAGAAAGTAGAGAAAGAAGTACTTTTCTCCCTTTCTCACAATACAAGAACTCGTGGGCATTCGATGAAATTGCTGAGCAGCCAGGTTAAAACGGATAAAAGGAAGTACTTCTTCACCCAAAGGGTGATTAACATGTGGAATTCACTGCCACAGGAGGTGGTGGTGGCCACAAGCATAGCCACCTTCAAGAGGGGTTTAGATAAAAATATGGAGCAGAGGTCCATCAGTGGCTATTAGCCACAGTGTGTGTGTATGTATAAAATTTTTTGCCACTGTGTGACACAGAGTGTTGGACTTGATGGGCCATTGGCCTGATCCAACATGGCTTCTCTTATGTTCTTATGGGACCTCCATGGTAATCTAGTCCACCCAGGAACTTCACAAATACCTCTCCCTCCATGGGCTCTGGCATCAAAATGCCTGCCATTGTGTGCGTGTGTGGGGGGGATCAACTCTGCTTTGGGAAAAGACACTCTTTTCTTTTCAGCTAGATTCAAGTCCAGTTGCACATCAGAGAACAAAATTTGGTGGGGGGGATAAGCTTTCGAAAACCAAAGCTCCCTTTGAAGGGAACTTTGCCTCTCAAAAATGTATACCCTGAAATTTGTGTTGGTCTCTAAAGTGCAACTGGACTTGAATCTAGCAGATCAGACCAACGTGGCTGCCCTCTGAAACAGGTTTCTTCTCATTTGCCAATAGGGTTGCCAACCTCCAGATCGCACCTGGAAATCTCCCACTTCTACAGATGATCTCTGGATGACAAATCAGCCAGTATCTTTTTTGAGGTGTGGAATTGTATGCAATTCCTTTCCTAATAATCCCCGGCATAGTGTTGGCCTTTTTAATTGCAGTAGCAAACTGTCCCGACATTTTCAGTGAGTTATCTATTATGACTCCAAGATCTCTCTCTGGGTCAGTCTCTGCCAGTTCAGACCGCATCAACGTGTATTTATATTTAGGATTTTTGGCCCCAATGTGCATTACTTTGCACTTGGCCGCATTGAACCTCATTTGCCACGTTGACGCCCACTCACCCAGCCTCAACAGATCCCTTTGGAGTGCCTCACAATCCTCTCTGGTTCTCACCACCCTGGACAATTTAGTGTCATCCGCAAGTCACTTCACTGCTTATTCCCAACTCTAAATCATTAATGAACAAGTTAAAAAGCATCAGACTCAATACTGAGCCCTGTTTTGTGTGTCTGCTTGGTCTCTAGCCTCAAAAGCTTGCTTACTAAGTTTGGGACATTCCAGTTGGCCCTACTAAAGGTATAATGGGGTTGGGTTTTGAATTTTTCTAATGAGCCAATCTCTCCCCCCCCTTTCTTTTGTGCATTTCAGTTATTTCACATTTTTCTTCTGAAATACACCCTGTAGCTAGATTTTGCATAAAAGTACATAAGATGCAACCCTCATTCCACAAGTTTCTGGATCCTTTCATTCCCCAAATGGATTGTGACATGTAACTTCTTTTTCTTTAATAATTGGGCATCCTTGAAGTTTGATGAAGAATTTGAATGAACACACAATCCGGTTTTAACAAAGGGGTATTAGTGGAATCTCAGCTGGAGTCCAGGTTTCAAGGCATCTCTGTACACTTGATATCCTCTCACATTCCTCCTTGGTTTCCTGTTTTTGTTCAGCTCTGGCATGCCAGCCTTGGAAGCAAAGTTACGCAATGGAGAAAAACACAACAGAGTGAATGGGAACACAGCACCAAAAAAACAACAACCGTTCCATAAAACTGAATTGGATAACCAGGGCTGGGTCTCCTGAGCTGTGTGATACAAAAGAACTCTCTTCCTTGACAGAGCAGTTGTTCCTAAAATAGTGACAGGAGAGTTGGGAAATACTCTTTGGCTATATTGTATCGTTTAAAATAGGAATGTAATAGAGAATATAAATAAATAAAATGCCTTCAAGGACGTTATCTGTGTTCTTTTGCTTCCCTTCTGGGATAAGAATTCTCTCCCCCTCCAATCTTTCACTGGCTTTAAGCATATGTTAAGATTTCCATTGATGCTAACCAGGATTAATGCTGGTTAATGCTGGTTGCCATCTCAGCCAGGATTTTGGCTTGAAAGAGATTTGCAAAGCAGGTTTGGTGGGAACTTGATTGGTATCGATTATAGTCAGCAGACATAAGTTTAAGCCGTGAGCTTCAGACCAAGAGTGGAAGGCCAAGAGGAATTTGGCTCCAGAGCAGACGGAGGAAAGAGAAGAAAGGCACATCCCTTTCTGAGGCCACCTGCCAGGTTTGCAAACCACGACTTGCAAGGGAGCCAGCAGCGGGCTGTCTGCACCAGGCCTTGGCCACAGATGGATAAATGGCTGGGTGTGCACTGCAATCCCAAGCGTCACTGATTCGCACAAATATCTTTTGTGGCTTTGAAAAGCCGATTTAAATGGTGCCTCTTTGCATTGCACAGGCCCTTTAATGTATGGGGAAATTCCTGGTGGGCTGCAGGCCATTGGCAGCCAGAAGAAGAGCTGTGCAGCCCCTGTGAGAGCAATGGGGCTGGAGGGGGGGGGAGGATGCCACAAACCAGCATCTCAGGGGCTCCTGATCTCTGTGGTGCCAATAGGGTTGCCAGGTCTGTGTTGGAAAATACCTGGAGACTTTGGGGGTAGATCCTGGAGAGGGTGGGGTTTGGAGAGGGGAGGGGCCTCAGCATGGTCCAAGGCCGTAGAGTCCACCCTTCAAAGCAGCCCTTTTCTCCACGGGAGCTGATCTCTGCCAGCTGGACATCAGTTGTAAAAGTGGGAGATCTCCAGGCCCCACCTGGAGGCTGGCAACCCTAGAACAACGGGCATCAGTTCACTTTGTGCCTCATCCCACAAAATGGCAGCAGTGCCACTGGCCCACTGGGGCTTGGCCACTGATGGTCACCTAGGACAGTGGCCCACTAGGAAATGTCCCTGTAGGTGAAATAGCCAGTCCACCTGCCAGCAGCTGTGGGGGAGGCAGAGGAGGGAGACCCTGCACCAATGCTTCGTTGTCATTGGCCAGCAGCCCTTCCACTCAGCTGCTCTTGACTGGCCCAGCATTGTGTAACATGGAACTGATTGCAAAATACAGAGGACACAAAGCTGGTGCTTAAATAACTGGCTTTTCCCCACGTCCGGGTAACCAGTTCAAGACAAAAAGCTGCTATCTGCCAAAATGACAGGACTCTGTTTTCAGATGCAATTGGCATTATACGAAACCACAACTAAATATGTTTCATTGGTTAATATGATTTTTCTTTTTTTGGGCAGGTGGTACAACCTAAAAATAGTAATTGTGGAAAGGAACCAAAACATGGCTGGTACGGCTCATCAGTCAAATATTTAGCATGTGCACTGAAGATGTGCTGGTGCCAAACCCAGGACATGCCTGAATTATCCTCCTGAAACCCCGCCTCTTTTTGGAAGAACAAGTCACTCTTGAACCACTGCCCCATGGAGTGGGGAGCAGGCCTTCTAATCCTGTGTAGTCCAGAGGGTATCGGAAGTTGTCCCCAGGCCAGCTGTGTGGTGCAAACTTGCACATTCCTTTGTGGAAAGAACACTCCATTGTCTCCGTTAAGCGGTTTGATTTGGAGAAGAAGCTTCCATAATGAAAGCAATTCTGGCAGCTCAAGCAGTCCATGGGGAAAAGATATATTTGCCCAGAATGTTATTTTTTAAAAAAAACAAAAGCTGCTTTAACAAAAGGCTAGAGATGTGGGATTTTGCCAGTTAACCTCTTCGGGGCTGCCTGCAATCAGAAGAGGCTTCTTGGATTAAATCCTTCCCCTCCAGGCTGTTCTGCTGATTCCTTGTCCAGCCAGCGACTGCTCAGGTGGACTGGTTGTGGCACAGAAGAAGCATTTCCAGGGAAGAGGAAGATTTGCATTCTGGGCAAGTTTTTCAAGCTTTTTGCCCTCCCACCTGGCCTGATGAGAAGGTCCTGGGTTCTGTTCCACAGAGCGTGCTCAGTTCTTGTGGGGCCCTGGCTTTACCTCCTGGGGCTCAGTGGATAAATTGGAAGCAGCCTGGAGAAGGCTGCAAAGGTGTGGGCCAAGATGGCAATTTCCCCTCCCCCACCTCAAATCCTAAATCGTCATCATCATCGTTATTAGGGGGACCCTGACTGAGAAAAAACAATTGGGCATTCCCTACAAGGCAGCTTGATACTCTCCTTGGGGACTGTTGGGGGCTCCAATCGGCAGGTCAAACTATGCAGTACAACCCCCCCCCCTCCAATTCATTTTGAACAAATTTGCAACGGCATTGCTAAGGTTTACTTTTCTTAGGAGAAGAAAGGCGTATGGAGAGATGGGAGCTTTTTCTTCCCAGGCCATTTTCTCAAAGCAAAAAGCCCCTCCCCTCCGTCGCTTTGGCCCCTGCTGAGGATAATTCTGGAGCTCAAAAGCTCACAATGGAAAACAATGAGGTTCCACAGCTGGCCTGTAGCCATGGGGGGAGGGCTATGGGGCCTGCTCCCAGCTTCAGGCTGGGCCCCCCAACTTGAAGCCCCTCCATTCTCCTTCCCGATGGAGCAGCCACCCACTTCCCATGCTATTCAAAGGGCCCGCTGATCAGTTAAATAGCATGGGATGCCAGCGGCTGCTCCAACACCCTTCCCTCATGATTTCATGGGATGGAGAAAGTAGAGAAAGAGGTACTTTTCTCCCTTTCTCACAATACAAGAACTCGTGGGCATTCGATGAAATTGCTGAGCAGACAGGTTAAAACGGATAAAAGGAAGTACTTCTTCACCCAAAGGGTGATTAACATGTGGAATTCACTGCCACAGGAGGTGGTGGCGGCCACAAGCATAGCCACCTTCAAGAGGGGTTTAGATAAAAATATGGAGCAGAGGTCCATCAGTGGCTATTAGCCACAGTGTGTGTGTGTGTGTGTGTGTGTGTGTGTGTGTGTATATGTGTATATATATATATATATATATATATATATATATATATATATATAAAATTTTGGCCACTGTGTGACACAGAGTGTTGGACTGGATGGGCCATTGGCCTGATCCAACATGGCTTCTCTTATATTCTTATGTTCTTAAGGAAGCCATTTTGCTTTTTTAAAAAAAACAGAGAGTGAAAGTCTACATTCGAGGACATTATTATTGAGGTTATGACCTACTCAAAAATAATCACAAAAGCAGTTTTTCCCTTTGGAGCCTTGATTGTACTAAAGAGCAGAAATTGCCCCCAATAAAACCCCAAATGAACCCATGCAAAAATCCAAATTAGCACCAGGAATGTAATTCATTTATTGGGATCCACCAGAAGTCACAAACTGGTGTGCAAGCTTTAGAGTTCCACAGAACTTTTCCTCAGCTAGATGCAAAAGAAGAGAAGAAAATAGATGTTGATAAATAAAGGAGTTGGCTGAGACGGGGAGTTTTCCTGTGCACAAAGACACCTTTTCAAGTCTGTTGAAGTCAAAGGACTGGAAAGGGTGTTACTTTGCGTAGGATAGTACTGTTCATAAACGAGCTTGCACTCAGCATAATGTTCTCAGGTTGCACTGAAGCATCCTGGGAAGAAGACACAATAGCCAATCTCCTTGCAGAATGCAAACACATGCAGGTTCACTTTTCTGAAATAGTCTGCACTCTAGAACTCACACAGACATGAACAGAAGGTAAATATTTCCATTCTGTGGCTTGCATGAGTGATACAGTCAGGGAAAAAGATCTATCCGTGCTTCGCCAGAAAAGCACGCGGACAGCTCCTATGTTTCCTCGCTGGGGTCTTCAGCCAAAATGTGGTCTTGTGGGTATTTTATTTTTCTGAGGGTCAGCATTTTAGGAGGAATTATTCTATGAATAAGAAGCAGCCCTGCAAATATTATCATATATGCAGACTACCCCAGTACTGTTCATGAGGAGGTTGGTTCTCATACTGATAGCATCAGTGGTGGGATCTTTAGTGGGTACCTCATGAACTGAGTTGAATTGCTCAGCTGGGGGGGGGGGGGATATTGTCTGACAAGAAGGCCCCCCCCCCGGTCAGAATGTCTTTCATCCAGAACAGCCATGGTGGTCAAGAGTTTTCCATTAGATCTCCTGATTTCCAGCTTTTTTTTTTTAAAAAAAAATCCATTCTAGGCTAGAATTTCAATTGATCATATCAGTGTCTATCTGAATATCACTGTTGGCTTAAGCAGAGTTCCTCCTGATAGACATTTATCCAAATGTAACTGACTTCCAAAACTTTGTGAGGGGCTCGACTCACAGGTTTGCATATCACGACTCGGCCTGCTGCTCAGCCCGACTGGCAGCAGCTCTCCTTAGGACAACAGCGCTCCAGGAGAATCCCTGGGTGTGATCAGACGAGCAGGCTGCCGTGGCAGGACCTCCGTTTTAAATAAGCCATGGGACTATGGGGTGGCTTATGTTGATCAGATGGTTGGTTACCCATGTCACTAATGCACCACAACCATGGACCCGTGGCTGGGTTGGGTGTTTTTTTCCTAAGTCCCGCTGTGGGGTTGTACAGAAGCAGACAAGCACACACACACTTCTGGCCAGTTCTATGGAGGCACTGAAGCACAGAGTGCAGGGGTTTTTTTTGGGGGGGGGGGGGGAAACGCACCAGAAAAGGAGTGGAACAATCACACTGCTCATGCATTTTCATGGTGTGCCGGGGCAATCAGACAGCCGGAAACTTGCCATAGAAGTGCTTTGCTGGGGACGTCACCTGAATTTGCTGTTGTAAATAGCAATAAATTGGCTATTTAATCTGTGTGTGAGTTGTTTTAGTGCGAGGAAAGGGCAAGTGGAGCACAGGAGCCAGATGTGTGCACGTGATTGCACTCACATGCACACATTTAAGCTGGAGTAGAAGGGTGGCTCTGGCAGGTCAAACTGCTTGTGTGATCGCACTCTCTGACGAGCAATACTGGGGAATGAACTGTAGGTTCTTCCACTCTGCTACTGACCTGTGGGCCTTCTGAGAAAATGGCAACCCCTCCAATGTTCAGGGCACATCCTCCCCTTGGTACTGTAGAATGATTATATTTTATCATCACAAACAACCCTGTAATGTAGACTAGGCTTCAGGACTGACCCACAATCGCCATGCAGAGGGGGGATTTGAACTCAGGTCTCTGTGGTCCAAGCCCAACACTACCAACCACTCCTGAGCCCAATTCAAGGTACTGTTTTGGCCTTTAAAGCCCATGTAGTTTGGGGACTGGACATTTTCCCATATGTTCTTGCTCAGGAACTAAGATTGCAGGGAGAGGCCCTCCTGACTGTCCCACCAACCAAATAAGCTTGTTTAGTGGGCACAGGAGAAAGGGCCTTTTCAGCAGCAGCCCCATGATTATGGTAACAACCTCTCCAGGGAGGTGCGCCTTGCCCTCTCACTTCCAGTCTTCAGGAGGCAACTGAACACAGCTTTATTTAGGACTGCATTTGATTTAATCTATTAGCAGTCCCACATGGTGACTTTAATTTTTAATGGATTTTATGTATTTTGTCTATATTGTAAGCTGCCTTGAACTCCTTGTGGAAGAAAGGTGGCTGATGATTTTTTTCAATAAACAAATAAGCCACCACCCTGGTTCCATCTGTCTCCCTTCCTTCACTGCCAGTGTTGTAATGTCATCATGTCAGCCCTGGGGCGGGACTTTGTCAGGAGAGGAAAGCTGCAGCCGGTTCACCTCCTCTGAGGGGCAGCAGCTGCCAGAGACTCAGTCCAAGATGCCCAGTGTGTGTTCTGCCACACAGCCATGGATTTTCCCCAAGCACTTTTCCATGCAAGACATCGACTAACCTACAGAGCTGGCCACTGAAAAGTGGTTTCTCCACGGGGCACATCAGACTAAGAAGCAAAACACCCCAGTCACCTCTTTTTTTGCAGCATTGTTACCTTACAATTTAGGCTAAAATCCAGGCAAATCCAAGCTTACCTAGAGAAAATATTTCCCACAGCAGCACACCAAAAGACCACACATCGCTCTGGGTGGTATAAATTTTGTCAAAGATAGCCTCTGGAGCCATCCATTTCAGTGGAAGTCTAGCCTATTAATGGAAGAAAGTAGATTTAATTCTTTATTAAAATGCTTCCTATCCCAACGGGTGAGGATGACTCATAGACCCCCAGATGCAGTCATGTTACATATCACAGCACTCAGCTGTTTGCACTTACGTCGCCTTTCCGCACATAGTCGGGATCTTTGTAAATATCCCTTGCTAAACCAAAGTCACAGATCTTCACCACGTTGTTTTCAGACAGTAGGATGTTCCTGGCAGCCAAATCCCTGTGAATGCACTGGAGAAAACACAAGGATGTAAGAATGTTTTCTTGGATGGTTGTGAGCAACCAGCTCTCTCCACTGTACAGATGCAGCCAACCTGGCCACGCAGATCCATGCTTCCATAATCTCATGGCTGGACTACTATAACCTGTGCTATATGGGACTGCCCTTGAAGACAATTTGGAAACTATAACTGGTACAGAATGCTGCACCTTAGTTATTGTTAGGGGTCAAGAGCTATCAGTCTGTTTTCAAGTTACCTTGAAAGCCCGCTATGACTGGGAACCTCTGTTTCTCTCTCTATGCTCTCACAAGCCAATGGAGTTCATTGGGCCAGCTTCTTCTCTCTGTGCTCCTGCAGTTTCTCAGCGGCAGCTCCTGCTGTATGGAAGAGGCTCCCAGGGAGGTAAGGAAAGTGCCTTCACTGGAAGCCTTCAGGGAACTCTGCAAGGCAATGCCGTTCACCAGGGCATTCAGCGGACTACAGGCAGGGGCATTTTTAATGGTTTTATTTGATTCTGTTGCAGTTTTTAATGGAAGATTGTAAGCCGCCTTGCGCCCACATGGGAAAGGCAAGGTGCAAATATTCTAACACAGTCAATGATAAAATAAAGAAGATTACAAAAGCAGAGTGAAACATATACTGCATACCTCTTTGAGCACGGGAGATTATTCTGTTGAGCCTTTCCTCAACTCTCATTGGGTATCCAGTCAGGGGCATATCAGCCAATCACAGGAGACCCTTTCACGGTTCACAGAGAATTGTTCAGTTGCCTTCACAGGCCACCAGAAAGAGAGCAAAGAGCTCTATGGAAGGGGGAGAAGTTGGGGAGGGAAGGACCCTACTTCTTTGGGACCAGGGAAGACTCATACTGCTGTGCTTCCCAAACAGCTAAGTGGAGTAGCGCTGAATTGCAGTGATATCCGGCATCTGGAAACTTCAGCTCTCCTCTAAAACAAGGCAAGAGAGAAGCTGGCTATCCACTAGGCTCTTTGCATATTTTTCTTTAAAAGCCCATTTCATATTTGGAAGCAATGCATTTTTTAATGAAATGTCATTATAACTTGTGACCTGCAAATCCTGAAGTGAGAAAGAGGTGGCAGTGCAAAGGTTCCACCCCCCCCGCCCCCGGCCATGTGTCCATTCAGACCCGAAGGGCTGAGCTTTCAGCACTCAGCTGCTTCCCTGAAATACCAGAGGGAACCATTTCAAAATAAAGCATGGCACTCAGGATGAGGAGCAGCGGAACTGACAACGGCCACGGACCCGGCGATATACAATCACATTCAGATATGGGGAAAGCATGGCCGCTGGTGAGTCACCATGGAGTGAGCTGGCTAGAGCACATACGGCCGGGACTGCGTGAACTGCACTGGCTGCCAGTTATTTACCGGATTCGTTACAAAGTGCTGGTCATTACCTTTAAAGCCCTATATGGCCGAGGACCTGCCTACCTTAGGGACCGTCTCTCCCCACATGAACCCCAGAGAGCACTGAGGTCAGCAGGGAAGAACCTGCTGACTATCCCCGGGCCAAAAGAGGCAAAACTCCAGAGTACCCGTAACCGGGCTTTCTCCATTATGGCCCCACAGTTATGGAACCAACTTCCAGAAGAAATGCGAGCCCTATGGGACCTTGAGCAATTCCGCAGGGCCTGCAAAACTACTTTGTTTCAAATGGCCTTCACAGACTAGAACTGCTAATTAAGTTCGCCATCTAGATAATAGCACAATTTATTTTTATTGTTTTAGAATTTTAATAGTTTTTAATTCACTATGGTTAAAATGTTTTGTTCTATGTATATTGAATTTTGTTGTTAGCCGCCCTGAGCCTGCTTCGGTGGGGAGGGCGGGATATAAATAAAAGGTATTATTATTATTATTAGAGGGACTTGGCCCACTTACTTTTCTTGAGGCGAGGAACTCCATGCCTTTGGCCACCTGGAAGCTGTAGCAGATCAAGTCCTCCAAGGTCAGGGGGCGCTTATACAGATCTTCAGCATCTGGAAGAGACC
This sequence comes from Heteronotia binoei, assembly GCF_032191835.1. NCBI lineage: Eukaryota > Metazoa > Chordata > Lepidosauria > Squamata > Gekkonidae > Heteronotia > Heteronotia binoei. Next base: position 8,595,913 of record NC_083233.1, read on the forward strand.
AAGAAGTCACTAAGTGGAGGTGCCAGCACGGCTTGCCTGGAAAGGCGTCTATCGCCTTTCACTTCCTTGGCTGCGTAGGATAGAATTAGGCCTGGTGTTGGCAACAAACTTTTTTGTTTGTAAGGGACACGAATCCAACCCATCGTTTATTCTAATAGCAAAGTCAGGATATCAGGGAATGGGCAAGACAGATCTTTCTACAAGCCTAAAAAGGGTCCAGCTTTTGCAGAAAAATGTAAATTCTAAAAAAATAAATAAAAAAATACACTGGTATTTTTTTTTAAAGCCAAAAATGATAAAAGCAGTGCCTGTAGATTTAAGCAACGGATTCCCTCAGTGGCTGTTGCTAGGCAGGGGAGGGGAGGGGGACAAGGCCCTGTCCAGGCCTCTTTTGGCCTTTGATGGAGGACTCTTCAGAGCCAGGCATGGCTGGGGTTGTCAGCTCCAGGCTGGGAAATTCCCAGCGATTTTGTGGAGGAGTCTGAGGAGGGCAGGGATTGGGGGAGGGGAGAAGCCTCAGCCAAATATAATGCACCCTCCAATGCAGCTATTTTCTCCAGGAGGACAGATCTGTTTTCTGGAGTTCAGTTGTAATTCTGGGAAATTTCCAGGTCACACCTGGAAGCCACCCTAGGCCTGGAAGCAACCTCTGGGTGATTTGATACCACCTGACTTGCAAGACTCAACTAGGCTTGGCTGCCTGTTACTGTTCAACAGCAGCCACCCTATGAAAGCCAGTGTGGTGTAGCAGTAAGAGCTTCGGAGTAGGGCCTGGGAGACCCACGTTCAAGTGCTCATATTGCTTTTGAAGCTTAGTGGGTGATTTTGGACCAGTCACATACTTCCACCCTCACCTCCCTCAAAGGATTGTTGTGTGGCTAAAAAGGAGAAGAGAATGACATAGGGCTGCTTTGGCCCCCACTGTGGAGAAAGCTGAGGCGGAAATTAAGTAAATAAATCATAAATACAGCTGAAGACGGGAGGTAGATAAATACCTGAAAAGAAGAGAATGAAGCAGGGAAAGGGGAGAGAATATGGGGGTTGCCTGTGGGAAGGTCAGAGGAAATAATGTGGGGAGCGGGATAGAGGGGAAAGTGAGGCGGCACCCCACAAGTCCTTGAGGGCTCTTACCATCCAAAAAGGGCAGGCCCAGCCGCACCACACAGCCGGGTCAGTTTCCACAAGCAGAAGCTGCTGGTGGGCGGGGAGAGGGGGGAGGAAACTTAAGAGAGAAAGACAGATAAAGGTAGGCTGACTGTTGGATGGGAAGCAGATAGGGTTGGCAACTACAGATTTAGAAATTCCTAGAGATTCACGGGATGGGGAGAGTGGGGTTTGAAGAGCGAAGGGATCTCAGAGGGGTATAATGTCATAGACTCCACCCTCCATGGGACCTAGGGTTGCCAACCTCCAGGTGGGGACTAGAGATCATCTGGAATTACAACTGCTCTCCAGATGCTAGATATCAGTTCCCCTGGAGAAAATTGCTGCTTTTGAGGGCATGGCTTCCCTCCCCAAACCTCACCCTCCCCAGGAATTTCCCAACCTGGAGCTGGAAGCCCTAAATTGGGGGACACGAACTCTGTAGTTGGGAGATCTGCCATGATTCCAGGTCATCTCTAAGCCCTTGGCAACGTGAGAAGGAGAGGAGGAAGCAGGGGAAGTGGAGGGGCTGCGGGGCTTTCAGGAAAGGGAAAGCGGAAAGGGTGGGGGCAGTGAGAGGCCTCCCCCAGGGCCTCGAGGTACCTTCCTCCTCCTCTTCTGAGTCTGTGTAACTTTTGTCTTCAATGAATCCTGAGCTGGCTGAGCTTCCTGTGCTGGCCACGCTCTCCAGCCGCCTCTTGATCAGCTCCGTTAAGTCACTGTCGGATTCCTCGAGGCCCTTCTCACTGGAGCCAGAATGCCCCTGGGGCTTTAAAAAAAGGCACACAGAAGACCATATATAAGCACACAAACAACAAGTCACGTTCCTGTCAAAATATTAACATCACCAAGGAGGAGAATGCAGAATGTTTCCCAACTGCTGGGCTCACCAGAGGTTGGAGACAGGATTCACCCCCACCCCCATGGTGTCTCTTCTCAGCTCAGCGATCAAGACAATGTGGTAACAGTTCTTAAGAGTGATTTCATTCAGTTCCTTAGTCCACGCATAGCCAAACAGAACATATTTGTTTCATAAAGACGCAGGCTCCAGCTAGTCTCTGCTACAGGGCTTGTGAGCAGGTTATTTGAAAGTCTGTCTTCTCCCACTTGCTCCTGCCCAGGAATTCCGGTCCCACGGAGAGGCACTCCTGACTGTTCCCCCCACCCAATCAAAGAAGACTATTTGGTGGGCACATAAGAAAGGGCCTATTTGGTCTGGGATGGCCTCCCCAGGGAGGTATGCTTGGCTCCTTCACTTTTGATCTTTAGGAGGCAGTTGAAAGACAGTTTTATTCAGGATTGCGTTTGATTAAGCAACGAGTTTAAATTTTGACTTTGTGTTCTTAAAAGGTCCAGCTCAGAAAATATCTGGGGTCTTTGGAAGTGGAGTCAGGAGACTTTCCCATTCCCTGTAACAAATAAATAAAAATACAGCAGTGCAGTTCCCCTGAATTTCCTTGTCCCCAAGCAGCTAAACTTCCACTAAATGAAAGTGAACACACACTCTCTCACACAGTCAGCAAGCACACACTGTACTCACTTTGTTGAATATAACCATCTGCTGTATTTCAGCCAACTTCTTCAGAATAATAGGTAAATGAAAGACCAGCCTAGGGGTGAGTTTTCCTCCAAACAAACAGAGGGACTGAGAGCAATGTGGCTCTGTCTGCTCATCCTGTCCCACCCCCTGCAGCTTTCCTCTTGACAGATTTAAAGGCACACACACACATTCAGAAACACGAAACAGTTGCAAGCCTCCAGACGCGTGGGGAGGGGGGGGGCGGGGAGGGCGAGCCGCCCCAGGTCTTGGGGTCCTCGCATTGGCAAGGGGGCCCCCAAACAATGGCCGTGTTGCTGCGAGGGGGGGGGAGAAAAAGAATGGAAGCGCCCGACAGCGAGGGGGAGCGCGCGCCGGCGGAGGAAGGGGGTGTGGCGGGGAGGGGCGCGCGTGCGCACGTCGGGGCTCCTCGTTCCCTTCCCTTCCCCCCTCCCCTTTTTTCCCCCCTCTCTCTCACGCAATCGGGCTGAAAGCGCGGGAAAGGCACGTCGCTTTTTCTCCTCCCTCCCCTACCACTCCCATCAGCCCCAGCCACGCGGGCCGGGGCTCTGTTCCTTGGAGCGCACCATTGCTGGCCCCACGGAGCTCTGATGCAAGCAGGCAGCCCCGTTGGTCTGAAGCAGTTGAACAAAGCAGGAGCCAAGCTGCACCTTGAAGACCAACCCATTTTTATTGTGAACCTCAGCTGTCTTGCGCTCTTAAGCACACTTCACCAGACGAGGAATCCAGCACAGGGAGCAAAGCCTCATGCTGCTCAGATCCGAGGTTTGCTCAATTGGTTCATTTTAGTGCATGCTGCTGTTTTGTTGCTTTCGCGTGCTCCCGCGACTCAGATCCAAGGTTTGCTCAATTCGTTAATCTGACTATTCTGTCATTGTACCGTTTTGCATTCTAAACCGCTGCCCAGAGAATTTCGCTTCCCTGTCGTTGGTTCTGAAATCTGTACCCTGTTGCATTCTGGGCCACCGCCTACCAGCTCTGTGTGGCTCTGCTCAGTTCTGTAAGGTTTTGCTCACTCTGCGGGATTTCTCGGAGCTCTGAGTAAGGGGGGGGGACTCTCCGTGGAGGGAGGAGGGGGGGGTTGCATTCCTCCTTCTTTGCTTGGAGGGCCCAGGGAAGCCCAGCCTAGTTTCCTTTGGGTGGGGGATTTGGGTTTGCCCCTCCCCTTCCCCTTTTGCTGCAGCTTCTTTGCAGCATTTGGGCACCGCTGGGGGTGCGCTTCTTGCAGGATCTGGGCTGGAGACGGAGGTTCCCAGGATGGAGGAGAGTTTGCATTCCACCTCCTTGGCTGGGAGGGCCCAGAGAAGGCCAGCCTAGTTTTCTTTGGGGGGGGGGGATTTGGGTTTGCCCCTCCCACTTTTGCTGGCGCTTCCTTGCACCCTTTGGGCACCGCTGGGGGTGCGCTTTTTGCAGGGCCTGAGCTGCAGACCCGGGAAGGGGGGGGGGTTCCCACGAGTGGAGGAGAGAGGAGAGTTTGCATTCCACCTCCTGGGCTGGGAAGACCCAGGGAAGCCCAGCCTAGATTTCTTGGGGGTGGGATTTGGGTTCCCTTCGCCCCTTTGCTGGTGCTTCCTTGCAGCTTTTGGGCACCCCTGGGGGTGCCCCGGGGGGCTGGGAAAGGTAGGGGGCGTCCAGGGGAAGGATGGGGGGTGGGCTGCTGCGGGATGCGTGCCCCGATTGGGACAGAGTTGCCAACCTCCAGGGAGGCCTCCGACAACAGTTACAGACAGCAGAGTTCAGCAGAAAGGAAAGGGCGGCTTTAGAGGTTGGCTGGGGGGGACTCAAGGTGCATCGATATCCCTACTAGCAATGTTCCCTCTAAGCTTCAGAGTCTTGTGAGCAAAAATTCAACTTTGTGAGCCCCTGCATAAGTGATTGTGCTCTGGGGACATTTTTCCTGAGCTAAGACAAAAATGTGTGAGCTGGAGGCGAAAAATCCGTGAGCTCGCTCATGCTAACTCCTTCCTTGGAGGTTTTTCAACAGAGGCTGGATGGCCCTCTGACAGCAATGGAGATCCTGTGAATTTCGGGGGAGGTGTTTGTGAGTTTCCTGCATTGTGCAGGGGGTTGGACTAGATGACCCTGGAGCTCCCTTCCAACTCTAGGATTCCTGACTGTTAGAGCGGCTCCTCAGAGGAACAGGTTTCCTTCTTGGGAGGTGGTGGGCTCTCCTTCCTTGGAGGTTTTTAAACAGGGGCTAGATGGCCATCTGACAGCAATGGAGATCCTGTGAATTTAGGGGGAGGTGTTGTGAGTTTCCTGCATTATGCAGGGGGTTGGACTAGATGACCCTAGAGGTCCCTTCCAACTCTATGATTCTAGGTTTTTAAACAGAAACTAGATGGCCACCTGACAGCAATGGAGATCCTATGAATTTAGGGGGAGGTGTTATGAGTTTCCTGCATTGTGCAGGGGGTTGGACTAGATGACCCTAGAGGTCCCTTCCAACTCTAGGATTCTAGGTTTTTAAGCTGAGGCTAGATGGCTATCTGACAGCAATGAGGATCCTGTGAATTTAGGGGGAGGTGTTTGTGAGTTTCCTGCATTGTGCAGGGGGTTGGACTAGATGACCCTGGAGATCCCTTCCAACTCTATGATTCTATGACCGCCAGAGGTCCCTTCCAACTCTATGATTCTAACTCAGCTTAGAAGGAACACTGCCTACTAGTGCCGACCCGTTCCCCAAACCCCATCCTTCCCAAAGCTCCACCCCCCAAAGTTTCAGGATTTACCCTAACTGGAGGTGGCAACCCCAGCAGAGAGAGGAGGTCTTCAGAAGGGCCCTGAGAAGACTGGGGGTGAGGTGGGGGAATAGTTAAGCTTTGACAACTCTGGAAGAAGGTCTGACTTCCAGCATGACTCTTTTCGGTCCACCTTCTGTGTTATTCTTCGATGTCCAGAGAGCCCTCGTGGGAGCATTCCCAGAGAAGGCCTTTCAGAGCTCATCCTGCTGAAATCGACTCCAGTGGCAAATTGGAGGCTGAGGGAATTTTGGTGCATAGATGGGTTGCCCAGTTAGTCTGTCTGTAGCAGGAGAAATAAGAGCCCCGTGGCACAGAGTGGTAAAGCTGCAGTACTGCAGTCAGAGCCCTCTGCTCACGACCTGAGTTCGATCCCAGCGGAAGCTGGTTCAGGTAGCCGGCTCCAGGTTGACTCAGCCTTCCATCCTTCCGAGGTAGGTCAAAGGAGTCCCCAGCTTGCTGGTGGGAAAGCGTAGATGTCTGGGGAAGGCAATGGCAAACCACCCTGTAAAAAGTCTGCCGTGAAAGCCTTGTGAAAGCAACATCACCCCAGAGTCAGAAACGACTGGTGCTTGCACAGGGGACTACCTTTACCTTTACTAGCAGGAGAAATGAGTCAGAGTCCAGCAGCAGCAGCTTAAAGACTAACTTGGTGCTTGGTGGGGGGGCGCAGTGGGAGTGCTTCTAGCCCCATTGATGGACCTCCTGATGGCACCTGGTTTTATGGCCACTGGGTGACAGAGTGTTGGACTGGATGGGCCACTGGCCTGATCCAACAGGGCTTCTCTTATGTTCTTAAGTGACACAGAGTGTTGGACTGGATGGGCCATTGGCCTGATCCAACATGGCTTCTCTTATGTTCTTATGTGACACAAGTGTTGGACTGCATGGGCCATTGGCCTGATCCAACAGGGCTTCTCTTATGTTCTTAAGTGACACAGAGTGTTGGACTGGATGGGCCATTGGCCTGATCCAACATGGCTTCTCTTATGTGACACAAAGTGTTGGACTGGATGGGCCTGATCCAACAAGGCTTCTCTTATGTTCTTATGTGACACAGAGTTTAGGACTGGATGGCCCATTGGCCTGATCCAACATGGCTTCTCTTATGTTCTTATATGTGACACAGAGTTTTGGACTGGATGGCCCATTGGCCTGATCCAACATGGCTTCTGTTATGTTCTTATGTGACACAGAGTGTTGGACTGGAGGGGTCACCAGCCTGATCCAACATGGCTTCTCTTATGTTCTTATGCGACGCAGAGTGTTGGACTGGATGGGCCATTGGCCTGATCCAACAGGGCTTCTCTTATGTTCTTATGCCCCACCTGCCTCCCTTGGGCCCTCTGGGACACTCCAGTAAGGGAACAACAACTGTGGGGGTTCAGCGTTCAAGGAACAATGCAAGAAATTACACTGACCAATAGGCCATCAACCAAGTACTCATTACAGACATCTCTGTGCTACCCAATAAACTGCAAACATATACTGTATTATTATATTATAGTATATAATATCATAAACGGCCTGTTGTCAAAGACCGAGTATGGAACAGTACAGACTGTAAGCGTACATAAACAATGCTCCAGACTATGGGTGTTTCTTCCCTTAAAAAGTTAAATAGCAGTATACAAATGGGCAATCTCAGTTAAAGACCCTAACTCATGGGAGTCGGCGCCCATACAGAATTCAACAATGATTCTCTATAACCTTCGCATTTCTCATCTCAGAGGTTCCTGACCCATCTTCCATCAGTATGCCTGTTTTTGTTTTCCTTGTTTTTCTTGTAAGCTTGCTTAATATAGAAGTCCCACAAGTTCAGGGCACAAGGGGAACAGCTGGGCCAGCAGGCTGCTTGTGGCATTTCTCCCTGTCACATGGTGTGGTGGGGTAATCAGGTTATCAATCACATGACCTAGATCGCACCAGCAGTGCCATCGGGGGGGGGGAGCCGCCCCCAAAGTGACACCACTTCCTGTTCCCCCCCCACAAGTGGTGGCCATTTTGGGGAAGTTACATCACTTCCTGTTTCCAGCAGGGCTCCCTCGCAAGTGGTGGCCATCTTGCGGAAGTGACATCACCGGAAGTGACATCATATTCTGTTTCTGGAGGCGTGCACACACATGGGGGGCCCACATAAATCTTGGGCCCCGGGCCCCCAAAGCCCTAGCTACGCCACTGCAAGCCTCTTCTAAACCTGCCGAGGTTTAAAGGCACCTGGTGGCTGTTGGGGCAGGGCTTCCCCCCACTGGCCAGCTGGCTGCTGGTGGGGAGGAACCTGAAAAACCAGGGGGTTCCCCGCCTGGATCTGGGGACTGGCAAGCCTAGTTTTTCATATATTTTATTCTATTTGTTTTATAAACATTTGTAAGCTGCCTTGAGCTCCATAAGGAAGAAAGGTGGCTAAAAACATTTTAAATTTCATGGAGAGCCAGTTTGGTGTAGTGGTGAAGTGTGCGGACTTTTATCTGGGAGAACCGGGTTTGATTCCCCACTCCTCCACTTGCACCTGCTAGCATGGCCTTGGGTCAGCCATAGCTCTGGCAGAGGTTGTCCTTGAAAGGGCAGCTGCTGTGAGAGCCCTCTCCAGCCCCACCCACCTCACAGGGTGTCTGTTGTGGGGGAGGAAGGGAAAGGAGATTGTGAGCCGCTCTGAGACTCTTCGGAGTGGAGGGCGGGATATAAATCCAATATCTTCATCTACCTCACCGGGTGTCTGTTGTGGGGGAGGAAGGTAAAGGAGATTGTGAGCCGCTCTGAGACTCTTCGGAGTGGAGGGCGGGATATAAATCCAATATCTTCATCTACCTCACCGGGTGTCTGTTGTGGGGGAGGAAGGTAAAGGAGATTGTGAGCCGCTCTGAGACTCTTCGGAGTGGAGGGCGGGATATAAATCCAATATCTTCATCTACCTCACCGGGTGTCTGTTGTGGGGGAGGAAGGGAAAGGAGATTGTGAGCCGCTCTGAGACTCTTCGGAGTGGAGGGCGGGATATAAATCCAATATCTTCATCTACCTCACCGGGTGTCTGTTGTGGGGGAGGAAGGGAAAGGAGATTGTGAGCTGCTCTGAGACTCTTTGGAGTGGAGGGCGGGATATAAATCCAATATCATCTTCTTCTTCTTCTAAATAAATGAGTGAATAAATTGTGATGTGAATTAAAGTCTTCCCCATGTTTTAAGCCCCCGGGGTTTCTGGTTTGGGCCCTTCCATAGGATCATGTGGGGTCCTTACCCCAGGGACAAGCACTGAGCCAACACGGCAGCCACAGGTCTGTGTTTTGTTTTTCAAGCCCATCTGTTTCATGCAGTCGAGAGCCTGGGAGATATTGGAGGACTGACCCTGGGGGATCCTGGGGGAGGAGCAGATTGCAGCATGCCAGTCACTGCTATTTGCTTCACTGAGAGACTATGGAGACAATGAACCTAGGCTTGATGGGGATGGAATTCAAGAACCCTCAGGGAACATGGGGCGCTGTGACCGTGACAGGTAAGCCAAGGCACCCTCCCCAAGATCACTGCAAAATCCAGAGAATTAACTGGGCTCAACCGCAGAGGACCTGAGAGGGGAGCCACCTGCAGTCTCCATCCATGCTGGGGTATTTATGGTTGGACCAGTATCCTTTATATCTGCACTGCTGTCAAGTCCATACAGATGCCTCCAGCCCTTGAAATGCAATTCTTGCATCATCTTGGGACAGCGAATCAGAAGCAGGACCTGCTATTGGGGACTAATACGGCTCACATCAGACGTGAGCATGCTCAGTTTCTGCTAGATGTTGCTGGTCTGTAGGCTGCCTCCTGGCCCACACCTTCCCAGCAGAGGCACGGTTGTTCCCTTTGCATATGTCCTCTTTCCCCAACGGAGAGGTGAGGCTGAACAACACCAATCTGCATGGCTTCCCTGGCAGGTCCTCTTGGTCCAGCAGAGGGAGCCACTGGAAGGACCGTACAATGCTAAGCATTGCTCATGAAGGCAGACAAAATCTGATAGCAAAAGTCCCTGTGCCCATCTAGGTTATCACAGGGCACCAGGTGAGACAGTTCACCTCCTAGCTCCTCAAAAAGGTGAAGCTGGAACTGGTGCAGAACTGTGGAACATGGCATGGGCTGACCCAAAAGGTGCAGATGGTCTTCCAAAGGGCACTTCCTGCAAAACAGACCTTGTGTGGGCCATGAAACATCTCAGCCAGGGACTAGCCAGCCTGGGGGGCCCTTTTCCAGCCAGTGGGGTCTGGGAGACTCAGGCTCGATTCCCACTTGTGCAATGGGTGACCTTGGCCAGTCTCACAGTCTCAGCCTGACAGGGTTGCTGTGAGGATTAAAAGGAGGAGAGGAGAACACGGCTGCATCTTCACAATCCCAACAAGATGCTCTGGTCCAAAGGCCCCACCGGAAGGCAGCAGCAGGGCCACTCCTCCGAGGCAGCAGAGCTCATCGGTCCCTCTGCCCAAACGTCATTCCCCTGCTGGCCATTTGGAAGGTGGCACCACGTGGCGGAAGAATCTGGGCCAGCAGCGGCCCTCATGGCACTCTGAGCAAGGCCTTGAAGGACCCCGAGGCTTCCACCCATGAGAAAATGCATGGCCGCACAGAAGCAGGCCAAGGAGGCCTCAGCTAAACTGCTGCATCACACGCCCTGAGCCCAAACCCTGGCTGCTGCTCACCCCCAAGTGGGGGGGGGGGGCGATTCCTGCTGTCATTAGAGCAAAACTTCCTCTCCACCTCTGGCCCCCTCCAGCAGGTCACTGCCCCTTGCCCTGGCTCTGGAAGAACAGAGGCGTTCTCTCTGCTTAGGGCCTCTCCTAACAGCAGACATTTGCTAGACTCTGGCTAGAGGGACTTGAGCTCCAAGCATAGGAGGAACTATCTCGGGAGGCAGAGAGAAGAAGAAAATAGTGGCAGATTATCCTCGATAAACTAAACCATACAATTCAAAAATAGTTCCACATTGCCTGTGTGGCAGAACAAACTGCCGGGGATTGGCTAGATGGCCCTCTGACAGATCCTGTGAATTTAGGGGGAGGTGTTTGTGAGTTTCCTGCATTGTGCAGGGAGTTGGACTAGATGACCCTGGAGGTCCCTTCCAACTCTATGATTCTATTAGGAAGAACTTCCTGACTGTTAGAGCAGTTCCTCAGTGGAACAGGCTTCCTCAGGAGGTGGTGGGCTCTCCTTCCTTGGAGGTTTTTCAACAGAGGCTAGATGCTGTCTGACAGCAATGAAGATCCTGTGAACTTAGGGGGGAGATATTTGTGAGTTTCCTGCATTGTGCAGGGAGTTGGACTAGATGACCCTGGAGGTCCCTTCCAACTCTAGGATTCTATTAGGAAGAACTTCCTGACTGTTAGAGCAGTTCCTCAGTGGAACAGGCTTCCTCAGGAGGTGGTGGGCTCTCCTTCCTTGGAGGTTTTTCAACAGAGGCTAGATGGCCGTCTGACAGCAATGAAGATCCTGGGAACTTAGGGGGGAGATATTTGTGAGTTTCCTGCATTGTGCAGGGAGTTGGACTAGATGACCCTGGAGGTCCCTTCCAACTCTAGGATTCTATTAGGAAGAACTTCCTGACTGTTAGAGCAGTTCCTCAGTGGAACAGGCTTCCTCAGGAGGTGGTGGGTTCTCCTTCCTTGGAGGTTTTTCAACAGAGGCTAGATGCCGTCTGACAGCAATGAAGATCCTGTGAACTTAGGGGGGAGATATTTGTGAGTTTCCTGCATTGTGCAGGGGGTTGGACTAGATGACTCTGGAGGTTCCTTCCAACTCTATGATTCTATTAGGAAGAACTTCCTGACCATTAGAGCGGTTCCTCAGTGGAACAGGCTTCCTCAGGAGGTGGTGGGCTCTCCTTCCTTGGAGGTTTTTCAACCGAGGCTAGATGGCCAGCTGACAGCAATGAAGATCCTGTGAATTTTTGGGGAGGTGTTTGTGAGTTTCCTGCATTGTGCAGGGGGTTGGACTAGATGACCTTGGAGGTCCCTTCCAACTCTAGGATTCTATGATTGTCGTCTGAGGGAGGCTGCCACAAGGACATGGATGCTAAACAGTGAACTATGGAGATTGAGCAAGCAGAAAATAACATGCAGGAGGAGATGGCGGCATCTTGAGTCTCTGTTTGAAAGCACCGTTATGACTTCAGTGTCATGAACAAAGGTGCTGATGCAATCCCAGGACTACTGCAACTGGACTAGATTTTCGGAAAGCTCAGCATTTTGTGTCCATTCGCTCTCCAAAAAGAAGAGCTTCCGCAGGCATGACTTTTGAGCCTGTTGAGTGTATCCCGTTTAGTGAACTTGGAGCTCTCTTCTTGGGAGCCCCCTAGTGGGTAATGCTGAGATGGCACTTGAATAATGCAGCAAGAAGAAAAAATATTTGCAATGGCTCCTGAAGAAGAGTGGTGACTCATGAAAGCTCCTGCCCTGCCAAAGATTTTGCTAGTCATGGTGGAAGGGCAGACACACCGTGGGATTTTCACTTGCCAAACGAACCTGGCTCTGCATATTTTATGAAAGACGCCATTCCACCAGGTCATGGTACTTCTTCAGACTTCAGCCTTAGCTTTTGTTCTTGCTGGGATCTCTCTGCCCTCGCTTTTTACCCTTACATGCTTCTAGGAACATTTTTTCTTCGTATTTTTTATTTCATCCTTCACTTAACAACAAAATTCATACACATTTAAAAACATCTGCAATATTTCTCCAGGAATTGGAAGGAGGTGAGCGACATCACTATTAGTAGCCTAAAGGCACCCTTCACAGTTGATGTTCCCCCCTTTCAAGCTGAGCTGATTATTGTTTCCTCCTGAACTGGCTCCTAGAGAGTAAAACAAACATATACTGTGTATATATAGTTTATTTAAAAACAGGTCTAGTAACAGACCTCCTTTGCCATCCTCAAAACGCAATGTCTGTATTCACCCAAATGGCATTCCTACAAGAAAGGAGTTGATTTTCCAGTGGCCTTGTTTTACTTGACAAAGTGCAGAATGACAAAACAGATTTTATACAAATCTGACTTTGTTCAACATAAAACATCTGTGGACATCTGATTTCCTATGCCCCAAAAGTTCCTTTTGCATTACCTTGCATGCAATGAAGTCCCCTCTTTTTCCTCTTAAGTAATTCGATAGATTTCCATACTTGCAGTATTCTACTATGACCATCAAAGGACCTACAAATAGGACATAAGAGAAATTTATAAAATATTAACATGGTAAAAAAGGCAGGGATCGTTTTGTAGAAAAAAAGGTGGTGGAGCTCATCCGGGGATTGTTATGCAGCTGCACCTACTATTCAATGGACAAGGAGGTGGAACTCTCAGAAGGAGAAGGTGGAACTCTCAGAAAGGTACAGGAGCTGTGCTCCTGTGAGCTCCCCCTGAATCTGAGGCCTGAAAAAAGGTAAAAGTAGTCCCCTGTGCAAGCACCAATCATTTTCAACTCTGGGGTGACATTGTTTTCATATTTTCACGGCAGACTTTTTATGGGGTGGTTTGCCATTGCCTTCCCTAGTCATCTACACTTTCCCCCCAGCAAGCTGGGGACTCATTTTACTGACCTCGGAAGGATGGAAGGCTGAGTCAACCTGGAGCCGGCTACCTGAACCAGCTTCCGCTGGGATCGAACTCAGGTCATGAGCAGAGGGCTCCGACTGCAGTACTGCAGCTTTACCACTCTGCACCATGGTAATGCCATATAAATAATTGCAGAGGTTAAAGGGCCAAAACAGATGAATGTTTGGGGATTCATGAGTGGATCTTCACATAAGGGTCCAGCTCTGAGTTGGGAAAGATTAGGAGGTGGGTGTTAGAGTCTGAGGAGCGCAGGTTTGGAGAGGAGAGGGACTTCATGGAAGTATAATGCCAAAGAGTCCCAAAGCAGCCATCTTCTTCAGGGGAACTGTCACCTGGAGGTCACTTGTAGTTCCAGGAGATCGCCAGCTACCACCTGGATGTTGGCAACTCTACCTTCACAGCACCTTTGAAAAAGCATTTGCAGTCCAGAGCTCCGATGCAGACCAGGGCCTTGAGGAGAAAGAAGATGGCTGTGTGTGTGTGTGTGGGGGGGGGGTATCCCTATCAGCCCTGTTAAGGTCACCAAAGTCAAGGTGGGGCCTGGTGATTCCCCAGAATTGCTACTGGTCTCAAATACTACAAAGATCAGTTCCTTGGGGGGTGGGGGAATGGCTGCTTTGAACCACATACCCATTGAGCTTCCCCTTTCCCAAACTCCACCTTCCCCAGGCTCCACTCCCAAATCTCCTGGAACTGGAGTTGGCAACCCTAAGCCCCACACAGTTCTGTCACCCCTTACCCCTGCCATTTTTAAAAACCCAAGAGGGGTGCTGGTCTTTCCCCGCCTCCTCTAAAGGGCTAATAACAGGACAGGGCCTTCTGATTTTGATCTCTCCCCTCCCCTCCCTGCTCTCAATCCAACTCAGGGCACATGTGGGCAAATCAGCTCTTGCAAAGAGGGAGAGAGGTTTGGGGTCTCATCTAGTTTGAATATTGCCGCAAAAAAGAAGAAACAACCCTCGCAGCTTCTCAGAGCCTAGTTTTAGTCTAGGTTTGTCACCGATGACATCAATATCCTTTAAGGAACAGAGACAAGATCTATCTAGCTCAGGTCATCTCCAGACCTGAAGAAATAATAACTTGGATACTTTAGACAGATTCAGGTGAGCAGCCGCGTTGGTCTGAAGCAACTGAAACAAAGACATGGCACCTTTAAGACCAACTTTACAGATATTAACTGTAAGTCGATATATGTTATCATATGAAGAGGTAGTAATAAAGGCTGGGGAAATAAAGCCCCCAATATTTCAGTTTTTTTTCACACCAGACATTTAGTACATGAACTTTTATGCGGGGGACATTTTGTAGGAAAAAAGGTGCAGGAGCTCTGCACCATATCTCATTTGCATTTGCACCAGGATCTGTGTGCAGCAGGGAGAAAACTCCCCACTGCATGCAGACCCTGGCTGGAGGTTCAGGAGCTGTGCTCCTGTGAGCTCCTGCTGAATTCAAGCCCTGGAAATACGCAAGTAAGATCTAAAACATATTTTGAATTATTGTTGTTTGGTAATGCAAAAGGTGCTATTGCATTATTGTATTCTTGGCTAATTAATATGCAGTAGTCCTTGGAGTTATACTAGAAAATGGGGAAAGGATCTGCAAAATACGATTAACGGAAGAGAAATGTCAACTAGTCTTAGAGAAAACATGTATAAATTTCTTCTCCAATGGTACCTAACTCCCTATAAATTAGCCCTAATATATAGTGCAACAGAGGAGCCCCATGGCGCAGAGTGGTAAGCTGCTGTACTACAGTCCGAGCTTTGCTCACGACCTGAGTTCGATCCCAGAGGAAGCTGGGTTCAGGTAGCTGGCTCAAGGTCAACTCAGCCTTCCATCCTTCTGAGGTCAGTAAAATGAATACCCAGCTTGCTGGGGGTGGGGGGAAGTGTAGATGACTGGGGAAGGCAATGGCAAACTACCCCATAAAAAGTCTGCCATGAAAACATGTGAAGTCACCCCAGAGTCTGCGCCACGGGGCTGAAGGCAAAAGAGCAAAGGGCTTCACGTTTATTTATTTAATTAATTTGTTAAACTAAAGGATAACCCAATCTCTGCTACTGCAGGACTCTGAGCAATGTACATCATTTAGTAAATAAAGTCCTCCATTTGGCAACCCTGCAAAGCTCTCGCAGGTGAGGCTGCAGAATGGTGAGTGGGAGCCCATGGTGTGGGCAGCTTGGAGAGGGGGGTTCTCCCCTCATGTGTTTCTCTTCCATGCCAGCTGAGCCTGGCCACTCCTCCTGATAGCCTCATTTGCAAGCCACATACAGTGAATAAATACAAGCCTACATTTTACCACTCTGCGCCATGGGGCTGCTTCAACCACTTGTGCATGATATGTATTATCTGTTTGCTGTAGGTATTTCCCCGTCTCACTGCTTTGTTTTTTTATGCTTAAGCAGCATCATTTTCTGCACTGTATAGCTTAACATGCTTTATTTCAGATGCTGTAATCCTTGTCCAATTATATTGCTTATTAGATGTTTCATCAAATTGATTACACTGAAAGGCGCTTCGTAATCTGCCTTGAATCTCCGTGAGAAAGGCGTAGAAAGAAAGTAAATAACAAACAAATAAACAGAGGAGAAACTTTAATCCAGCCCCGTGAGAATATATGGGTGGTTCTGATGTGAACGCACAAAAGGAAAGCAAGACCTTTAGATTTCAATTCCCTCCATGTTACAAAAGAGCAGAAGCCCAGCTGGGAATTATGCTTCTCTACTGCCAAAGAGGCATCTAACTCTCCCGGCTGGAGCAAGGGTTGTGTTGGTGCTAGGCTTGCCAGCAGCGGGTTGGGGGTAGAGCCATTGGCGGGCAGGGTTTAAGGAGGGAACGCAGAAGTTTATAACGCCATAAAGTCCCCCCTCCAAAACAGCCATTTCCTCCCAGAGAACTGGCCTCTGTCATCCGGAGATCATTTGTAGGCTTCCCAATCCCCAGGTCCCAGCGGGGGATCCCCCCGGTTTTACAGGCTTCCCCCCTCCCCCAGCCAGCTGGCCGGCGGGGGAAGCCCCACCCCCACAGCCATTATGCACCTCCATGAACAATTCCCATAAGGAATGATGGGGAATTGATCCATGGGTATCGGGGGCTCTGGGGCGGGCCCTGTTTTTTGAGGTAGAGGTGCCAAATTTTCAGTATAGCATCTAGTGCCTCTTCCCAAAATGCCCCCCAAGTTTCAAAAGTATTGGACCAGGGGGTCCAATTCTACAAGCCCCAAAAGAAGGTGCCCCTATCCTTCATTATTTTCTATGGAAGGAAGGCATTTTAAAAGGTGTGCTGTCCCTTTAAATGTGATGGCCAGAACTCCCTTGGAGTTCAATTCTGCTTATCACACCTGTGCTCCTGGCTCCGCCCCCAATGTCTCCTGACTCCACCCCCAAAGTCTCCTGGCCCCACCCCCAAAGTCCCCAGATATTTCTTGAATTGGACTTGGCAACCCTAATCATTTGCAATTCCAGGAGACCTCTAGGCCAAACACAGAGGCTGGCAACCCTATTTGATGCACAAGCACAATGTTAAGACAAGTGCCGCAAGTACTTTCCTCCTGCTTCAAGAGACAACATCCCGGTATTAGAGTTCCCTGATCTAGTGAAGCACATTCCATTTTGTATGAATGCTAACTGCGGAGAACATCAGATATTTTTACAAGGCAACCTCGCAGAAGGACGAAAAATGTTGTATCTGAATGCATAATAGGAATTGTTATAAAAGTTTTGCAGATGTCACAAGGCAAAAGCAGTTTCTGGCTTTAATGAGATCTCTTATCCTGTATCTTTGAAGCTCCAGGCTATTTGTCTCTGGCCTACTGTCTGATACTTCAAAGGGGCCTTTAAAAACAAAAGAAACTCTGAAGCTTATTATGTTTGCAAATGTTGACAATATTTTGTCTCCGAAGGGACAGCAGGTTGTATTACTATTATATTGTATGCTAGCCTGAAACCCATGACTTGCTATGGCATTTAGGTAGGAAGGGTATTTTGTTTTTGGAAGATTTATAAACTCAATCGCCATACCGACCGTTATGTAAAATGCCTATTCTGGTTTAGAATTGACTTCTCCTTTTGCTCTGCATAACAACCCTGAGAGGTAGGTTAGGCTGAAAGTCTGCGAGTGGTCTGAAATCACAGTGAACGTTTTCGCACTGACCTTAATCGGGAGCGACGTCCCTCTTCACCGCGCAGCGTCTGCGCGGATTTCGCACTAATTGCTCCGCAGAACCCGGAAGAGCCGCAAAGTCCCGCGGCTTTTGCGTCGCAAATGTAAACTGGCCAAAAACCAGTTTACATTTGCGACACAAAAGCCGCGGGACTTTGCGGCTCTTCCGGGTTCTGCGGAGCAATTAGTGCGAAATCCGCGCAGACGCTGCGCGGTGAAGAGGGACGTCGCTCCCGATTAAGGTCAGTGCGAAAACGCTCAGTGTCTCCTATAGAGTGTCACTCTTTGCTTTAGCAGACAAGAAAACACAGGCTATAGTTGCATCTAAAGAGGGCGATGCTTTTATTTGATTTGTATTTTTTGGTTAGATTGTTTTAATGCTGATATTTGTAATTATGATATCCGTGTCAGATTGTAACAGCCTTGGCCACAGGAGGGAAGCAACCTCCACAGGGTATAATGACAAAGAGTCCAGCCAGCAAAGCAGCCATTTTCTCCAAGGGAGTTGATCTCTGCCATCTGGAGAGCGGTTGTAATTCTGAGTGATTTCCAGCCCTCATCTGGAGAGTGCAACAAGGGTTCACCAGGAGGAACTGGCTGGTTTGGAGAGTGGAGTCTATGGCATTGTATCTGTCTGAGATCTAGTTACAGGAGGACAGATTTCAAAATTAACATTAGGAGAAACTTCCTAATAGAAAGAATGGTACTGGAAGCAGTTACCTTGGGGGCTGCTTGGGTTCTCCCTCTGTGGAGGTCTTGACACTTAGCAGGGATGTTCTAGTTTAGGATTTCCACCATTGAGGAGGTTGGACTAGATGGGCTTTATGGACCTTTCTAAATGCAGGACTTTATGGCAGAATGTAGTAGCAGAATTCTGGACTGTATCACACCAGAATGCAAAAGGAAAATTGAAACTGAGTTCTTGCCTACCTAAGAAAAAAGGTCCTCTGCATGTAGAAAACTAAAATTCCAAGGAGAAAAGGTGAATGCAGCCTCAATGGGCTAGGTTGCTGCATGCATAGAGCCGTTCATGTGGGGAAACACGGACAGCACAAGGCCTGTCCTTAGGCTGCAGTCCAGAACTGTCCCACTTGAGTTTATGGCCTCATTCCGTACAACGAGCAAGGGTTGGTGGAAAGTGCTGTCAAGTCACACCTGATTTATATGGTAACCCCGCAGGGTTTTCAAGGCAAGAGACGGACAGAGGGGGTTTACTATGGCCAGCCTCTGTGTGTCAAGAATGCCTTTTGCCATGAATCGTGGAGACAAGAGTTATGCTTGTATGTAACCTGGGGTCCCGCTTAGCTGCCAGTTTGGTGTAGTGGTTAAGTGTGCGGACTCTTATCCGGGAAAAACGGGTTTGATTCCCCACTCCTCCACTTGCACCTGCTAGCATGGCCTTGGGTCCACCATAGCTCTGGCAGAGGTTGTCCTTGAAAGGGCAGCTGCTGGGAGAGCCCTCTCCAGCCCCACCCACCTCACAGGGTGTCTGTTGTGGGGGAGGAAGGTAAAGGAGATTGTGAGCCGCTCTGAGACTCTTCGGAGTGGAGGGCGGGATAGAAATCCAATATCTTCTTCTTCTTCTTCTTTACTTTCACATACTGGTCTGTTATGTCTGCGGACTGGCCTCGAAGTGCCTCCACGGACGTTATCTGGTTCACAGACTATCACAATCCCTCACAAGTTTAATTTCGGTTAGGTTAGGGGGGCTTGCATTATTTATGGGGGGAAAGGTGACTAGTAGATTTTGGCGCTTTGGCTTTTGAACTATGTAACAGACAGACCCTAGGTATATCATTGGCTTCAGTTTCTGCAAAGACCTGCTTGCCTGCCGTGTCTTTGCTTCTTCAATAAATGCCTTTAATGGAAATAAAGGTGTGTTGATTGGTGAAGAACCGGCACGACTTGACACTGTGAAGTGATCCTGGGCTTCCTTGGGGGCCTTCTATCCAAGTTTAGGGTTGCCAAGTCCAATTAAAGAAAAATCTGGGGACTTTGGGGGCGGAGCCAGGAGACATTGGGGGTGGAGCCAGGAACAAGGATGTGACAAGCATAATTGAACTCCAAGGGAGTTCTGGCCATCACATTTAAAGGGACAGCACGCCTTTTTAAATGCCTTTCTTCCATAGGAAATAATTAAGGATAGGGGCACCATCTTTTGGGGCTCATAGAATTGGACCCTCTGGTCCAATCGTTTTGAAACTTGGGGGGTATTTTGGGGAGAGGCACTAGATGCCATACTGAAAATCTGGTGCCTCTACCTCAAAAAATAGCCCCCCCAGAGCCCCCAATACCCACGGATCAATTCCCTATTATTCCCTATGGGAATCGTTCTCCATAGGGAATAATAGAGTGCCTAGTAGACATTTCCCTCCCCCCCCCACACTTTCTAAAGGGGGGGAGGGCCTCCAAACCAGGGAATCCCCCCTCCCTGCCCCCTCCCTCTCTCTCTCACACACACACAAACTCTTACCATACTTGGTCTTCTGCACAGGAAAAGAAAGGGAGGGGCCATTCTCCATGGAAACGGTTACTTTCCCATGAAGCCCTTCCTGTTTCCTGTTTCCTGTGCAGCCTTAAAGGGACACATTTTAAAACGGATCAGAAGCTCTACAACACGATGCCTAAAGGTATGTTCTCTCTCCCCCCCCCCGCCCCCAGATTTTTTGAGAGCGGGAGAGGAGGACGCAATTTCGGGGGTCCCCCGCCAGGGCGGGGGGGGGGGTTGGGAAGCCTATCCAAGTTCTAGACCATAAAGTTTATTGCCTGTGGCCAAAGGCTGTTACAATCTGACACAAATATTATAATTACAAATATCAGCATTAAAACAATCTAACCAAAAAGTACAAATCAAATCAAAGCATCACCCTCTTTAGATTCAATTGAGTCTCCACCAGCCTGCCGCTTCGCAGCTTTGCGGCTAGGCTGGCAGGGATGGTTTGCCTCCCTGGAGGGAGAGCGGACTGCCGAGCGCGCTTTCAGCCGCGTCTGAAGGTGGGCGGGGCTGTAACGTGCCTCCAGAGGCTTCCGCCCCCGCTCTCCTTCAGTCCCTCGGCGATCATTGGCCCTCCCGCCCACCCTGTTTGTTATGTAGGCATTTGCTGGTCGCCTCTTTGAGCGGGGCCAGGTAGGAATTTTTTACTTCCCGGCTGTTTGGCTTTTGACTGGGGTGTGTGTTTTTGCCTACCCTGCATAGCATATCAGTGGATTGTGGAATTGGCTTCGGGAAGGTACCTTATTATAGGTTGAGGGCCGGTTTTACGGGGTTTATGGCACCATGTGGCCTGGGGAGGATCGGTTAGCCTCCCCCTTTTGGGGAGTTAGGGGTCTGGCAGGATCAACTTTTGGGTATTGGTGACTTGAGATGTGTGAATGCAGACTGTCCTGGAGACTCGATTGGATGGGTGCCTTTTGCTGAGACACGCGTCTGGTGACTGGGCCCTCCAATGTGGGCCTCCCTGCTGGGCCTGCCTGACAGGAGCTGTGATGCACAGCTCCGGCTAGGGGGCCAGGTCTCTCGCCCGCGAAAAAGGCAGGGGAGCAGTCTGTGGAGACCCCTGGCCCTGACCTGGCCGCAGTTCTGGTTGCCCTTGCAGTTGTTATGTTATTTAATAAAGTGGCCCATAGTTTTTACCAACTCTCTTGTGTCCGACTCTTTATTCCGATTTGGGGGGCAACTGTAGCCTGTGTTTTCTTGGCTGCTAAAGCAAAGACTGACACTCTATAGGAGACAAACGGATCTGAGAGAAGAGTCCTAACCAGGGCTGATCTGCTTAGCTTCTGAGATACGAGATTGGCCCAGCCAATGACTCCACCTGGGAATTTAGGCCCTGGGAGAAGCGTTCAGTTTTGCAGACTGCTAAAACGCAATAAAATCCTTACAATGATTTTTTAAAAAACAAACAAACAAATGCAACACGTATCTGACTCATGATCCGCCACTCACCTCCTGGCTTAGTGCAAGCTCCCAGCAAGTTGACTACATTGAGATGGTGTCCAATGTGGATGAGGATCTTCAGTTCAGACATTAGAGCCTTGCACTCATTGGTCGTTGCACACTCTGCTTGAGATAAACGAGACAAAGGCACTTTTACACAACAGGACCTGGCCAGTGTGGCAGACAAAATCCTCTTAATACTTGGAAGGGAAGAAAAACATCAACACAAAAGAAAGGAACAAAAGACCACCCAGGTCCCTTTTGGTAAATTTTTGTTTCTGTCTTCTAATCAAATATGGAACGTCTCCACCTGGAGGGTACTGTCTTGACTTTCAGAATACTATGCCTGGAGTCTCTCTTCCTTCCTCTACAGCTGAGGCGCGACAGCTCATTGTCCTGCAAAACCCCCTCCACCCACATCGTCTGTCAGGATGAGCCTGCCATGTTTTCTAAGATGTATGAACTCTGCGCTAAACTCGAACTATGAACTCTGTAACTTTTGTTTCTTGGAGCTGCTTGAAGACGTATCTATGTAACCATTAAGAAATGTGCAGAAGGGATGGAGAGAAAATGTGTTAGAGAGTCAGGACAAAACTCGCTGGTTATTGCAGTACTCTGGCAACAGAGCAGAAGGATCCAGCTGTTGACATTGATCCCCTAAATAACTCTAAGTAACTCCATCCATGGGAACAAGGGTTAGGTTGGTGGGAGACTTTTTGCCCCCACTTTTTAACTATAACTGTGTGCTTTGTTATTGCTTTCATTATTCCTGGCTTTGGCTGTCCACAGCACAAGACAATACTCTGTATATGAATCCAATAAAGCCTTTTACTCTTTTACTATGAGAATTGGTGACTTGGGTCAATAACTGGCAGAATCTTACATTAAGCCAGGAGTCCCTACATTGTCCCCCAGACTGTCAGTCCCATCAGTCAAATGGCTCCAAACTATGTCCAGTAATGGGGACACAGGAACCAATGGGCTGAATGAAAGTGGAGACTCCATGCAAGAAGCAACAACGTCGGTCAAGCGACCCTATACGCTTGAGAGTGACGGGGAATTGGGAACTGATGCCATGAAGGATGATGGGGACTCGCCACTGAGTAGGAGTCTGTCCAACCCCCCTCTGAGGAGGGGTCTCACTGCATGGAGAGAAAGAGTCTAGGAATGCCCCCCTTGAGAGATGCCAGACTCTCTGTGGGGATTACTGTCTGGGAGGGGAAGACTTTGAGCCAGACAAGACTACAAGTCATTGGAGAGACCTGGATAGACATGGATAGACCTACCTTTAGAGGAATCAGCCCAAGACTGTGGAGTGAGGTGACTGAACTGACAGGGCTGGTTACAGCCTTCAGCAGTGTGCTGGACTATCTGGAAGACCAAGAGAACTGATATTTCTCCTCCCCAAGTCAATGATTGGGCTTGGGGGTCAACTCTGAGATGAGCAAGGATGGGCCAGATGAATTGAAGGAGCCTGGAGTGGAACTGGAGAAAGCGGTGGCTCGAGTAGGCTAGTCTATGCACAAAGAACTGGCCAACATCCACAACAGTTGGTGCCAGGAGATGCAAGACTTCCAGGACCGTGTCCAGTGGATGGTGCAACGGGCTGGAAGCGGAGAAGGGTCGCTGACCCAAAGGAACTGGGATTCTTTCTGGTGCAGTTCCTGCAGGAATGGGGACACACCTTCCCTTTCAAAATGAGCCATGTGAGCTATTTAGGCTCCCTGTTGGGGGAGTTGCCTCCAAGTTGTATATTACCCTTTACAATGTGCAATTCCCTAAGCTTGAGATGGTGCGGGAGTTCCTCCAGGCCCTGCGAGAGCAATTCAAAGATCCACTCAAGCGGGAGAGGGCCCGCACCAAGCTGAAAAAGATGAACATATATATATATATGAACATATATGAAGCTGCTTTCTACTGAATCAGACCCTTGGTCCATCAAAGTCAGTATTGTCTTCTCAGACTGGCAGCGGCTCTCCAGGGTCTCAAGCTGAGGGTTTTCATGCCTACTTGCCTGGACCCTTTTTGGAGATGCCAGCGATTGAACCTGGGACCTTCTGCTTCCCAAGCAGATGCTCTACCACTGAGCCACCGTCCCTCCGCAAGGGAATCTATCGGTACAAGAGTACTCCGCGGAGTTCCAAGCATATGTGGCTAAAGTAAGAGATTGGTCTGAGGCAGTAAAGACAGAGTTTTACCAAGCAGGCTTGAACCCCAACCTAGTGGCGAAAGCAATGGTGCAAGATGACCCTCACACCCTGATGGGGTGGATAAATGGTCTGTGAGATTGAGAATTGGGAGCAGGTGGTAAGACTCCCACAGCAGCAGCACCAAGTCAGTCACGGAAGGGGTGCATGAGGTAGCCGAGGAGAGGAAGGCCAGACCAAGTGCGACCCCCACGCCCCCGGTTCTGAGAGAGTCCAAAGAAGGGAATTGGGATTGTGTTTGAAGTGGGGGGGGGGCGATAATCATTTTGCTGGCTCTTGCCTGAAAGACAGAAAAGGAGAGGCTCTGGAGAAGAGCGTATTGAGACCGAAGCCGGACGGATCCACTACCAGAGTGAAGGCAGGAGCGGCAGTGGCAAAGCAACAAGATAAACCAGCAGGCAGCTCCCCAAGCTTGTCATCCAGGAGCAACACCAAGTTATCCCTGCCATCGGGAAACGACCAAGACCTGCTGTGAGAGGCGTGAAACGGCAGGGAACTGATGCACTACCTCGGGCGAGGAATAAAGGAACTTTGTTTTACGTCCCACCCTAGTCAATCCCTTTACCTTCCCAAGGGGCTGGAAACCTGGGAAGGGAGGCAGAGAAGAGGCTGGCCAAAGCTAGGATCTAGGAGAAGAACTGGCATGGTTAAGGAAAGGAATCACCAGTTACACGGCAAGAAGGAAAAGGGAGTGAGGAATCGGTCCAGTCGCTTGCAGAGACAAAGCAAACACGTTTGTGACACCGATCAAACAATAACAAATTGCAGTCCATGCAATCAGCATGCCAGAGGGATGCAAATGTGGAGGTTATTTGACGGTTCCATCTGCCCCAAGTAGCCACACTGGTTGCTTCGTTTTAATCATGACAAGCCCATCGCCCTTGATTTACTCTGCCGGCATCTCTCCTTCTGAGGCCCTTGAACTCCTCTACATCTGGAAGGTCCAAGATCAAAAGTTTATAGCCAGTTTCAGACCATTCCATTCCATTTGTTTCCCTCCCCACCCCAGAGATCCGCTCCTTCGTGGCTAGGAATACCAGGCGAGGTGTAATCAGCGGCCGAGGACAGAGCCCATCATTATTCACTGTACACTGATATATACACTATGCAGCTGACTTAATTGCTCCCAGATGGCAAAACCTCTGCTCTCTGCATACAATCAATCTGAAATTACAACATCAAAACGAACACAGAGCTGCCAGCTAAAATGGCAGCCCCAGGTCTATTTCCTCCTTCCCCTTTGAGAAAGTGTGGAGTTCAATTTACTGAAAATTTGCATGCCCTCATGCTGTGTGTTTCCCACTTCCTTCTAGCAACTTATGTGGAATGGACATAGGAAAATGCACATCAGAATGATCAACAATACTCCATATTTCTGTGGGAGTGGAGATTCACCTTCCCTTAGCGTTCAACAGGGCTTTTTTTGTAGAAAAAGTCCAGCAGAAACTCATTTGCATATTAGACCACACCCCTGACGTCATCATTGTTTTGCACAGAGCTTTTTGTAGAAAAAGCCCAGGATGACCTAATTTGCCTATTAAGCCACACCCCCTGGCACCAAGCCAGCTGGTGCTGCGTTCCTGCTCAGAAAAGGCGCTGGCTCTCAGTTTTGCAGAACATGTTTTGAGAGGAGTCTGCTGAGACTCAGAGGAGTGTACCTTTAAGCATTTTAACAGCAACTGTTTTGCAGGTTGAAGATTTATCTATGCCAAAAGCAGATGCCTCCACCACCTTCCCAAAAGCACCATGACCCAGAGTTTTACCTAGAGAAGCAAGAGGAAAGAGTGAACCAGAGAGAATTGACAACAGTTTGCATTAGATATAAACAGGGCTGTGTGCCATATGCATAAAAAAATTTCTGCAACAAAGACAATTGCATTCTGCGGCTTATATAAATTATGCAAGACATATTTGCATAACAGCTCTGAGATTTGGCATAATATTTTTCACTGTTCTTGCTATTTTGCATAATATATTCTTCTATTGTTAGTCATGGCAGGAGCCTGGGGTTATGCGGGACACTATCATACAATTTAAAGGGAATCTTTGCAACTATATAGATGAGCAACTTCCTACATCTGAATCCTCCCCCCTCTCCCCTGAGTATTACAGTCTGTGCGTGTTCTGCACTTGCATGGCACTGTGATATGCACACAGCCCTGGGTATAAGAGAGACATGCATATTGTTTGCTTGAGCAAGGTGAGCAAACGTCAGAGCCTTGGTCACATGCAGCAGAGACCAGCAGTCCACAACAGGCTCGTATCACGTGCTGAAACATATGTATAAACTGAACAGAGTTTATGCACATATGTGGTGATACAAGGGTTTTAAAAATGGCATCAAAGACAGCAGACACTGCAGGGAACATAAAGACTGTCAGGCTAAGAATGTGGATAGTCTTGAACGACAATTGCATTCAGGACCTTGCAAATTCATGTAGGTAGATCCAAGTGGACAGTTGTGTTGATCTGAAGCAAAAGAACAAAGCTGGAGTCCAATAGTACCTTTAAGATCAACAAAGCTTTATTCAGAACGTACGCTTTCATGGGCACGCACACTTCATCAGAATTCATGTTTGGTTAGCGCGGCCTGCTACAGTTTTCCCATGCTTTAATCCACTCCATGCCCAGTGCAAAACAAATCTAAACTGAGACAGGAGGAGCTGTGAGCAGAGAATGGTCTCAAAATGAACATATCCCGGGTGGGCTTTGTCGGAGTTGCCCAAAATATGGGGAAGAATCCTTCTCTGTCACCACTTGGAGTCGAACAAACAAGCAAGTGAAATTTTAAGAAAAGGCTGAATGATCAGAAAGCTTCCGAGGGAAATTTTAATCTCGTTCACTGGCACTTTTTAAAAAATGCATGCCAGACAGATATAGCAAACCACTACGGTGTAGACTTTGGAGCTCGATGCATCCTGAAATCCTACAGTTAGTGCAGCAAAGTCCTGTTTTTCATAAGAAGATAATTCGTGAAAAACCTTCTGTCTTCATCCTGTGCCACCATATTGATAGAGAAGGATGCTGTTCCCTTCTGCAAAACATGAGGACTGGGTCTGCAGACGCTTCGGAGGACTGTCAGTCTTTGTGTCAGGAGGACCTCAAGGACAACGATGCAATTGCCTCCTGTGCTGAGCTCACCTCATTCCCCATGCTGAACTGTGCACATCCTTTGCATGCAGCAGGCCCCAGAGTCAGTCCCTAGTGCGGGAATTCTCAACACGGCACCACCAACACCCTTTCTGGTACCCGCCAAGTGTTTTTAGAAAGTGGGAGGGGCCAGATGGAGCTTTCACCCAGAAGGGCTTTTGAGTGCCTGTGTGGATTTTTGAAGAACAAAAAGAAAAGGGGGGGGGGGGGAGGAAATGCCAGGTGCCAGAAGACATATGGACATATGAAGCTGCCTTATACTGAATCAGACCCTTGGTCCATCAAAGTCAGTATTGTCTTCTCAGACTGGCAGCGGCTCTCCAGGGGCTCAAGCTGAGGTTTTTCACACCTATTTGCCTGGACCCTTTTTTTGGAGATGCCGGGGATTGAACCTGGGACCTTCTGCTTCCCAAGCAGATGCTCTACCACTGAGCCACCGTCCCTCCCCTGCTCTCCAGGGTCTCAAGCTGAGGTTTTTCACACCTATTTGCCTGGACCCTTTTTAGTTGGAGATGCCGGGGATTGAACCTGGGACCTTCTGCTTCCCAAGCAGATGCTCTACCACTGAGCCACCGTCCCTCCCCAAAACATATGAAGCTGCCTTCTACTGAATCAGACCCTTGGTCCATCTAAGTCAGTATTGTCTTCTCAGACTGGCAGCGGCTCTCCAGGGTCTCAAGCTGAGGTTTTTCACACCTATTTGCCTGGACCCTTTTTTGGAGACGTCGGGGATTGAACCTGGGACCTTCTGCTTCCCAAGCAGATGCTCTACCACTGAGTTTGGGAAGCAGAAGGTCCCAGGTTCAATCCCCGGCATCTCTAACTAAAAGGGTCCAGGCAAAGAGGTGTGAAAAACCTCAGCTTGAGACCCTGGAGAGCCGCTGCCAGTCTGAGAAGACAATACTGACTTTGATGGACCAAGGGTCTGATTCAGTATAAGGCAGCTTCATATATGTTCATATGTGGCAAGTAAAAGGGCATATACTGGAATCTGTGGTCAGTTAGCATTTGAGAAAAATGTTGATTACCATCCCATGGAATATGTTGCTAATGCAATTAAGTTCTTGTCAAATTATCCTTTTCCACTTTCCTATTTGTGCTTTATGAGCACTTTTGGAGCTTATCTTGAGGACTACTGTGAACATCTCCGAAAGATACATCTCAATATAGTTTGGAAAGCAACACTGGACAAACAACACTGGACAGCAGACTGATGTATTACTGTACAGAGTCCTGCTATGTAGGTTTTGTCAGGGGGGGAATCAGAGCATTCATCTAGGGCTCGAACCGTCCACAGCAGTTATTGATTTTATTTTTTGTTTTTATTTACTTTAAATTTCTATCCTGCCCTCTCTGCAAGCGGACTCAGTTCTGATTCCCCCTGATGAAAACATGCAGCGGCTTTGTACAGTAATAAATCAGTCAGCTATCTTCTGGCATTTTCCCCTTTCTGTTCTGTTGGCACATTGCTGGGCGCGGCCCATTTCTCCTTCATCCTTGGATTTTTAAAGGACATTGCTTCAACAGTAGCTGCCGTCGCAGCATGAGGATCTCTGCTGTGTGATTGAAGGTATGCAATATTTTAAAACAATGTGTTCATTTTAAAGGCATCCTAAGAAGAAGAGCTTCTGTCTGAAACGTTGAAGAGTTACTGTTAAGAGTCACGCATCACCTCACTCCCTGCCGCCTCTTGCAGCAGCCATTTTGCGGCTAGGTTCTCCACCCTGTGTCAGAACTTCAAAATTTCCCACAGGTTCAAAAACGTTGGGAACCCTTGCCATACTGGCTTCAGTTGCAGGATCCTGGGTAACCGGAAGTAAGAAAGACATCTGAAAAATCTCTGCCACTGAGAATGGACCATGCTGAGCTAGAAGGACAGTTCCATATATTCACAGCTCACAGAGGACGACAATATAGCCCCAGAAGGCCAGGCCAGGGCCTGCGTGAACTTTGTGTACGCTTTAGAGCACACCCTACTAAGGTACTTCGCAATGCACAGAGCCACTGATTCAGCAGCCATTTCACCAGAACATCCGCCTAGCCAAGGAGTCCCAAAGTGTTCACCTTGATGCTGCCACCCCTCACTTACCCAGGCGCAACCTGTCCCTGGGGAATTCCCATTTGCTGCTATCATATGGGAGACGCTCACATTGTTCATCCAGAGGCATCTCCTCTGGATCCATTATGATGGACAGGTATCCTGTTTTAATATCTGTGGCATCCGGCTGCAAGGGTGGGGGGAGGGGAGAGAAACTTTGTTAATAGGCTTAAACTTATCACAGTTCATGGAACAGAGCCATTAGAAAAACTGATCACTGTAGAAGAAGAAGAAGAAGAAGATATTGGATTTATATCCCGCCCTCCACTCCGAAGAGTCTCAGAGCGGCTCACAATCTCCTTTACCTTCCTCCCCCACAACAGACACCCTGTGAGGTGGGTGGGGCTGGAGAGGGCTCTCACAGCAGCTGCCCTTTCAAGGACAACCTCTGCCAGAGCTATGGCTGACCCAAGGCCAATCCAGCAGGTGCAAGTGGAGGAGTGGGGAATCAAACCTGGTTCTCCCAGATAAGAGTCCGCATACTTAACCCTTACACCAAACTGGCTCTCCAGAGTAGTCTGGAGATCTGCTATCATTCTGGGGGACCAGACCCATATAAGAATCTGCATGTTTCCCCCTGTGGGGCAAACCACCAAGGGCCACCTAGGGCCATTTCAGGTCCAGAAAATGGCACGGGAGGAGGCTATGCACAAATACCATGGTCCCTATCTGAATTGGGTATTCATGTGCCCAGTTTTAAAGTGCAGTCTTGTATTTGCCACCTTTTTACACATAGAAGGGGTTATGGTCACAGAGAGTGGTTTAAGCTGGCAAGAGACCACTTTCCCATTTGTTAATTTTCCCAAGGAACAAAAGAAGACTCAAGGTCTTTGCAGAGTGGCCAAGAAATAAAGGAGCCACATAAATGAGATGACCTTGTAGGCTGGGCTAAGACCTTAAGAAATCAAATGGACTTGTTTAATTGTGATCATAAAACACAATCCAAAGGGCTTTTAAAATGTATTTTTATTTTTGGATTCGCAGTATGTTCACTGGTCAAAAAGGTGAAGAAGACTTGGGAGAGGGGCATGAATCTGCCACAGTGCAAAACTAGACAGTTACACCCTTCTAAAATCACTTAGAATCATAGAATCATAGAGTTGGAAGGGACCTCCAGGGTCATCTAGTCCAACCCCCTGTACAATGCAGGAATCTCACAAACACCGCCCCCTAAATTCACAGGATCTTCATTGCTGTCAGATGGCCATCTAGCCTCTGTTTAAAAACCTCCAAGGAAGGAGAGCCCACCACCTCCTGAGGAAGCCTGTTCCACTGAGGAATCACTCTAATGGTAGGAAGTTCTTCCTAATAGAACCATAGAGTTGGAAGGAACCTCCAGAGTCATCTAGTCCAACCCCCTGCACAATGCAGGAATCTCACAAACACCGCCCCCTAAATTCACAGGATCTTCATTGCTGTCAGATGGTCCTCTAGCCTCTGTTTAAAAACCTCCAAGGAAGGAGAGCCCACCACCTCCCGAGAAAGCCTGTTCCACTGAGGAATCACTCTAACGGTCAGGAAGTTCTTCCTAATGTTGAGCCGGAAACTCTTTTGATTTAATTTCAACCCACTGGTTCTGGTCCTACCTTCCGGGGCCACAGAAAACAATTCCACACTCTATATGACAGCCCTTCAAGTACTTGAAGATGGTGATCGTATCACCTCTCAGCCGCCTTCTCTCTAGGCTAAACATCTCCAGCTCCTTCAACCTTTCTTTACAGGACTTGGTCTCCAGACCCCTCACCATCTTCGTTGCCCTCCTCTGGACCCTTTCCAGCTTGTCCATATCCTTCTTAAAATGCGGTGCCCAAAACTGAACACAATACTCCAGGTGAGGTCTTACCAGAGCAGAGTAAAGCGATACCATCACTTCACGTGATCTGGACACTGTACTTCTGTTAATACTGGGCTGTATTGCATTTGCCTTTTTAGCCACCGCATCATACTGTTGACTCATGTTCAGCGTATGATCCACTAAGACCCCTAGATCCTTTTCGCACATACTACTGCTAAGACAAGTCTCCCCACCCTATAACCATGCATTGGATTTTTCCTACCTAAATGCAGAACTTTACATTTATCCCTGTTAAAATTCATTTTTAATGGTTTTAGTCCAGTTTTCCAGCCTGTCAAGGTCATCCTGTATCCTGTTTCTATCTTCTACTGTATTTGCAACCCGTCCCACTTCTGTCAATGGTCTTGTGTGTGTGTAAAGTGCCTCAAGTCACAGCTGACATTGTGACCCCAGCAAGGGGCTGTCAAGGCAAGTGAGAAGCAGAGGTGGTTGGCCAGTGCTATTTTCCTTGGAGGTCTCCCTTCCGAGTACCAACTCAGCTACTGAGATCTGATGAGATTGGGCTCTACCATGCTGCCTTCCCTTCTATATCAATGGCCTCAGAAGGATGTCATTCTGTTTAGGATCACACTTTAACTGTTTTAACTAGCATAGGCTCCATCACATTTGTGTTTATCACATTTAGATACACAGTTCACAGATGTAATCTTTCTTCCATTGGAGGCAATAGCAAAAAACTAATTCCATTTCAATGTAATTGGACAGCAGCCAGAATAATTTCTTAGCAATTCTATTAGTGTGGCTGAGTCTAGCACTGAGTCAAGACTACTTATCTATTTTCCTTTGAGTCCAGTGACACCTTTAAGTCCAACAAGTTTAATTTTGGGTATAAGCTTGCGTATGCCTACACAAAAAAGCTTACACCCAGAATTAAACTTAATTTTTACTTAATCTTAAAGGTGCCACTGGACTTTAACTTTGTTCTAGTGTTCAGACCAATATCTGAATCTACCTACGTTTCTGTTTGGTTTTTCAAGTATCAAAAGGTAACTGCTTTTGGGGGAAATTTCTGACACTCGTTGTAAAAGAAGATATTGGATTTATATCCCGCCCTCTACTCCGAAGAGTCTCAGAGCGGCTCACAATCTCCTTTCCCTTCCTCCCCCACAACAGACACCCTGTGAGGTGGGTGGGGCTGAGAGGGCTCTCCCAGCAGCTGCCCTTTCAAGGACAACCTCTGCCAGAGCTATGGCTAACCCGAGGCCATGCTAGCAGGTGCAAGTGGAGGAGTGGGGAATCAAACCCCGTTCTCCCAGATAAGAGTCCGCACACTTAACCACTACACCAAACTGGCTCTCCTTTCTCTTAAAATGGTAGAGCACTTACAGACCGGCTATGAACATAGTTGTACGTTTTTAATGCTGTTAGGTGCTCTTTCCCTCTGTAGCCTCAGTCGGATGACTGGCCCTAGCAATTTTGCTAAAATGGTGCATCATCACATGAACAAGTATGCTTGATACTGATGAACATGTGTACAAATGTTTATAACAAACCTGACACCAACCCACATTTTCCAGAGACAGCTGAGGGACTGTATACTTCAACCCCATTGAGTTCAACAGGGATTCAATTCATGGATCTTCCCCTGGGATGTATTTATTTAAATATCATGGAATAATTTGAAAAACTACTAACTGCATTTTAGGGGAAAACCTTGTTAAGAAATCTCAGTCTAGAAAGACAAGTCTATTCCACATTCTGATTTTTTTCTTATTACTAGAAAACTGCTGAGCTCTAATAAAGAGTGAGACTCGTTACTGGTCACTTCATGAAGGGGAGAAACTGAACAGATGCTCCGAAAGCCACAAACGTAGTGGGCGAAGTACTGAAGTGTGCAGAATCCTTTCAGAAACCATTTTGAGGGTGACTTGAAATACCATTTCATGGAGAAACTATGCATCCATCATTAAAAAAAAGTCTGAGATGACACAGGAGAATCTGATGTTCCATCTCTTCCAGTTCTAGTGTTGGATCAATTTAGGATTTAAGCTACGAAGCCAAGCCCTACGGCAATAATGACTAATGGGTAGCCCAGTGATCCTTCCAAAAATGTCTTCAGATCCTACAAAACATGGTTTCTCTATGCTGATGTCACACCTCAACATGTACATTTCTGTAAACGGTGTTGCCTCTCTGAGAACCGTCTGTACTGCTAGACAAGAGGTGATTCTATTAAGAAGCTGCTAACTCTCCCCTCAGACGATTATCAGTAGAACCCAGCAGCCCCTCATGTCCACCCAAGTCCTTCATGTACTAAAGAACCTCTGTGTCCCGTTTCTAACATGATGAAGGTCCTCTTACTTTTCTCAGTTTCCGTATAAAGAGGGTCAGGAGGAGCCAGAAGAGGGTGGCTGCTAAACCGGTGCAAACCAAAATGATGACTTCAATGTTGGATTTCTCTTCAGAGCCTGCAACAAAATATGTGGTTAGATTTCAGCCTGATGCTCCTGCACTGACCGACATCACACATCTGAGCAGGAACAAGGGAAGCTGGCCACAACAGACTATGAAAAAGACAGAACTGCACTAGGTAAGTTTGCTTGCATGGCGCTCTGCTGTTCCTTGACACAAGGGACTGGCTCTCAGGCACTCCCACCAGGGATCAGAATAAAGAACACCAATGGATTGGAAATCCATGGGATAAAATAAAAAATCATTGTACAGCATTTAGCATTTTAAGGTGCCACAGAAATCAAATTTGAAGACCCACCAGTGGCCTTTGGAAGATGACCTTTCCACCATACGTCATAAATTTTAGCTGTTATGGATCACATCCTGTCATTTTTCCTCTGAACTGAACCCACCACATGCTGTTGTGCAGGAAAGATCTCCTCATTTTAAGTTCCAAACAGCATTTTCAGATCTCCCCCTCTATCTGCACAGCTAAAGCGGGCACTATGGTTCTGCAACTGAAACTCTGAATGTCCATCAGGACCGGAGAAGAAGTAAAAGATGCCAGGTAGATACGACAATAGCAAACGACTTCCCTGATATGGGTGTGTTGGATGAAGAGGTCCATCCTCTTCATGCTACCGTGAACCTTCACCAAAGGCAGAATTTCAATGTGACCTTTAAACTCCCTGCTTGGGCAAAATGTCTGAGGAACTCTGTGGGAAACAAAATACTAGTAATACTAGTAAGACTTGTATGGAGTCTCTCCTATAAGGAGTGTAGGTTTGGAAAGACCATGTCCCCTTTCTCTGAATCCTCAGCATCTAACAGGAGTTCTGCTCCCTAAATACATTGATCTCAGAAGCGACAGTTTTTTCCTCAGATCATGTCCTACAGTTTCAGAGGGTTAGATGTATTTGTTAGATATAGCGAAAAAAGACAGGAGTCTTGTGGTATTTCAGCCCAATGGGTCCAATGGCATTCATTCCTGCCCCTCACAGGCAATGTGAGAAGCCCAAGGCCAAATGGAAGCTGCAGGCCATGTATTACCCAGGCAGCATGGGATGGCACTGCCCAATGGCGGCTTCGACACCACCAGCATAATGGAATATGGTGGATCCATGTGGCTCTCTTCTTCTAGCGGTAACACTTTCTGATCTTTCCCCATGCCTGGTTACACAAATCCTTTAGGAACTGCATGTTATTTGTGGGAATTCTTTCCCTGCACACAATTCACAGTCATGTGCGACAGAGCAAAGAGAAGAGAAGAGGGGAAGTTTTTGTTCTGTTCATGTAGATAAGCCCTGGCCTTAAGTCCATCTGGATTTGTGACCATTCTCTCCCTTCAATCAACTGCTAAGATCTCAGAGAGGCCTGAGAGGAACAGAACAGAGCAGAGCAGCTCTGATAAGCTGAGACAGCTGGAGAAGTTGCTAAGAATTTCTGCGTTTTGAAAGACTTCATTCTGAGGCTTGGGTGACTGCTGAAAAGGCTGAGTTGTGATAGCTGGGGAACTGCTGTACGTTTGGGTGAGTGGGCTAAAGGTGAAAGTGATTGATTGATTGATTGAGAGTAATTGTTGATGATTGCTTAGGAGTGGTCTGCTCCACCCTCTTTGCATTTTAAGCTGCGCCTTGCCAAAGGCGCGAGCCTTTGGCGCGAGCCGAAGGGCGAGAGCTAAAGGGCTCTTGGCCTGTGGCTCTTTGCCTGGGGGCTTCCTAAGGACCAGGAACCCAGATCCCTGATTTCCTTGTTCTCCCAATAAGGTAAGTTGACCTTCCAGAAGGGGAGCCACGTAAACAACAGCATTTAAAGAGGACTGTATATTTAATATATATATCATGAAGGTAGAATGCCAGCAGGGGGGTGGGGGCTTTCCAGTGTTTTGCAATGAGTGTCACATGTATGACTATCTGCCCACAGGACAGAAGTCTTGGGTGTGTGCTCGATGCAAGGAGCTCCTGGTCCTCAGGGAACGAGTTCGTACCCTTGAGGCCGAGGTGACTGCCCTGGAGAAGCAGAGACGGTCAGTTAGGCAATTGGGGAAGACTCTTGGGGGCGTATTAGATGAGCCCCACTCTGAATGTGGCAGCCCCGTTGCTGCCAGAGAGCGTGAGGGTCTAGAGGGAACAGGGCACCTTGCTGAGGATAAGGGGAATGCGCCCTCAGAAGGGACCTCTTCTTCGGTTGGTGAGCGGGTATCCTTTCGCGCCAAGGAACCATCCCTGGGCAGGGGGAGAGGGGGGGTCTTGGTAGTTGGTGATTCGATCCTTAGGCAAGTAGACAGCTGGGTGGCGAAACCGCGTATTGACCGTATGGTGACTTGCCTGCCTGGTGCGAAGGTAGCGGACATTACGCGTGTAGTAGATAGGCTGATAGACAGTGCTGGGGAGGAGCCTGTGGTCATGGTGCATGTTGGCACCAACGATGTGGGGAAATGCAGTCGTGAGGTCCTGGAGGAGAAATTTAGGCTGCTAGGTGGGAGACTTAAGGCCAGGACCTCCAAGGTGGCCTTCTCGGAAGTGCTACCTGTTCCACGTGCAGGACAGGAGAGACAGGCGCAAATTAGAAGTCTCAATGTGTGGATGAGACGATGGTGTAAGGAGGAAGGGTTTAAGTTTGTTAGGCACTGGGATGCTTTCTGGAACAAGCCGGAGCTGTACAAAAGAGACGGTCTCCACTTGTCTCCGGATGGAACCAGGCTGCTGGCGCTTAAAATCAAAAAGGTGGCAGAGCAGTTTTTAAACTAAATCTTGGGGGAAAGCCGACAGGAGATGGAATGTCTCTGGTTCGGGAGGACTCGTCTCAAAGAGATGGAGGGTTGGCTTCTATTTTTCTACCGAGTAACGGATCAGAGTTGTCCACTGTGATGGTGACAAACAGTATGGACTGTCTGCTAGAGTCTCGAGGCGGCAGGAGAGAGGTGGCGGGCCTAGCTTGCTTGGGAAATTATAAATGTTTGTATGCAAATACTAGAAGTGTCCGAAGTAAAATTGGTGAATTGGAATGTTTAGTGTTGGGAGAAAACATAGACATTGTGGGAATTTCAGAAACTTGGTGGAATGAGGAGAATCAGTGGGACACGGTGATTCCTGGATATAAGTTATATCGGAAGGATAGGGAGGGAAGGGTTGGAGGTGGGGTGGCTCTGTATGTCAGAGAGGATATACGGTCCAGTAAGACTGAGGTCAGAGAATTAGATTCCCTTTTAGAAATGCTTTGGGTTGAAATAGAGGGCCCAAAAGGAAATTTAACTATGGGAGTTTGTTATCGCCCACCAAATCAAAAGAGAGAGGACGATTATAATATGATGGAGGGATTAAAGATAGCGGCTAAACGTAAAAACTGTGTCGTAATAGGTGATTTTAACTACCCGCAGATTGATTGGGTCAATATGTGTTCTGGTCGAGAGAAAGAGATTGAGTTTCTTGATGCTCTCAATGACTGTGCTATGGAGCAGATGGTCTCAGAACCTACCAGGGGTGGGGCGATCCTGGATCTGGTCCTAAGTAATGCCCAAGACTTGGTGAGAGACGTAAAAGTGATTGCGCCGCTTGGGAACAGTGACCATAATGTTATTGATTTCACCATTTGTATAAATAGGGAGTTGCCCAAAAAGACCGCCACAACCACATTTAACTTTAAAAGGGGTAAATTCTCTGAGATGAGGAGGCATGTGAGGAGGAAACTGAAAGGAAAGGTAAATACGGTCAAAACCCTTGGGGAAGCTTGGAGACTATTTAAAACTATAATCCTAGAAGCTCAGATAAAATACATACCACAAGTTAGGAAAGGCACAAACAGGTATAAGAAGAGGCCAGCATGGTTAACAAACAAAGTAATGGAAGCTGTAAAAGGTAAGAAGGACTCCTTTAAGCGGTGGAAAACCAGTCCAAGTGAGATTAATAAAAGGGAACACAGGCAGTGGCAAATCAAATGCAAGACTGTGATCAGGCAGGCAAAAAGGGACTATGAGGAGCATATTGCAAAAAACATAAAGACCAACAATAAAAATTTCTTCAAATATATTAGAAGTAGGAAACCAGCCAGGGAAGCAGTGGGGCCCTTGGATGACCATGGGGTAAAAGGATTACTGAAGGAGGATGGGGAAATGGCTGAGAAGCTGAACGCATTTTTTGCCTCCGTCTTCATCGTGGAAGATGAGAAGTGTTTGCCCGCCCCAGAACCACTAATATTGGAAGGGGTGTTGAAAGACCTGAGTCAGATTGAGGTGACAAAAGAGGAGGTCCTACAACTGATAGACAAATTAAAAACTAATAAGTCACCGGGTCCGGATGGCATACATCCGAGAATTCTGAAAGAACTCAAAGTTGAACTTGTGGATCTTCTAACAAAAATCTGTAATCTTTCATTGAAATCTGCCTCCGTTCCTGAGGACTGGAAGGTAGCAAATGTCACCCCCATCTTTAAAAAGGGTTCCAGAGGAGATCCGGGAAATTACAGGCCAGTCAGTCTGACTTCAATACCGGGAAAGTTGGTAGAAACCATTATCAAGGACAGAATGAGTAGGCACATTGATGAACACGGGTTATTGAGGAAGACTCAGCATGGGTTCTGCAAGGGAAGATCTTGCCTCACTAACCTGTTACATTTCTTTGAGGGGGTGAACAAACATGTGGACAAAGGAGACCCGATAGATGTTGTTTACCTTGACTTCCAGAAAGCTTTTGATAAAGTTCCTCATCAAAGGCTCCTTAGAAAGCTTGAGAGTCATGGAGTAAAAGGACAGGTCCTCTTGTGGATCAAAAACTGGCTGAGTAATAGGAAGCAGAGAGTGAGTATAAATGGGCAGTCTTCGCAGTGGAGGACGGTAAGCAGTGGGGTGCCGCAGGGCTCGGTACTGGGTCCCATCCTCTTTAACTTGTTCATAAATGATTTAGAGTTGGGAGTGAGCAGTGAAGTGGCCAAATTTGCGGATAACACTAAATTGTTCAGGGTGGTGAGAACCAGAGAGGATTGTGAGGAACTCCAAAGGGATCTGTTGAGGCTGGGTGAGTGGGCGTCAACGTGGCAGATGCGGTTCAATGTGGCCAAGTGCAAAGTAATGCACATTGGGGCCAAGAATCCCAGCTACAAATACAAGTTGATGGGGTGTGAACTGGCAGAGACAGACCAAGAGAGAGATCTTGGGGTCATGGTAGATAATTCACTGAAAATGTCAAGACAGTGTGCGTTTGCAATAAAAAAGGCCAACGCCATGCTGGGAATTATTAGGAAGGGAATTGAAAACAAATCAGCCAGTATCATAATGCCTCTGTATAAATCGATGGTGCGGTCTCATTTGGAGTACTGTGTGCAGTTCTGGTCGCCGCACCTCAAAAAGGATATTATAGCATTGGAGAAAGTTCAGAAAAGGGCAACTAAAATGATTAAAGGGCTGGAACACCTTCCCTATGAAGAAAGGTTGAAACGCTTAGGGCTCTTTAGCTTGGAGAAACGTCGACTGAGGGGTGACATGATAGAAGTTTACAAGATAATGCATGGGATGGAGAAAGTAGAGA
Source organism: Heteronotia binoei (assembly GCF_032191835.1). Lineage (NCBI taxonomy): Eukaryota > Metazoa > Chordata > Lepidosauria > Squamata > Gekkonidae > Heteronotia > Heteronotia binoei. The sequence continues at coordinate 8,634,244 of NC_083233.1, forward strand.
AAGAAGTACTTTTCTCCCTTTCTCACAATACAAGAACTCGTGGGCATTCGATGAAATTGCTGAGCAGACAGGTTAAAACGGATAAAAGGAAGTACTTCTTCACCCAAAGGGTGATTAACATGTGGAATTCACTGCCACAGGAGGTGGTGGCGTCCACAAGCATAGCCACCTTCAAGAAGGGGTTAGATAAAAATATGGAGCAGAGGTCCATCAGTGGCTATTAGCCACAGTGTGTGTGTATATATATATATATATATATATATATATATATATATATATATATATATATATTTGGCCGCTGTGTGACACAGAATGTTGGACTGGATGGGCCATTGGCCTGATCTAACATGGCTTCTCTTATGTTCTTATGTTCTTAAGATTGAATGCTGACCCACAAGGGTGAAATGTTCTTAAGAAGTTCCTGGACTTTGGAGAAGTTCATAAAAACAGGTGGGTATCACATCTCTTGCAAAGGGAGGTTCAGGATTCTTCCGGGTTATCAGTAAGGAAAAACCTATCCTATTCCTATTTTCAATCAATGGGAAACCCAGTGACATTGTTAGTACTGCAAAAAAAGCTCACGCTCATTCTGAGATGCAGACACATTAATTTGTACCATGTCTAATATTTCCCATGTCTTTTTAAAATGTAGACAGGATATATTTAGCATATTTTCTTGGATGGCCTGAATCGACTAGCTGTCTGGTCCAATACTTGCGTTGCCCCCTGGCTCTTCACCTTGGATCCTGATAAATGCTCTAGCGCTGTCTTGGCCCACTTCATTGAACGCTTTGCACTCATAGTGACCCTCGTCGTCCTTTTTCACTCGCTCAATCACCAGGGTGTTGTTCTCCATGGAAATCCCTGAGGAAAGGATTGGAAGTCAATTCAACATAGACTGTAATGTCTGCTTGGAAACAAAGTGTTCCAAAAGGTAATTGGGATCAGGATTCCTAATTGCCGACTTTGCCTCAACTATCCTTCTTTAAATTTTATTTACAAAACATTTATCACTCGCCTCTCTGTAAAGGGCTTGAGGCAATTCACAACTGTCTAAAATCATATGAACTAGAACACACAAGTATCAAAATAAATTGTGGTTAACAAGCCAGACATATTCTGAAGACAAGTTCAGTTCTAAAAAGGCCGAACTGGGCTAGATGAAAAGCATGCATCTCATTCTGCTTGTAAAGGACAACCTGAAGGCTCTTGGAGCCTCTATTTGCTGTGAAGCAACTAGCAGGCACTGGGAGCCTCAGTTTGCCTTGGAGGCATGGAGGGAATGGAAGCGGCAGCTTTACCCTCCAAACTCCACTCCTTTGAACCCAGGCGACCAGCTTTGCTGTAAGCATTTTAAAAGTGGAGGGAGAAGAAGAAAAATCTTTTCTTTACTACTACTATTACAACTACTATGACTTATTAATGTACCTCAGCAGTATAGAAATACATACATTACAATCCATAAAACAATTCAGGCCAAAGCATTTTATGTTATACAACACCGCCCACCCCGCCCCACCTGATGGCACCCTATTAATTTCTTCTGTTCCAAACTGCTGCTGGGCATGAAAATGAGCGAGGAGAGCTTGGAGGGGCAGGGATAGGCTTCCCAACCCTCCCGCCCTGGCGGGGGACCCCAGGATTTCCACTCTCTTCCCCCGCTCCCCAAAAAAATGGAAGCAGGGGGAGGGGGGGAAACGGCATTGGGGAGCATGGCGAGCCGCCCGATCCTGGAGCGGGTGAGGCCGCCACGCCGCTGCTGCCCCCTCCCCGCCCACCGCAGCTGCTCCTCCTAGATGGGCCCAGGCTGAGCCCATCAAGGAGGAACAGCCAAGAGGCGGCAGTAGCTCAGGGGAGGGTGAGGCAGGCCAGGAGCATGGCGAGCCGCGAATCCGGGCCCTTCTAGGACCCGGACTTGCGGCTCGCCACGCCCCTGGCCCGCCTCCACCACCTCCCTCCGATTCCACCCCAGAGGCGGAGCGGAGCCTGAGCCCATCTCGGAGGAGCAGCCACGGCGAGCGGAGAAGAGGCGGCAGCCGCGCAGCGGCGTCGCCCACTCCGAGACGGGGCGGCTCGCCACGCTCCCCCGGCGCCATTTCCCCCCCTCTCCCCTAGCTCCACCCCAGTGTCTCCTGGCTCCACCCCCAAAGTCTCCTGGCTCCACCCCCAAAGTCCCCAGATATTTCTGGGATTGGACTTGGCAACCCTAGGCAGGGAAGATGAGGTGCCTGCTGGCAATCGTGGCTGTCCCTACTAAAAAGCCCGGTGGGACATCTCTGCCTTACCGGCCCTACAGAATAAGGGGCTTTTTTTTTAGCGCAAGCCCCAAGCATGCCATCAGTCTGGGGCCAAAGAGTTCAGGAGACCCATGCTCACCTGAAGCAGGGGTGATTGCATAGCCATTTTTCAGCCAAACAATTCTGGGGATTGGAGTCCCGTTTACTTTGCACTCCAGAACGATCTTCCCACTGATATTCACCTCCAAGTCTGTGAAGTTCTCCATAATGTGGGGCGCTGTCTTCACTGCAAAAGGAAAGCAACAAGCATCCTTAAAGGGACATCTTCCAATGGCCTGCATGTTTACGCCACTTGCAAATGCATTTTGTTCTGAAGCCACGGGAAGCAAAATAAAACCCAAACCCAAATCAATTTTTTTTTAAAGTCTGGAAAAGAGGTACAAAGATTGCATCAGCAAAAAAACATAGCATGTCCCATGTTATGAGTGCACTTGACTCCCCTTTAGGGGAGGGACGGTGGCTCAGTGGTAGAGCATCTACTTGGGAAGCAGAAGGTCCCAGGTTCAATCCCCGGCATCTCCAAAAAAGGGTCCAGGCAAATAGGTGTGAAAAACCTCAGCTTGAGACCCTGGAGAGCCATGAATGGGGCTGTGGCTCAGTGGCAGAGCATCTGCTTGGGAAGCAGAAGGTCCCAGGTTCAATCCCTGGCATCTCCAAAAAAGGGTCCAGGCAAATAGGTGTGACAAACCTCAGCTTGAGACCCTGGAGAGCAGGGGAGGGATGGTGGCTCAGTGGTAGAGTATCTGCTTGGGAAGCAGAAGGTCCCAGGTTCAATCCCCGGCATCTCCAACAAAAAACGGTCCAGGCAAATAGGTGTGAAAAACCTCAGCTTGAGACCCTGGAGAGCCGCTGGCAGTCTGAGTAGACAGTACGGACTTTGATGGACCAAGGGTCTGATTCAGTATAAGGCAGCTTCATATGTTCATATGATTTGCTATAGCACGTACTGCATCCTTCCAACAGTGAGATGAAAGCAAACCTCAAAAAGTATATGCAAAGCAAAGCTGCTAGTCCTCATGGATGCCAAGAACAGCTTGACACAAGGCTATAGTGTATGCTAAGGCCTCCCACATTCCTACCATCCCACAAATGCATCACGGAAGCCACTTCAATGGGTCTCCCCACCCTCCCTGCCCCAGGGCCCCAGACCAGACAAGGGCAAGGAGAAGCGGAGGCCACCCCAAGCGGCTTCTTGTTCCACTCAGGCCTGGGCTCAAAATGGTGGTGGTGAGGATGAGTGGTTAAAGACGTTACTAGTTCTGTCTGGAGTGAGCATAACTGTGGAATACTAACTCTGATTCATTCCAGAGGGGTGGAGTCTTGTGTCACCTTAAACACCTTTTCATCCTAGTCCACTTTGTCATTTGTTTATTTACAGCATAAGAACAGAATGAGAGCAGAAGCAAATTGGGAAGGACGCTTAAGTTCTCAGGTGGCTGGGGTGGCCTTCTTTCACTCTTCTTTCATTTTCTCCTCCAACAAATATTCTTGATCTCTACTGACTGCCTGTAACGTACTCGAAGCGGAGACGAGAGTAGGGCAACATAGTTTATTAGGAGCACGTTGCAAGAGAGCGAACACGCGGGCCGGGTCCCGCTTATGTACAATCTCCGGTACAGCCTACTGGACAGGTCGGGCCAATCCGGACCTGTTGAACTTCCCGCCACAGCTGTTGATTGGCGGGGATTACGCGCCCCGCGCTGGAGGCGCCTGGGACGGCCCAGTCGCCTCTGCGCATGGCGCTTGTGGCTGCCGATACACTACACCCCTCCCCCCCTGGTTAATGAACATAGTCTTTAAGATACGCGGGAGGCCGGCGCTCCCTGGTGGACCGTCTGGGGAGGTCCTGTGGAGGGGGCGCGGTCGCCGCTGTCGGTGCGTCTGTGGATCGTGGTGCTGACGGGGGCTGCGGGTCTGGTTCTGCTGGTCCCTCGGGCTCTGTTGGCCCCGGCGCTTCTAGCGGGGGTATAACTGGTGTTGGGGCCGCGTCCTCTGATCGGTCTCGTCGGCTCCACCCCTGCTCTCTCCCCCTCAGTGTCTGCTGGTTCCTCTGGTAGCATGCGGCGGCACAACTGGTCTATGTGCCGCCGTAATACTTGGCCCCCCTCCGTGGATATATCATAGTGGTGGGACCCAGTTACTCGTAGCACTCGGCCCGCCACCCAGTCGGGGCCCCTCGCATAGTTCCGGGCGTATACGTGATCGCCCGCAAAGAAACCTCTGGCCGCGTCCCGGACCTCTGGACTCTCGCGGGTGTCTGAAGCCCGGTCGGGATGTAGTCTGTCCAGTCGGGTTATGAGCTTGCGCCCCATGAGGAGCTCTGCCGGACTAACCCCTGTGACCGGGTTGGGTGTGATCCTATTATCGAAGAGGAACGCGGCCAACCTGTGGTCCCAGTCGCCCTGTACAATTCGGCTCAGGGCTTCTTTTGTTGTGCGGACCATCCGCTCTGCCTGGCCGTTGGTGGCCGGGTGGAAGGGGGCCGACCTTATGTGCCTAATCAGATATCGCTGGAGGAACGCCTGGAAGTCGGCTGAGGTGAACGCGGTCCCGTTATCGGAGACTATGGTGTCCGGGATACCGTGTGTACATAAGACCCTGCACAGCGCTTTGATTGCGGCGGCTGACGAGGTGGACCCTACGGGAATGACCTCCAGCCATTTGGTGTAGGCGTCCACGATTATCATGAAGATCTGCCCCTGGAATGGCCCCGCGAAGTCGAGGTGGAGTCTCGACCATGGCTTCCTGGTAGACTCCCACAGTATCGCGTTTCCTGGCATGTCTGGCACCTCCGAACCCAGGTCTCAATCTCCCCGTCCATCCCCGGCCACCAGACGTAGCTCCTGGCTAACGCCTTCATTCGGACTATGCCGGGATGGGTGTCGTGTAGAGATTCCAGGACCCGCTTCTGCAGCGGGGGCGGGACCACCACCCTGCTTCCCCATAATAGGCACCCTTTGTGGGCTGCTAGTTCCTCCCGCCTGGTCTTATATGGCTTGAATTCTTCCCCCATGTTCCCTTCTGGGAAGCCCCTCACCACCCAGTCGAGCACCCGCGCCAGTGTCTTGTGTTTCTGTGTGGCCTTGGCTACCTCCGCTGCGTGGAGGGGCTGCTCTGGGAGGCTCTCCATCAGCATGACCTGGTGTGCGAGGGCGGGGTCTGGACCCGTTTCAGGAAGCGGCAAACGGCTGAGCGCGTCCGCGTGACCCATAGCCTTGCCGGCCCGGTGGACCAGTGTGTACGTGTATGAGTTGAGGAATTGGTTCCACCTCAACACGCGCTGTGAGAGTATTTGGGGGGTTTGTCGGTCTGGGGCCAGTAAACCTAAGAGGGGCTTGTGGTCCGTGGCAATGGTGAACCTTCTCCCGTATAAATACTCATGGAACTTGCGGACCCCCGCCACGATTGCCAGAGCCTCCTTATCTATCTGCGCGTAGTTGCGCTCGGCTGGAGTGAGTGTGCGGGAGTAGTAAGCGACCGGTACCTCCCTCCCGTCCGGGAGCTGGTGCCCCAGGACTGCTCCCACCCCATAAGGCGACGCATCGCAGGCCAGGATGACGGGGAGGCCCTCGTCAAAATGGTGGAGCACCGCATTGGACACCAGGACGTCCTTGACCGCCTGAAACGCGGCGGCCTGTCGTTTGCCCCAAACCCAAGGGGCTTTTTTGTCCAGCAGCCGGTGAAGGGGCTCTGCCAGGGCTGCCTTGTGGGGGAGGAATGAATGGTAAAAGTTGAGCACCCCCAAGAAGCTTTGTAGCTCCGCTTTACACGTGGGGGCCGGGGCTTGCACGATGGCTCGGGTCTTTTCTTCCGTTGGGTGGATTCCTGCCGCGTCGACGGCGAACCCCAGGAACTCCACCCGTGGGACCCCCAGCAAGCATTTCTCCCTCTTAACCTTGAGCCCCGCTGCCTGGAACCGGCGGAGCACCTCTCGAAGGCGGTTGCTGAATTCTTCGGGGTCCGGGGCGGCGACTAAAACGTCATCGAAGAACGGCTGGACTCCTGGGATCCCTTTAAGGAGAGCGTCCATTATACTCTGGAAAATCCCCGGAGCGACGCTAACCCCAAACTGTAGCCTCTTCACCCGGAAGGCCCCCCTGTGCGTCACGATCGTTTGGGCCTCCGCCGTCTTGTTGTCTACTGGGAGCTGCTGGTAGGCCTGTGCCAGGTCTAGCTTCCCAAATATCTTAGATCCCGCTAGGGCGGCCAGGACGTGGCTCACCACCGGCACTGGGTAGGGGTTGTCCTGTAGTGCCTTATTAATGGTGCATTTATAACCGGCACAGATCCACACCTCCCCGTTTGGCTTGATGGGGGTTACGATGGGGGTTTCCCAGGTGGCGTAGTCCACCGGCTCTAGGACACCTTGGGCCGTGAGGCGGTCTAGCTCTGCCTCTATTTTAGGCTTCAAGGCGAACGGGACCCTCCTCACCTTGAGCCTAATTGGCCTGACCGTGGGGTCTAGTGGTAGGAAAATGGCCGGCCCTTTGTAGCTCCCTAGAGACCCATCGAACACGTCCGGGAACTCTCGGCATATTTCCCCGAACCCCCTGGGCGTTAGGGTTTGCTCCACCCCCTCCAGGCGGATCCCCAAGGGTTTCATCCATGCCAGTCCTAGCAGGGTGGTTAGCTGGCGCTTTACCACCAGGATGTCTAGTGGGCCGCAGAAGGACCCCCGCTCGACTTGCACCCAGGCCCACCCCGCGATTTGCACCGGATTCTTCTGGAAGTCCCAGAGTGTTAAGTCCGCCGGCCGTAGTCGAAGCCGCTGGCCGGGGCACAGTTTCCTCAGGGTTTCCTCGGCTATGATGGAAAGGGAGGAACCTGAGTCCACCTCCATTTGGCAGGGGTTCCCTTCTATGAGGACCGCCAGTTTAATTTTGCCAGGGGTGTTGAGGGGCAAGTTCAGTACCTGCGGGGTTGTGGAGTCTGCGGTGTGGAACTCCGCCGACTCGCGATGCGTGGTCGGCCTCCGGCGGTTGGGCTTGGCTCGGCAAGCTCGTGCAATGTGGCCGGTCTTTCCGCAGCTCCGGCAGTCCCAGGTCCGGTACTGGCAGTCCCTCCGGTCGTGTGGGTTGCCGCAGCTGGCGCACTTGGTGGCAGGGGCTCTCTCCGCCGCTGGGGGTCGTTCGGACGCTCGGGGCCGTTGGGCTGCTCTGCTGGGTTGCCCGGCTGGGCGGCGCAGCTGGTGGGCCTCTCCCTCCTCTGGGCGGTCATGGTCCAGCTCCTCGTGGTGGACGGCTTCTGTCCGGGCCTAGGGAAAGGTCCTGGAGGTCCTCTCGAACGCCACGGCTTCGTTGAAGGCGCTCTGGAGGGTGAGCTCTTCCTTGGCGAAGAGCTTCTGCTGGAGCCTCTCGTCGCGGAGGCCCCACGTGAAGCGATCAGCCAGGGTGTCTTCCAGCTGGGGGAAGTTGCAGTTCCCGGCGATCCTGCGGAGGGCCGCCAAGTAGTCGGCGGCCGACTCTCCCGCAGCCTGGTCCCTCCTGTGGAACAGGAACCGACGGGCCACGCGTGAAGGCTGAGGCAAGAAGTGGCCGGTGAGGAGTCTGCTGATCTCCGCGAAGGACTTCTCCGTGAGGCGGGCGGGGGACGTGAGACCTTTGGCGATCTCGAATGTGGCCGCCCCGCAGACGCTCAGGAGAACGTCCCTCTTCATGCTGTCCTCCGTGACTTTGTTGGCCCTCAGGTAACATTCGACCCGTTCCAGGTAGGACTCCCAGGCCTCTGGATTCGCGGGGTCGAACGGCTCAACGTGACCGGTGGTTCCGCCCTGGCTGGCCATGGTGGCTGCGGCGGCGGTCGTGGCCGGGTGATGCCCTTGGTCTCCGATGTAGCCGATGAGGCTAGAATCCCATCCTCGTCGCCAGTGTAACGTACTCGAAGCGGAGACGAGAGTAGGGCAACATAGTTTATTAGGAGCACGTTGCAAGAGAGCGAACACGCGGGCCGGGTCCCGCTTATGTACAATCTCCGGTACAGCCTACTGGACAGGTCGGGCCAATCTGGACCTGTTGAACTTCCCGCCGCAGCTGTTGATTGGCGGGGATTACGCGCCCCGCGCTGGAGGCGCCTGGGACGGCCCAGTCGCCTCTGCGCATGGCGCTTGTGGCTGCCGATACACTACACTGCCCATCAGCTTCTGGGCACAATTCAAAGTACTATAAGGTTTGCCTTCTCCTTGACAGTCTAGCCTACCAGATAAGACCCTCTTCTCAGCCCTCGTCTCTGCAGAGGGGAGCGCTGATGCTTGCTTTGCCTTCTGCCTTAAGCCTCCTCTAGTGGCCACCTTACTTCCTTTTAGGCACCAGGCCAAAACAGTTCTCTTTGCCCGATGGACAGAGGAAATGGGACCATCTTTATCCATTGTAGCAGGGCTGGGCTTCCAGTCAAGCTACCCAAGGGGCACAATCGGGAGGGTATGGATCCACTCTGCTGCCAAGCCCTGTGTGGCACAGGAGGGCACTGGGCCAAGTCCAGTAAAAGCAGAGTTCCGTCAGTTGGAGCAACCCAATACTGTGAACTGACCTGGCATTCTGGATGTGTTAATCTACACTGCTGTTCCATGGCAGCAGAGGATTCAGTTTCCAAGGATGCCGTCTGGATGATTTAAAGCCTTTCCTCTAATAGAGGGAAAGAGTCAGCTCCTTTGCAGTGTTTTGCTCGATGCAGCTAGAATCTCGAGGGCAGAGCAAATGACACCGGTGGCTCTCTCAAGCTGCTTTCTGGTACCCAGTTGCAGATAACAACCTCCTGACAAGACGACTGCTGCCGTCGCAGCTAAAACAAACCCCCCTGAAACTGGTGTTTCCATTTGCTTTGGCAGAGAATTCTCCCTGACCCAGAGCAAGCCGCAGCAAAGCCAGCAGCCAGCTAAGAAGCGCTCCATTTTTGACTTTGCATTTCTTGTTTTTGTCCTTGTGGTTTTCATTGCGGGGGTTTGCTTCTGACTTTTGTTATCGCAGTTTTGCAGCTTCAGCAGGCTTGGAGAAATGTATTTCGTAATAAAGAGTCTGTGGTGATTTATAATGAGCCGGGTAGAAGCATCTAATTTGCATGTCCCCCCCCAAATTACCATAAACAAGGTGGATGCCAGAGAGCAAGGGAACGCAGTTTTGCAGACTGAGATCACGTGGTCCCAGATTTTCTGTGAAACCAGAGGTTCCTGTTTTTATATAATTTGAATAGCTTTGTTCACTAATTTAGAGCCAAGAAAGATGTTACAGTTGAAGTATGTACCCTTTCATTCCCAGGAAATTATTTTTGATATATTAAGAAGTCTGCCAGTTGTGCCTTCGTGGGCTGACCCTGTCACTAGGCAAACTAGGCTACTGCCAAGTGTGCTGGCCTTCTAGAGGCACCAAATTGGGCACCGACCATGTGACTCAGTGATGTTATCAGTGCGGGGGCGGGGAGGGGGCACCAGAAAGCCTTGCCTAGGCTGCCAGACATAAGAACATAAGAGAAGCCATGCTGGACAATGGCCCATCCAGTCGAACACTCTGTATCACACAATGGCCAATACACACACACACACTGTGGCTAATAGCCACTGATGGACTTCTCTCTGCTCCATATTTTTATCCAATCCCCTCTTGAAGCTGGCTATGCTTGTAGCCGCCACAACCTCCTGTGGCAGTGAATTCCACATGTTAATCACCCTTTGGGTGAAGAAGGACTTCCTTTTATCCGTTTTAACCTGACTGCTCAGCAATTTCATCGAATGCCCGCGAGTTCTTGTATTGTGAGAAAGGGAGAAAAGTACTTCTTTCTCTACTTTCTCCATCCCATGCATTATCTTGTAAACCTCTATCATGTCACCCTGCAGTCAACGTTTCTCCAAGCTAAAGAGCCCCAAGCGTTTTAACCTTTCTTCATAGGGAAAGAGTTCCATCCCTTTAATCATTCTCGTTGCCCTTTTCTGGACTTTTTCCAATGCTATAATATCCTTTTTGAGGTGCAGTGACCAGAATTGCACACAGTATTCCAAATGAGACAGCACCATCAATTTATACAGGGGCATTATGATACTGACTGATTTGTTTTCAATTCCCTTCCTAATAATTCCCAGCATGGCGTTGGCCTTTTTTATTGCAATCGCACACTGTCTTGACATTTTCAGTCAGTTATCTACTACTCCAAGATCTCTCTCTTGGTCAGTCTCTGCAAGTTCATACCTTATCAACTTGTATTTGTAGCTGGGATTCTTGGCCCCAATGTGCATTACTTGCACTTGGCCACATTGAACTGCATCTGCCACGTTGACGCTCACTCACCCAGCCTCAACAGATCCCTTTGGAGTTCCTCACAATCCTCTCTGGTTCTCACCACCCTGAACAATTTAGTGTCATCTGCAAACTTGGCCACTTCACTGCTTACTCTCAACTCCAAATTATTTATGAACAAGTTAAAGAGCATGGGACCCAGTACCGAGCCCTGCGGCACCCCACTGCTTACCGTCCTCCACTGCAAAGACTGCCCATTTATACTCACTCTCTGCTTCCTATTACTCAGCCAGTTTTTGATCCACAAGAGGACCTGTCCTTTTACTCCATGACTCTCGGGCTTTCTAAGGAGCCTTTGATGAGGAACTTTATCAAAAGCTTTCTGGAAGTCAAGGTAAACAACATCTATTGGGTCTCCTTTGTCCACATGTTTGTTCACCCCCTCGAAGAAATGCAACAGGTTAGTGAGGCAAGATCTTCCCTTACAGAACCCATGCTGAGTCTTTCTCAATAACCCGTGTTCATCAATGTGCCTACTCATTCTGTCCTTGATAATGGTTTCTACCAACTTTCCCGGTATTGAAGTCAGACTGACTGGCCTGTAATTTTGGAGGATGCCTTATTAAAATTTTGTTCTTGCGAGTTATTTGAGTTATTTGTCATACCTCAGGATTCAGCTCCCTTCCCAGACTCTCTAATCTCTGTGCTAGGAGTGGATACATCTTGCGCACATGCACGTGTTGTGTGTGTGTGTGTGTATACATAGTACATAAATGAAAACACCCTAAGGCTATGACTCCACGCGTTGCACAGCCTGTCATTGTACAAAAAGCTGCTTTGAGCATCTACTGCAGGACTACTGTAGGATTCTCCCTGCCTCAACGCTTTTAAATCAATAAAAGTTGGCTATTGCAAAGTAAAGGGAGCCTTCAGGAAGGTGGTGGCGGTAGTGGTGCTTCTGTGTGCGTGTGCCAGGGCTTTTTTTGGTAGAAAAAGTCCGGCAGGAACTCATTTGCATATTAGGCCACACCCCCTGATGCTAAGCCACCTGGAACTGGGTTCCTGTGCGTTCCTGCTCAAAAAAAAAAAAGCCCTGGTGTGGGCAAGTTAAGCAGTGATCTTTGGTATGAAAATGCAGGTGTTGTCAACTCCAGGTTGAAAAATCCCTGGAGATATGGGGATGGAGCTTGGGGAGGGGAGGGACTTCAGCAGGGCATAACTCCCATCCTCCAAAACAGCCGTGTTGTCCACCGCCACTATTCTCTCTGGTCGGGGGACCAGTTGTAATTCAGGGAGATTTCCAGGCCCCACCCTAGTTGCAAGCATATTTTCCTTTTCGTCTGTGAAACATTGGCCTAGGCGGGGCCTGGCTGGTGAGCTGCAGTCAGCATGTGGGGTGGAGTTCCCCAAATTCTGCAAGCCCCTGGAGGGTGCTGGCTGAGCAACCAGGATCAAGTCAAGCCAAGTGGTCTCACAGTGGTGGTGGGGGGTACTGCTTGGCTCAGCTTGCTCCTGAGCATCCTTATCTGCCCCTTGTCTTCCAGACTCACCTTTGATGCGAAGCAAGGTACTTTTCTCCAGTTCCTCAGTGCTGGTCAGATGACTTCGTGCTCTGCACTTGTACAGCCCAGCGTGGGCTTGAGAAACATTCTTAATATCCAGTGTCAAGGAAATGGAATAGTTGTCAACTTTCTGCTGGGTCAAGGCGACAGGAATGGCCTGCAAGGTGGGATCATACCAAGAGAGGTGGTTGTAGATGTATTTGTTGGCTTTGCAAATCATTTGAACATCGCTTGCCACGATCGCTGTGATCTGCTGCTCTGTCTGTAGTTTGCACGGCATATCTAGAGGAGCAGAAAAGGACACACAGGACAGATTTAATAGAATCACAGATTTGGAAGGGACCTCTAGGGTCATCTAGTCCAACCCCCTTCACAATGCAGGAAACTCACAAATACCTCCCCCTAAATTCACAGGATCTTCTTTGCTTTCAGATGGCCATTGAGACTTGGAGAGCAAGTTTGGTGTAGTGGTTAAGTGTGCGGACTCTAATCTGGGAGAACCGGGTTTGATTCCCCACTCCTCCACTTGCACCTGCTAGCATGGTCTTGGGTCAGCCATAGCTCTGGCAGAGGTTGTCCTTGAAAGGGCAGCTGCTGTGAGAGCCCTCTCCAGCCCCACCCACCTCACAGGGTGTTTGTTGTGGGGGAGGAAGGTAAAGGAGATTGTGAGCCGCTCTGAGACTCTTTGGAGTGGAGGGCGGGATATAAATCCAATATCATCTTCTTCTTCTTCCATCTAGCCTCTGTTTAAAAACCTCCAAGGAAGGAGAGCCCACCACCTCCTGAGTAAGCCTGTTCCACTGAGGAATCACTCTAACGGTCAAGAAGTTCTTCCTAATAGAACCATAGAGTTGGAAGGAACCTCCAGAGTCATCTAGTCCAACCCCCTGCACAATGCAGGAAACTCACAAGCACCTTCCCCTAAATTCACAGGATCCTCATTGCTGTCAGATGGTCCTCTAGCCTCTGTTTAAAAACCTCAAAGGAAGGAGAGCCCACCACCTCCCGAGAAAGCCTGTTCCACTGAGGAATCACTCTAACGGTCAAGAAGTTCTTCCTAATGTTGAGCCAGAAACTCTTTTGATTTAATTTCAACCCATTGGTTCTGGTCCTACCTTCTGGGGCCACAGAAAACAATTCCACACCATCCTCTATATGACAGCCCTTCAAGTACTTGAAGATGATGATCATATCACCTCTCAGCCGCCTCCTCTCCAGGCTAAACATTCCCAGTTCCTTCAACCTTTCCTCATAAGACTTGGTCTCCAGACCCCTCACCATCTTCGTCGCCCTCCTCTGGACTCGTTCCAGCTTGTCTATGTCCTTCTTAGAATGTGGGGCCCAAAACTGAACACAATACTCCAGGTGAGGTCTTACCAGAGCAGAGTAAAGTGATACCATCACATCACGTGATCTGGACACTATACTTCTGTTGATACAGCCCAAAATTGCATTTGCCTTTTTAGCCACCGAATCACACTGTTGACTCATGTTCAGCGTATGATCCACTGAGACCCCTAGATCCTTTTCACACATACTACTGCTAAGCAAAGTCTCCCCCATCCTATAACCATGCATTGGATTTTTGCTACCTAAATGCAGAACTTTACATTTATCCCTGCTAAAATTCATTTTATTAATTTTAGCCCAGTTTTCCAGCTTGTCAAGGTCATCCTGTATCCTGTTTCTGTCTTCTCCTGAAACCCCTCCCAATTTAGTATCATCTGCTAATTTAATAAGCATTCCCTCTATTCTTTCTTCCAAATCATTGATAAAAATGTTGAACAAAACAGGTCCCAGGATAGATCCTTGAGGTACTCCACTTGTCACTCCTCTCCAAGAGGATGAGGAACCATTCACAAGCACTCTTTGGGTGCGATCTGTCAACCAGTTACAGATCCAGCTAACAGTAACAGGATCCAAACCACATTTTACCAACTTGTCAACAAGGATAGTACGTGGAACTTACAAAAGCCTTACTGAAATCAAGATAAACGATGTCTACAGCATTCCCTTGATCCAGCAAGGTAGTCACTTTCTCAAAAAAAGAGATCAGGTTAGTCTGACATGACTTGTTCTTAAGAAAACAATGCTAGCTCTTAGTAATCACATCCATTCTTTCTAAATGTTCCAGGACCGAATGTTTTGATGTGCAGCTGAGAAGATCAAGGCATGCTTGCTTTCTTATTGGAGGCCAATGGGGTGAGCCAATGTGGGCACAGGAGGACTGAACACACGAAGCTGCCCTATACTGAATACTGTACTGCCCTTGGTACACTGAAGACAGTACTGCCTACTCAGGCAGTGGCTCTCCAAGGTCTCAGAGGTCTTTCACATCACCTCCTGCCTGGTCCTTTATACTGGAGACACTGGGGATTGACCTTGGGACCTTCTGCATGCTAAGCAGATGCTCTTACATTGAGCCAGAGTCCCTCCCCTAGCTGGGAAGTTCAAGTAGTGCAGGGGTGTCAAACCCATTTGTTATGAGGGCTGGACTTCACATAAATGAGCCCTTGTCAGGCCGGGCCATGTTTGGCACCCCTGAGGTAGTGCATGAGGAAGCCATCTGGCCCCAGACAACAGCAGGGATCGGGAGATGCTCCTCCTGCACCACCATTAGCCATGTCAAGCACCACTTTGGCTTTGCTTGCTCCTAGCCAACAGTGGCTGTCCGGGACAGTAGCTCACCATGAACTTTCCTAGTAAGTTAAAGGGCCAATCCACCACCATGGAACATGAATCAACCTCCACAGCCCTCCATAAAGGCAGTGGTGGGATTCAGCCAATTCGCACCGGTTCTGCCGAACCGATACCTAATGTGCTGTCGGTTCAGCAGAACCGTTTGTTGGCCGGGCGCCTGTTAATTTTTATTACTTTTTTGTGTGAGCTTCACCCCGAGCCCCAACTTGCGGCCACCAAGTGTGCACTACGCGTGTGCCTGACGAAGCAACTGCTTCGCCAAAGCATTCGGCATCCTCTCATACGCGCGCTTTCCTCAGACCGCTGGTTTGGCTTCGCCCTCGCCTTTCTCTCCCCCCCCACCCCATTCTCCTTCAGTGCGCACGCGCCCGTCAGCCCGCGCGCGTGTCTAGTGCGGCGCGTGGGGCACCTGCTTGTCTGGCAGCTGTTTGCTGCTGCTGCCGCCAGCGCCACGCAGGGCTGCCGAAGCTAAGTCTCCTTTCCGTTCACTGTCGGCTCCAGTCTCCTCCTTCCCCCGCCCACTTCCCCTCCATCACCCAACAACATAGAACCTGTTGTTAATTTATTTGAATCCCACCACTGCATAAAGGAGATCTCTGGAAAGCCTCATTTTAACCATTTGTCAGGATAGGCTCCTGACAATGGTCCAGTATGCTCATGGTGAAGTTGTATCAGTCTGATTGACTGGATAGTCCCTGAAGTGTTTTCATTGCTTATGAATTATATTCTTGGCTGTATTTTTTTTTACCTAAGAGTTGTTCATATATTCTTGTTGCAATTTTTATATAGTGGTACAATCCGCCGCGTATCATGAACAACTGATATCTCTATAAGACTTCTATTCAGCCAGCTGTTATGCTGCATACTTAATCCTTCCAAGTAACTAATTTAGAGACTGTTTTAAGTAAGGGGCCTCGAAGAGGGAAACGTGACCATGAGAGATTTGCCAGTTATCTCCGTCTCATAGGAAAGAAGAGGACAGAGACATGGGAGGATGGCTATGGACTGGAACCTTGACTTATCCAAAACATGATAGACCTGAGAATTCTTTTAAATATATTTTGACACTGGATTTGCACACCCAGAATTCTAGCGTGTAAGTTTGGGGCCATTAGGTCACCTGTCTGTAAATAATCAAGTTTCATTTTACTTTCGTTCTGGCAAGGAAAGGTGTTTGCCTTGCTGATTCTGCTCAATAAACACTTTTTCTGCATTCACCTAAAGAGTCCTCTTGAGTGATACCCAGACCAAAACCTTGCAGCACTGCAGGTAAACCATCTGCAATCAGCTGACATTTATAGCTACAGCAGCAGCATGGATGAATATGTCTGTTCTGCAATGAGATTCCTCTGTTACCTTCTTAAGAATGCAGCAAATGAACAAGGTATTTGCCAGCCTCTCTGCTTGAAGCACCTTTTCTCCCTTTGTTTCTGACACCCAGGCAGAAACTGAGGGAGATTCACAGCTGGGCTTAGTTCACAGAGAATACAGGCCAGGCCTCAGTCTTTGGGTTCAAAGAGACAAGATACAGATGACACATCTTCTGTCCATAAAATACAAGCTGCAGGTTCATGCAGCCTCAATTTGCGTCAGGGCCGTGCCGGAACAGAACAGGGAGATTAACTCATAAGCACCCTCAACAAGAGCTCATTTTAATGGAGAAAATACGTGTCCTTGGAAACTACGCAGACAACCCAGTTTTGACTAGCAAGACTGTGTGGAGACTGAAGGATTAAACTTCCTAAACCCTCCCTGCACAGGCCCAAGGCAAACTGAGGCAGCACAAGGTTGAAGTTTTGCATTGTGTGGTCCAACCAAGAGTCACGGTTTTTGATCGTCATCTCAACTGTTTAAGTTGAGTGGGTAAACTGCAGACCTCAGAATGTTATTTGAGTCCAGGAAACAGTACAGTGGAAAAGTATTAACCATGGATAAATGGTTAATCTCACTTTCTCTGTCAGAACCCAACATTTTTTTTTGTTTAAAACAATTTTATTTAGTAACGTATGGTAACAATATCTATTTCTTGCATCGTTAATAACTTCTTTTTATCTATCCCATATATTACTTTCTAACCACCCCTCCCCCCATTACTTGACCCTCGCCAGCGTTATTTACTTGAAGTACTAACATTTAAAGGTAGCCTTAACTAATAAAAACAAAGATTAATATTCTTCTTCCTTCTAAGACTTAATCATTATCAAAAATTGTCCAATGTCCTTTTATTTTCCACTCTTTTTCTACATATCTTCTAAATTTTTTCCACTCCATCTTAAAAACTTCTAAGTCATAGTCTCTTAAAATTCTTGTTAATTTGACCATTTCACTCCATGTCATAACTTTTACAATCCAATCCCATTTTTCTGGTATTTTTTCTTGCTTCCACAACTGCACATGCAGTGTCCTAGCAACTGAAAGCAAGTACCAGATTATAGTTCTATCTTCAGAAAAGTCTCTGCAACTTGCTTAAATTCGTATCCCAAGATCCTAGAAATTTCTTGTTGAATCATCTGCCAATACTTTTTTGCTCTTTCACAAGTCCACCACATATGGTAGAAAGAACCTTCATGTTTTTTACATTTCCAACATCTATCTGGCATCTTATTGTTCATCTTTGCCAACTTTTTAGGAGTCATATACCATCTGTACATCATTTTAAAACAGTTCTCTTTAATACTATGATACGTTGAAAGCTTTATAGAATTCTTCCACAAATATCCCCAAGTTTCCATCTGTATTTCTTTATTTACATTAATTGCCCACTTAATCATTTGAGATCTTACTACTTTATCTTCCGTAGACCATTTTAAAAGTAATTTATATAATTTTGAAATTAATTTTTCATTGTCTCCAAGCAGAACTTTTTCCATTTCTGTTTGCTCTCTTCTTATTCCTTCAGTTTTAATATCATTTTCCACCAAGCTCTTTATTTGTTGCATTTGGAACCAATCATATTTATTATTCAACTCTTCAGCAGTTTTCAATTCTATTTTGCCACTTTGTATTTTTAATAGTTGATTGTATGACAACCATTTTTCTTCACCTGTCTCAGCTGTTATTTTCATTACTTCTGCTGCCACTATCCATAACGATTTTCTCTCATCCCCATACTTCTTATATTTCATCCAAGTATTTAGCAAATTATTTCTTATATAATGGTGAGAGAAAAAACCATCCATCTTTTTTTCCCATAGTACATATAAGCGTGCCAGCCAAATTTATTTCCATGACCTTCCAAAACGCTAAAAGTTTTTTGTTTAGCAGCATCACCTATTCTTTTATCCACACTAGACAAAACTGCTTCATGATATAATTTTAAATCTGGAATTGGAATCCTCCTCTCTCTTTTGCATCTGTTAAGATTTTCATTTTGATCCTTGGTTTCTTCCCAGCCCACACAAACTCTAAATTTTTCCTTTGCCATTTATTAAATTGTTTACTGTCTTTCACAGTCTGAATAGTTTGAAACAAATACATTATTCTTGGCAAAATATTCATCTTAATTGCAGCTATTCTGCCAAGCAATAACAAATTAAGTTTATTCCATTTTATCATATCTTCATCCATTTCACGCCATAGCTTCTCATAATTGTTTTTAAACAAGTCAATATTCTTCATTGTTATCTCCACACCCAAGTATTTTACCTTCGAGGTAACTTCACATCCTGTTATCTTCTGCAGTTCCTTTTGTTTGCTTACTTGCATATTTTTACATAGAAGTTTTGATTTTTCTTTATTAATACACAGTCCCACCAATTCCCCATATTCTTGTATTTTAGCTAACAACAAAGGTGTGACTTGTATGGGATTTTCATTTATAAACATTATATCATCTGCAAACGCTCTATATTTATAAGTAAATCCTTTTACTTTTAATCCTTCTATTTCTTTATCTTCTTGGATTTGCAACAGTAAGATTTCAAGAGTCATTATAAACAATAGTGGGGAAAGCGGACAGCCTTGTCTTGTACCTTTGCTAATTATCAAGTCTTCTGTAAGATCTGCATTAATACATAACCTTATTTATTTATTTATTCTATGACTTATATCCCGCCCTTCCCATAAAATGGCTCAGGGCGGCTCATAACAAACGATAAAAAAATAAACAAAGTGCAAAATTGTTACAATTAAATCTTGCAACCTTGCACGTTGTTCAGTATATATTGCTTTTATCATCCTTATAAAGTTTTCCCCCAACTCCATTTTCTCCATTACGGCAAACATAAAGTCCCAATTTAAATTATCAAATGCTTTCTCTGCATCCGCAAAGAATAATGCTACTTCCTTTTCTGGATGTCTTTCATAATATTCTACAATATTTACAACAGTTCTAATATTGTCTCTTATTTGCCTTTTGGGGAGAAACCCCGCTTGATCTTCCTTTATAAAATTTATCAAATATTGTTTAAGCCGTTCTGCCAAGATTCTTGTATATATTTTATAGCCATTATTTAATAGTGAGATTGGTCTATAATTTTTTACATTCGTGACATCTCTATCTTCCTTGGGAATCAACGAAATAACAGCTTCCTTCCACGTATTTGGTATTTTCCCTTTTATTCTTATCATGTTCATCAATTTCTGAAGTTTCGGAATTAACTCCTCTTTGAAGGTTTTAAAAAATTTAGCTGTATATCCATCTGGCCCAGGTTTTCATATTACAGCATTTTGTCATGCTGTAATATGAAAAGAATCAGAAGCAGAGATACAAGTTATGCAGAACAACACAAAGAGGGGCAGGCTTGATTCTCAGTGGATAGAGCTTTTTCCAGACCGTCAGATTTGGTGATCCAAGCACAAGTAATAGCATGGCAGCGTGCATTACACATGAACAGCCAACAAGACATGGTCCCCCATTTTATGTGAATGGGCCAACATTTGCTTTGTCCATGAGCACACAAGCTCTTGTATATGTAAATGAAACCCCAGATTTTTGAAAGAAGGCATTTTCAAGTATCAAAACTGCATGCACACAGAAAATAGACACCTTGCCCCCTTCAAAGGGTACTCCCTCTAGAGGCCCTCTCCCCACTTCAAGATTATCAGAAAATGCTGGGCACTCCATTATATCCTATGGTCTGTGTAGAGTATAATAGAGAATCAATCTGTGGGTATCTGGGGCTCTGAGGGGGACTGTTTTTTTGAGGTAGAGCCACCAAATTTTCAGCATAGCATCTGGTACCTCTCCTCACCCCCACCCCAAGTTTCAAAAATATTGGACCAGGGGGTCCCATTCTAATGAGCCCCCAAAGAAAGTGCCCCATCCTTCATTATTCCAATAGAGGGGAGGCATTTAAAAGGCCTCTCATGGATTGCTGCTTTGACATGGCGAGAGGGCTTGCGCGGTTCAGTGAGGCTGTGGGCTATGCCATGCAGGGTCACCCAAGATGGACAGGCCACAGCTGAGATCCCAGACAAAAATGTGATCCACTGGAGAAGGAAATGGCAAACCACTCCAGTATCCTTGCCAAGAAAACCCCATGGACAGTAACAAAAGGCTAAAACATATGGCATTGGAAGATGAGCCCCTCGGGTCAAAAGGTGCTCAATATGCTGCTGGGGAAGAGCGGAGGGTAAATCCAGGTAACCACAGAAAGAGTAAAGCGGCTGGGCCAAAGCTGAAAGGACGCTCAGCTGTGGATGTGTCTGATGGTGAAAGAACAGTCCGATGCTGCAAAGAACAATACTGCATTGGAACGTGGAATGTAAGATCTATGAATCGACTTCTTGGGAATCAGTGAACTAAAATGGACAGGAATGGGTGAATTCAACTCAGAGGATCACTACATCTATTACTGTGGGCAAGAGTCCTGTAGGAGAAATGGTGTGGCCTTTATAGTTAACAAGAGAGTGAGGAAGGCAGTAATGGGATACAATCTCAAAAATAACAGAATGATCTCGATTCGTATCCAAGGCAAACCATTCAATATCACAGTAATCCAAGTCTATGCCCCATCTACTGATGCAGAAGAGGCTGAAGTGGACCAGTTCTATGAAGATCTACAACAACTTCTAGAACTAACACCAAAAAAAGATGTCCTCTTCATCGTAGGGGACTGGAATGCCAAAATAGGAAGTCAAAAGGTAACCAGAACAACTGACAAGTTTGGCCTTGGAGAACAAAATGAAGCCGGGCAAAGGTTAATAGAGTTTTGTCAAGAGAACAAGCTGGTCATAGCAAAAACCCTCTTCCAACAATCTAAAAGGCGACTCTACACATGGAAATCACCTGATGGGCAACACAGAAATCAGATTGATTATATACTCTGCAGTCAAAGATGAAGCTCCTTACAGTCAGCAAATACAAGACCTGGAGGTGACTGTGGCTCAGATCATGAGCTACTCATTGCAAAATTCAGGCTTAAACTGAAGAAAACTGGGGAAACCATTAGGCCATTCAGGTTTGACCTTGATCACATCCCTTATGAATATACAGTGGAGGTGAAAAATAGGTTTAAAGAACTAGAGTTGATAGAGTGCCTGAAGAACTATGGATGGAGCTTCGTGACATTGTACAGAAGGCAGCAATCAGCACCATCCCAAAGAAAAAGAAATGGAAGAAAGCAAAGTGGCTGTCTGGTGAGGCTTTACAAATATCTGAGGAAAGAAGGAAAGCGAAAGGCAAAGGTGAAAAGGAAAGATTCATCCAACTGAATGCAGATTTCCAGAGAACAGCAAGGAGAGATAAGGAGGCCTTCCTGAAGAAACAATGCAAAGCAATAGAGGAAAATAATAGAATGGGAAAGACAAGAGATCTCTTCAAGAAAATTGGAGAAATCAAGGGAACGTTTTGTGCAAAGATGGCCATGATAAAGGACAAAAACGGCAGGGACCTGACAGAAGCAGAAAAGATTAGGAAGAGGTGGCAAGAATACACAGAAGAATTACACAAGAAGGATCTCAATGTCCTTGACAACCATGACGGTGAAATTGCTGACCTAGAGCCAGACATTCTGGAGTATGAAGTCAAATAGGTCTTAGAAAACATTACTAACAACAAAGCGAGCGGAGATGATGGTATCCCAGTTGAGCTATTCAAAGTCCTAAAAGACGATGCTGTTAAAGTGATGCACACATTATCTCAACAAATTTGGAATACAGAACAGTGGCCACAGGATTGGAAAAGATCAGTTTATATTCCAATCCCAAAGAAGGGTAATGCCAAGGAATGTTCAAACTATCGCACCATTGTACTCATTTCACATGCCAGGACATGGAAGTAGTGACAGACTTCACATATCTGGGATCCAAGATCACTGCAGATGGTGACTGTAGCCATGAAATTAAAAGACGTTTGCTCCTTGGGAGGACAGATATGGCGAACCTGGGCAATATAATAAAAAGTAGAGACATCGCCCTGCCAACCAAAGTCCGTATAGTCAAAGCTATGGTATTCCTAGTAGTAACGCATGGCTGTGAGAGTTGGACCATAAGGAAAGCCGAGCGCAGAAGATTAGATACTTTTGAACTGTGGTGCCGGAGAAGACTCTTGAGAGTCCCCTGGACTGCAAGAAGATCCAACCAGTCAGTCCTAAGGGAAATCAACCCAGACTGTTCCCTGGAAGGTCAGATGCTGAAGCTGAATCTCAAATACTTTGGCCACCAAATGAGAAGGGAGCACTCACTGGAGAAGACCTGATGCTGGGAAAGACAGAAGGCAAAAGAAGAAGGGGACGGCAAAAGATGAGATGGCTGGACAGCGTTACTGATGTAACTAACACAAATTTGAGCAGACTTTGGAGGATAGTGGAAGACAGGAGGGCTTGGTGTGACTTTGTTCATGGGGTCGCAAAGAGTTGGACTCGACTGTGCGACTGAACAACATTTACAAGTTTGGAGTTCAATCATGCTTGTCACAACATTGCTCCTGGCTTCCCCCCCCCCCAAATTCCCCTGGCTCCACCCCCAAAGTCCCCAGATATTTCTTGAGTCGGACCTGGCAACCTTAGTCTTTGGTCTTTAATTCCTTGAGGGCCACAATAGTCAACTTCTGAACTGTTATGTTTTACTAAGGAAGCAGCATCATGACACAAGGGTGGAAGGGGGTTATATTTGAGTCTTGCCCTATGACCTGACTTCAAATCCTGCTGTTGTTAACAGATGTTGGGCATGTAAGTTACTGCACAGAGTACTGAAATATTTACCCCGAGGTGTCTCCCCCCACCCCAGATATTTTATTTATGTTTCTGTTGGCTGGATGAGTTACGTACTTGTCTCTCCAGCATTATTTATGAAACTTCAGTAGCTGTAAAGAGTTTCTGCCCAGATTAGCCAGCCTGAATTATAGATGATCCTTCCTCTCTCACCCAAGAAACAAGACTGAAGAAGCAGCCCCATGAGATGACTGGATGGAAGTGGCACTCCCCGCCCCCCACTGATCATCCCTTGCAAGCGCCACACCATGTGTCCTTGTGCGACTTTGGCAAAAGGGTTTGGAAACACATGCTTGCCAAGAGAGCGCGTCATCTTCTCTGAACCCCAGCTGCATGAGGAAAGGGCTGCTGTTATAACTACTACTAGGAAATACTCAGAGCAAATCCAAGAAAGTGATTGTTGTTCTAGTTCTTATTCTGCACCCATTTAGGGACTAATGTCAGAGGGGGCATTCCATGATGGGTTCCACATGGAAAAAAGGGGGTTGTGTGTGTATGTCAGACTCAGCCAGTCAGGGACTGCAGCCTAGTGGTGGGTGGGTGGGGAAGAGGCCTGCCTTCTTGCTTCTCCTTTTCCAGTGCACTCCTCAGCAGTGGAGAAGAGGGGGGAATTCCCTGACCCCTGGCCTCTGTCTTGCCCTCTGGCTTTGAGACAAGGCCTGGGTCCAAAACATGAACATATGAACATATGAAGCTGCCTTATACTGAATCAGACCTTTGGTCCATCAAAGTCAGTATTGTCTTCTCAGACTGGCAGCGGCTCTCCAGGGTCTCAAGCTGGGTTTTTTTTTTTTTCACACCTATTTGCCTGGACCCTTTTTTGGAGATGCCAGGGATTGAACCTGGAACCTTCTGCTTCCCAAGCAGATGCTCTACCACTGAGCCACCATCCTTCCTCCTTGGGCTAGGGTTGCCCACCTTGGGCTAGGGAGTCCACCCTCCAAAGCAGCCATTTTCTCCACGGATACTGAGCTCTATCATCTGGAGATAAGTAGTAATTCTGGCAGGAGATCTCCCAGAATTACAACTTATCTCCAGATGATAGAGCTTGGTATCCGTGGAGAAAATGGCTGCTTTGGAGGGTGGACTCTGTGGCACGATACCCTTGACTCTCTAGGCTTTGGCCCTAAATCTGCAGGAATTTCCCAACCAGGAGCTGGTGGCAACCCTGTCCTTGGCTAGGGTTGCCAGCTCCAGACTGGAAAATGCATGGATATTTTGGGGGTAGAGCCTGAGGAGGGAGGGGCTTGGGGGAGGAGAGGGACTTCAATAGCATGTAATGCCATAGAGTCCACCTTCCACAGTGGTCATTTCCTCCAGGTAAACCGATTCCTGTCACCTGGAGGTCCGTTTCTCCAGCCACCCCCCATCCCACATCACGGGCAATGGGATGTCCTCTGTCCAGCGTCACTGACAAAGTGATGCTGTAACTTCTGGCGCAGACCAGTGATTTTTGCCAGTGACGTTGCTGTCGCTCCAGCCTAGACTTCCCCCGCTATGAGTAAGGCCCCTGCTGGCCAGCTGATCAGTGGCAGAGGGCAGAGAGTGGGGGTAGAGAATCCTTGCCCTGGAAGCAGCCTGGCCAGCCTGGTGAAATGATATGCACCATTCTTCAAGTTTGACACTACATTTCTATGGGACATCGTAAAAAGAGTCATAGAGTTTTTGCCTGAATACATGAAGACATGAAGCTGCCTTCTACTGAATTAGCCCACTGCTCCATTAAGGTCATCACTGTTTCCACAGACTGGCAGCTGCTCTCCAGGGTCTCGGGCGGAGGTCCTTCCCATCACCTACTGCTTGGTCCTTTGAAATGGAAATGCCGGGGATTGAACTTGGGACCTTCTGTATGCCATGCAGATACTCTGCCACTCAGCCGTGGCCCCTCCCCAGAGCATTCTATGTTGCCGGCGACACAATGATGTCACTTCTGGTGTGCGCTGCTGTGATATCAGCACAGGCCTCTGTTAGGAGAGGCCTGGAAACACCATGCTTTCACTAGGGAGATGACAAAGCATTTTGGGATGGAGGACAAGAGAACAAATTCTCTGGAGGGAGGCAAGGACTTTTTCCTGGCCTTTCCCAAACGTTACGCTTCCTCCTTACCTCTGTTCTCTATCCCCATCAACTTTCCTGGACTCAGCCTCTTTGCGCACAGACTGACTTAGCCCAGGGCTCAAATGTGATTTGTCTGGGCCCTGTACTACCTTATAACACACAGATCCCATCACATACCAAAAATCCAGTTGTATTTCTACAGTGTCACGTATGGACCATATTTTGTTAACAGACCTGCAGGGCGGGATCCCACAGTACCTTGAGGCCCGGTACGATGACATTTCTCACACCCATATCCCTTATGCATGGCAACACTTGGCCACCAGGTAGGACCTGGAGATCTCCCAGAACTTCAGACAACAGAGATCAGTTCCCTCAGAGAAAAGGGCTGCTCTGGAGGGTGGACTCTGTGGCATTATACCTTGCAGAGGTCCTTCCTCCACCCCTGCCCTCCACAGGCTCCACCCCCAAACTCCAAGAGTTGGCAACCTTAGCCCAGAGTCTAAAATTACTTAACTGCACCACTGCAGATGGACCACTGATTTTTATTGCTGTTCTAAACTACCTCCTTAACCATGTAATTTTATTTCCAGTCCAGCATTTCTAACAAGTTGCCCAGCCTCAGCCCTGAAAGTGTCATGGACACTCATACCTTAGGAGCACCAGAGAAGGAGGAGACTGGATTTGTACCCTTGGAGTCTCAGAGTGGCTTGCAATCTCCTTCCCTTCATCTCCCCCCAACAGACACCCTGTGAGGGAGGTGGGGCTGAGAGAGCTCTGAGAGAACTGCTCTTGAGAGAACAGCTCTGAAAGAACTGTGGCTTGCCCAAGGTCAACCAGCTGGCCTTATGAGGAGGACTGGGGAATCAAACCTGGTTCTCCCAGATTACAGTTCATGCACTCTGATATTTTTTATAGCCATTGCACCATACTGGCTCTCCAGCATTTTTTTGGGTCCTTCTGTCCAGACTAGTTTTATTCTGTGCTTTCATTGGCTTTCTGCAATTATATTCCAATTTTTTTCAAGAAAACTCAGCTGACTGTAACTGACATGAGAAAAAGCACTTGTTTCTCTACACACCTCACTGCAAGATGAAAATTTTACCTTTGAGAATACATTTTTTTAATTTTGCTTGCATTTTGCATGACTTTGTTTACATGCTCTGGACATAAATGCAATTAGCATCCTTATTCTGAGCAGATGCAAAACTGCCCCCCCCAAATCCCCTGTAAATATATGCCATGTGGCATTTTCTCTTCTGTCAACAGTCTCTGTACTCTTGTCTTTGTTTTTTATTGCAACTTAGTCTTTCAAAATGGCTTGAGGTTCCCTAGCGTGAATGGGGAAGTGCACCATTGGGGAAGGTAAACTGTCAGCACAAATCAAAAAGAGGTCTGGTGGTTCCATTTGTATTTACAAGGAATTAATTGGTTTTAATTTCCTGTCCTTTGCACAATGCTCGGTGTAATTTAAAACTTATGTGCTTTTGTGCGTTCCACAGCTGAGCCTGCCAGGGGTGGCTGGGTTGCTTGCCATCAGAACGGACTGGAGGAATCCTTCACTTGCCAGTCTGAAACAACACAGGCGCTTTTACACATCCCCATAAACATGTCTGGAATGAATACACTGCCTGGGGCAACTGTTTGTGAAACTCTTTGGGAATTTGACACCAAGTCTTATCAAGTGTCTCTTCAAGTACGGCTAAAAAGTTTTGTGTGAAGACATCCAGCTCTTCCGAAGGGCAACATCCAGCATCTCTTGCACAAGCACAGGCTTCTGCGTCTCCCCATGGGGCTTGGGTAGGATTGCCCAATCTGGACTGGGAAATATCGGGAGATTTGGGGGGTGGAGCCTGGGGAAGGCGGAGTTTTGAGAGGACCTCAGCAGGGTATAATGCCATAGATTCCACACTCCAAAGCAGGCATTTTCTCCGGGGAAACTGATCTTGGTCACCTAGGGATCGATTGTAATAGCAGGAAATCTCCAGGTGCCACCTGGAGGTTGGCAATCCTAGTTTTGTGCAGGAGACCTTCCTTCTGGGTTGCTCCTAAAGTCCCTCAGCAGCTAGGAGCAGCGCTCTCATCATTGTTACTAATTGATTTTTTTTAAAAATTATTATGATGTCTCACTAAGGCAGTAGTGCTCTCAACAGCTTAAAAATGTTTAGTGAAGTAACGGCCCTTTAATTTGACTTTCAGAAAAGCCTCAAAACATAAGCTCAATTGTCACCTTGAGTGGAATCCTGATTGACTAATATTTGCCACTGCTGATGAAGACTGGATCCTACTAATTCACCAGGCTAAAGTCATAATTGATTAATCCACCCATCTAAGCCAGGAAGGGCTGCATTCCTACAAAGCACATGATGTTGTCTGGTACTTAGCCCTTTGTGCAGGAAATGACATGTACAATGAATACTAGGTGGGGGTGGAAGACTGTGCCTTTTGGTCACCACCCCCTTCCCATCATATAGGGACAAATCAGCTCCTTAACTCGCTGGGAAGTTCCCAATAGGCTACTGACCCAGAGGGCTGCTGGTGACCAGGAGAGAGCTGTGAGCCACACTGCCACTGACTATTCTGTTGGGTCCACTCAGGTTGGACTTAACTAGTACCACTGTTGACAGGTATAGGTGTGGCCTGTCTTGCTCTTGGGCCATTTGAACTTTCCTGTTTCTCCCACCTCACCTTCTGACTGGTGCCAACTCATGCAACAGCTCCCTTTAGAAGAACCCATGGAGATTAGGAGCAGGTTTCAACCCCATTCCGAGTGTTAACTACAAATGGCATAGCATCTGCACAGGACTCTTGAACTGAACTACCAGTCCATCTCATGTGTGAAAAGGATCTAGAGGTCATAGTGGACCATGCGCTGAACATGAGTCAACAGTGTGATGTGGTGGCTAAAAAGGCAAATGCAGTGTTGGGCTGTATCAACAGAAGTATAGTGTCCAGATCACATGAAGTGATGGTGCCACTTTACTCTGCTCTGGTAAGACCTCACCTGGAGTATTGTATTCAGTTTTGGGCACCACATTTTAAGAAGGATATAGACAAGTTGGAACGAGTCCAGAGGAGGGTGACGAAGATGGTGAGGGGTCTGGAGACCAAGTCGTATGAAGAAAGGTTGAAGGAGCTGGGGATGTTTAGCCTGGAGAGGAGGCAGCTGAGAGGCGATATGATCACCAAGAACTTGAAGAGCTGTCATATAGAGAATGGTGTGGAATTGTTTTCTGTGGCCCCAGAAGGTAGGACCAGAACCAATGGGTTGAAATTAAATCAAAAGAGTTTCCCGCTCAACATAAGGAAGAACTTCCTGCAATGACTTAACTAGGCCTTCCTACGTTCTACTGTTCAGCTGTAGCCCCACTATGACAGCCAGTATGACTTAGCAGTTGCCAACTCTAGGTTGGCAAATTTCTGGAGATTTGAGGGCTGGAGCCCGGAGAGTGTGGGACCTCAGACAGGTACAAAGCCATAGACTCCACCCTCCAAACCAGCCATTTCCTCCTGGGGAAACATTGTTGCCAATCTCCAAGTGAGGGCTGAAAATCACTCAGAATTACAACTGCTTTCCAAATGGCAGTGATCAGCTCCTCTGGAGTTGGGGGGGGACGGACCCAGAGTGACCCAGAGACTCTCACACAGAGTCTCTTTCTAGAGCCTGTTGTATTTTTCCTCACAACAGACCTTATTCCTAGTAGAACATAGGACCATAAGAAGAGCCCTGCCGGATCAGACCATAGGTCCATCTAGTCCAGCATCCTGCCTCCCATGGTGGCCAATCAGTTCCTCTGGAGGGCCAACAGCAGGGTAGAGAGGCCAAGGTCTTCCCCTGATGTTGCCTCCTGGCACTGGGATTCAGAAGCTGGCCGCTTCTGAACATGAAGGTTCCCTTCAATCACCATGGTTAGTTGCCTCTGACAAACCTCGCCTACATAAATCTGTCTAATCCCCTTTTAAAGCTGTCTGTGCCCATACCCTGGCAGTAAATTCCACATTTTAATCATCTGTTGCGTAAAGAAGTACTTCCTTATATCCAATCTGAATCTACTGCCCATCAGTTTCACTGAATGCTCTCCAGAGCATCTTCACTTGAAAGTGTGCTGTACTGAGGTTAAAGGTTCCAGCCTCAACCCCCCCCCCCCCACACTAATTTGGCCATGAAGCCTACTAGGTATCCTTAGGCCAGCCATTCTTGCTCAGCCAAACCTACCTCATAGGCCTGTTGTGAGGATGAGGTACAGGACTGGAGGTTGCCTTTCCTCCCAGGCAGCCAAATAATCTGATTTTAAAAGGATCCTCTTTTTTTGGTGGTTTTTTTAAAAAGCTGCAAATACCCATTACTTTTGCAGCAAGGCCATTAGATGGGCATAGGACATAGCTTTATTGGTATTAAATCATACCTAGAGTAACCATAGAGCTGTGAATAAAGCATGGTGCGTTTTAATCATCTGAGGCTGAAGGGGGCCAGGACTGTGAATGCTGACTGAAGACTTGAGAAGTCCCCAGAGTCCTGGATGCCTTGGCCATTGCCCTGATCTCCCTCCCCTTCAAGTATCCAGAGAAAACAGCCAGCAAAGAGCTCCATTGTGGCAGATGCTGGAGCTGGAGATAAGCAGGAGAGCAGGCCTGTCCCACTCATCAGGAGCCTGGTAAGTTTCAAAGGCAGTTTGGGACTACCAAAAGGAGAGGGTGTGGAGGAAGGCAGGTTTATCATACCCCTGCTGGCCACAAGTCATGCCTGGTGGGCTGAGTTTCACTTGTTGAGTCCCTGGTTGGGCAGAGTAAATAAAAGCAAAGGGTATTGGAGTGTCATGGAGGTTAAGCATGTGAATACGGTGTGCATGATCAGAAACTACACCTGGCGGGAATGACAACCTGCCATGGCCCCCTCAATGCATGAACATGTCTGTGCCAAATCAGAGTCTTAGGCTCTAATGTGGGAAGAAACCCCCAGGGGTGTCATGCAGGTGCCTTACCTGAGACATAGAACTTGATGCTTCTTTCGTCTATGCCAACCTTGTTGGAAGCAATGCAGAAGTAGATCCCGGATACATTGCTTGCTGTGATTGTCAGGATGCTAATGATCTGTCAAGCGGAGAGAGAGGAAGTCAGACAGTTGATGAAGAAGAAGAAGAAGAAGAAGAAGATGATGATATTGGATTTATATCCCGCCCTCCACTCTGAAGAGTCTCAGAGCGGCTCATAATCTCCTTTCCCTTCCTCCCCCACAACAGACACCCTGTGAGGTAGGTGAAGATATTGGATTTATATCCCGCCCTCCACTCTGAAGAGTCTCAGAGCGGCTCACAATCTCCTTTACCTTCCTCCCCCACAACAGACACCCGGTGAGGTGGGTGGGGCTGGAGAGGGCTCTCACAGCAGCTGCCCTTTCAAGGACAACCTCTGCCAGAGCTATGGCTGACCCAAGGCCATGCTAGCAGGTGCAAGTGGAGGAGTGGGGAATCAAACCCGGTTCTCCCGGATAAGAGTCCGCACACTTAACCACTACACCAAACTGGCTCTCCTGTATAGACAGCTGCGGGGCGGGGGTGGGGCATCCCTTCCTCCCTCCCTTGCCATTCCCAGTCCCCCCAGCTCTTAATTCCTCCTCGCAACGGTTCTCCCACCTTACAGTCATCTCTTCTCCCACTGCCCACTGCAGCCCCTACAACATCTCCCCGCCCCCCGCCACAACTCCACCTCTTTTACCCTGGCTGGAGACACAGAATGTCACCCACCATTTTTGGTTGTTACAGCAACCCAAAATGCCACCCATACATCGGGGTTTCCTCCACTGTGTACGGACAAGCACTGACAGTTTTTACTTTCAGGGTGGGTGTGAACGCTCAAATGTTTAGTTTTCATAATTTTTTTGCACAGCTTTGCGGAAAGGTAGACCTTAGTCCTGGGTTCCCTCCCCATTGAGGTGTTTTGTTTTTTTTGTTTTTTAAAATCCATATCGCTATTGGATAGTTTGGATATTTGATTCAGCAAACAGCCCGGTACAATGCTATCTCTTCCCATTATTTTTTGTTCTTAAGTACTTCTCAAGCCTGTCTGAGAATTTTCTCCTTGTTGACTTCGCCACAGCCAAAAGAACACTGCAGAACCTCTTCGATCCTAATGGCCACAAAATGTAAAATTTCCAGGTATCAAGGGAAAATGCATTGAAGTCAAGTTACTGCTTCTGAACATGCGAGTTCCGTGTGTGCCTTGTTCCTTTCTCTCATTCTGGGACAAAGAAAGTTTGCTACTGGAGCCAGATTTAGAGCAACTTCTTGTGTTTAAATCTGAATTCTGAGTGATTCGATTTCCTGATCACAAATCTATATTTATCTGTTGCATTACAGTGATTTGTGGATTTAAATTTTCCTACTTAGCTATGTGCTTAAATGCTGTGCTATGCCACATGACAGTGACAAATTGATACTTTGATTTCTATGTAGAATTTTAAGGTACAACCCAAATGCCAAGGAGGCACTTGGGAAGTCTGTCATTCCAGTCCCAGAGCACTAATTCTATTTCTGAGGGTCATCTTTCCACTCTGGGACCTGTTATTCCAGCCCCAAACCAGTTTGTCTGGGCCCAAAGAAATAATTTACAGTTCACTTTGTATTTTCATTGCAACTATTTGTGCAACTAATTGAGCCCATGCAAGTCAGTTGGCATTCCAAGCTCCCATTATCTCCAATGGGCTTTAAGGCCTCTCCTATTGTTTCTAATGGGCAATTCTGACATTCCTTTTAGTACATCCCCTCAGCAGAACCCAGTGCCATTTTGCCAATGCCAGCATAACAGGACTGATGTGAAGCACAAAATTACACTCCAAGCCAGGTGGGGAGGGCAGATTTACAAGCCCAGCAGAATCAGTGCTGACTGGGTAATTTCAGACCAGTCGCATACTTCTGGTCTAATCTACCTCACAGGGTTGTTGTGTAGATCAAAGGGGGGGGGAGAGGAGAATGATGTAAGCTGCCTTAGTCCCCACTCCCCACTGTGGAGAAAGATTGTCCTTTGCCTATGTAGAGGCTGCAGGAAGGGAGGAGGTGATGGAAAGGTGAAGTCAGGGGGGCTGATAAAGGGAAGGAGACAGGGTTGCCAACTCCAAGTTAGGAATTTTCTGGAGATTTAAAGGGTGGGGTCTGGAGAAGGTGGGGTCTGAGGAAGGGTGTAACTTCAGACAGGTACAATGCCATTTCCCCCTGCGGAATCACTTTGCCAATCTCCAGATGTTGACTGGAGATCACTCAAAATTACAACTGCTCTCCAGATGGAAGAGATCCTTGAGGTGTGTATGGGGAGAGTTAATGCCTACACTTGGGTGGATGGGAAAACAGCATTGGGTTGAGGGGGGCACTTGCCTAGATCCTCTTTCTGGAGCCCATTGTATTGTATTGTATCTTGATATAACTACCATGGCTTATTTCCAGGTTGATAAATTTTGAAGAAAATAACGAAGTTGCAGAGAGCATTTTGCCAGACAAATTTAGAAGGCTTTTGCATCTGTTTAAAGAAGAGATTAAAGACTGGCTTGTTCCCAATATCAACACTGAATTGTTACGAGAGGCTGATAATGCTGAAGAAAACAGGAATGCTCCTGAGGAGGACTTTTGATGAAATGAGCCTCTATCTAGGTGCTCAACGGACGGACTTTTCTTTGTAATATTGTAAAGTTGTACTTCTTTATAATGTGTACAAAAGATTTGTATGACTCTTTAAAAAGCTTTACTAAATGCCAGCATATCACAGTGTTTGTTTGTATTTCTCACCCTGAGGTTGGCAAGCCCCAGTCAATGCTTCTTCTCATTAGGCAATCGGGTGATACTGGGAAATGGAGCCAGATAGAAACAGCTTCTCCCCTGTGCAGCTGAGAAAGCTTTCCTTGGCATTCACGGCAGTTGGAAGAGTGAGAAAGGGAGCACGTGATCCTTTAAAGACCCTGGACTCAGGCCACTGATGGCTTAAAGGTAATGACTGCCACTCTGAATTGTACCTAGAGGCAAACTGACAGCTTGCACTGCTCTTTCAGATTTAGCAAGATGCATTCTCTCAACTTGATCCCGCCAACAAAATCCTTGCTGATTGTTTTGTACCTGTGGAAGCTGCCAGACAGTCTTCAAAGGCTGCTGCACGCAGAGTGCATTGCAAAGGTCCCAGCTGGATTTAGGGGCTGCCAGATCTTGGAAATCCAATAAGGCAGAGCCTGGCCTAGGATCCACCCAGTCAGCGGCGTCACTAGGGCGGGGCCAAGGGGGCCATCGGCCCTCCCCCAGAGCATTCTCATTGGCCCCAGGCACTGACCCATGGCCCCCCCCAACAGGAAGGGGCTGGCCCTGGGACTAGAACGCTGCTGCTGTGTGGGCTGGCCGGGATTCTGAAACTGGGGCCGCGCTGCCGCCTCTACCACAAGGGGATCAGCATTCTGTTCAGCGGGGGTGAATGGGCGGGCTGGCTGAGCTTCCCAGCTCACGCTGCCGCCAAGTTGCTTGCTTTCTGTGCATGGGGGGGGGCTGGGCTTCCAAAACTCCAACGGTGCCTCTGCTGAGTGAGTCCTGCCTGTTTTCTGCGTGCCTGGGGGGTGGGGGGGCGGAGGGGCTTCCCAAACCGGTGCCATGTTGCTGAGTTGCTTGCTTTCTGTGCATGGGGGGGGGGGGCTGGGCTTCCAAAACTCCAATGGGGTTGGATTACGGGGG
This sequence comes from Heteronotia binoei, assembly GCF_032191835.1. Taxonomy (NCBI): domain Eukaryota; kingdom Metazoa; phylum Chordata; class Lepidosauria; order Squamata; family Gekkonidae; genus Heteronotia; species Heteronotia binoei. Next base: position 8,667,935 of record NC_083233.1, read on the forward strand.
CTGGTCATGTGACCAGAGAGTGGATGAGGGAGGAGCCATGTGAAGTCGGCGGGGTTGTGTGCAGAGGGGGTGACGCAGTCCTCCAAAAGGGGTGATGCCCAATGGGGGGGGGTGACTTGAATCAGTTACACCCCAGGGTGCAACCCACCCTAGTGACGCCTCTGCACCCAGTCAAAAGCGAGATCAGATCAGGGTGGAGCTCAGAGAAGTTAAAGAGGAGAGCCCAGATAGGAAGTCAGTAGGTGGAATGAAAGGGTCAAGGAGCAAATCAGAAAATACTGATTTCTCTAAGGGCGTTTTCGCACTTACCTTACGCCGGAGTGACGTCCCTCTTCACCGCGCAGCGTCTGCGCGGATTTCGCACTAATTGCTCCGCAGAACCCGGAAGAGCCGCAAAGTCCCGCGGCTTTTGTGTCGCAAATGTAAACCGCCAAAAACCAATTTACATTTGCGACGCAAAAGCCGCGGGAGTTTGCGGCTCTTCCGGGTTCTGCGGAGCAATTAGTGCGAAATACGTGCAGACGCTGCGCGGTGAAGAGGGACGTCGCTCCGGCGTAAGGTAAGTGTGAAAACGCCCTAAGATAAACAGCTAGAGTTCTGTCTTTGGCTGCTTCCGCACTCACCTTGGTCCAGGGCAGGCTTACGTTTCCACATGGAGCAAGCTGGCGATTTCGCACCAGTTGCTCCGCGCCACCATTTTGCGTGGGGCAAACCCACGATTTGCCCCGCTGCAGTGTAAACCTGTTTTTTCAGGTTTATACTGCGGCGGGGCAAATTGCGGGTTTGCCCCGTGCAAACCCTGATTTTTCTGGCTGAAACAAGCAACAGTGTCTCTTGTATTCGGTGAGGTGGGTGTTGATACTGTGCTGGGTAGTGCCTGTGGTGCAGTCTACGTTGGCACTACCCAACGCAGTATCAACACCCGCTTCACTGAACACAAGAGACACTGTCGCTTGTTTCAGCCAGAAAAATCAGCTGTCGCTGAACATGCACTTCAAGAAGGAGACCACGTCATCTACTTTGAAAGAACTGAAGTCCTTCTACGGTCTCACATTATCACACCCATCTGAACAGAGAAGCTATTGAGATTTACAAACACCAGCACAACTTTAACAGAAAGGAAGAAGGCATTTCCATCCACCATTCTTGGTATCCAGCTCTGCAAAACACCCTACAGACTACAAATTGCAGAAGGTCACAGAACAACCAGCACATTCCAGAGAACAATCAGCACAATCAGCAACCATCTTCCTTATCTTCACACCCCTTCCAACCCTCCCAGCAATCAACACAGAACAATGGTCACATTCCACAGCCAGTTTCCTTATCACCACCCTTCCAGGAAGCCCCACCAAACAATGGGTACATTCACAAACCAATTGCCCTCTCACCACACCCCCTCCAGCCTAGAAATAGCAGCTCTCCAGCAGCCCTGGCCTCACTCAATGCACAGCAGCCAAGAAGGTCAGAGTGCCTGCTCCGGCTGCAACGCCACTGAGGATGTTCTCCACAGCTGAGAACGAAACGTCTGGAAGAAAAACTTTCTCCAGTAGAACACGGCACTTGAGCCTGAAAGATTCTACAAACCCTAATGATGATGCCAGCCGTGAAAACCTGAAATCCTTAATCAGATTCTCTCCCCCCCACCCACCCGGGACATTGTTTGAACAATCTGCATCATGCCTACGGCCTTCACAGACTCTGAAATGGTGGACAACTAACACTAGAGGCTGGGGAAAATCCTTTCTCCAGGAAAATGTGAAGCTCTTGGCCTGGTACAACGGACTCAGGGCACACAGGAAAGATTATACCATCTGAGCCAATGCCAGTATCATAACTCAGTCAACTGGAACCAGGGTGTCAGAGCTGCCGACACTTTTATCGTCTCATCTAGCTAGCCAAACATCCACAAAATTCCTAGGTGGGAAATGGATTGGTCTGTTTCCAGAATGTTCTATTTCTCGTGGGAATTTATCAGAAAAAGGGGAAGACTGGCAACTATACACTTTTCACCAGGGTGTGGTTTATAAAACTGTATTCTATTATCCAAAGGCTTAGCTTAACACAGACACCCACAGACTCCATTAGAGAGTTATTTAGGCAGGGGGGAGCGCTTTCAAAATTGGAATTTGGCAGGGATAGTTCAGAAACCCCCGTCTTAGAGAATTTCATTTTTATTAACAAGAATAAATCTTAACGGAGAGATACAGTTATCAAAAAGGACATTCAAAGAGCATTTTTAAGTCAGCAGGCTGGAGACAAAATGAAAATCTTATTTGTAAAAGGGTACAATTTATCCACATGTTTCTAATTATGGTTTGGAGAAGAAAGATCTTGCATGTTTATCCATCAAATATATAGGCTGAGGAAGCATTTGGTGGGGGGGGGTGTGAGTGCAACTATGTTTAAATGTAGTCCAACTACATTCACAATGCAGGGCTTCTTCCAATAATTTGTGACAGGAGTTAACCTTAAAAGTCAGAATCTGTACTTAAGAACATAAGAGAAGCCATGTTGGATCAGGCCAATGGCCCATCCAGTCCAACACTCTGTATCACACAGTGGTCAAAATACACACACACACTGTGGCTAATAGCCACTGATGGACCTCTGCTCCATATTTTTATCCAATTCCCTCTTGAAGTTGGCTATGCTTGTAACCGCCACCACCTCTTGTGGCAGTGAATTCCACATCTTAATCACCCTTTGCACTTTTGCTTTTCATCTAAGCACCTGAAATGACCTGAACGTAGGTTTGTGCAAAAAAGAGCCTCTTTTTCTATATTAAAGTATCATGCAGCAAAGAAATATTTACATGTTAAATAAATAAATGCAGGAGTGGCAAGAAATACCTGTACATAACCATTTTCCGCAAATAATACCACTGGGTAGACTGCCTTTACCCAAAAAGTGTGGTCAAATTGACATGAGAAGGGAGGGAAAAAAACAGGTTGCCTACCTGTAACTGATGATGCCTCCACCTTGCATGCCCATTGGGATGGGCATGAGGATCCTGCCAGTTCCTTCTGACCACTGTAAGCTCCAACTGAGGAAACAACAGCAGTGGGGAAGGAGGGCAGGTAATGTGAATGCACAGATGACCACTCGAAGATCATCAGTTACAGGTAAGCAATCTGTTTATCTTTTTGTAGCCTCCGTGCTTCACACTGATGGGAGACTAGCAAGCTAATCAAAGACCTACCTGGAGGAGGGTGCTGGAGATCCTCAGATATGTACTGCCTGTAATACTGCTCTGCTCACTGGGGTTCCTTGAACGCAACCGACATCTAGGGCATAGCGTCGCACGAAGGTATGAGGGGTTGCCCATGTGGCGGCTTTGCAGATGTCTGGCAGGAGAACTCCCTTGAGGAAGGCAGTAGATGTTGCAAGTGCCCTTGTCGAATGGGCACAGATCGAGCCAGAAAGAGGCTTCTTATCGAACAGGTAACAGAGTTTGATAGTTTCCACTATCCACTTGGACAGGTGTTGTGATGAAATGCCGGTTCCCAGGGAACGTGTGGCATAGGAGACAAACAGGGTGGACCTCTTGAGAATACTCCGTGTCCTATGTAGGTAGAAGGACAAGGCACATTTCACGTCTAGTGTGTGGAGACGTCACTCTTCCGTGAATGATGGATTAGGATGAAAGGTTGGTAATACTATGTCTGCCGACCACTGAAATTCAGAGATGGCTCTGGGTAAAAAGTTCAAATCTGGGACCAATGACACCCCTGCCTCCGAAAATGATATATATGTGGGTCACACCGAAGGACTCTCAGTTCTCCCACCCTGTGAGAAGAAGTGATCACTGCAAGAAAAGCTGTCCTCCATGCTGTGGAGCACACGTTGCCATAGGTTTGCACAGTCGCAGAGTGAGGCGATTCAGTACCAACAGGAAGTCCAGGGCAGGGTCAGGTGTTTGGTAGGTGGGAACAGTCGAATGAGGCCCTTCAGGAAGTGCTTAGTGGACGGATGGGAAAAGACTGAGAAGCCGTCCACTGGAGGGTGTGAAGTGGATATGGTGGCAAGATAGACCCTAATAGATGTGTAACTAAGCCCTTTATCTATCAAAGACAACAAGAAACCAAAAATAGTCACTAACAGTGAATCATGTACAGAGTTCATATAGTTTATGACTATGTACTTATAGTTTAAGAAAGCTCTCCATTTGTAAGAATATGACTTCCTCATCTTCTTGAAGAGGACTGACAAGTGGAGTGCCTCAGGGATATGTCCTGGGACCTGTTTTGTTCAACATCTTTATAAATGATTTGGATGAAGGAATAGAGGGAATGCTTATTAAATTTGCAGATGATACGAAATTGGGAGGGGTTGCAAACACAGAAGAAGACAGAAACAGGATACAGGATGACCCTGACAGGCTGGAAAACTGGGCTAAAAACAATAAAATGAATTTTAATAGGGATAAATGTAAAGTTCTGCATTTAGGTAGGAAAAATCCAATGCATGGCTATAGGATGGGGGAGACTTGTCTTAGTAGTAGTATGTGTGAAAAGGATCTAAGGGTCTTAGTGGATCATATGCTGAGCAGTGAGTTTGAGTCAACAGTGTGATGCGGTGGCTAAAAAGGCAAATGCAGTTTTGGGCTGTATCAACAGAAGTATAGTGTCCAGATCACGTGAAGTGATGGTATTGCTTTACTCTGCTCTGGTAAGACCTCACCTGGAGTATTGTGCTCAGTTTTGGGCACCATATTTTATGAAGGATATAGACAAGCTGGAATGGGTCCAGAGGAGGGCAATGAAGATGGTGAGGGGTCTGGAGACCAAGTTCTATGAAGAAAGGTTGAAGGCATGTTTTTAGCCTGGAGAGGAGGCGGCTGAGAGGTGATATGATCACCATCAAGTACTTGAAGGGCTGTCATATGGTGTGGAATTGTTTTCTGTGGCCCCAGAAGGTAGGACCAGAACCAATGGGTTGAAATTAAATCAAAAGAGTTTTCGACTCAACATTAGGAAGAACTTCCTGACCGTTAGAGCAGTTTGTCAGTGGAACAGGTTTCCTTAGGAGGAGGTGGGCTCTCCTTCCTTGGAGGTTTTTAAACAGAGGCTAGAAGGCCACCTGACAGCAATGTGGATCCTGTGAATTTAGGGGGAGGTGTTTGTAAGTTTCCTGCATTGTGCAGGGGGGTTGGACTAGATGACCGCTCCACTCTATGATCCTTATGGATGGCTTTCTGCTATTGAGCAATATGTGGTCAATCCGACTTTTGACTGATGCTAGTGTATCTTCCAGGCTGTCAGTTTCAAATGAGGGACATTGTGATGAAGAAGTTGACCTCCATGGCCTAGGAGCAGATCCAGTTCCAGGGGGAACTGGTAAAAGGTTTTCTCCGACAGACAAAGTAGGGAGGGAAACCGATGTTGCCTCGGCCACCATGAGGTGATCAGGATTTCTCTAGGTCTTTGTATGGTGATTTTGTGTATCACTCTGGTGATGAGGGGTAGTGGTGGAAATAGGAAAAGGTGTTTCCTGTTCCATGAGAGTAGGAGACTGTCTCCCAAGGTTTGAGGGTCAAATCCTGCTCTGGTACAAAATGCTTGACACTTCCTGTTGCATCTGGTGGCAAAGACATCAATGTCGGGGAAACCCCATTCCTGGAAGAGGGGACGAAGAGATTTAAAATTGAGTTCCCACTCATGAAACAATGCTCCCCACCCCCTGCTCAGGGAGCCTGCTGTGACGTTCTGCATGCCTGGTAGACGCGTGGTTCTTGGGTGTATCCTTCACTGGAGGCAATTGTCCCAAAGTTCCAAGGCTAGGTGGCATAGTCTGTGAGATAGCGTCCCACCTTGTTTGTTTATATAGTACAAGGCTGTGGTGTTGTCCATGAGGACTGGGACTACGCAGCCTTTCAGGAGGTATTGGAAAGAGTGTATGGCATACCTGATTGCCAACAATTCCAGCAGATTTATGTGATTGGTCTGGAGGTGGGGTTCCAGGGGGCTCTGGCACAAAATGCCCTGCAGGTGCGTTCCCCATCCCCAAAGGGAGGCATCCATAGTCACCGTCCATGTTGGAGAGGGGATCTGAAAGGGAGCACCTTGCATTAGATTTTCTGTTGCCTCCCACCAGGAGTGGGAGGTCAATACACTCGCTGGCATATAGTGACAGTTTGAATGCTCTTACAAACCAGAGTTGCAGAGGGCGCATGCGTAATCGTGCGGGCAGGAGTACTGTCGTGGTTGCTGCCATCATTCCTAGTAGTCTGATGGGCTGATGCATCCCCTTGATGGCAAATCGTTTTGATGCCCAGCGCTCCAGCTGAGTATATCTTTCGGCTGATAGAGTCGAGTTTCTTCCCTTCCTTGTCTGAGCAGAAAGAGTGTGTGTGTTTGCTTTTTGAGGAGGAGGATACTACGACCGAGTTAGGATGGTTGAAGAGGAAGCCTGTATCAGACTCTTGTATCTTGTACATGTGGTCTGGACGAGATTGGTGTGGAAGCTGGTTTTGTCCAGGATGCCATGGCTGCATGGAGGAGTACTGAAGTCATGGGTAGGGCTACCGGGGTCAACGCATCGCACTGCACAATGTCAAAAACTGTGTCGGTAATGATTGGATGAGGTTGTGTGACCGTTTGACAAAATCCCTGTAGGCCTTGAGATCCTCCGAGTGGGAGACAGGGCCTTACTCCAAGTGTCACTTATATGTAAAAAGCCTTGACAGTTTTCTAGCACATGCTGGGAAAGTGAAACTGATCTGCCAGGTAGATCATCTAAATGACAGGAGGTGGCTGCGTGCCAGAGTTGCATCAGCCCAGAGCAAAGTCAGCATGACTCAGCAGGAAGCTGATTGGTTACCTGATGTATAAATGTACAAAGACACTTTACTATGTGTGGGTTATGGAAGTTGGAGAGCAGCGGAGCATTCTGTTGGATTGGAGAGTCAGAGGTGTAAATAAATTGTATATAGTGGTTTTAATACTACTGTGTGCAACCTTCATTCTTTGCGTCTCTAAAGACCACCCTCTTAAGCTCGGGCGCATCAACACCAAGATGTGTTGTGAAGGGGAAGGTTTGGTGCTGGAGTCTGGAGTTTCTCGGTGGTCAATGACAGAGTCACTGTCTGAGTGAGCTGAAGACATTTCACCTTCAGAGGGCTCTGTAGATTGTCTCGGTGGAGTGTTCTGTCTTGGCGGTTGGGCTGGAGTCTTTTTCGGTGCCGGTGGAGTCTGTTCCTTAACTGGTGCTTTCAGCATTGGGACTTCTGGGTTTCGGTGTGGGTCCTGATGACAGGAGTGGCACGAGGCTGTAGATCAGGTATCCCAGTCCAGGGGCAGTCATGGGAGCCATGGGAAGGTGGTCGGAATCGGGTAAGCCCCATACAGGTACTGCCACTGTCGTTGGTCCCAGTTAGGAGATGGGGGTGGGGGTGGTGGCGGCGGAGGAGGATGTTCTTCCACTGGTTTTGGTGTTGGTGGTTCCCTTGGCTTCTCAGGCGGTCAAGGCAGAGCCTCTTTAGAGACGTCTCGAGGTGGAGCTTTTGGTTTGGGAGGCAGGCTGTTCTCCGCTCCCGACGAGACCAAATTAGATGTTTGCTGGGTGAGATTGGTCTCGAAGTCTGAGGTGAACATATGAACATATGAAGCTGCCTTATATTGAATCAGACTCCTGGTGCATCAAAGTCAGTATTGTCTTCTCAGACTGGCAGCGGCTCTCCAGGGACTCAAGCTGAGGTTTTTCACACCTATTTGCCTGGACCCTTTTTTTGGAGATGCCAGGGATTGAACCTGGGACCTTCTGCTTCCCAAGCAGATGCTCTACCACTGAGCCACCGTTCCTCCCAGACCTTTTGCGTCTGGAGTTCCTCCTGAGATAGCTGCCAAATCGGCAAGCCCAGGAGTCTGAGAGGCAGCAGAGTGCCCGGAGTTCCCAGTCGGTATGTGGCAGATTGGTAGGAATGGCCATGAGGGCTCTTGTGGCTCCTGTCTCTTTGCTGTTTGTGCTCTTTACCATCCCTGCATTTTTTGACAGGAGTAGAGGTATCCGAGACAGTTTCCGAGACGGGGTGTTTCAGCACCGACCGGTTGGCATCACATCGAGCTGGCATCGGGACCATCGATGTGGATGGGGTCGATGTGGAGGTGAGACCCGGGTCCGCTAGGGATGCCTTGGTGGGTGTGGTGAGTGCAGCTTCCAGAAGAGCCATGCAAAGCCTCACTGCCTGGTTCTTTCTTTCGGGTTTGTTGAGAAAATGTTGCACAGTGGGTGCAAGTCTCCAGTTTGTGTGCTTCCCCGAGACAGAGAAGACAGAGGTCATGGCTGTCGGGGGGTGGGAGCTTGCTGCCGCACCTCTTGCAGTGTTTGAAAGACCCCCAGAGTTTTTCCATGCACCGATGGAAGGTTGGATGTATAAGGGGAAAAATGTTTCCCTCCCTGGGGAAAGGAGGGGGTGGATTATTTCCTGGCAAGTGAAACTCACCAAGTCCACTTTTTTGTAGGAAAAACAAACAAGTCAAAAGTCAAAGCGAAAATTAGGCAATCGAGTACTGACGAGAGGAAGAAAGGTAAACTCCTACCCATGTGGCAGTCAGAAAGGAACTGGCAGGTTCCTCGTGCCCATCCCAGTGGGCATGCATGGTAGAGGCACCATGCATGCCAACTGGGAAGGGTGCAAAAATCCTTTTTTTCTAGACTTTAGAAGTACCAATCGGGATCTGCACAGGTGCACCATATCTCATCAGTGTAAAGCACAGAGACCACGAAGAAGATACCGCTGTAACAACTGCATATTCCAAGAATTCTTCCATCTTAAGAGGTCCAATTGCCTTGTGGAGTTTTGTACCCCCTCCCCCCCCCAGTAATTTTCTGTACATCACAGTGTTTACTCTGGTGGCGCAGGGGTCATTTTTACCCCCCAATGCATTGCCAGGAAAACTAAAATTAGTATCAAGATGAGTAATCATGATTGTCTGTGGCAGAAGAACAGAGCAAAAGTCTAGGATCACCTGAAAGACTAGCACAGCCTGTGGCAGAGGAGGAGCTTTCATGAGCCACTGTATGAACTCCTCCCCGTCACAAATTGTGTAAATCTTTCAGGTGCTAGAGAGTCCCGTGGCGCAGAGTGTTAAAGAACATAAGAGAAGCCATGTTGGGTCAGGCCAATGGCCCATCCAGTCCAACACTCTGTGTCACACAGTGGCAAAAATTTTTATACATACACACACACTGTGGCTAATAGCCACTGATGGACCTCTGCTCCATATTTTTATCTAACCCCCTCTTGAAGCTGGCTATGCTTGTGGCCGCCACCACCTCCTGTGGCAGTGAATTCCACATGTTAATCACCCTTTGGGTGAAGAAGTACTTCCTTCTATCCGTTTTAACCTGACGGCTCAGCAATTTCATCAAATGCCCACGAGTCCTTGTAATGTGAGAAAGGGAGAAAAATACTTCTTTCTCTACTTTCTCCATCCCATGCATAATCTTGTAAACCTCTATCATGTCACCCCACAGTCGACGTTTCTCCAAGCTAAAGAGCCCCAAGCGTTTTAACCTTTCTTCATAGGGGAAGTGTTCATAGGGAAAGCTGCAGTACTGCAGTCCTAAGCTCTGCTCATCCCCGGCAGAAGCTGGGTTTTCAGGTAGCCGGCTCGAGGTTGACTCAGCCTTCCATTCTTCCAAGGTCGGTAAAATGAGTACCGAGCTTGCTGGGGGGAAAGTGTAGATGACTGGGGAAGGTAATGGCAAACCACCCTGTAAAAAGTCTGCCGTGAAAACGTCGTGAAAGCAACATCACCCCAGAGTCGGAAACGAGTGGTGCTTGCACAGGGGACCTTTTCTTTCCTTCAGGTGCTACGGGACTCTTGCTCCTTTTTAAAATTAGCAGGTCATGTGAAATTGACAGAATCTTATGTTCTTAATTTTGCATAATTTATTTCGGGTGCTGGTGCTGTTGCTCTCTTACTGTTCTGTGACAAGGAAAATCTAATTTCTTTTCCATGCTACAGAAATTAGGAAATTTTTACTGAAAAAGAAATTCCAAATGTTTTTTTCTCAGTGCAACACCAGAGGTTCTTTATATTTAGGAATTACTCTGGGGTCTTTTTCACTGCCGCACTGCATCACTAAAATGCCCTTTCTGTTTGGGCGACAGCTAGGAAAAGAGGATATTGTTTCAATTGCCAACCAACGTTCCCTCTTTTCTGTTTCCTGGGACCATCTCGGTCAGAGGTTATTGAGGGCAGATGGGTGGATGGTCTCAGGGCAGGGCCCAGAAAATGAGGAGCCCCCCCCACCCCCTGCCCCCCATTTTCTTCAAGGTCACTCATCATTTGTTGGGTCCTTACAAAGGCAAGCCTGGAAAAGTTTACTCATCACTGGTGCTATTTAAATTCTATCAGTCACTACTGAGATGGGCAGCCATGTGAGTCTTGTCTGCAGCAGCAGAAAAGGGCATGACCCCAGGAGCACCTTAAAAACTAACAGCGTTTGTGGCCCTGGGGGAGGAGCTTCTATGAGACACGAAAGCTGCTGCCTTGCCATAGGTGCTGCTGGACTCCTGCTCTTTTCTACCATTTAAGCTATCCAACTGATAGATCATTTCATGACTGAACCTAAACTTCTGTAAGGGGCTCTGATGACAGTGAAGCCATTGGATGCAAACTTTGGAGAGTGCCTCTCCATGTACCAAAATGTGATTTAAAATCCTTTCAGAGGTTTCTGCATTGGAGATCTGCAGCAAGGGACAAGATCTTTAGAGCTGCAGTCCGAAGGTTATGGAACAACCTCCAGAAATCACTGGAGGAGAGTGTCAAGCATGCTATTTCTAAGTGCTGGTTTATCCATACCTCTCTTCACTCCCCCGCCCCCCGCTCTCCCTTCCCTCCTGTGGATGCATAATAAATCCCTCCAACTCCAGGATGTTTGGTGTAACCTTGTATTAACAGTGTAAAGTGCCTCTCCCCCAGATTCACACAGCCATGTCTTATCAGCTAGCAGAGAATGTGTGAGAAATGGAGATGTTAACATTCCTTAGTCATAAAAGAGATACTAGCAAGTAGCTTTTGAACCTTCAACGCAATTTGCATCCTTATGTTATTCTTTTGAAGTTATCTGTAACCCTGCCTTTTGAAGTAGTCTATAAGATACTATTCAATACTGTGTCAATTATTACTTCCAAGGAATCCGTCCTTGGAGCAAGTCATGGAGTTTCAATAAAGCAAGTCTTTGATTAAAAAACAAAAGCTTGATTATTGCGAACTATCGATGCTTGACAGAGAGAGCTACTAGTTTTTATATTGTTTGGTGATCTCCCCTGTTATGTATGTGCCTTAAAGTCTGTACTTCCTGCCGGCTCATTGGAGCTAGGAAAGCAGAGCTTGGGGACTGCATAACAATGGGTAGTGGGATCCAAATACCTGCCGCCCTGCACCAATCACAGACTCCTGCCTGTTTGAATGAACCAATGGCAGGCTAGCGCGGGAAATTAGAGTTGTATATAGGTTAGGCCCTCAGGCCCTTAGTCAGTCTTTGTTGGGAGCAGCCTTCACCAGGCTTCCCTTAATAAAGAGCTGTCTTCGCTATGATCTCATCTCTGTAATGCTTTGAACCCACTATATTATATCCCACAAGCTCAATTTGGAATTAAGCTGGCAATTCCAAGAAATGTTGGAAAGCACTTGGGGGGGAAATGTTCTTTTCTCCTCTCCAGAGTTCTAAAGTCCCTTTCAGCTGCCAGCTCCCCCATAAACCTCTAACACCCTCCCCACCCCCCCAACCCCTGATCTGGCAGTGGACCTCAGGCGGCTGCTACCCTGGTGGTGGCAATACCTGCTGAAGCACTGGCTGCTGCTACTCTGGGGACTGCAAGAAAGAGGTCAGTTTGTCTCTTCCTTCTATTCCTACCTGCCTTTCCACTCTTGTGCAACCAGTTACTGGGAACAAAGATATATAGGGCGGAAAGCTTAAGGTCCTACACAAGATCTTGCACAAGTGGAACTGCATTAGTCCGCTTATGTTTCTGCTGGCCTATCAATGGATCCAAGCTACCACGGCTATGGCTAAGATGCCAAGGAACCTGAGAAAGCACCATATGCCAGGGTGTCTGGCACCTGGAACGCTGCAAGGAGAGGGGAGGAAGGGGGGTTTGTCTGCCGGCAGCATGGCCACAGCAGCCAGGTATGGGTGGGAGGAAGGACTCCTTCTCTTGCGCAGTTTACCGTTCAAAGCAGGAGCCTGGGCTGCTTGCCTCACATGGAAGGAGAGGAACAGCAGTCAGCCAGCTTTATTAATTGACGTTGTTTAAAACTGTTATTAGCCATCTTGTGGAACTCGAGGTAGTTTACAAAACCCCCCATGTATTTTAAAATCTCCAATCAGGACTGCTAATAAATAAAATAAACTATATTAGTCAAGGAAAGGAAAGGTCCCCTGTGCAAGCACCAGTCCCATCCGACTCTGGGGTGACGTTGCTTTCACGATGTTTTCACGGCAGACTTTTTACGGGGTGGTTTGCCATTGCCTTCTCCAGTCATCTACACTTTCCCCCCAGCAAGCTGGGTACTCGGAAGAATGGAAGGCTGAGTCAACCTCGAGCCGGCTACCTGAAAACCCAGCTTCTGCCAGGGATAGAACTCAGGTCGTGAGCAGGGCTTAGGACTGCAGTACTGCAGCTTTAACACTCTGCGCCACGGGGCTCTTTCATATTAGTCAAATGCAGTCCTAAATTAAACTTTCTTCAAGCGCCTTGTGAAGGTTGACAGTGAGGGGGCCAGGCACAGTTTCCTGGGGAGGCTGCTCCATAATCGTGGGGCTGCCACCGAAGACCCTCTTTCATGTGCCTATTAGACAAGCTTCTTGGGTTGGTGGGACAGTCAGGAAGGCCTCTCCCATGGTCTTAGTTCCCAGGCAGGTATATATTCTGGACAATGGGATGGCAAACTTCAGGGATATCCCTGAAGTTTATATGCATCTTTTGTCACCTTTAGGGGAAAATCTGGTCTGTCTGTCTGACCTGCAAGGCCTTTAGCAGCTACGTCTGGGCCTGATAATAGAGCTCGTATCATTGATGCTGCTGGAATGCTATGCTGTTAAGCATTCTTTTTTATTAGAGCATGGTCTAGATGTTGGAAATATATATCTGTTTGTATGACCTTTGCAATGTTCTAAAGTTCCAGTCATTATAGGGTTAACACTGTGCCTGATTCCCTGTTGTCTGCATGACCTGGGGAGAAGATACTGACTGCTGTCAATCAAGGTCTAGAAGCGGGAAAACCTGTTTTGTTTGTTTGGTCAGTTAGTCAGGTGACTTCCTTTGTTCAGGCAGAGAGGTCAAGAAAAAGGGGGAAGTAGCCTCCATTAAGCACATGATCTTCTAGTGTGAGGATGTTGTTCTATAGTGTTTGTTATTTTCACCTCCCGGTACCCTTCCCCTGTAGAAATAAATATGTTTTTGCTTTTTCATGTTAAATGCCTCTCAATGATTATTTGAGCCAGTGATCCATAGGACTGTTTGAGATAAAGAAATAGAATTTCAAACAGAATTTCCCTAACACTAGATAGGTGGAGGGATGAGAGAAAGAAATAGCACAGACGTTTTGTAAACTGGTAGATTTGTTTTTCAGTATGCTTCCCAGGAGAAACTGTTCATATTGAGATAGACAAAAAACTATGTTGTTTTTTTTCTTTTCTTTTTTGTAGCTTCTTAAGGATAAAGATATGAAATTTTTGTGTCTATGTTCATGAGGATAGCGTTAAACTAACAAACTAGTTTGTGTTTTTAACATGGTTAAGCCAAAGCAGGTAGTTCCGTGCTGAGACCGCTCTGACTTGTTTATACTTATCTTATATGTGTTGAAGAAGAACTGTTTAGACTTGTATTGCAAACAATAGCTTAGTAAAAATGTTTTATAATGGAAGATAAAGATGGTAAAATATATGGAGAATTCTATACTTGCATGTAGAACGAATTGGATACTTTTTTTCGGAGGTAGATTTAAAATTGATATATTTGTATTTTTCTTCCCCCCCCTGCTTTTCCCATTCTGTATATACCCCCCCCTTTTATGTATCTATGCGTATGCTTCTTTCTTTTGTAGTTAAAACCAATAAAGATTATAAAATCAAGAGAAAGAATATGCAATGGTTCTGAAAACCCAAATTCATTTCTCTCTTCCCTAGAAACTGAGAGTTTTCACAAAGTGCAGAAAGTGTGGTGAGACTAGAAACATAATCCACAGCTCAGGGACAGCGGCATGAAGTCAGAGCAGTCGGAACTGGGTACTGAAGGCAGAAAAGTGTCCCCAAAGACAGTGTAATGTTTTGAAGAGATGAGAGGGCACATTCATTGGATTCCCTTTGGAGGACTTTGCATGGCCGAGTCCTCTCAGATGCACTTTCTCAGGCTCGACACCCAGAAGGCATTTGGAGTCATGCAACTCTGGAGAGCTTGAAAAGGACAAAGTGACATCATTGCCAGAGTCTAGAATTTAGATAAACAGAGGAGATTTGAATGTGATCCCAGGGTGGAAAAATCTCAAGCATGTCAAAGATTTGGTACTCAAAGGAAACTGGTCCCTGGGAAGTTCCAGAAGAAAACTATTCCATGCACAGCACAGAGCATGAGGTCAGTATTCCCAGCGACATACCTTATCCTTGTCACCTTGCCGGACATTCTTTTCCTCTATGTCCTTGATTGTATTGGCTCGGGATGCAGTTTCATGGCTGGTGATCTGGTTTACCACAGCTCTTTGCCCCTGTTCTCTGCACCTGAAAATTAAAACAAGTAACACTGAAATCAACAGACTCACAATCCTGCATCCTTCACTTGTTTACGTGCTTCTTTTTTTGTTTACCTTTCTTACAGAGACCTATTTAAAAGCCTTTTTTGCTGCAGGGTCCTTGTGAATACTCCACACTTTCAGGAATGCTTGCACGGTTGCACTTGCCAGCTGATAGCACCAGACTCCGGATTTGGGGGCCTCTGGAGCAAAGCACCCTTAGTGGGAACGTCAGCTGAGAATGTTCTCAAGAATGACTTTCTTGGGTGCTCTGGATGAAGGAAAATGGCAGCTCTCCAGGCTGTCAGGACAAGGTCTTTCCCATCACCTTTTACCTGATGCTTTTAACTAGAGATGCTGGAGACTGAATATTGGAAGAAGAGGATATTGGATTTATATCCTGCCCTTCACTCCGAAGAATCTTAGACCGGCTCACAATCTCCTTTACCTCCCCCCACTCCACAACAGACACCCATTGAGGTAGATGAAGATATTGGATTTATATCCCGCCCTCCACTCCTAAGAGTCTCAAAGCGGCTCACAATCTCCTTTACCTTCCCCCCCACCACAACAGACACCCTGTGAGGTAGATGAAGATATTGGATTTATATCCTACCCTCCACTCCGAAGAATCTCAGAGCGGCTCACAGTCTCCTTTACCTTCCCCCCCCCCCCCCACAACAGACACCCTGTGAGGTAGATGAAGATACTGGATTTATATCCCGCCCTCCACTCCGAAGAGTCTCAGAGCGGCTCACAATCTCCTTTACCTTCCTCCCCCACAACAGACACCCTGTGAGGTAGATGAAGATACTGGATTTATATCCCGCCCTCCACTCCGAAGAGTCTCAGAGCGGCTCACAATCTCCTTTACCTTCCTCCCCCACTACAGACACCCTGTGAGGTAGATGAAGATATTGGATTTATATCCCGCCCTCCACTCCGAAGAGTCTCAGAGCGGCTCACAATCTCCTTTCCCTTCCTCCCCCACAACAGACACCCTGTGAGGTGGGTGGGGCTGGAGAGGGCTCTCACAGCAGCTGCCCTTTCAAGGACAACCTCTGCCAGAGCTATGGCTGTCCCAAGGCCATTCCAGCAGATGGAAGTGGAGGAGTGGGGAATCAAACCCGGTTTTCCCAGATAAGAGTCCGCGCACTTAACCACTACACCAAACTGGGACCTTCTGCACACGAAGCAGATGCACTTCCACTGAGCTATATACCCCCTGCCCTATTCACCAGGTACAATTCCTATTGTCTGGTTCCTGTTCCTGGTAAATGACTCTTTGTCCATATTGTTCCCTTTTAAAAAAAAGGGGGGGGTTGTATTTTAAGTGTGTGTGTGTGTGTGTGTACAAGAGAGTGTATGTGCACCTGCAAGTTCTGGTGACTGACCCCTACTAGGGGCCTGGAGGATATTCAGGGCAGTGGCTGAATAAACCTGCCCCCACCTCCTAACTGCTGGTATTCCAAGGAGGTCTCCCGTCTCAAGTACTTGCCAGAGTCAGGCCTGCTTAGCTTCTGAAATCTGATGAGATCGGATTTGCCTGGGCTATCCAGGTCAGGACACCATATTGTTCCCTTTGCGATTTAAATGTGTGTTACCAGGAGCTGATGTTCTTTAGGCTTTATATCTCAGAAACATGGAATTGATGCAGCATGTAGAAGTACATGCATTTCCACATAGGCACAAGCTCTTGTGATTTCCCTGTCGCTACCGCAGCAGCAGCAGCCAATACAATACAGGTTTCCCTGCAGTTTCTCTCCCAAGTCCCCCGGTGGGGGCTGCCACCTCACCCCCACCCCAGGCACTTTTTCAGTTTTTTAACAACAGCAACTGAATATAGTTCTACCATTATTATAATACGGGTAAAAGCTGATTTGAATTTGCAGCATTTTTTTAAAAAAAGTCTTTAGTTCCTTCCATTGCAGAGAGATGATTTTCCCCATGTATCTCCATGATGGAGAGACTTTAAAGAAACAAACAAGCAAACACAAATGTAACCTGGGATTTAAAGAGACTGTTACACATATTGCCGTTATGTTCTATGACAGAATATAATGATATTGACCTGCCTTTAAAAAAAATGGAAAACAATCTGGCCCGCTCTTGTGGGGACACGGAATGAGAAATGGCTCCTGTGGGGACCCTGTGTGGGAGAACAGCTGCCACGTGGGCAGGAAAACCCAAATTCCCCCACCCACATTTCACTTATCCAGGTTTTCCTGCAATCTGTCCCAAAACTTGGCAGCAAAGCAAATCAGAGAAAGATGAGAGGAAAGCCAAGGAAACCCTGGGAGATGCACAAATGCACCACAATGCTGCAGGGAGGGGGTGGGGGGAGGACCCTGCTTCCCAACATGGGGCAGATAACTCATGTGGCAATGGCCGTGAATGCAAAGGCATTGCCTTGCATTTCATTGAACACAGCAGCAGCAGCTAAGGTCTGAACATATCTAGAACACATGGACGGCAGCACGATCCCCTTCCTAATAGTTATTGATTTCGTTTATATCCCCCTTTCTCCCCAAAGGGGATCCAAGGTGTCTCCCATCATTCTCCTCTCCTCCGTTTTATCTTTACAACAACAACTCTGTGAGGTAGGTTTGGCTGAGAGTGTGTGACTGGCCCAAGGGTCACCCTACAAGCCTCCATGGCAGAGGGGAGGGAGAATTCTCCAATCTGGTTCACCCAGATTCTAGTCTGACATTAACTGCTACATCACATGGGGTCTCACAAATCTTTAACTTAAAGGACAAAAATGTAATCAGCACTTAAAAGTGCAGGGAAGGTCCCCTGTGCAAGCAGCAGTCGTTTCCGACTCTTGGGTGATGTTGCTTTCATAATGTTTTCACGGCAGACTTTTTATGGGGTGGTTTGCCGTTGCCTTCCCCAGTCATCGACACTTTCCCCCCAGCAAGCTGGGGACTCATTTTACTGACCTCGGAAGGCTGGAAGGCTGAGTAAACCTCAAGTTGGCTACCTGAACCTAGCTTCCACCGGGACTGAACTCAGGTCGTGAGTAGAGGGCTCCGACTGCAGTACTGCAGCTTTACCACTCTGCACCACGGGGCAGGAAAAGCAAGTGCAAAATAAATGACTGTCACAGACAGAGGGCAACCACCAGCAATCTGGTGCTCAGAAAGAGGCTCTCTGTTTGCCAAGTTCATAGATTTGGCTGTGAAATGCAGGGGAGCATGCAAAGCCACTTTGTTCCACCTCCTGCAGTCCCACCCCCGGCAAAGCCCTTTCCCGAATCCCTCTTCTCCCTCTTCTCCTTCCTGCAAGGGGCTCAGGGGAATGGACACGGTACCCCCCACCCACCGTTTGATTCTGATCACAGCACTTTATCTGAATATCATCATTTTAATGCTTAGGGTTGTCTCTTGACCATATTGATTCATCCTCTGTAATCTACCTTGAGTCCAGTGAGAATGGTGGACAATATGGAATGGAAATAAATAATTAGCGGGTCTGTGAACTGAGCTCATCCACCATGTGCCCAATGGCCCAGGCTCACCCAATGAGCATCTTGGGTAAGTGGAGATTTAAAGAACAGTCTCCAGAACCCTAATCTAACATTCTAACCAGTACATCATCCCGAATTGCTGTTTCCTTGCGTCCTCGCCTGTCTCCTTGCAATTCCTTTCTAAGGGACACAATTTTGTCTTTTTCTCCTTTCCTTCATTTATACCCCACCTTTCCTCACAGTTCAAGGAAGCTGACCATAAAGTTAGAGTGCTTTTGGTAAGGCCTTAGCATTTCCGTTTTCTGTACCCCACTACCAAACTGCAGTGAGCGTTCTGACATTATAGCCTACATTTTAGTACATCATGGGGGGGGGGAACCTTTCCTAAGGGACTGGATAGAGTAAAAAAAAAAATTAAACCCAATTTCTGCAAGAGCCATATTATTAGAAAACTAGAGTAGCTATTTGTGAGCACTCAAAACTTGCCACTGAACTGGACGATGGATATGTGAGTCTTTTCACAACACTGGCGACTGCTGAATGAGCCCTGCTGAAATGTCTTTCCTTTACAGATGTCCTTTCCTTTACAGATGGTGATATCTGCAGCTTTCTTCATTTCATTGAATATCATTTCAAGACAGTCTCAAAGAAGATATCTCAAAACATACTATACAGTAGTGCACTGGGCCAGCCACTAGGGCAGCATGAAACAGCTGCAGGAAATTGGGAAGGGGTATGTTTCCCACAAGAATCTTCCTCCAGCTTCTGGAAGGAGAGATAAGGCAGGCGTGGAGGTCAAGCAGAGAGAGACACTTACTCTGCAATTATATTTACACTGGCTGTATCACTGACTGGTTAGGTTCAGAATTTTGTTCATTTCAAACTGCTGAGATCAGTGCAAGCAGTCATGAATACATTGGGCGTTTTCGCACTGACCTTCTAGTGGCGCGACCACCCTCTTCACACCGGAGGATCTGCCCGGATTTCGCACAAGAAGCGCCGGCGCACCCAAAAGAGCCGGCGACTTCCGTCGCGAAACCCGCTCAAACGTTTTCCTGCTTCTTGGCGATTTCCGTTTGAGCGGGTTTTGCGACGGAAGTCGCCGGCTCTTTTGGGTGCGCCGGCGCTTCTTGTGCGAAATCCGGGCAGATCCTCCGGTGTGAAGAGGGTGGTCGCGCCACTAGAAGGTCAGTGCGAAAACGCCCATTGTCATTTAGTCCACCATCCCATTCTTAATTGAACAGAGCAGGTGGTGGAGAAAAGTGCCATCAAATCACAGATGACTTGTGTCAATCCCACAGGGTTTTCCAGGCAAGAGACATTCTCTAGCCTTGTTTGCCATTGCCTACCTCTGTGTCTTGACCCCGGACTTCCTTGGGGGTCTCCCATCCAAATACTAATCAGGGCCCACCCTGCTTAGCTTCCAAGAGCTGACGAGATCAAGCTAACCTGGGCCATCGTACCTCTAAGTAAGAAACATAAATGCATGCTGCTTCATACAACTATGTATCCCGAATGATCCAGTGAAGCTAAAGTAATCTAGCTAAAAATCTAGGGTTTGGAATTGGCTCTGGGAGATCTGGATTCAAAGCCTGGTGTTCAGTCATGAAGTTCACTGTGTTGGTCCCTTGCTCCTCACCCATCCTGGAGGACCACAGAACAACCCACACCAACCTTGGAGGAAGGGAGGGATGAAACAGATAAAGTAATCAATGTTTTCACATTTGCAGGAGAATAAGAACTCAGTCTTGTCTCTTGGTCCCAAAGCTGTGTGGTTGTTGTTGTTTTTTTAAATCATATTCACAAGCTTCCGTCCCATGCTTGGCAGGGAAAGAAACAGTAGTGAAATCAGCGCTATGCACAAAGGAACTGCACTAAAGGAAGTGAACATTGAAACAGCCCACAGGTCATTGCCTAAATTCAATCCAGGATGCATTTTGCACCCAAAGGGTGATTAACATGTGGAATTCACTGCCACAGGAGGTGGTGGCGGCTACAAGCGTGGCCAGCTTCAAGACGGGATTCGATAAAAATATGGAGCAGAGATCCATCAGTGGCTATTAGCCACTGTGTGTGTGTGTGTGTGTATATACATATATAGGCCACTGTGTGAAACAGAGTGTTGGACTGGATGAGCCATTGGCCTGATCCAACACGGCTTCTCTTATGTTCTTATGTGACACAGAGTGTTGGACTGGATGGGCCATTGGCCTGATCCAACATGGCTTCTCTTATGTTCTTATGTGACACACTGGATGGGCCATTGGCCTGATCCAACATGGCTTCTCTTATGTTCTTATGTGACACAGAGTGTTGGACTGGATGAGCCATTGGCCTGATCCAACATGGCTGTTCTTATGTGACACAGAGTGTTGGACTGGATGGGCCATTGGCCTGATCCAACATGGCTTCTCTTCTGTTCTTATGTGACACAGAATGTTGGACTGGAGGGGCCATTGGCCTGATCCAACATGGCTTCTCTTATGTTCTTATGTGACACAGAGTGTTGGACTGGATGAGCCATTGGCCTGATCCAACATGGCTGTTCTTATGTGACACAGAGGTTGTTTTCGCACTCACCTTCCGCCGGCGCGACCCCCCCCCCTCTTCACCGCGCAGGATCTGCGCGGATTTCGCACTAAACGCTGCGGAGCAGCCAGAAAAGCCGGAAGCTCCCGGCACAAAAGCCACTCAAACTGAAACCGCCAAAAAGCAGTTTGGCGTTTGCGCGGCTTTTGCGACGGAAGCTTCCGGCTTTTCTGGCTGCTCCGCAGCGTTTAGTGCAAAATCCGCGCAGATCCTGCGCGGTGAAGAGGGGGGTCGCGCCGGCGGAAGGTGAGTGCGAAAACGACCAGAGTGTTGGACTGGATGGGCCATTGGCCTGATCCAACATGGCTTCTCTTCTGTTCTTATGTGACACAGAGTGTTGGACTGGAGGGGCCACTGGCCTGATCCAACATGGCTTCTCTTATGTTCTTATGTGACACAGAGTGTTGGACTGGAGGGGCCATTGGCCTGATCCAACATGGCTCCTCTTATGTTCTTAATTTCTACTCCACTGACCTCTAGTCACACATATGTTGGTGATAGTGTGGAAAACAGATCAGAGTTATATTGAGACCCATCCTGAGATTTCTCATAAGAAAATCTTGAGACCCCAAGGCAGTGTGTGTGTGTGTGTGTGAAATATAGGCCCAGAGCCCTGTGAAAAGTGGCTCCTCCAAAAATCTTGCGGAGGCTTTGATCTCAAAGGTGTGCCTGGCTGCTCACCCAATGAACTATCACCAGACGTGACCTTGGACAACAAATTAAGCAGCTATCTGGACTTCAAACATTTTCCATCAATGTTTTTCAAACAACACCAACTCCTCCCCCCCTGAAAAACATCAAAAAGGCTGCACATTCAGTGTTTTATATTCTCACATCTGTCCTTTATTTCTTAGGGTGGAAAACCTGACTCCAGCTTCCTCGCCGTGGAGAAGGGCGAAAGAGCAAGTCGAGTTGTTAGGCTTGGCTCCCAAACTTCCCCACTGGTGTTCACCAGTGTGCTCCATTCAGGCTTCTCCCCATGGGTCATTCTGCTAATGTTTCAACAGAAACAAAGGAAACTCTATTTGTCTGAAGGATCCTTCACAAGCACCTCACATTTAACTTGCTTAATTCCAGTGTGAGAGGGAAGGAGACATGGCGCATCCCAGCGTCAGATCTCAGAAGCTTAGCAGAGTCAGTGCTTGGAAGGAAGATCGTCAAGGAAGACTCTGTAGAGGCAGGCAATAGCAAAACCATCTCTACTTCTCACTTGCCTTGAAAGCCCTTTGCTGGGGTTGTCATTTGTGGCTTGAAGGCACTTTATGCACACAATTCCTGTGTGGGAGATCTGGGTTTAGTAATCTTCTCCCATTCCAGGTTCTCATTAAGACCACAAGGTGGGGGTGGGATCCTTGTCCCTCTGTCTGCTAGGCAATACTGGCTGTCAGGAACAAGTCCCTGACAGTTATAGCTTGAGATGGCACTACTGTGTGTTTTGCTGGCATTATTACCCTCCTCGTTAATGCTCTATTGTTATTTTGCATTTGCATTTATATGATGTACTAACTCACTTCCATGATTGTATACATGAACAGTAACCCCATTAGGGTTTGTAGAATCTTTTGGGATCAAGTGCCGCGTTCTACTGGAGAAAGTTTTCCTTCCAGACGTTTCGTTCTCAGCTGCGGAGAACATCCTCAGTGGCGTTGCAGCCGGAGCAGGCGCTCTGACCTTCTTGGCTGCTGTGCATTGAGTGGGGCCAGGGCTGCTGGAGAGCTGCTATTTCTAGGCTGGAGGGGGTGTGGTGAAAGGGCAATTGGTTTGTGGATGTGCCCATTGTTTGGTGGGGCTTCCTGGAAGGGTAGTGATAAGGAAACTGGCTGTTGAATGTGACCATTGTTCCGTGTTAATTGCTGGGAGGGTTGGAAGGGGTTTGAAGATAAGGAAGATGATTGTTGACTGTGCTGATTGTTCTGTGGAATTTGCTGGTTGTTCTGAGACTTTCTGCAATTTATAGTCTGTAGGGTGTTTTGCAGAGCTGGGTACCAAGATTGGTGGATGAAAATGCCTTCTTCCTTTCTGTTAACATTGTGCTGGTGTTTCTAAATCTCAATAGCTTCTCTGTTCAGGCGGGTATGATAATGTGAGACCGTCGAAAGGACTTCAGTTCTTTCAAAGTGGATGACGTGGTCTCCTTCTTGAAGTGCATGTTCAGCTACAGCTGATTTTTCTGGCTGAAACAAGCGACAAAGTAACCCCATTGAATTTGTTCCTAGAAATTTACTTCTCCTTTGCAGTGTTTTTTGAGTTGTCCGGTTTCACCTCGTAGTTTTCTCCGTCTGGATAGTTCTGCTGCGATATTACCCAACTTCTGGATGTCTGAAGGCTGTCCCAGAGCAAAAGGAGCCTCAGACGTCCGGTTTACAGTCACCATTTTTTTTTTTTACTACTTAGCAATATGTGCATAACTGCATAACCATGTAATGTTTTCTGACCTATGCGCACATGCACATATGTGCATAATGTGCTTATCCACATCATGCGCTTATGCACATAATTGTGGGGGGAACAAAAAAAGAGAATTGCATGGTGCCGTCGTGTGGATGGCAGAAGACGGTTTCACCGCGGAGTGATTCAAATTGCAGTATGGCAGTTTGATCAATAATATCCGGAACAAAGATATTTGGAACAGAACCAGGTCAGTTTAACACAGACTCCACACACTGTGTGAGCAGGGCCATTAATCAAAAAGACTTTTGGCAGGTGCAGAAAATGGAAGCCATTACTTTGTAACCTATAATTGCCACGGGTCTGCAAGACCTGGTCTTCTGATGCATGCCATTAATATTTGCTTCGAGCCTCATAAGAACATAAGAGAAGCCATGTTGGATCAGGCCAATGGCCCATCCAGTCCAACACTCTGGGTCACACAGTGGTCACAAAACCCAAGTGCCATCAAGAGGTCCACCAGTGGGGCTAGAAGTCCTCCCACTGTGCCCCCCCCCCAGCACCAGAATACAGAGCATCACTGCCCCAGACAGAGTTCCAACAATAAGCTGTGGCTAACAGCCACTGATGGGCCTCTGCTCCAGATGCTTATCCATTCCCCTCTTGAAGCTGTCTATGCTTGTAGCCACCACCACCTCCTGTGACAGTGAATTCTAAATGTTAATCACCCTTTGGATGAAGAAGTACTTCCTTTTATCCGTTTTAACCCGACTGCTCAGCAATTTCATTGAATGCCCACGAGTTCTTGTATTGTGAGAAAGGGAGAAAAGGACTTCTTTCTCTACCTTCTCTGTCCCCTGCATAATCTTGTAAACCTCCACCATGTTACCCCGCAGTCGACGTTTCTCCAAGCTAAAGAGCCCCAAGCGTTTTAACCTTTCTCCATAGGTTAACCTCATCATTCTTTAACCTGATCATTAAAGCTTCTTTTGAACCATCTTAAGGAGCCTTGTGATTGAACTTGGGCAAAACCTCACACTGGCAGGAGGGAGCCAAAGATTGTGATCATCTGTAACCAGTGGTTACAGCTTTGTAACCTTGGTTAAGCTTTGAATACAGCCCTAGCAATGCCTTCTACCGGCTGTGGGTTCTCTGTAGCCTTGTTCCCCGCCCTTACCATAAAACGGTTGGGGCATCCTTTCAGCACTGGTCCACTAGAACTTGGTGCTCATCCTCTGGCTTTTTGCCGAGATTAGAAACCGATGTGCCACAAGCTGCTACTTCCTGCTACGCGAGATTTAAAAACCTGTTGTCAAATGGAGTGTCTGGAAGAAACAGATAGCACCTCAGACCCCAACCATATTTGGGAGCACAGGCTCCCTTGGGAGCTTTGACCCCAAAACCTCATTCCCCGCGAGGCCTCGTTAGTGTCCAAGGTGCACCTGGACTCAGACCTAGCTCTTCCACTGCGGATCAACATGGCAGATCAACCTTCTGAGATTCTTGGGTGGAAACAAGGCTAGGCAATAGATTAGGTAACTAGCTGAAGCAGCGTAAGAGACCCACAGAAAGAAACATTCATTTTAATGCACTTTGGAAAAAGCACAACAAAAATGTGAGTGTTGCCACCTCTACAACACTGTGAGCCAATCCGTGTTCCAATTCCACACTGAGTTCCACTGTGTTGGCTCTTTGTCCACGTTTCTGAACATCTCAGCTTGAGCAGTAAAACTCGGCAAAACTGGCTCGGTTTGTGTTCCATGTCCAGCATTGAAGATCCAAGGATATAACATCCTGCACGGGGCTTGTTTATTTGCTTCCGAGCAGCTGCTTCAACTGGATTTTTTCAAAACTCCCCAGTGGGATATAGATGTTTGTTGGTAGCTGTTCGTTCTCGGAAAAGGCCTTAACCCCTTGGAGACAAGCTGGTGACCGGGGAGCGGGGATGCACTTGGCAGTCTTAGGCTGTTAGTCTCCTGACTGGCAGTTCAGCGATGGGGCGATAGGTCTGCTGGGGCCTGAGAACCCGGGGACAGACCACAGGAACTTGGGAGCCAAAGCGCTGCCCTAAGACACAACTCATATGTGACCCACCTTGCTCACACTTTACAACACTCGGTGCTGACATTCTGCAGTGCTCTGTTAATTCACATCCTACAAAAATGCACCTAGACGGGAACACTGCAAGCGACTGTCCCATACAGAGGAAACGTGAAGGGATCCTTGCTATGTCTCTTCCCCAGCATCCTCAGACAGGGAGCATGGATGGTTTAATTAGGATAGATAAATTCACAGAGGAGAAAACCTATCAACAGCCGTAAGAGATAAATGAAACCAAGTCATGAAGCAATATACCACAGAAAATGAATGACAGCTGCCATCCCCCAATGCGCCCCCCCCAACTGTTGATCTGCTGGCCAGCTGAGGGACTGACCAACAAAAGGGGAGGCCTACACCAGCATCTCACTTCCAGCAGGATGCAAGTGATGTGGGGACATTCTAGTATTTGAGCAAAAACTTCACAGCTTCCGCTATATAGCAGGGGTGGCCAATGGTAGCTCTCCGGATGTTTTTTTGCCTACAACTCCCATCAGCCCCAGCCATTGGCCATGCTGGCTGGGGCTGATAGGAGTTGTAGGCAAAAAAACATCTGGAGAGCTACCGTTGGCCACCCCTGCTACATAGAGTTTCTGCCCAAACACCATGGGGTCCTTGTGCGATGCGATGACACCACCTCTAGCACCTGCTGCCAGTGATGCTGTCGCATTGCCAACAAGGATGCTGAGATGCTGGTTTCAGCCTTTCCTGCCACCAGTAAGTCCCCCACCCCTGCCAGTTGCCAGCATTACCTGGTGAGCCTAGCCAATCACTGCTGCCTTTACATGCTGCCTGTAAACTTCCCAGAGATGACTTACGTACTGATCTTTGCTGAAGAGAGAATGTCAGGAAACGTCAGCATTGCCAACTCCGAGTTGGGAAATTCCTAGAGGCTTTTGGGGTAGAGCCTGGGGACAGCTGGGTTTGGGAAGGGAAGGAACTTCAGCAGGGAACACCAAAGAGTCTGCCTTCTAAGGCAGCCATTTTCTGCAGGGGAGTTGATCTCTGTCGTTTGGAGATCAGTTGACACTCTGGGAGATTTCCAGACAATCCACAACCCAGTAAAGCTCTTTTTACATCGTCTTCAACTATGGCCAAAATCAGGTTTTAGGTCAAATTTGAAGGGACCCTGTCAGAAACACTTCCTTGTTTACTTCAGGTACATTTCAGTTCCCTTCACACAACTTAGCAAACTACTACAAATGCAGTATTCCCACCAGAGGCCTGTGCAAGCTTTAATATGAATGTTGCAAATAGGATAAGCTGCTATAAATCTAGATCCTCCTTCTACTTACAGATTGTCTTGAGGGCTGCATGCCTCCCACGCCCAGTGTATGCTGGGAAGAGGGATCCCGCTTGCTGTGCACTTGAGGCTGTATTCTCCTCCTTTTGTGAACAGGTCCTGGTCTTTGTTCTTGTCTAAATCAGTCTCCTTTTCATAAATTTTGGGTCTCTCTTGGAAAAAAAAAGAAAGATCACAAGCAATTAATCAGACAGCCACTTCTTCCAGAAAGCTGCTGAACCACAATCTCAACATACAACACAGAGCGGCAGAAAGTCCCTCAAGAGCCATACACTCAATGTGGAGAGACAGGAAGAAACAGTAACATGCAACAGGCCTCCTTCAAGTACACGACTTACCACACTATATGGTTTCCTATTAATCCATTCTCTGGATCAAAGGACTGTTTTTACCTCTAAAGTCCTGGTGTGGTCCGGGTCCAATGATACTTCAGAAGGAGCATCCTTTCGAGGGATGCCAGCCTCCAGGTGAGGCCTGGGGATCCCTCAGAATTACAGCTCATCTCTAGACTACAGAGATCAGTTCCCCTGGAGGAAACGGATGCTTTGGAGGGTGGACTCTAGGACATCGTACCTCACTGAGGTCTCCCCTGCCCCCAGGCTCCATCCCTAAATCTCCAGGAGTTTCCCAATCTGGATCTGGCAACTCTACCTCCCCATTCACTACCAGTGGCTGCCCTCCCCCACCCGCCCAACCCTGGCATCCCTAATCCTCTCCCATAGGTGCCCGAAGGTCACTTGAGAAGCCCTACTGTAGGCGCCTCTGTAGAATAATATAAGCCCTAAAGGTAATAGTTACAAATAACACATTTTTAATTCTTCCATATTAAGAGTAAATAAGCTTATTAATTATTACTCTTCAGCATCCCCTGGGTGGTCATTAAACACTGTGAGAACTTCCCAGCCGAGGGGTTTTTAACCTTTTTGGCACTCTGTAACTCTTTTTATGTTTTAATAATTTATTGATAACATATGGTTACAAAACTTAATTATAAATTTCCTGTACTAACCCATATGATATTTCAATCCCCCTCCCTCCCTCGTTTGACTTCCCTGAAGTTATATATTTAAGTTCAATACTAAAGGTACCAGTAACTAATCAAAGTTCAATATTTTTTTTTCCCTCATCCATACTAAAAAATTGTCCAATGTCTTTTTACATTCCACTCTTTCTCCATATATCCTTTAAATTTCTTCCACTCCTTTTTGAATATATCTAGATCATAGTCTCTTAGAGTTCTAGTTAGTTTGTCCATCTCACTCCACGATAAAACTTTCACAATCCAATCCCATTTCTCTGGTATTTTTTCTTGTTTCCACAGCTGCGCATACAATGTCCTAGCAGCTGAGAGCAAGTACCAAATTAATGTCCTGTCTTCCTTTGGAAATTTTTCTAATTGTAATCCAAGCAAAAAAGTCTCTGCAGTTTTTTTAAAGTCATAACCCAAAATTTTGGAGATTTCTTGTTGTATCATCATCCAAAATTCTCTGTAACTCTTGAAGTCTGCCATGAAAATGTCGTGAAGCGACATCGCCCAGAGTCAGAAATGACTGGTGCTTTCACCTTTACCTTAACTCTTGAGCTAGCCATCAGAACTGGAATTGCCACCACCACACAAATTGAGAAAGTTCATTGTGTCCTCTGGTTAATACAGAATTATTTTGGTAAACGAAGCTGAATACTTCATGATCAAACAGACGGAGGGGGGAGGGAGTAGAAAGCACCAGCGTGTAAAAATATTACATCATCATCAAATATTACAGAAGCGAAGTCTTCTCTGTATTGAATTCTCTGTTCAGTAGTTGTACCCATTGCAACTACATTCACCTAAGGGTTGCCAACTCTGGCCTGAAAAATTCCTGGTGGTTTTGGGGGTGGAGCCTAGGGAGGGCTGGCCGCTGCTCACAAGAAGAGGTGAAAGAAGCAGTAAGCAATGAATAGGAGTGCTGTTGCCACCCTGGGGGACCTCTTTGATACACTGCTAAATGCACTCCCCTGGGTCCTAAAACTTCCTTTTGCCTTCCAGGGATAGCACCATGAAAGAGAGCTGTTGGATTGCACCAGCGCTGCCCAGTAGACAACATTTGGGAGAAGTGCCTGGTTTTCTAATAGGCCTAGCCACAGTGGGAAACAGCTCCCCAAATAAAGCAATGTCTATCGTCATCACCATTGCACAATGAATAATTTAAACTGAGACAACTAGGTGAGCTCCTGCTCACTGGCAGTCTTTAAGCAGTAGCTGGACAAACACTTGTCAGGGATGCTGTAGGCTGATCCTGCATGGAGCGGGGGGTTGGGCTAGATGGCCTCTATGGCCCCTTCCAACTCTGTGATTCTAAGATTGGTCTTGTTACCTCCTGAGAGAAGTAATTACCTCCAAGTCTCACAGAATGCAGATCCTAGCTCCTCTGAAGAGGTTCCAGCTGGGAAACTCCTGGAGGTTTTAGGGGTGGTGCCCGGGGAGGGCGGAGTCTGAGGTGGGAAGGGACTAGGGATGTGCAAAAAAAAAATTCGGTTTTACACAGATTCGGAAGTATACGGGGGGGGGGGGATTCGGAATCCCCGTATACTCCTGAATACCGCATTCGGAAAAGCCGCATATACGGTAGATGCGCGGCTATTACCGAATATACGGCCCTATTATACCCTATGGGCCATTGAAATCAATGGCAAATAGGTTATATTTGAAGCCGCATGGAGGGGAGGGGGTTTGAGGGAGAGCCCCCAAATTTGCAGGGGACCTGCAGGGGACACTCCCTTCCAACCCCCCCAAGTCCCAAAAAGATTGGGCCAGGGGACCCCATTCCAGGGGCACCCAAAAAGGGTGCCCCTATTCCATCATTATACCCTATGGGCCATTGAAATCAATGAACCCTGCAGGCCTGGAAGCAATATAAACCCAGTTGCCAACGTCACTGCCACACAAAACACAATCTGCTCAAGGTCTGCTCTGCAGACCTGGCTGCAGCAAACCCAGATGCCAGCTCTCCAGCCCTGCCCCAAACAACACGGGGAGAGCTGGCCAACCACAACAAGCCTGCTGGTTCTGGGTCTCTCACCCAGGTGCCAGCTTCCCTGCCACAGAACACACAATCTACAGATGCCAGCTCTCCAGCCCTGCCCCAAACAACATGGAGAGAGCTGGCCAACCACAACAAGCCTGCTGGTTCTGGGTCTCTCACCCAGGTGCCAGCTTCCTTGCCACAGAACACATAATCTACTCTATAAAAACAAGAAAGTGACCCAGCCCACACACACCCTCGCCAACCCCCACACCAACCAGAGGTAATTTAAAAAAACCAAAACAAAACCAGCAGATTCACAAAAGGCCAAGTGTTTAAAAAGTGGCCTTTTCAGCAACAAGAAAGCTCAGGCCAAATCAGTCAACAACACCCCCCCCCAAAAAAAAAAACCAGAACCAGGAAAAGGGGGACAAAAGTGGCCTTTTAAACAATGGAAATTAGGCCAAACAGCACCCCCCCCCAAAAAAAAACCCGAAGAGAAGAGTAACAGCAGCAGCACAACACAGCAGCAACAAATCAAACACTGAATACTTTTAAAACAGAAAAAAAAATAACTTTTAACAATACAGGAACTTTGCCAACCCCTCCCCCCCAAAAAAACCCTTCACCCTAACCCCAAGAAATCCAAGCCACCCAAATCAGGAGAAGTAAAAGGACACTGCACTTTTAAAAGTCCTCTCACTAAATTAAGATATGGGCAAACTGGCAAAAAACCCCCACCCCAGACCCCCCCAAGCAGAAACCCCTAACCCCAAATAAGCTACCCCACCACCACCACCACCCAAATTTGGATAAGTAAAGGGACTCTAAGTCTTAAAAAGTCCTTTTACCAACAATAAATAAAAACAAGAACCCCAAGACTGCCTTACCTTGTCTTCTCTAGTCCAGGGGAAGTCTGGTAAGGCTGAGTGAGAGAGCAGCAGGCAGCAGCTGAAGCCAAGGGCCAGCCAGTAGCAGCACAATCTCTCACACACAGCAGCAATGGAGGAGTCCAGCCAGGAAGGAAGACTCCTTAAAAAGCCCTGCAAAGCATGCATTTGCAATGCATTTTGCAAATGCATGCTTTGGATTGGCTGCTGGGGCTCCTCTTCCCCCTCCCCCCCTCCCTGATCCCAGGGAGGCTATGGGAGAGGCGGGAAAAGGCAACTAAAGGAGGGAAAGTAGGCAAGCAGCTCCTTTGAGGCTGCAGAAGCTACTTTCCTGCCTTTTGAATTGACAGCCGTATACTTCCGAATAGCCATTCGTAATTATACGGCGAGCCGTATTCGGCTGTCGTATAATGGGCGCCTATGGGGATCGGCTGCAGCCTATTCCGTATACAGCCGAATCAGTGGTGATTCGGCTGTAAATACGGTTCGGCCAAACCGAATGCACATCCCTAGAAGGGACCTCTGTAAGGCATGATGCCACAGGCTCCACCATTCAAAGGAGCCATTTCCTCCAGGCGAGCTTATCTCTGATCACTTGCAATTCCAGGAGATCTTCAGGCCACACCTTGAGGTTGGCAACCCTATCCCTGGAAGCTGATAGGGGGCCATAAGAGACCACAAGGTTATTAATTTAGAAGCTTTTATTAGCAGCTAAGATTTTCCTGATATGTCATTGGAAACTGAATAAAATACCGACAACGCAGAATGGCGGATTTAATGACTACCTTTATGGTGCATTTCAAATTGCAAACCACTTTAGGAGCCATTTTGGACTGGAAAATTGTGTTAAAATATAATAAAATCAATAATAATTGCTGGTCTATCTCTGTGCCTCACTGGCAGGATTGCTATGCTAGAAACGTCCACAATTTAAAATACATGAATAAAATGTTTCTTCTGCTTCAGAGCCCTTTGTTTGAGTTCCTGAAACATCTCTCAATTCCGTACAAAACTGTGTATAATAAGTCTCAAAGAGCAGTGGATTAAACATTCCTGAAATTTAATAAAGGCAAAGCAAAGATAAATCAGATTTTCTGAGCTCAGTTTTGCTCAAGACAGGACCAAGAAGCTGGCTGGAAGGAGTGAGTGGAGAGGGCCAGTTTCTGGGATTTTTTTTTTTTAAGTGACATGTGTCTACCCAAATAGAGAATAACACGGGTTGGATCTAGACTTGCCAATCTGGCCGGGGGGGGGGGGGGATGGGGAATGCATTCCCGTGGACCTCATTTCCTACTGTCATGGAGCTAGGGTTGCCAACTCCCCACTGGGAAATTCCTAAAGAAGAAGAAGATGATATTGGATTTATATCCCGCCCTCAGAGCGGCTCACAATCTCCTTTCCCTTCCTCCCCCACAACAGACACCCTGTGAGGTGGGTGGGGCTGGAGAGGGGTCTCACAGCAGCTGCCCTTTCAAGGACAACCTCTGCCAGAGCTACGGCTGACCCAAGGCCATGCTAGCAGGTGCAAGTGGAGAAGTGGGGAATGAAACCCGGTTCTCCCAAATAAGAGTCCGCACACTTAACCACTACACCAAACTGACATACAGCCTGGGAAGGGTGTGATATAGGGGAAAGGAAGGACTTCAGTGAGATATAATACCACAGAGCCCACCCTCCAAATTCCAGAACTCCAGGCCTCGCCTGGATTTTGGCAACCCTACTTGGAGTGGTGACAGGAGAAAATTGTTTTAAAATGGCCAGTGGGCTGATGGCATATGACTTCTGGGGGAACCATGGAAGTGATGTCATACCTTTCTAGAAATTTTAGGGTTGCCAGGTCTGAATGACAAGCCCGCAAGGGGACTTACTGGGATGCCCTGGGAGAGGGGAGGGAAGAAGCACACCCTGCCTATGTCACCTCTGGGAGACATCAGGGACATCATGCCTACATCACCCAGAAGTGATGTACACACATCAGTGACGTTGGGATGACATCCTGGTTTTTGGGCAAAACTCTATGGTTTGAAGCTAATTCTACCATAGAGTTTTGCTCCAAAACCACAGTGTTCCTTCCCCACCCCCCTCAACATCACTGACTTGCCTGTGTCACTTCTGGGTGATGTAGGCATGTCACATTTGGTGCAGTAACACTGCCCTACTGGCCACCCGGCTGGCACTGGGGGAAGTGCCAGAAACCAGGGGATTCTCCACATGTTGTGGAGGGGGCTGACAACCATAAGCACCAATGCACTTCTGTGGGGGGGAGGAGGAGGAAATGGGAAGACTGAACAGCCCCCACTGTGGCCAAGGCCATGGCTGGGACTCCAGGACAAATCCTACCGGAATTCAATGCCACCCGGCCCGACCTATGGGAATCATGGGTGGACCGGTTCAGCTATTATATCGAACTGCACAAAATGGAGGAAGGGGTGGAGAAGAAGGCACTCCTCCTGAGTTCATGCGAGGTGGAGACCATCCAGCTGATGAAGTGACTCATCGCACCGACCACCCTCACAGCGGCCACCTACTGTCAAGCTCGACTGATTCTGACCAAAGACTGTTGGGTTCTGGCCTGTCAAAACCAAGCCTGGGTAAAATCATGATGAACCAAATGCTGCTAGTTTATTACCCTTTAGTTGCCCCCCCTTTCCTTTATGACTGGTAACTGTTGAGAACAAAGTAATCTGCGCCTTCCCAGAGGGCCTCCCGAGGGAGGAAGTTTCGCATAAGAATACAAGGCCAACAGGCTTGATAACTGCCCTGGGAAAGTATCTTTGTAGTTATGTGTGAATGTTCCTCTACTCCCCGCTCCTGTAGGAATCTCTTTGAAGTGTACCTTAAAACTCTTGTATCAATGTATTGGTTTCATTCCTCTCAAGTCAAGGGCTTGAGCCAAAGTAACGGTCTATCAATAAATGTAGTCTTAGTATCAATTTTGACTCGTCATTGAATCCGTCTACTTGACACCTACGACCAGCTAATCACAGCAATGACGAACCACATGGTGCTCCAGCCGTCCTGTCTCGCCCGCCGGCACGCGTTCTACACGCAACAGCAGAAACAGGCTGAATCTGCCGGCGAGTATCTTTCAGAGCTCCGAGGGTTAGCCCTGCAATGCGATTTCCTGGGAGACCTGGAGGAGGTCCTGCTTGACTGCTTCGCGGTAGGCGTACAGGAGGAGAAACTGTGCCTCAAGTTGTTGGCATACAAAGACAAAGACATCACCCTCTCGAAGGCGCTCCAACAGGCAACTGCCTTCGAACACACACACAGCAGCCTGTCCGGACATCAAGCCACTGCTACCTCAATGTCGGAGGGCTCCGATGAAGAACAGGCACACCAGCTTCACCGCCAGCCATACAGCGGGCTGAAACCATCCACCCGACCGTGAGCTGCAGAGAAGCCAGCCAGCACAAAGTGCGCCAGTTGCAGGGATTCACACCAGCGTTGCAACTGCCCCTGCTGCAATGCGGATTGCAGAAGTTGCTGAAAGGTTGGCCACATCGCCCGGGCTTGCAGGGCCAGCACCAACAGGAGGCGCCAGTCCATTCACCACGACTCAACAGACGCACACACAACTGCCTCAACTAGCATCCACGTAATGAACTTGCCCCTGGACACCCCAGACAAGGTCAAGGTATCGGTCTTGATCGAGGGGGAGCCCTGCCTGATGGAATTGGACTCGGGTTCCTCCATCTCTATAATTTAGGAGGAGACCCTCAGAAAACTCTGCCCCCACGGCTGGCTGCACTTGTGGCCCGAAGAGTTCATATTGCGGGACTTTCAGAAAAACCCAGTTCAAATCATTGGGTGGGCCAAAGAGTAGAGTTCAAAACTTTCAAGGGGGCCCTGGACATATGGGTAGTGAAGCACCAGCTACTGGGGTTGGCTTGGTTTAACCCCCTGGGCACCAAAATTGTAGGGGTGAACCAGATACAGACCCACAATTTTGACCAGGTGTGCCAGGAGTTTCCAGAAGTTTTTGATGGAGTTCTGAGAAATTACAAGGGGCCACCGATAGTGCTGCAGCTTGACCCCACGGTAAGGCCCATAAGGCTGAAGGCTCGGCGGGTTCTGTTCGCGCTCAAGCCTAAAATAGAGGCTGAACTGGACCGCCTCGTGGCCCAAGGAGTGCTAGAACCCGTCTCCCACACCACCTGGGAAACCCCCATAGACACCCCCGTTAAACTGACCAGGGACATGTGCATTTGCGCTGACTACAAATGCACAATTAACAAAGCACTCCAGGACCACCCATACCCTGTCCCGGTGGTCAGTCATGTCCTCGCTTCCCTGGCCGGCTCTAAGATTTTCAGGAAGCTGGACCTGCCCCAAGCATACCAACAGCTCCCGTTGGATGCGCAATTGGCCGAGGCCCAGACCATAGTTACGCACAGGGGTGCCCACAAGGTATGGAGGCTGCAATTTGGGGTAAGCATGGCTCCGGGAATTTTTCAAGTCTAATGGACTCTCTCCTCATAGGGATTCCCGGAGAACAACCCTTTTTTGATGACGTTCTGATAGTGGCACCTGACGCCGACAAGTTCAGCTGCCGCCTTCGAGAGGTGCTCCACTGTTTCCAGAATGTAGTTCTCAAGATGAAGCAGGAGAGGTGCTCACTTGGGGTGCCGAAGGTAGAGTTCCTGGGATTTGCAGTGGATGCCAGTTTGGTGTAGTGGTTAAGTGCGCGGACTCTTATCTGGGAGAACCGGGTTTGATTCCCCACTCCTCCACTTGCACTTGCTGGAATGGCCTTGGGTCAGCCATAGCTCTGGCAGAGGTTGTCCTTGAAAGGGCAGCTGCTATGAGAGTCCTCTCAGCCCCATCCACCTCACAGGGTGTCTGTTGTGGGGGAGGGAGATAAAGGAGATTGTGAGCCGCTCTGAGACTCTTGAGTGGAGGGCGGAATATAAATCCAATGTCTTCTGTCTTCTTCTTCACCACTAGGGTGGCCATAATGTCTGAAGGCCAGCCAGGGACACCTTTGGGGGGGGGGAGGTAGGGGTGTGCGCACGCGAAGCGCGTGCGCAGGAAACAGGAACTGACGTCACTTCCGGTGATGTCATGCCACCGTCGGAAACAGGAAGTGACATCACTTCCTGTGACATCATTTCCCCCGCGCCACCTGCCGGAAACAGGAAGTGACATCACTTCCTGTGACATCATTTTCCCCCACACCACCTGCCAGAAGCAGGAAGTGACATCACTTCCTGTGACATCATTTCCCCAAAATGCCACTGCCGGAAACAGGAAGTGACTTCACAGCACTTCCTGTGATGTCCCCAAAAATCCCCCAAATATCACCGCCGGAAACACCAAGATTATTTATAGAGAGGGAAAGGGGGAAATAAAGTTAAATAAAACTCTTTTTTTACTTTTTTCGAAGTTAGAAGACTAGAGAGAACGGGTTCCACGCTGAGAAGCCAGTCAGATTCCAGTGAGATTCCAGTGAGACTGTGCTGCATAATGCAGCCTATTTATTTTGTCCTGTTTGCTCTGTTGGCTCTATCTGCGCCACCTTCATCACTTTTGGGGTGTGGATCCCCCAGTGGGGTGGTCTCCCGACTCCCTCCGCCGGCTGTTTCTGATAGCCCTGCACCCCCTCTTTCATTTGATATGTATCCCGTGCAGGTGCCACCCTCCCACCGGGAGATGCCGCAAAATGAGCCCCCTTGAGGCTTATGGCGGCAGGGCTCGGGGGAAGCGAGCTAGACTGCTGTTCTTTTGAGGGGTTATAGAGTGTTTCGAGCCCGTCCCTGTGGCATCGGTCCCATCGTTGTGGGACCCAGAGGGCCGGTGCAGCGGCACGCCGAAGCAGCCTGTCACTAATAACACAGGTCGAGATGCAGGACAGGAACCCGGAAGTGACCGACAGGCTGCTTCAGCGTGCCGCTGCGAGGAACCAGCAGCGACAGACCGCAGGGCCGCAGCTCCTGCTCCCCAGATAGAACCCTGGGGATCTCACAGGGAGTGGCGGCCCCCGCTAATTTGAAAGACTATGTATCTTGAACTGGGGGGGGGGAGGAGTGTTTTTTCTTGCGTTTGTCCCCGGAAAGTATAGCAGAGCACACCTGAGGGCAGCAACTGGAAGGAATGAACGCAGCCACCTATGAAGACCAGTGGCGGGAAGTTTAACTGGCCAGGATTGGACCTGACCAGAAAGAGGGTTGTTCCGGGTAATGTGTATAAGAGGGGACCCAGCCCCGCTATCTCTATCTTGTGATGTTCGTGCCAATAAAGTATGTTGTGTTCTAATCGTCTATGAGTCCCATACATTACATGCATAATATGCTCAGTTCAGCTACCAATGTCCACAGGGAAGTCTTCTTATGCCACTAGTGGCCACTAGTGGATCTGCTTCTGGATCAGGCTTGTGATAGGAAGGTCAGCCTTTAGTCCATGAAAAGCTGGTTTGCCTCTTGGGGCAGGGGGCGGGATCAGGTGAGAGATGACACTCCTGTCAAAAGAGGGCAAGACAATATCCTCCAGAGCTGTGTGGTACCCATGGGTGCCATGGTGCCTGCTGACACCTCTCCTAGTGCCCACCTGGTATTTTTAGAAAGTGGGTGGGGCCAGGTAAGTTTGACCCTGGAGGTCCCAACTCTAGGATTCTAAGCACATATAAAGCCAGGTTAGATGCCTACAAAATGAAGACAGACTGCCTAAAGAGGGTTTATTAGCTATCTCAGACCAATTCCCCACTCATTTTCTTCCATTGCTCCTTTTCCCCGACGCTTCTGCTGGATTTCGCACAAGCTGCCCTGAGGCAGCAAGTTGCCCCACCCCTTTTCAAGTTCCCTCCGTGGCAGGCAGAAACCGGTTTTCAGAGGATCCTGCCTGCTGTGGAGGGAACCTGAAGAGAGGCGGAGCAACTCACCGCCCCGGGGCAGCTTGTTGGAAATCCAGAAGCGCTGTGGGAAAAGGAGCAAAGAGACTAGAACAAGGTGAGTGGGGATTCGGTCTCAGTATGTAAACTTATTTTGTGTGTAAACAAGAAAATATTTTAAACAATTTGTTCATTCAAAAAGGCATGCTGTTAAGCAGAGCTTCTGCCTCAAATGTTGAAGAAGTTTCAGAGTTATGCATAACCACACTCCCCAATATTTTCTAGTTGGCTCAGGCTCCAGCAGTTGCACCCACCACCCTGCGTTGGAATCCCAAAGGTGCCCTCAGGCTCAAAAAGACTGGGGAACCTGCTCCAAAGGAACATGCTTTTTGCATATGGCTCTGTTCCATGAGGAGCTATGGCATCGAAGGGCACTCTCTACACAGCTTCCTCAGAAGAGGAGGAACAGAAGGAGAACAGAGAAGAGGAAGGGGAAGAGGAAGAAGAGAGGAAGGTTCCATAATGGGGAACAGAGGAGAGGAGAGGAAAGCAGCCATGAGATTAGGCAACATCCAAGCTAAAGGGTGCAATCATCCTCTTTTTGCTGAATTAAGACATGCAACATTATTTAAATTATCTGATTTAATTTAAATTATCTGATTTAAAGTATTTTCCTGGTTTAGAATTAATTAAAACAACAACTGACATGCATGCTCAATGAATTCTTAATAATTTTTAAGTGCAAGGTGCTACTAAATATTTCTTGAACCTTAAAACAAAGCAATGTGTTTCACTGAAGAAAGTAATTTCTGGTGAACAAAAGAGCAATTATGGCCTTTAAATGGAATTACGGCTCTATTGAAAACATTTTAATTTTTTTTAAAAAAGAGTGTGTGTACATGTCACAATTGTAAGAGGCAAATTAACAATAGTCTCAGAATTAATGATTAAAGACAACTTTGAGTTAGGCGTGTTGAGGTCTATTCACTTATCTCCTACACAGATGTGATTATTAAGAGCCATCTTTCTGAAATGATAACGAGGTTACCAGGGCAACAAAATTTTCAAGCCCCATAAGGTAGAACTAAATTCTATAAGAGACACAGTTGCCATTCTCCTAGGTCTCAGGTGGAAGTCTTTCACATCACCCCTTACCTACTAGCTGGGGATGCTGCAAACTGAATCTAGGGTTGCCAACCTCCTGGTAATGGATGGAGATCTCCTGATATTGCAATTGATCTCCGGACTACAGAGATCAGTTCACTTGGAGAAAATGGCCGCTTTGGAAAGTGGACTCCATGGCATTGTACCCACACTGAAGTCCCTCCCCTCCCCAAGTCCCATCCACCTCAGGGTCTAAACCCCGCCCCCAATCTCTGGGTATTTCCCAACGCAGAGCTGGCAACTCTAATGGAACTTGGAACTTTGTGCATGATCAGCAGATGCCTTCCCACTGAGCCATGTCACAAACATGTGGAGAAGGTGTGGCTGACAGAAAGAGAATAACTGGTCCAGGGTCACACAGCAGGTTTAATGGCAGAGTAAGGATTTAAACCCAGGTCTCCTGAGCCCTAGTACAATACCCTAGCCATTACAGCACACTGTTCCATCAAGTGCTCTTCAACTGTGCCCTGGAGCCTTTCTCC
The DNA here is from genome assembly GCF_032191835.1 of Heteronotia binoei. Lineage (NCBI taxonomy): Eukaryota > Metazoa > Chordata > Lepidosauria > Squamata > Gekkonidae > Heteronotia > Heteronotia binoei. Next base: position 8,706,886 of record NC_083233.1, read on the forward strand.
AGAGGAAGCTGGATCTTTTCTCCCCTGCAGCTGGGGGCGGGGGGGGGGGGGAGATTCAGAAACTCGCTGCTCTCCCCTCCCAATGTTAGCATCCCATTATTTCTCAATGTTTTCTAATAAACAACAAAAATTTGCCATGAACATGGAGACTACTGATCATTTTCTCATCTCAGTTTAACTTGCCTCACACGGCATAGCATTGTTGTGCGGACAGAACTGGGGCAGGGAAAGAACTCCTTGGAAGAAGGCCCTGATAAATATTTCTTGACCTGTTTATTTCCTCCATCCATACCTCACCTTTCTCTTCTCCCCAGTGGGGATGCCAAGTGGCTTACATTGTTCTTCTCTCCTCTTCACCCTGCAAGGTAGCTGAGGCTGAGAGTGCAATGACTGGTCCAAACTCAGCCAGCAAGCAGAGTAGGAATTCGAACCTGGATCCCCCAGATCCTAATCAAACACTCCAACTACTGCACTGTACTACCTGTAACATTTAATCCTACCCCTCCTTTAAGAAACTCAGAACAGCATTCACAATTCCTTCCTCTTCCATTTTATTCTTCCAGCATACTGGCAAAGGACATCAGCCTGGGGGAATATGACTGGTCCAAGGTCAGCTCATGCATTTATGGTTAGAAGGAGATTTTTAAACCAAGTCCCAATCTTCCCTTCTGACAAAAAAAAAAATGGCCCTGATGTCACAAAAACAAATACAGAAGAACCTAAGAAAAGGCCTGCAGGATCAGACTAATGGCCCATCTAGCACAACATCCTGTTTCCACAAAAACAACCCTCTGCTGCCCCCCCCCCCAAAAAAAAACAACTGGTGTTCAGACAGAGGAACCCTGCCTCTAAACCCTGAGCCACTTGGTGGGAAGGGTGGGATATAAATAATAAAATAAATAAATAAACAAACACGCAATTCAGCCATCCTGGTTAAGAAGACCTACACATAGGCCTTTCTCCAATTAATTTATCTAACTGCCCCCAAAAGCCATAACTAGTGTCCATCTCCACTTCCCATGGCAGCAATTTCCGCAAGTTAATATAGACACAACAGCCATTGTGTATAACAGAAGTCACTTAGGTAGAGGGCTGCCAACCTCCAGGTAGAGCCTGGAGATCTCCTAGAATTATTTATAACTGATCACTAGATGACAGGGATAAGTTTAGGATTGCCAGGCCCATATCGCTCACAGCTATGGGGATGGGGGGGGGGACATCTGGGAGTGGAAAGTGACATCCCCCCATCCCCTCCAAACAACAATGTCACATGTGACATTCCTGCATCAATCAGAAATGACATCGGCACGTTGTTGCCTTCAGGGGTGATGCTCTTGTTTTGGGGTAGAACTCTATGGTAAAACTGGCTTCAAACCATAGAGTTTTGCCCAAAAACCACACCTCAACATGCCAACGTAATGTTGTTGATGATGATATTGGATTTCTATCCTGTCCTATACTCTGAATCTCAAGAGTCTCGAAGCAGTCACAATCTCCTTGTGTGCAGCACCAAGGCTGAAGGGGAATAGGAGGGGGATTCCCTCCCACCGACCACATGGCCAGCAGCAGGCAAGAGCACACAAAAATGGGGGATACCCCACCCCTACTGGGCAACTGGGTACCCTAGATCAGTTTCCCTGGAGAAAGTGGCTACTTTGGAGAGTGGACTCTATGGCGTTGTATTCCATTGGTTCATTATTCACAAATGAACAGGTTGAGAATGCATGACGGGGCTGCAGCACCAATCACACAGGAGCTGGATCATGTATGCTCATCTTGCCTTTCCCAGGCTCCACCCCAAAATCTCCAGGAATTTCCAAATGAAGTTGGCAATCATACTTGAAGATAGAACCAGTGAGTTGACCAGAAATATGGTAGTACTGAGGTATAACCACATGATCCAAAATGGCAGGGTTGGAGAGGCCTTAGGACTGGTCCCTTTGCCATTCTTTAGAGACACGCTCAGGTGCTGGAACAGAGACCCCTCCAGAATCTCAGCCGGCCTCCCACGGGCTATTTCCTAATGTTGGGACAATGAAGCCAATTAAATTTTTTAAAATACTTCTATATTAAGAAGCATAACCTGAATTTGTCTCCCCACCTCCCCCAAGCAGAAAGTGTCAGGAATTTTGAGCTCCTTGTATGTGTGAGGAGTGATGTATAATGACAATCCTTTTTATACAAATGCTGGAGTCTAAATATAACTCAGGTCATGCTTTAAATCAAGCATCTCTAATACAGCTTCAAGAAAACAAGGACTGTGAAGCAAAGCTGATTTTACAGAAAGAAAAACACAGAGGGGGGGGGGACCTCCATTTAATTGGTGTGAATTTGGAACTGGCTAAAGTAATACTCTAGCTGTGCAAGGACGACATGAACAGGCACGTAATCTTCCTGTCACAGTGGGATAAGGCATCACCACAAATAGCCTGTTATTCACAAATGAGCAGGTTGGGAACGCATGACGGGGCTGCAGCACCAATCACACAGCAGCTGGATCATGTATGCATGCTCACCTCCCCAACATGGAAGACGGCACAAGTATGAATTGCCCCATCCCCAACAGCATTGCTGATACCATCTCAAAAGAAAGGCTTTTCAATGGAGTCACACCACGGAGAGCCAGCTTGGCGTAGTGGTTAGGAGAACCGAGTTTGATTCCCCACTCCTCTCCATGCACCTGCTGGTGTGACCTTGAGTCCGTCACAAGTTCTTTCAGAGCTGTTCTCTCTCGGCCTCACCTACCTCACAGGTTGTCTGTTGTGGGGAGAGGAAGGGAAGGCGATTGTAAACTGATCTGAGATACCAAGTGAAGGGTGGGGTAGAAATCCAATCTCTTCTTCTTCCAATTTGACTGCCAGTTTTTTTAATATACCACAATCAAGGGACTATATATCCTCTTCCCCACCACCACCTGGTCTCTGTTTTCTGGGCCTCAACCTTGCACAAGTGGCCACAGCCTTGCAGACCGCCCCCCCCCCCTTGTAAAAGCTCATTATGAAAAACTTGTTCAATGTTAACTGAAGTGGGATTTTCATGTTTTATGCAGGGGAGGGGCATAGTTACTTTGCAAGTGGGTAACAGAGGGAGCCCAACTTTGAAAAGTCTCAGAGAACTACTACAACCCACCAAAGATCTCCAGCAACACAGCCGAGCCCTGAAGTCACCAACTTTTTACCCAACCTCTGCAGCTGACCCTTTAACACCAGCAGCTGAAGCTTCTCATGGGAGGGAGGAATTTACTGGTATCTGCATAGCCAAATGCTGTTAACAGCACAGGAGCAATGCAGGCTTTTCTCCCTAGTCAGTTGACAACCCTACTGAATCCTCTCCCCGAGCCCCCCTCCCCCTCCCAAGCCACAGCTCAGGACATCATGGCCATCATCTGTCCATCAGCAGCCTCTTTTCAAAGGCAAACTCAAAAGGCAGGGGAAAGAGTTTCCTCCTCTCCAGGGCAGGGTGGGAAACGACCTCCATCCTGCTCTGAGGAAATGCAATTGCTGGCGTGAAAGCTGACCTGAATTGCTAAAAGACTCCCCAGCCCTGCACTAGGAAAGCACTTCTCCTCTTGCTCAGTCTTTCCTCTTGATTAGAGCCGGGCAGATCTCCTTTGCTTTGCCCTGAGTGGCTCAGCAATCATACCCTTAAAACCCTTAGAAAAACGACAGGGCCATTCTAAGCACCGCCACACCCTTTCCTACTCTGGCTCAGGAGGGGGCTGCCAGTGTAACAAGGTGGGACAGCTGTACCCTCCAGGGCTCAGAGCCAATGTGGGCAGCAAAGTCCATATCAGATTGAAGGAGCTTCTGGCTAGGAAAGAGGCATCAACATCTGGCCTAAAAGTGACCTGATGCCGCTGGAAAAACTCCCCTTTACTAGACCAAATGAAACCGTCTTCTTGCTAATGAAGACTTAAAACTATTAATTTAATACATCCAGGTGGGCAGCTAAGTTGGTCTGTAGCAACAGACCAGAGTTAGAGTCCAGTTAAGACCAAAACCACAAGATCCACCCCACGGACTAGTCAAAGGTGAGTGAATGGAAAGCTATTAGACGGCCATTTCCAATTTTAAAAAAAGAAATCCCTAGCTGCCCAGCATGCACCAGTGGGGTCCTACCACAGAAAAGACTCTGTTCTCGGGAGTCTCCCATCTCATTTCAGATGGTGGAAGCACCTCAGAGTCCTGAGTAGATGATCTGTCAAAAACCCTGACACTTCAAGGCTTTAAGGGCCATCACCAACACTTTGGCTTTGTTTAGGCTTACTTTTTATTTCATGTGTACCCCGCTGTTCTCCCCAGCGGGGACCCAAAGCAGCTATTATTCTCCTCTCCTTCACTTTATCCTCACAACAACCTTGTGAGGTAGGTGCAGCTGAGCCCATGTAACCAGCTGGAGGTCCCTGAGCAGGCTGCCAGGGCAGAGTGGGGACCCAGATCTCCCACCCCCTGGCCTGACACTCTTCCCACCAGGGCACCCTGGCAAAAGAAGGAGACATGAGAAGCTCTTCCTTGGAAGTCCAGCACACCCCAGAAACCAACGTATGCGCTGCATTCAGTGCTAAGTGAAGCTGCCCATCGGTTCCCAGGCAGCCGTGCAAAACTAGAGGTGAACTGAGCATCATTAATTGTAGCCAAGTTGTACTTCTGCAGCAAGCGAAGGAGGTGCTTCATGCCAAGGCGGAGATTTGAGCCTCCATCTGCAGGCAAATATCGAGTGGTGCTCCCGGGAAGCAAACCTGCTCCTTCTAAGGGAAGAAGTATGCATGTGCAGAATGCCCTGGAAGAGGGTAGCTACCTGCTGCCCTGCAGCCCACCCCTGGGTATGTCTGCTCCTGCTATAGCATGCCCAGGTATTCTCAGGGCATAGAGGCCTTTTTGGGCCCTGGAACAGCAGTGGCCTGTGCACTTGAAGAGCCTGGCAGCAGGAGAGGACTCAAATCTACTCCCAGAGTGTTTGGCATATGCTCCTCTGTGCATTGTTCCTAAACAGCAGGATGCTGATGGTGGTGTAGTTGTTAAGTGTCCCAGGTTCGAAATCCCACTTCTGCCACTCAGACTCTCAGCCTAGCCTACCTCACCGGGTTGTTGTGGGGGAGAAAATGGAGGAGAGGAGAATGACGTAAGCCACATTGGATCCCCATAGGGAAAAAGAGAAGGGTGAAAATGAATAAAATAATAAAAATATAAACATTTTGGAAGAGGGACCACTGCTCGGTGGCAGAGCATCTGCTTGGCATGCAGGAGGTCCCACGTTCAACTCCCAGCATACCCAGCTAAAAGGACCAGGCAGGAGGTGATGGGAAAGCCCTTTCTCTGCTTGAGACACAGGAGAGCCATGGCCAGTCTGAGAAGACAATGCTGACCTTGGTGGCCTGATGGTCTGGTTCAGCAGAAGGCAGCTTCAGGTGTTCAAGATTGTTGTTTTTTACAGACACGCAGGGGGTGGTTTTGTAGCAGGAACTTCTTTGCATATTAGGCCAGACACACCTGATGTAGTCAATCCTCCCAAGAGCTTACAATAGGCCCTGTAAGAAGAGCCCTGTAAGCTCTTGGAGGATTGGCTACATCAGGGGTGTCTGGCCTAATATGCAACGAAGTTCCTGCTACAAAACGCCCCCTGCAGACACTACTGTAAAATCGTTAGCATTTTTTTAATTATCCAACAAAAATATTATTTATCTGAGTACAAATTGCAATTTTAGTCATCTTTTGGGGTAATTTATGTTCTCTAGGAAGAAGACTGACTGTTCACTCCCTCTTCCCCAGTCATAAACTGTTCAGTAGTCTAGATTCTCTCTCTCATCTCTCTCATCTCTCTCTCTCATCTCACCCCATTTACCTCAGCAACAACCAGTAAAAAAGAGATCCCTTTTCCGCATTTACTTTCTCCTATTCCTCATTTTCAATCCGCAATTAAGCCTCAAACCAGCCCGATAATAATTTGGGCTGCCCCAGACTGCCTCAAACCAGCCCAATATTAATTTTAAACATTTCTTCTTTTAAATTGCTCAATTCTTCTAAAAAATTAGCAAGGGTTCTGTTCTAAACAGTCTCATTTCCATCTTTTAATTCCAGCTTTTAAAAGCTTCCTGTCTCAAGGGAAGGTGTCCTGCTTTGCTTGCTTTTTTTTGGGGGGGGGGGGGTGTAAACTGGAGAGTCACATGTCAAGCTGCAGGTTTCCAGCAGACATCAGGTGGTCTCGTGCACCACCTGACATCTTTTTCTTGCTCTCCCGCAGCATGTGTCATCTACACCCTCCTCTCCAAATGTTCTGCCTCATCCCACAAAATGAATTCTGCCTCAATGACGTTTTCAATAAAGGCCCCCCCATCGAGAGCTCAGTGGAGGAGATGGATGGGGGAGGGCAGGACATGAAGGGAACAACTTGCTTGGAGGTTTCTTGCGACTGCTCCACCCCAGCTCACCTTCTGCAGCACCCGCCAGGGCTGTTTTTACTCATTTTAACATCTGGCTTTAAAAATGCCAGCCAGAGCCTCTTTTGGGGGCTTGCCAACTTCCAAAAGTGGGGGCTGGAGATCCCCTGGAATTACAACTGATCCCCAGACTACATCAATCACTTATTTATTTACTTATTTAAAACTTCTTCTAGAACAAACGGCAGCTTTGGAAGGTGGACTGCATGGCATTATACCCACTGGGATTATCGTTTCCCACCCAAACCCCACTCTCCCAAGCTCCATCCTCAGATTTCCAGGTATTTCCAGACCCAGGGTTGGAAACCCTAATATATCAAAGATTTCAGGTTTTCACGGCTGGTAACATCATTAGGGTTTGTAGAATCTTTCGGGCTCAAGTGCCGTGTTCTACTGGAGAAAGTTTTTCTTCCAGACGTTTCGTTCTCAGCTGCGGAGAACATCCTCAGTGGCGTTGCAGCCGGAGCAGGCGCTCTGACCTTCTTGGCTGCTGTGCGTTGAGTGAGGCCAGGGCTGAAATAGCAGCTCTCCAGCAGCCCTGGCCTCGCTCAATGCACAGCAGCCAAGAAGGTCTGAGCGCCTGCTCCGGCTGCAACGCCACTAAGGATGTTCTCCGCAGCTGAGAACGAAACGTCTGGAAGAAAAACTTTCTCCAGTGGAACACGGCACTTGAGCCCGAAAGATTCTACAAACCCTAATAACCCTAATATAGCTTACATTGCCTTTTGCAACAGGCAACTGAGATCCTGAAACTTTGGGGTCAGTCAGCTTGCGGCCCAGGTTCTCCATCAAGAGTTCCAAAACCAATCTCTTCTAAGAGCAGACCGAGCATAAGGCCATTTTAAATAAATGAGGTCTTCCTGCCTGTGCAGAGGGGAGCAGGATAGTGGCCACTGGCCCCATCGCAGGTGTCTCTGTCTTCAGCCAAATGGCTTCAGTGAGCTCCCTTCAATGATGTTGGAACATCTGGCTGTTCAGCTGCAAAGAGGGAGCCAGTCAGTCAGGAAGCTCTTTGGATGTGTTCAAGCCAATTCAGATGGTGTCTGTTTAAATCATCAGATGGCTTCCATATACACTCCTGGAGCAGCCCCTCCTGCTTGCCGCCACCCTCCATTCCCTTGTGCATATATTTGCATAGTTTATAGTTTGCCTTTCTCAGAGGAACTCACTTCTGGAGAGCCAGTTTGGTGTAGTGGTTAAGCGCGCGGACTCTTATTTGGGAGAACCGGGTTTGATTCCCCACTCCTCCACTTGCAGCTGCTGGAATGGCCTTGAGTCAGCTATAGCTATAGCAGAAGTTGTCCTTGAAATGGCAGCTTCTGGGAGAGCTCTCTCAGCCCCACCCACCTCACAGGGTGTCTGTTGTGGGGGAAGAAGGGAAAGGAGATTGTGAGCCGCTCTGAGACTCTTCGGAGTGGAGAGCAGGACATAAATCCAATATCTTCTTCTTCTGTGGCTGGAGGTCTCCTGGTATTCCAACTGATCTCCAGACTACAGAGATCAGTTTCCCTGAAGAAAACAGATGGTATGAAGAGAGGAGGGTGTGGCATTGTGCCCCTCTGAAGTTCCTCCTCTGCCTCCCTCACCTCAGGCTCCAACCCCAAAATCTCCAGGTATTTCCCAACCTATGTGGCAACCCTAAGAGGGCATGTTGTGAACCGGCTGCTGCTCTTAAGATAAATGGGAAGAGACAGCAAGACAGCCACTGCATTTAGAACCAGGTGGGCAGCTGTGTTGGTCTCGGAAGCAACAGAACAAAGTTGGAGTCCAGTGGCCCTTTTAAGTCTTATTCAGAATGTAAGCTTTTGTGTGCATGCACACTTCATCAGATGATATAAGAACATAAGAGAAGCCATGTTGGATCAGGCCAGTGGCCCATCCAGTCCAACACTCTGTGTCACATAAGAACATAAGAGAAGCCATGTTGGATCAGGCCAATGGCCCGTCCAGTCCAACACTCTGTGTCACATAAGAACATAAGAGAAGCCATGTTGGATCAGGCCAATGGCCCCTCCAGTCCAACACTCTGCGTCACATAAGAACATAAGAGAAGCCATGTTGGATCAGGCCAATGGCCCATCCAGTCCAACACTCTGTGTCACACAGTGGCAAAAAATTTTATATATACACACACACTGTGGCTAATAGCCACTGATGGACCTGTGCTCCATATTTTTATCTAAACCCCTCTTGAAGGTGGCTATGCTTGTGGCCACCACCACCTCCTGTGGCAGTGAATTCCACATGTTAATCACCCTTTGGGTGAAGAAGGACTTCCTTTTATCCGTTTTAACCTGTCTGCCCAGCAATTTCATCGAATGCCCACGAGTTCTTGTATTGTGAGAAAGGGAGAAAAGTACCTCTTTCTCTACTTTCTCCATCCCATGCATTATCTTGTAAACCTCTATCATGTCACCCCGCAGTCGACGTTTCTCCAAGCTAAAGAGTCCCAAGCGTTTCAACCTTTCTTCATAGGGAAAGTGTTCCAGCCCTTTAATCATTCTAGTTGCCCTTCTCTGGACTTTCTCCAATGCTATAATATCCTTTTTGAGGTGCGGCGACCAGAACTGCACACAGTACTCCAAATGAGACCGCACCATCGATTTATACAGGGGCATTATGATACTGGCTGATTTGTTTTCAATTCCCTTCCTAATAATTCCCAGCATGGCGTTGGCCTTTTTTATTGCAATCGCACACCGTCTTGACATTTTCAGTGAGTTATCTACCACGACCCCAAGATCTCTCTCTTGGTCAGTCTCTGAATGATGAAATGGGGTACAATGAGCAGTGCTACATACAGCTGCTGGGCAGCGGCTCAGCATTCAAAGTAGTACAAAGTTAGAAACCAATAGGAAAAACGTTGAAATGAACAATTTGAAAAGAGCATTAAATTTGGTCTGGGTAGCTGTGTTTGTTCCAACTCGATCCCATCTCCAGCCGGCTTTAACGGAAGCACCACTGCTGGATAAAAGACTCTGAAAAGACCCGATAAATTCCGTTTATTTGTTCTCAGCTGAAAATGAAAAATGCTCTGCTTGACCATAAGTAGTTTTAAAATTACACCGCGCCCCCTTCCCATTTGTTTGTACTCAAGCCTGGAATAACTGTTTTCTCCCACGTTTTCCATTCTTGACTAGCCAGGACATGGCGTCACCAGCTGTTTTGCTAAAATCACCCTTTGCCTCCTCTGCTCAAACCCTTCAAGGCATTTGCCTCTTGGCTCTAGACAAGACATGAATCCAAGAAAAAACAGAGCAACCCAGCAGCATCTTGGACAGCCTGGGACGCGCAAATACACACAGAAGGAACTTCTCTTTGTTGTGGTCAGCCACCTCCTGAGGACTCAAGAATCCAGCATGTGAAGGCAGCAAGAAGGCCCGGCTGTTCTTGCCAGATTAAATTCCAGGGACAGGATACCCATGTGGGTGGGCCAAAAGTTTCCCGAAGGCCAAGGGGACATTGGCCAGAATCCACATCTATCATAAATGCATTCACGGCGGTGGTGGTAGAAGGTGCCATCAAGTCACAGCTGACTTATGGTGACCCCTCCTGGGGTTTCCAAGGCGTAACATGTTCAGAAGTGGCTTGGCATTGCCTGCCTTCTCATCACTAAACGACTCCGGTATTCCTTGGAGATTTCCTATCCAAATGGTAACCCGGATTCTTTTCTGGGAGCTGACAAGATTAGGCTAGCCAGGTTAAACGCATTCATCGAAGGCTGTAATGCAGGCGTCACACATAGCCCCACGATGGGAACAAATACATCTAGGGTTGCTAAGTGGGGCCCGAAGAATTACCCCCCAGAATTACCTCTGCTCTCCAGTTGTAATTAACAGAGATCAGTTGTAACTACAAAGATCAGTTCCCCTGGAGAAAATGGCTACTTTGGATGGTAGACTCCATGGCATTAAACCCCGCTGAGGCCCCTGAACCCTGTTCCCCTCAGGTCCCCCCCCCCCCCCCAGTAGAGAGCCAGTTTGGTGTAGTGGTTAAGTGTGCGGACTCTTATCTGGGAGAACCGGGTTTGGTTCCCCACTCCTCCACTTGCACCTGCTAGCATGGCCTTGGGTCAGCCATAGCTCTGGCAGAGGTTGTCCTTGAAAGGGCAGCTGCTGTGAGAGCCCTCTCAGCCCCACCCACCTCACAGGGTGTCTGTTGTGGGGGAGGAAGGGAAAGGAGATTGTGAGCCGCTCTGAGACTCTTCGGAGTGGAAGGCGGGATATAAATCCAGTATCTTCATCTACCTCGCAGGGTGTCTGTTGTGGGGGAGGAAGGGAAAGGAGATTGTGAGCCGCTCTGAGACTCTTCGGAGTGGAGGGCAGGATATAAATCCAATATCTTCTTCTTCTCTCCCCCCCCCCCCCAAAAAAAAAATCTCTAGGAACCTTCCAATTCTGAGCTGGCAACCCTCTGACATCAAGAAGAAGAAGATATTGGATTTATATCCCACCCTATACTCAGAATCTCAGAGCGGTCACAATCTCCTTTACCTCCCCCCCCCCTCACAACAGACACCCTGTGAGGTAGGTGGGGCTGAGAGAGCTCTTACAGCAGGGATAATCTAGGCTGGGGAAATGGATAGGGCAGGGAGGTTGAAGTCCCTTCCCTTTGTCACGCCACAATCTGATCTGAATTGGGGCCCAGTACACTTGAAGAACAAGCCCCCCCCCCCCACACACACACACACTCCTGACCTTCCGAATCAGTCAAGTCAGGGGAACACAGCCCTCTGTTACAAATAGGGTTGCCAGATCTGACTCAATAAATACCTTGGGACTTTGGGGGTGGAGCCAGGAGACTTTGGGGGTGGAGTCAGGAACAAGGGTGGGACAAGCACAATTGAACTCTGAAGGGAGTTCTGGAAATCACATTTAAAAGGGACAGCATGCCTTTTAAATGCCTTCCCTTCATTGGAAATAATGGAAGATAGGGACACTTTCTTTGGGGGCTTATAGAATTGGACCCCCGGTCGACTCTTTTTGAAACTTGGGGTTTTTTTTAGGAGATGCTATGCTTAAAATTTGGTGCCTCTATCACCAACCCCCCCCCCCGAGAGCCCCAGATATCCACAGATCAATTCTCCATTATATCCTATGGGAACCACTCTTCATAGGGTATAATGGAGTGCCCAGCAGACATTTCCCTCCCCTCCCCCACTTTCTGATGACCCTGAAGCAGGGGGAGGGCCTCCAAATTGTGAGATCCCCTGCCCCCAACTGGATATTGGCAACCCTAGTTACAAATGGGAGGGTGTTGTTTGGTCCTTAACAACCACCTCTGAGGACCCATTCTCAGAGAACTGAGAAAAGGCCAAAAGGAACTATGAGGAACATATTGCAAAAACCATAAAGATCAACAGTTAACATTTCTTCAAATACGTTAGAAGCAGGAAACCAGTCAGGGAGGCAGGGAGGCCGTTGGATGGCCAAGGGCTAATAGGATTACTAAAGGATGATAGGGAAATGGCAGAGAAGCTGAATGCTTTTTTTTTGCCTTCACTGTGGAAGACAGGAGGTCCTTGCCTACAGAACTACCAGGTCTGTGTTGGAAAATACCTGAATATTTTAGGGCTGGAGCTGGGAGATGGTGGGATCTGGGGAGGGCAGGGGCCTCATCATCGTACAATGCTATGACGTCTACCCTTCAAAGCAGTCATTTACTCCAGGGAACTGATCAAAGCCACCAATTAATACACCATCGTTCAGTTTGCAAAAATATATTACAAGCAACGTTCCCTCTAAGCTGCAAAGTCTTGCGAGCAAAAATTCTGCCTTGTGAGCTACTGGCATTAAAGTTGCGAGCTCCTGCTTAAATTAGTTTGCTCTGGGGCCGTTTTTCCTGAGCAAAGACAAAAATGTGAGAGCTGTAGGCTAAAAATCTGTGAGCTGGCTCATGCTAACTCAGCTTAGAGGGAACACTGATTACAAGGATTGTGTACAGCACATAATAAACAATACAATAATGATAAAGGTGGTGCTAGGGCCTTTGAAAGTAACAGAAACCCCAAGGGGGCCAAAAACCCCCATCGTCAAATGAATAGATATGTTCAAACTTGGAAACAGCCCAACTGAAATTCACAAGGTGGGTGCTCCTGAGGAACGCAGCTTCAACACAGCCGCTTTCTTCAGAAGACGTCTCTCTAGATTTTGATGACGTTTCGATTCCTTCTTCAGTTCAACGGCTCCATTATTTAGGAAGCCAGTTCTACATTCTCTAATCACAGCATTAAGCTTCTCATTTCAGGGTGCTGTGATGTAGAACGAGGTTCCTAAATAAATGAGCCGTTGAACTGAAGAAGGAATTGAAACGTCATCAAAATCTAGAGAGACGTCTTTTTAACAAAATGGCTGCATTGAGGCTACGTTCCTCAGGAGCACCTACCTTGTGAATTTCAGCTGAACTATTTCCAAGTTTGGACTTATATTTATTCATTTGGAGATGGGTTTTTTTGGCCCCTGTGGGGTTTCTGTTACTTTAAAAGGCCCCAGTGCTGCCAGCCTTTATCATTATTGTATTGTTTATTATGTGTTGTAATATATTTTTGCAAACTGAAAGACAGTGTATTACTTGGTGGCTTTGATCAGTCTACTAATTACACCAAGTGCCCTTCAAGCAGCCGATTTTCTCCAGCAGAGCTGATCTCTGCCAGCTGGGGACTGGCTGCAAAAGCAGAAAATCCCCAGGCCCCACCTGGAGGCTGGCAACCATAGCAAGTGTTGGACTGGATGAGCCATTGGCCTGATCTAACATGGCTTCTCTGATGTTCTAAGGACACACTGCTGATCACTTGCCCCTGGCCTAGACTAAATACAGCACGCACAAGTTGCAAACCGAGCCCCCCACCCATAGTGTATGCTACTCCCCACCCCCTTCCCCAGAAAACATCACATCTCTTCCTTCCATTGTCTGTCTGGGACTGCAGAACCACAGGGGAGGGGTTGCCAAGTGACCAGCAAGAGTGACTCCCGGTAGACAGCAAAACATAGGGCGTTTTCGCACTTACCTTAAGCCGGAGCGACGTACCTCTTCACCGCGCAGCGTCTGCACGGTTTTCACACTAATTGCTCCGGAGCACCTGGAAGAGCCGCAAAGTCCCGCGGCTTTTGCGTCGCATGTAAATCGCCAAAAACCAGTTTACATTTGCAACGCAAAAGCCGCGGGACTTTGCGGCTCTTCCAGGTGCTCCAGAGCAATTAGTGCGAAAACCGTGCAGACGCTGCGCGGTGAAGAGCGACGTCGCTCCGACTTAAGGCCAGTGCGAAAACACTCATAATTTCTTCCCCTGGGGTACTCATTTTTCTCCTCTGTTCTATTCATTGTGTTAAGCAGCTTTTATTTTTCATTTTGCTAGGTTATTTTACTCTTTGAGTATCGGACAATTTGACAATTCCATTTTTTTTTTTGTATCTGTAATGTTTTATAGTCAGTGTTTTGCAGACCCATAGGCCTAGAGCTGAGGGGCAGCATCTAAAAGCTGTATAATAAACCTGCCTCCTTTTCCCACTGCAAAGCTGGGGAGGGGAGGCTGTCAAAAACCTGGTAATACTCAGCAGAGACTGAGGGGGGGGGGAGCTGTGGCACAACAGCAGAGCACTGGCTCCGTGGGCATCAGGAGGTGCCAATTTCAATCCCTACTAGGTCCAGTAAAAGCATAGCGTAACATCCAGATCACAAGATGTCACAGTTCCACTGTACACTGCATTGGTCAGGCCACACCTAGGGCATTGTGCGCAGTTCTGGAGGCCTCACTTCAAGAAGGATGTGGACAGAATGGAGCTGGTGCAGAAGAGAGCAATGAGGATGATCAGGGGCCTGGAGACCAAGCCCTAGGGGGAAATGCTGAGGGACTTGGGAATGTTCAGTCTGGAGAAGAGGAGGTTAAGGGGGGACATGATGGCTCTCTAGAAGTCTTTGAAAGGCTGAGAAGAGGAGGGCAGGGAGCTGATCCTGTTGGCAGCGGAGGAGAGGACTCGCAATAATGGGTCTAAATGAAGGGTGGAAACGTACCGGCTGAACATTAGGAAAACCCTTTTTACAGTAAGAGTTGTCCAGCAGTGGAATCGGCTACCAAGGGAGATGGTGAGCTTCCCCCACCCCCCAACCCTGGCAGTCTTTAAGCAGCGGCTGGATGAACACTTGTCAGGGATGCTGAAGGCTGACCCTGCATTGAACAGGGGGTTCGACTAGGTGGCCTGTGTGGCCCCTTCCAACTCTGTGATTCTAGGATTCTAGGTGTTGAGAAAGAATAGTCTCTGCCTGGGAGCATGGAGAGTGTCTGCTGGCCAGAGAAGATAGTGAGGAGTAGGGTTGCCAAGTCCAATGCAAGAAATACCTGGAGACTTTGGGGGTAGAGCCAGGAGCAAGGAATAACCGAACCCCAAAGGGAGTTCTGGCCATCACATTTAAAGGAACTGCACACATTTTAAATGCCTTTCCCCCATTGGAAATAATGAAGGATAGGGACACCTTCTTTTGGGGCTCATAGAACTGGACTCCCTGGTCCAATCTTTTAGAAACGTGGAGGGTATTGTGGGGAGAGGCACTGGATGCTATGCTGCCAATTTGGTGCCTCTACCTCAAAAAACACCTCCCACAGACCACCAGATACCAGCAGATCAATTCTGCATTATACCCTGGGAATTGGTCTCCATAGGCAATAACGGAGTGCTCAGCAGACATTTCCCTCCCTGCCCACTTTCTGATGACCCTGAAGCAGGGGGGGGGGGAGGAGGGCCTCCAAAGCTGGGGACTGGCAACCTTACTGAGGAGCTGGGTTAACCCGTTCTGTCTCTCAGCAGAAGGCAGCTTCCTCAGTTCAGGCTGTGATTTTATTTATTTTTATTTATTTATTTATTTACCTTAAATTTGTATGCCGCCCACTCCATATACGGACTCTGGGCGGCTCACAGTCATAATATAATAACAGCAATACTTTATGATCATAAAATCAACACATATAAACAATTTATAATTTAAAACTTTCAAACGATGCTACAAAATGTCTTACAAAGGTGGTCCAGCTTCGTTTTAGCTCTTAATTCTCTGTATAGCTCTATTGGGTGTCATCTAGGTAGAGGACAGTATTCAGCAGCAGTGTGATGGCCCACAGGCCCATCTGAATGTCAGACAAGAGCTTTGTGTGACGTTGTGCTCGCCCTCCCCATGGAAGTAGGTATGGGGGGATTCTGATGGCCCTGGGAACTCCTGGAGAATCCCCACTTCCTCTTTCAGAGCTCAACAGAAAGAGCCTCAGGCGATCAATTAATCTGCTGAGTCTAAGTCATCGGCATTCCTTCGAACAGGGATTCTGCTGAACTTTAGTTAGGCCTCTGTGAAAGCAGGCATGTAGCCTAAATGTGCACAGGTGCCAACCTTCAGGTAGGGCCTTCAAAGTACAACTGATCTCCAGACTACAGAGATCAGGTCCCCGGGGGGGGGGGGAAATAGCTGCTATGCAGGGTGCACTCTGTGGCATCATACACCCCCAAGTCCCCCCCCTCCCCAAACTCTGCCCTTTCCTTTCCAAGCTCTACCCCCAAATCTCTAGGAATTTCACAACCCAGAGCTGGTAGCCCTAACCCACTGGGGAGGGACAGTGGCTCAGTGGTAGAGCATCTGCTTGGTAAGCAGAAGGTCCCAGGTTCAATTCCTGGCATCTCCAAAAAAGGGTCCAGGCAAAGAGGTGTGAAAAACCTCCGCTTGAGACTCTGGAGAGCCGCTGCCAGTCTGAGAAGACAATACTGACTTTGATGGACCAAGGGTCTGATTCAGTAGAAGGCAGCTTCATATGTTCATATGTTCTCACTGCCGCATTTCCATTTCGAATCATACTCCCCAGTCGCCTACAATTGTCCTTGAGGGAAGAGAAGACCACAATCCACAAACTATGACTGTAAGCTGCTGATCTTGTGCATTGCTGGCTCAGATCTCCACCTGTGCCTGCTTGGGGCATCTGCTGCACACATAGAAGGGAGACAGGAGGCAAGATTCTGTGCTAAAAGGTCACGTACACTTTACATTCAGTTAATCTCCATACAGTTGCGACGGCTCTGTTCAACAGCCCCTCTCTTCAAAGCTACATGCGACTAGGCACGGACATCAGGTGGTCCAGACTGCTATGAAAACTGCTCTTCAATATCACAGGACCACATTGCATCCTATAATACCCGTGCCCATGGCATCATCAGACTCTGTCCAATGAATCTCTGAGTTTGGATGACAGGGACTTGAGGATCCCTGTCACCCTTTGCATTTGATTCCCAACCTCCAGGTGGGGCCTGGAATTGCAATTGCTCTCCAAACAACAGAGGAGGAGGAGAGGAGGAGGACTGGATTTATACCCTTCCCTTCACTTGGAGTCCCAGCGCAGCTGACAATTAGGGTTGCCAAGTCCAATTCAAGAAATATCTGGGGGATTTGGGGGTGGAGCCAGGAGACTTTGGGGGTGGAGCCAGGAGACATTAGGGGCGGAGCCAAGATCAAGGCTGTGACAAGCATAACTGAACTCCAAAGGGAGTTCTGGCCATCACATTTAAAGGGACGGCACACCTTTTCAATTCCTTCCTTCCATAAGAAATAATGAAGGATAGGGGCACCTTCTTTTGGGGCTCATAGAATTGGACCCCCTGGTCCAATCTTTTTGAAACTTGGTGGGTATTTTGGGGAGAGGCACTAGATGCTATAATGAAAATTTGGTGCCTCTACCCCAAAAAACAGCCCCCCCAGAGCCCCAGATACCCGTGGATCAATTCTCCATGATTTTCTATGGGAATAAATCTCCATAGGAAATAACAGAGTTCCCAGCAGACATTTCCCTCCCCTCCCCCTGCCTTCTAAGGACGCTGAAGCGGGGGGAGGGCCTCCAAACCGGGGGATCCCCTGCCTCCACCTGGGGATTGGCAACCCTACTGACAATTCTCCCTCCCCACAAATGGCACCCTAAGAGGTAGGTGGGGTTGAGAGAGCTCTGTTGAGGACTGCTCTTAAGAGAACAGCTCTGAGAGAACTGCGACTGATCCAAGGTCACCCAGTAGCTGCACATAGAGGAGTGGAGAATCAAACCCAGCTCCCAAGATTAGTCTGCTGCTCTTAACCACTGAACCAAACTGGCTCAAGAGTTACCCTGGATAAAACAGCTGTTTTGGAGGGTGGAGCCTATGACATCATATCTTGCTGAGGTTCCTGCGAAGCCCCACCCACTCTAGACTCCACCCCTAATCTCCAGGAATTTCCCAACCCAGAATTCCCAACCCTAAAAGTTTAGCCCCTTCACCCTAATGTTTCTGGTTATGGGCCTGCAGGCAGCCTGATAAGCCCTGCGCAATAGATTCTCCCCTGCAAAAAATGAATTTTAAAAAGCCTTGGAATCATATTCCTGGAAGAGAAGAGACACATTTCCAATGTCAAGTTTCTCCAGCTGCTTCTGCTTGGGATTTCATATTTTTCTTTCTGATCTATGACTTCCTGAAGATGGCTGGTGAAAGTAATCTTTCCTTTCAATTCATCATATTAACAGAGCAAGCACAATACATGTCTGGGATGGGGAAACTTAAACACAGGGAATCTCTGTGGTGATAGCGTGGGCACGGCACCAACCAGGCACAGCAGAGCCCTTGCCTTGCCAAGGGGGCAGCCAGTGTGACCGGGCATGGCTGGCCCCATTCATCATCCTGTGTCACCTTTTTTTGCCTCCGGGGACCAGGGCTCATCGTGTGATCAGCATTGCGTTTACTTGGGCTGTAAGACAAAGGTGCCTTTAGGGTCATTCTTCTTCACAGCAAGATAATTTCCCTCAATTTTTTGAGGTCACAGACTCGGAGAAAAAACAACCAGAGAGATTTCTTGGCAAATCATCCTTTTTTGGGGGAGTAATCTTCTGCTACCAAAAATGTAACACCTGCTGTTTACTTCCCTTCTGCCTTCCCCACAGAATAATATTTCATCTCTTTATGAATTATCAGCATTCTCGGAGCTGGTATGCTCGTGATAAATGACATATTTACAATAATTGCGATAATTATTCCTGATTAATTCCTTCTGCTGAGCTGATGTGCGACAAAGGAACACCAGAGAGCATTTGTGCATGAAATTATACACAAATACCAAGATGAAAAGCTTGCAAAACCATTAGCAGAGACGAACTGAATGGACGGGATTCAACACGCTGATCCTTTTGTTAGCTGCCCGTGAATTTCATGCCATAGGTTTTTATTTGGACGGCCTGTTCTTTCATTCTGTCTCTCACACAAGGGCATTTGTGCCCATACAAAAGTGTCCATTAACTGTATGCTGTTTACCACCCACCAGGCAATGCTACCAATACCATGTGACAAACTTGATGACATACAGCAAAGAAAAGGAACGAATCAGAGCTTAAACAAATCTGTTCCCATAAATTCCTCTCTGCAAATTCTTATGTCAGATATCCTCCAGATACTTTCCAGATATCAAACTTTGTGTTTATGTGTGTGTGAACTACTGTCAAGCAGCAGCTGACTATGGCAACCTCTGCAAGGGGCTTTCAAGGCAAGTGAGAAGCAGAGATGGTTGGCCTTCCTCTGCAGAGCCTTGGATGGGAGGTCCCCCATTCAAGACTTGTGGTGACCCCAGCAAGGGGCTTTCAAGGCAAGTGAGAAGCAGAGGTGGTTGGCCATGGCCTTCCTCTGCAGAGCCTTGGATGGGAGGTCCCCCATTCAAGACTTGTGGTGACCCCAGCAAGGGGCTTTCAAGGCAAGTGAGAAGCAGAGGTGGTTGGCCATGGCCTTCCTCTGCAGAGCCTTGGATGGGAGGTCCCCCATTCAAGACTTATGGTGACCTCAGCAAGGGGCTTTCAAGGCAAATAAGAAGCAGAGGTGGTTGGCCATGGCCTTCCTCTGCAGAGCCTTGGATGGGAGGTCACCCATTCAAGACTTATGGTGCCCTCAGCAAGGGGGTTTCAAGGCAAGTAAGAAGCAGAGGTGGCTGGCCATGGCCTTCCTCTGCAGAGCCTTGGATGGGAGGTCCCCCATTCAAGACTTGTGGTGACCCCAGCAAGGGGCTTTCAAGGCAAGTGAGAAGCAGAGGTGGTTGGCCATGACCTTCCTCTGCAGAGCCTTGGATGGGAGGTCCCCCATTCAAGACTTGTGGTGACCCCAGCAAGGGGCTTTCAAGGCAAGTGAGAAGCAGAGGTGGTTGGCCATGGCCTTCCTCTGCAGAGCCTTGGATGGGAGGTCCCCCATTCAAGACTTATGGTGACCTCAGCAAGGGGCTTTCAAGGCAAATAAGAAGCAGAGGTGGTTGGCCATGGCCTTCCTCTGCAGAGCCTTGGATGGGAGGTCACCCATTCAAGACTTATGGTGCCCTCAGCAAGGGGGTTTCAAGGCAAGTAAGAAGCAGAGGTGGCTGGCCATGGCCTTCCTCTGCAGAGCTTTGGATGGGAGGTCCCCTATTCAAGACTTATGGTGACCTCAGCAAGGGGGTTTCAAGGCGAGTGAGAAGCAGAGGTGGCTGGCCATGGCCTTCCTCTGCAGAGCTTTGGATGGGAGGTCCCCTATTCAAGACTATTCAAGTCCCCTATTCAAGACCCCAGCAATGGGCTTTCAAGGGAAGTAAGAAGCAGAGGTGGTTGGCCATGGCCTTCCTCTCCAAAGCCTTGGATGGGAGGTCCCCCATTCAAGACCTATGGTGACCTCAGCAAGAGGCTTTCAAGGCAAGTGAGAAGCAGAGGTGGCTGGCCATGGCCTTCCTCTGCAGAGCCTTGGATGGGAGGTCCCCTATTCAAGACTTATGGTGACCTCAGCAAGGGGCTTTCAAAGCAAGTGAGAAGCAGAGATGGTTGGCCTTCCTCTGCAGAGCCTTGGATGGGAGGTCCCCCATTCAAGACCTATGGTGACCTCAGCAAGAGGCTTTCAAGGCAAGTGAGAAGCAGAGGTGGCTGTCCATGGCCTTCCTCTGCAGAGCCTTGGATGGGAGGTCCCCTAGTCAAGACTTATGGTGACCTCAGCAAGAGGCTTTCAAGGCAAGTGAGAAGCAGAGGTAGCTGGCCATGGCCTTCCTCTGCAGAGCTTTGGATGGGAGGTCCCCCATTCAAGACTTATGGTGACCTCATCAAGAGGCTTTCAAGGCAAGTGAGAAGCAGAGGTGGCTGGCCATGGCCTTCCTCTGCAGAGCCTTGGATGGGAGGTCCCCTATTCAAGACTTATGGTGACCTCAGCAAGGGGCTTTCAAAGCAAGTGAGAAGCAGAGGTGGTTGGCCATGGCCTTCCTCTGCAGAGCCTTGGATGGGAGGTCCCCCATTCAAGACTTATGATGACCTCAGCAAGGGGCTTTCAAGGCAAGTGAGAAGCAGAGGTGGTTGGCCATGGCCTTCCTCTCCAAAGCCTTGGATGGGAGGTCCCCTATTCAAGACTTATGGTGACCTCAGCAAGGGGCTTTCAAGGCAAGTGAGAAGCAGAGGTGGCTGGCCATGGCCTTCCTCTCCAAAGCCTTGGATGGGAGGTCCCCTATTCAAGACTTATGGTGACCTCAGCAAGGGGCTTTCAAGGCAAGTGAGAAGCAGAGGTGGTTGGCCATGGCCTTCCTCTCCAAAGCCTTGGATGGGAGGTCCCCTATTCAAGACTTATGGTGACCTCAGCAAGGGGCTTTCAAAGCAAGTGAGAAGCAGAGGTGGTTGGCCATGGCCTTCCTCTGCAGAGCCTTGGATGGGAGGTCCCCCATTCAAGACTTATGGTGACCTCAGCAAGGGGCTTTCAAGGCAAGTGAGAAGCAGAGGTGGCTGGCCATGGCCTTCCTCTGCAGAGCCTTGGATGGGAGGCCCCCTATTCAAGACTTATGGTGACCTCAGCAAGGGGCTTTCAAGGCAAGTGAGAAGCAGAGGTGGTTGGCCATGGCCTTCCTCTGCAGAGCCTTGGATGGGAGGTCCCCCATTCAAGACTTATGGTGACCTCAGCAAGGGGCTTTCAAGGCAAGTGAGAAGCAGAGGTGGTTGGCCATGGCCTTCCTCTCCAAAGCCTTGGATGGGAGGTCCCCTATTTAAGACTTATGGTGACCTCAGAAAGGAGCTTTCAAGGCAAGTGAGAAGCAGAGGTGGTTGGCCATGGCCTTCCTCTGCAGAGCCTTGGATGGGAGGTCCCCCATTCAAGACTTATGGTGACCTCAGCAAGGGGCTTTCAAGGCAAGTAAGAAGCAGAGGTGGTTGGCCATGGCCTTTCTCTGCAGAGCCTTGGATGGGAGGTCCCCCATTCAAGACTTATGGTGACCTCAAAAAGGAGCTTTCAAGGCAAGTGAGAAGCAGAGGTGGTTGGCCATGGCCTTCCTCTGCAGAGCCTTGGATGGGAGGTCTCCCATTCAAGTATTGAGCCTGCTTAGCTTCTGAGATCTGACAAGATTGGGCTACCCCTTGCTCCCTTCCATCCCAGATATTAAAATACTCACTGAATATTTGCTGACTGTATTTGGTGTCATGTGATGCTTCAGTATTTCACACAAGTGACATGCAGTGTTATGTTGTTAGCTGATAGTCCTTCACGGCTGACGTGCAACAGCATTTAGCTAGGTTTAATATGGGTCATGTGTTAAGTCGTTTCCCATATGACAACTTTTGAGAACTCATGTTAGGTGTCTATCAAACCAATTAAAAGTCCCAACAACTCTACAGAAAGCCAAATTCAAAATAAAATTTCACACAAAGTTTCAGTATTATTGTTATTAAATTGTATTTTGTTGTGGATGGGGACTGCTAGCTAAGAGACAGTGTGCATACTTATGTCATAGAATCATAGAGTTGGAAGGGACTCCCAGGATCGTCTAGTCCAACCCCCTGCACAATGCAGGAACTTCACAAATACCTCCCCCCAAGTACACAGGATCAGCATTGATATCAGATGGCCATCTACCTTCTTTTTAAGAACCTCCAACAAAGGAGGTCCACCTAGGCAGGGTCCAAAACATTGGCTTGGGGAGGCAGTGTGCCGACCTGGAAGTGAGCCAGCACAAACAGAAGCACCCTGGGACTGATGGGATAGTTCACTGTGGCCTAATTTGAATGGGAAGAGAAAGGAAAAACTGCAGGTGGGAAAAAGGCTGACACACTGTACAATATTTATCTCTTGACTCCTGTTATTGCTAGCCCCTCCCTGCTGCGAGTGAACGTTCTTTTTTGTCAGTTGAAAGTAACTGCTGCCTTTTGCCACACAGAACATGTTTTCTCTCTCAGATTAATATTTCCTTCACTGTAAATAGTTAAGAGCCCCGTGGCGTAGAGTGGTAAAGCTGCAGTACTACAGTCGGAGCCCTCTGCTCACGACCTGGGTTCGATTCCAGCGGAAGCTGGGTTCAGGTAGCCGGCTCCAGGTTGACTCAGCCTTCCATCCTTCCGAGGTCGGTCAAATGAGTCCCCAGCTTGCAGGGGGGAAAGTGTAAAAGACTGGGGAAGGCAATGGCAAACTACCCCGTAAGAAGTCTGCCGTGAAAACTTTGTGAAAGCAACATCATCCCAGAGTCAAAAACGACTGGTGCTTTCACAGGGGACTACCTTGACCTTTTAAAATAGTTAATAAACAATGTTAATCGTTGCTAAAGCAAGTATGTGTGTGGAATTTTACACTGGACTCATCTGTAAACTCTGCTGCAGAAGAAGAGGTGGAATATCCTACACCTGGTGAGAGAAGGGATGTTGCCCCATAAGGAGGATGAGTTGGCACATTTAAAGATAAAGATACATACACCTCCCTAACAGGGACGGCCAGACAGAGTGCGGGGTGGGCAGTGTGCGCCTTGGAGGAGCATCCACAGTGCTCAAGCGCTTGAACCACCACAACTCTGGCGCTTCCCAGCTGTTCAGATAGCTGAGAAGGTGCCCTGGAAGCGGTCCTCTGATTTGCTACCACTTCAGAAGTGGTAGCATTTTGGAGCGCACAAACAATGGCGTCGGATGAGGTAAGGCTTGGAGCAGGCTGGGAGCCAGATGTTTGCATTTGGACACACTTTTTTGATCCACTTAAACTGCCGGTCTGGATTCAGCCCTAGTGAACCTATGGTACAGGTACAATTTGGACTGTGGGTTCCTGTTCTTCAACTCCTCCTTTCTGCTGTCTCTAGTTGACACTTTATCTACCTGTCTTATCTTCACCTGGGGCTGCATTTGTGCCACCAATCAGCTTGAGAATATCTTTGCTCCGTCCTTTTCAAGGTCCGGCTTAATTTAGGAATATGTGAAGTAAAAAATAGACGGCATTGCCTCTGAGCAGGTGGATAGTACAGACTATCAGTGAAAAAGCACAAAGAGGTCTTACCTACAACAAATACTGAGGAACCACCTTCAGATCAGAAGGTGATATTTCCAAACAGACTTAAGAGTTCTAGCATCACCTTTTCTTTAAATTAAGCATGAGTCCTTCACCTTCACCCTTCCCAGCCAGTGTTTGCTGGGTCCTAATGTCCTACAATAGGGTTCCCCCAACTTTTTTCAGGCTGTGGGCAGCTTTGGAATTCTGACACAGTGTGGTGAGTGCAATCACAAAATGGCTGCCACAGGAGGCCAAGCCAAGCCAGCCCTAAAATGGCTGCCACAGCTTACCAAGAGTCACACAGTGAAGATCCTTGTGTTTTGGTGGCAGCTGGTGTCAATGTAACATTTAAAAAAAGCCAATTTCACAGCCAATCAGATCTCCAGGAGTCAACCAGAAGCCTTACTGGCCAAAAACCATACCTGGTTCCACCCATTTTCTAAAAACACTTGGCAGGCACTAGGAAAGGTGTTAGCAGCCACCCTGGTGCCACATTGGGGACCTCTGTCTCACCCACACACATTTTCTCCTTCCCTGCACACCTGCAGACTGCCCTGCTACGTTTGTGCCTTCATCACGCCCCTGTGGTAGCCATCAACTTTCAATTCCAGCCTTCAGAACAGAGAGGATGCTGAGTCTTTGTTTTTCGATCCTGTGCAGACTGCAACGGAACTAGTCCTGCAGGAGTAATAATCACCATCCTTTCTGTCTATATATTGATCACATCCCCATGCATCAGGTAAACAGAGAGCCTGTCCTACGTCAGCACACAGTTTTTGGCCGGCTTGGAAAGCGGAAGCAGAGAAACAAGCGGCGGAGTGAGCCAGCTTCGCCAGTTGCTTACCCAGTATAACCAGTTGGCTGGTGAGGTTTTCATAGAGGCCGTGTTTAGTATTGCTCAGGGATATGGTGTAGTTCCCAGCATGCTTTGCTCTCAGGTCCCTTATGACCAGTCTGTACTTCAGAGGATCCAGCTCATAGCAGGAGTTGTTCTCAGCTATCGGGTTGCCATCCTTGTACCTGTTTTGAACAGCAAAGAAGGAGAAGGGGCTGAGATAGGCAGCACAACAAAGGCCAGGCACACAGCTGGGCTAGAGTTCACTCATGTCACGGGGACTCGCACTGCCCTGGCAAACATACCACCACCTGCCCGTAGCAGAACTCCCTCCATGAGCACGACCCATCATGAGGAGAGTTTCCATGTTCCTGTTGTACAACTGACATCTCTATGGCTGAGGGAAGACCAATGACCCTCACTGAAGAAGATGAAGAAGATATTGGATTTATATCCCGCCCTCCACTCCGAAGAGTCTCAGAGCGGCTCACAATCTCCTTTCCCTTCCTCCCCCACAACAGACACCCTGTGAGGTGGGTGGGGCTGGAGGGGGCTCTCACAGCAGCTGCCCTTTCAAGGACAACCTCTGCCAGAGCTCTGGCTGACCCAAGGCCATTCCTGCAGGTGCAAGTGGAGGAGTGGGGAATCAAACCCGGTTCTCCCAAATAAGAGTCCGCACACTTAACCACTACACCAAACTGGCTCTCCCAGACTGCACAATGGCCCAGACTCACTCAGGGAGAGAATCCAAATGGGGGGCAGGAACCTGGCAATCCTACTCCAGATGCCTTTCCCAGCATGGAAAGGGAGTCTAGCCAAAAACTCTGTGACAGCTCTGGGGCTATCCCCCATTCCTGGCAGAAGCGGAGGGGCCCAGTGTGCCTGAGATGTGGGCCTCCTGAGAGAACCTATCAGGTTGACCTTTGATTCTGGGCCTGCATAAGGCCAATTCAGCTTTCCACTCCTCGGTGTTTCCCCCCTCGTTTCAATAGAGAAGGCGGTTGAGTGCACACCCTGCACATGGCTGTCAGTGAGGGAAAGCCTTTTCTGTGTCAGGACACATGTAGCATGCAATGAAGCAACAGAATAAGCAAGGTTTCCACCACCATTTAAGAATACTATCAAAATCTCACCGAATAGCACCATGCCTTAAATTATTTGCCTTTCTTCACAATTGTAGAAAGACAAAAGAAGAGAGGTGAAGACAAACAATATTTTGAAAGCGGCGGAGAAGGCGGTTCATGTTTTACAATTTGCAGACGTGCGGTCAGTCCATCCCCACCACACTGATGAGAGACACTTCACTCTGAGTTGGCCTTTCCCCTCATTGGTCCAAAGGACCACCTTGGCACTAACCAGGTCACGTTGGGGCGGGGGAAAGCATCGACCTTCCAAGCCAGTCTCAGCATCTTCTGCCCCACCTTAGCCTCGTAGTTCTGTTCTTTCTTATAGAAAAGCCTGAGGAAAGGTTCTCCTGAGGTAAAGAAGAGAAAGAGGCAGCGTCAGTTCACAGGTTGCTTTGCAAAAGGATCACGAAGTTACCGATCAAAGCTGTGCTCTTCCAGTGAGAGTCCCAGGGCTATCAGGGGAGTAACCAACCAGGAGTTAGCAGAAGGCAAAAGGAACAAAATGGGACAGCTGTCCGAACCTTTCTGTATCCGTGCTTCACTTATGGGCAGCTGTAGATGCACTATCATGCCCCTCCTGGTCTGGCGGCCCTGCCCCTCAGGCAGCCATCGCCCCGCAGGCCCTTGGTTCCCACCCCAGGGTGGCCAGGAGGTCTCAGAAGCTGGTGGAGAGCCGGGTTGCATCACCCTGTCGCCCCTCTGTCTGGCTTGTCTTCGCTGGGCCTTTGCTTCCCTCTCTCTGATGCTGCTCCAAGCACTCCAGCTCCAGCTCTACTCTTTGTGCCTCAGCGGCCCCCTTCTGGCTGTCCCTTCCCTCCTTTTATTTCCGTTCCCCTGCCTCTCCCCAACTGGCTGTGCTCCCTCCCCCCTATTTAGCGAAAGACACCTAGCTGCCCCTGGTCCCGGGGCTAGCTGGGTCTGCTGCTGCCCCTGGGACCTGTGCGGCAGGCCCGCAATGCCTGCCGTGGCTTTGGATGCTCCGCCCTCAGCCTTGCGGTCCCAGTCGTGCTCCTCTGTCAGCCCTGCGCCTTCCGCTGCCCGCGGAGCTCCAGGAGGGGGCCGGGCAATGTCCCACTCGTGTTTGTGACCGGGCCCGCATTCCTGCCAGGTGGCTCCCATCGCCGGCCTCTTCGTGGGGGCTCACCTCCCCCTCGCTCTTCCAGATGGTCTCCTCCATGGCCAAAGCAGTGGACACCGGTTTGCCCGTCCCTGGGGTAAGCAGGGGGGTTGGGGGCTTGCTGCTTTTCAGAGCCAGGGGGGGCATGTAGGTTGGGAGGGGGCATCAGCAGCACCAGAGCAGTCCCGGGTGGGACATGCGCAAACGATGGATTTCCAAATGCAAATCCATCCTTTGCGCATGTCCCACCTGGGACTGCCTCTGGTGCTGCTGATGCCCCCCCCCAACCTACATGCCCCTCCCCGCTCTGGAAAGCAGCAAGCCCTCAACCCCCCTGCTTACCCCAGGGATGGGCAAACCGGTGTCCACTGCTTGCCTTGGCAAAGCTGCCCTGGCACCTCTTGCCTTAGAAACCCTCCAGGCACCTCTTGCCTTAGAAACCCTCCAGGCTTCCCAGAAGCTGGCTACAATTAGTGGCGCTTTCCACCACCATTACCTGATTGGAGAGTTTATGATTTTGCAGCTGCACAGGCAGGGATCCAAATGCCCTGCTTTGCCACTGCGTGCCTTGGCAAAGCTGCCCTGGACTTCCTCAGCAGTCTCCCATCCAAGAGACCTGACGAGATCTCAGGTCAGGGCCGGTAACGCAACACTTTAAAACGACGAGCGCATTGCCATGTTATCTAATTTTTCATTAGTGGCCTGAGAGGAACTAGGAAGAGGAACGTTGCAGTTTCCCAGAAAGCAGCCATCACCCAAATGTTTTTGCACCTGAGACTACCTAGCTCTAGTCCGGCCTTGCTCCAGGGCATGCACCCCTGAGAACAGAGTGCAGCAAGAATTGCCCACATCCAGAGGACAGCCCGCTCCTTGGGTGTCTTGATGATGCACTGCTATTTGGGACCGGCCTACTGAAGAGATCTGTCTCTTCCCTAGGTAGGGTAGGCTGAGAGTGACTGGCCCAGAGTTGGTTCACAACACAGCCCAGCAAGGCTCAGAGCCCAGATCTGTCCAACCCTGGTCTGCTGCTCGAACCACCACACCACTCTTGCTCAGCATGAACTGCCTCAGAGGGTCGTCGTGAAGATAAAACAGAAGACAGTCAAGCATGGTAGAATTCCAATGGTAATTAATTGTTTTAGGGTCCTCCATAAAGCTGGTCTGTGAAACATCATGGAGGGCCGATGTAGTTTGGCTCTGTAATTCTTTCCCCCTCCCTTTTTGCTTTATTGCTTGTGAAGTAGAGTAGTGAGAAACGAAACTAGTAAGAGAAAGAACAATCAACACTTTCCCATACATTCCTGCCTGGGAGTGTGAGACATCTGGGAAAAGCAAGGACAAGATACTGATAACATTGTGGGAATGTAGACATTTATGATAGTTTATGTGTTAGCAGGCATTCTTCGCCTCCTTCTTTGGGAACCCTTTGAAGTATGTCTTAAAAGAATTGTATCAATGTATTTCTAGCATCACTCTCAAGGTCCTGTACCAGGAGAGCATCTCGATTTAGCAATAAACGTAGTTTTGTATCCACTTGACTCGTTCTATTGAAAATC
The DNA here is from genome assembly GCF_032191835.1 of Heteronotia binoei. Classification (NCBI taxonomy): domain Eukaryota; kingdom Metazoa; phylum Chordata; class Lepidosauria; order Squamata; family Gekkonidae; genus Heteronotia; species Heteronotia binoei. Next base: position 8,735,224 of record NC_083233.1, read on the forward strand.
GCATGCTTGACAAAGATGAAGCCACGTAAGCTCTCCTGACCCTTGTGGGGGGAATGAGGGACTGACAGCTTGCTCTTTGGAACTGGACACTCATGAAGGTGCTCTTTACGTGCTACCGAGGACTCACCTGAATCCTGGGTCCCTACCCTGTGCCCTGGGCAACAGTTAGGCTTCAGTTGCCACTTCTCTTCAATTCCCATGTGGGCAGTGTCCAATTCAGATTGTGGCACAGAATTAGAAAAGGGACTTTAGCCTTCCCCCAGACCCATTTTTCCCAACATGAAATGGCCTGGGGGGGTACTATTTGGCCCTCTGTGGAAACCCAATATTGTTTACTCAGACTGGCAATGGCTCTCCAGGATCTGCGGCAGAGATCTTTCACATCACCTCTGACTTGATCCTTTTAATTGAAGGTGCCAAGGATGGAATTGGGGGCCTTCTGCATGCCAGGCATGGAGGCACAGCCCTGACTCTAAGGAGACATGTTGCACCACAGAGACAGCTGCAGACTGCACAATTGGCACTTCTGACTGCTTTCCAACTTAGTTTTGTTGCGGCACACAGCGTTACGTCTTACTGTATACTGTGACTGTGATGTTGGTCTCCGGCTCCTTCCTTGTGTTATTAGCAATTTGTCCTCTGCAGACATACAGGCCTCTGTCTTCCACCGACACATTCTGGATGGTCACATTGCTGGTGGCTTTATACACTGGTTCACTTAGGTCCAAAGTGTTTAGAGGTTTATGCACCTAAAAGGGAGACAAAAGTACAGTATCGAACATGCTGTGAAGAGCCTCCTTCGACCTGCCTTGAACACAGACTGGAGAAAGCTGGCTAGGCAGGCTAAAACAAGCATCTTCAGACGAGAAGCATGAAATGCCCATGCAGGGACTCTTCCCTGGAAGGGCACAAGGTCCAACAATGTACAACATTAGATCAGAAGGAATCTCCAAAATTTTGGGTTACGACTTCAAGAAAACTGCAGAGACTTTTTTGCTTGGATTACAATGAGAAAAATTTCCAAAGGAAGACAGGACTTTAATTTGGTACTTGCTCTCAGCTGCTAGGACATTGTATGCGCAGCTTTGGAAACAAGGAACAATACCAGAGAAATGGGATTGGATTGTGAAAGTTTTATCGTGGAGTGAGATGGACAAATTAACTAAAACTTTAAGAGACTATGACTTAGACTTATTCAAAAAGGAGTGGAAGAAATTCAAAGGATATATGGAGAAAGAGTGGAACGTAAAAAGACATTGGACAATTTTTTAGTATTAATCAAAAGTATTATATTTTGATAGATTAGTGGTACCTTTAGAATTAAATTCAAATTTATAACTTCGGGGAAGTCAATATTGGAGGGAGGGGGGTGAAATATCATATGGTTTAGTATAAGAAAAAGATAATTAAATATTGTAACCATGTGTTGTTAATAAATTGTTAAAACACAACATTAGATCAGAAGGAATCCTCTTGTGGGTAAATGTGCAGCACTATAAGCTCCACCCTAACATTACACTGTTAGGACACACGTGTTACCCAAGACAGAAAAAGACTGTTTAAATATCTTCAACAGTCTTTTTCTGTTTTGGGTAACACATGTGTCCTAACAGTGTAATGTTAGGGTGGAGCTTATAGCGCTATTTAAACAGCCATGATCTACAATTCTCAGTATGGGGAGAAGGCATTAGCTCATACATTTAAGAAAGTGATCTGGTGTTAGTCATCTGCAACCACAGTTGCATTTGAGCCAAATTCTAATCCAATTAAAAACCGGGAATGAACTAGTGGTACTGACTGAGGAGAAAACCCTTGCAGAGCGGAGGGGTTCTTCCCTGGTGAGAGCTGGCCCCGTGCCAGGCCCCGTGGAGGCAGGGCCAGTCAGCACAATGGTGACCTCTCAGCAGACAAGGGAGGGCCTGGGATTCTTGCAATATGCCTAGTGGATTGCAGAAGCCGTTCTAACGTCTACAATCCATGGTGGACGTTTCATGGAACAGCCGATCTCTTGCCACCAAAACTTTCTGGAGCAAAGCCATGTATTTCCTATTCCCTATTCATCAGCACAACCAATATTGTGCCACAGCAATTAAATGGTACCTTAGCCCTATGGGCAGGGCTGCAGGTGGGGTAGAGCCAGGGGGTGCACGGCCTAGCTGGAGTGCTGGTCTGCTGCACCGAAAAAGTGTTTAAAAAAACAGGCTCATCAATTTATGACATGGCTGCTTCTATTTAAACAACGCCCGGAGAATGCAAGCGTGTCGTTCTTTTTTTAATGTGCTAGCTGGTGCCCTCCAGGAGTGACAGGGCTCCAGGCGTTGGACTCACTCTTTCCTTAACAAGTATTTGTGGCTGTGGGGGAGCAAAGAGCCCTCAAGTTGTAGCCGAGTCACAGCAATCGCACAGGGCTCTTCAGGGAGGAGATGTTCAGGGGTGATGTGACTTTGTCTGCTTCTGCACAGCAACCTTGGACTTTCTTGGTGGCCTCCCATCCAAGTGCTAACCATGACCGACCCTGCTTAGCGCCTGAGGTCAGGACATCCCAGTTCTTAAAAAGCTTTAATGATTTTTGAAACAAAGAATTCCCCGCTTAACAACTGCTCTGAGAGGCAAAAGGGATCTTATGGCAGCTACAGTCATGCAAGGAAAGCATTCACGAAAAGCAAAGGCTTCTGAACTTAAAACTAATTGTTGATAAGTAACTTATTCTAACAGTTCAAGTAAAAGCACATCTACAACTGGACTTGGTGAGAAGTTTAGTTTACAGAAATTCCTGTTGGCAAAGAGGAAATCTCTGATTTTCCTTTAGTTTCTTTGAAGTCCCACCTGGATAGGTGGTCGCCTCACCTAATCATGGAGACTGGCTATGACTCTCCTCTAGCTTGCCTCTGCAAATACTGTCATGCTGCTCAGAACCTGTGACAGTCATGCTATAGACTGAATGCTGGTCACAGATCACTAAGGTCACAGATCACTAAGGAACAAAGCACCACCTCCTCCTCTTTCTCTGCCTCCAGCCAAGGGAAATATTGCAATGACTCACTTTCCCCTTTGGAAATTTCCAGTCAAATACAATCCGCCCATTGAAGAATGTTTCAGCAGTGCACAACAGATGCAGAGTTTCTCCAACCAGCAACTTTTGCGGTATGGCTTTCAGAGCCAGGTTCTGTATTCGATCCTCTGGAATGGACCAAAGTCAAATATCAAATCAGAATTAAAACAACAGATCCCAAAATGCCAATATTAAATGCTTAGAAAGCATTTGAGAAATATCCCAGGATATTCTCTTAGAATACCTGGTAACCACTTGACACCATCCTCTGTGTGGGAGAGTTTCTCAGGCGCATTCATACAAGCACATTTGTTTCAACTCAAGCAAGAATCCGATTTCGCTTCAGTGATGGGAGTTATTTTTTGTTAAGAACATAAGAGAAGCCCTGTTGGATCAGGCCAGTGGCCTGTCCAGTCCAACACTCTGTGTCACAGAAGAACATAAGAGAAGCCATGTTGAATCAGGCCAATGGCCCATCCAGTCCAACACTCTGCGTCACATAAGAACATAAGAGAAGCCATGCTGGATCAGGCCAGTGGCCCCTCCAGTCCAACACTCTGTGTCACATAAGAACACAAGAGAAGCCATGTTGGATCAGGCCAATGGCTCATCCAGTCCAACACTCTGTGTCACATAAGAACATAAGAGAAGCCATGTTGAATCAGGCCAACGGCCCCTCCAGTCCAACACTGTGTCACATAAGAACATAAGAGAAGCCATGTTGGATCAGGCCAATGGCTCATCCAGTCCAACACTCTGTGTCACATAAGAACATAAGAGAAGCCATGTTGGATCAGGCCAATGACCCATCCAGTCCAACACTCTGTGTCACACAGTGGCCAAAAAAATTATACACACACACACACACACACTGTGGCTAATAGCCACTGAAGGACCTCTGCTCCATATTTTTATCCAACCCCTTCTTGAAGCTGTCTATGCTTGTAGCCGCCACCACCTCCTGTGGCAGTGAATTCCACATGTTAATCACCCTTTGGGTGAAGAAGTACTTCCTTTTATCCGTTTTAACCGTTGTTGGTTTATAATATCCCATTTTTCTCTACCCTTAGGAGTCTCAAAGCCATTGCCTTCCTTTCCTTTCCCCACAGCAGTCACCTTGTGAGGTAGGTGGGGCTGAGAGAGTTCTGGGAGAACTGTGACCGGCCCAAGGTCACCCAGCAGGAGTTAGGAATCAAACCTGGCTCTCCAGATTAGAATCCGCCACATTTAACCACAACACCCTGCTGACAGAAAGCTCCTGCCTGCATTGGCCTTCAGGATGCTTATCTCACTACAGATGCTAATTATCTGCCCCCCAAGCATTTCCCCTCTGCTCTAATCCAGCTGACTGCAGTGTGCATTTGCACGCTGCACCTCATACAAGCATCCCTGCCACCCCACCCCCCCCACCTTCGGAGTGAGAGAAAAAGACTCAAGAGAGCTTCATTCCTGCTTGTGTCTGAGGCAGGCAGCTGGGACTCTCAAAGGCTCTGACCCTGAAGCTCTGGTTGGCCTCTGAGGTGCTCCTGGACTCAAATCCAGGGGAGGGACGGTGGCTCAGTGGTAGAGCATCTGCTTGGGAAGCAGAAGGTCCCAGGTTCAATCCCCGGCATCTCCAACTAAAAAGGGTCCAGGCAAAGAGGTGTGGAAAACCTCAGCTTGAGACCCTGGAGAGCCATGAATGGGGCTGTGGTTCAGTGGTAGAGCATCTGCTTGGGAAGCAGAAGGTCCCAGGTTCAATCCCCGGCATCTCCAAAAAAGGGTCCAGGCAAATAGGTGTGAAAAGCCTCAGCTTGAGACCCTGGAGAGCTGCTGCCAGTCTGAGAAGACAATACTGACTTTGATGGACCAAGGGTCTGATTCAGTATAAGGCAGCTTCAGATGTTCATATGATCTCCCTCTGCCACTGCAGCCCACCATGGCTACCCTCTAAAGCAAATGCAGCCACTCACCCACTTTCTGTGGCAGGTACAAGGATGTGAATGTGACTCCATCCACATCAGCGACACACTTGATTATGCCACTGAAGAACTCAAAGGAGGGAGAAGTGACCAGGAAGCCTCTCTTGGGGTCCCAATCCTTCCGCTTCTGGCTGAACACAGCGGCAGGCACATGCTAGGCGAGAAAGAAGTAAAGGTATTAAACAAACAACCAAACAACTTGCAGGCTCGAAGGGCTGTGACATGCCAGAAGGGTAAGGCACAAACATAATTCCAATCGAAGCAAGAAAAACGCAGAGCTCAGTGCCACCAGCTGTGAGAACGCGGTCACCCGCCACCTGCAATGCGGCCAGGAAATGTGATCGTGCAAAACACAACTCTGCATCTGTGGAACTGAAATGTTTCTGCCATCGCCGGTGCTTCTTGTAGCCATCCAAGTAAATGGTGCTGAGGAATCGCATGTAGAAGAATACACGGTTTCTCAAAATAAAATCTTCACCTTGTCTTTCATTTCAGGATAAGGAATAGAAAAGGGAGGTGTGGCAGGGAATCGGAAAAAGACAGGCACGAAGAGCCCAGACGAAAGCAAGGACACAGCAAGGAACTGCCCCAGCTTTTCAGAACCTGCAGCCACCTCAGGTGATCAGCAAATCTTCCCAATTCAGACAACGTACCCAGAAGGGTCTCCACTCAAAAGAGACCCTCTCACCATTGGCTGGAGGCTGGGGGCACCAGTTCTCCCCAGCCAAGAAAGACAGAGGCCAGCGATGATGCCTTGATGGGACTGTGTCTGACCTAGGGTTGCCAGCTCCAGGTTCAGTAACACCTGGAGATTGGAGGGTGGAGCCTGGGAGAGCGGTGCTTAGGGAAGGAATCGGCCTTGATAGGGTATCATGCCGTGCTGTCCACCTTCCAAAGCAGCCATTTTCTCCAGGAGAAGTGGAACGAATGTTTGAAACAAATAGATAATAAATAAGCAGTTGTGATCCCAGGAAGTTTCCAATCCCCACTTGGAGGTCGATGCCTCTCAGCTGAAGACACAGGGGCCCTGGGCTGCTGGGCATCCTCCCATTGAGAAATGGGCTACTGGCCCACCTCCAGCTCCTCCTGTTTTGCAGAGCTGGCTGACTTGAGAAACCACTCATTTGCATGCTGCTGTCCCAACCAGCCAAAACGCTCTAGAGCCCATTGCTTGTGCTGCTGCCAAGCCACCCCCTTCCTGGCCAGAATAAAAGCAGCACAGGAGAGCCAGTTTGGTGTAGTGGTTAAGTGTACGGACTCTTATCTGGGAGAACCGGGTTTGATTCCCCACTCCTCCACTTGCACCTGCTGGAATGGCCTTGGGTCAGCCATAGCTCTGGCAGAGGTTGTCCTTGAAAGGGCAGCTGCTGTGAGAGCCCTCTCCAGCCCCACCCACCTCACAGGGTGTCTGTTGTGGGGGAGGAAGGTAAAGGAGATTGTGAGCCCCTCTGAGACTCTTCGGAGTGGAGGGCGGGATATAAATAGAATATCTTCAATATCTTCTTCTGTAGCTCACTCAGCATGTCCCCCGCCCCCAAGAAAGAAGGAAGAAGATCCTCTCTCTCCCCCCCCCCCACCCCAGGATGCAGGTTGCGGGCTTCCAACTGGTCACCCCGATTTACTGTGTCACCTTTCTTGTCTTTTAAGACCAACAGAAGACCAGTAGGTCTCATGAAGGATGATGCCACAACAGTCACATCAAAGATGCTATGGAGACCAGCCCAGCATTATCTCTGCGCAGAGAGAGTCACAGCAGAGGGCTGTTCCCTGTGACCATGCACGCCACTGCTTTCTGCTGGTCCCTCTTTGCTGAATGAATCAGCCTCCACAGAGATGGATTATCCCCCCCACCTGCCCCCCTCTGCCCAATATTAACTTTATATTAGAGAGGAAAATGTTGAAAGCTTCAATTGCAGGCTCAGCCCTGGGAACTAATCTGATTCAGCTGACACGTGGAGTTAGGATCTTTTTAATATTAGCAGTCTGTACACTTTCCCATAAATATTTAAAGGGTATGGAGTGCAGTCATAATGGAAACATAAGAAATGTAATTTACGATGGGAAAGTAAATTTGCTACAGGAATAATAAAACTGAATAAAGTTGAATAATATGACTTTGCAGCTGAGTGTCTCTATTGGTCAGAAAAAATGGGGAGGGAAAAAGCTTTTAGTAGGACCCATGGATTAAAATTCTTCATACAGCATTAAAAATATATATATACACAAGTGCTTATACTGGAAGAAAAGCAAGGTAGGTATCTAACCTCCCCCTGAAAAGATATTACGGTATTTTTTCCTCCACAGTAGTTTATCACCGATCAGTGATTAATTTGGGAAGAGGATGTTCTAAATTTGTCTGATCACTTGACTCCTTCCTTCTCTGCCCCCTCAACTTCCTCTGAGCACAGGAAGCAGCCAGAATGGCTCCACAGAACATTTCCAGACAAGGCGAAACAACAAACAGTATTTCCTTAAATGGGAACAGCATGACGGGTGCCCAAGGTAAACACGCACACCTCCAGCAAGAGATTTGTCCCCTTTGATGGAAGCATCTTTGCGGCCAAGAGGCACCTTCCTTTTGGCCTGGACTTCCCACCCCACCCCACTCCCTTTATCTCCTTTCTATGGCCCAGACTTCTAGTTGCTTAAAACTGAACCACTCATCTCTCTGAGGAGCTCCTAGCACAGACAGAGGCCTTCCATTCAATACCAAGCACTGACTGGCAAGGAAGTTTAGTCCAAAACCAGGTGGGGAAAGATGATGACCTTAATAACAAGGCACTGAACTCTAATGCTCAAGGCCGAGCATGAGAAACCATCTCACGTGGCAAGGCCAATATTTACCCTAAGAGCAGATAGCAATGGCTCAGCCACTCACTCATCAGCATTTCTGGGAAACAAAGGGAAGGTTCTCACTATACCTGCCAAGAGGGAAAAACAGAAGCTGCATCTTTCGCTTCCCAGCTATGAGAATAGGATGGGAGCATATTGAGGAGGGGCCATTCTGTGAAAAGCTCTTCACTGGTGGTGGAAAGTGCCTTTAACTCACAGCCAACCCTGTAGGATTTTCAAGGCAAGGGACTAACAGAGGAGGTTGGCCGTGGCCTGCCTCTGTGCAGTGACTTCGGACTTCCTCAGTGGCTGAGCTGCCTCTGTGCAGTGACCCTGGACTTCCTTGGTGGTCTCTCATCCAAATACTAGCCAGAGCTGACTCTCCTTAACTTCCAAGACCTGATGAGATTGGGCTAGCCTGGGCCATCCAGTTCAAGGCGAGGGACTAACAGAGGCGGTTGGTCATTGCCTACCTCTGTGCAGTAACCCTGGACTTCACTGGTGATCTTCTGCCCAAGTACTAACCAAGGTTGACCCTGCTTGGCTTTCAAGATCTGACAAGATCATGCTAGTCTGGTCATCCAGGTCAAGGCTGTTCTTTACTATACAATGTGAAATTTTAGCTCAATACCTGAAATTCAACTGCTTTAGACACTGGTGGCATCTCATAATTGTTTCAGTAGGCAACAAAGATGACATAATGCAAGCTGCAAACCTTTAAATCACCGGAGATCCTAAATGCTACTACATGTCATCTTGCAGATGCCCTCAAATTGGAAGTACCCCCATGTGAGCTATCAAATACTGTCCAATACTGTGATCAAATATAAGAGGATATCAGATACATGTATCAAATATTTAAGAAAGCCTTTGTCACTGGGTGACTCTCTGAAGATTATCAAAGATTTCAGGTTTTCACGGCTGGTAACATCATTAGGGTTTGTAGAATCTTTCAGGATCAAGTGCCGTGTTCTACTGGAGAAAGTTTTCCTTCCAGACGTTTCGTTCTCAGCTGCGGAGAACATCCTCAGTGGTGTTGCAGCCGGAGCAGGCGTTCAGACCTTGGCGCTCGAAGGTCTGAGCGCCTGCTCCAGCTGCAATGCCACTGAGGATGTTCTCCGCAGCTGAGAACGAAACGTCTGGAAGGAAAACTTTCTCCAGTAGAACATGGCACTTGATCCCGAAAGATTCTACAAACTCTCTGAAGATTATTCAGTATCAAAACAACAGAAGATTCATTTTGGCTCCAGCACAAAAACAGCAAAGGACAAAGCCAAGACAGTTGTACTGTTCTAGGTGAACACCCTGTGGCATCTAAACTCCAGTACACTTACTTGAGGGAAAGAGCTGGCTCTCTCTCTCTCTCTCTCTCTTAAAATTACTTAGCAGGTGCATAAACCTGTCTAACACTAAGTCAGATAGATCAGAATCTATCAAGAGCCACTGTGGTATAGAAGCTAAGAGCTGCAGACGCTAAGCTGGAGAACAGGGTTTGATTCCCCACTCCTCCTTCACATGAAGCTGCTGGGTGACCTTAGGCCAGTCATGATTCTCTTTCAGCCCCATCTACCTGCCTCACAAGGCACCTGTTGTGGGGAGAGGAAGGGAAGGAGATTGTAAACCATTTTGAGACTCCTTAAGGTAGAGAAATGTTGGGTATAAAAACAACCTTCTTCTTCTTCTTCTCCTTCTTCTCCTTCTTCTCCTTCTCCTCCTTCTTCTTCTCCTCCTTCTTCTTCTCCTCCTTCTTCTCCTCCTCCTTCTTCTCCTCCTCCTTCTTCTCCTCCTCCTTCTCCTTCTCCTTCTTCTTCTTCCCAGACTGGCAGCAGCTCTCCAGGGTCTCAGGTGGAGGTCTTTCCAATCCGGAGATGCCAGGAACTGAGCTTGGCTGGGACCTTCTGCATGCCAAAGTGATGTTCTGCCACTAAGGAACACCTCCTCCTGTAATGCAACCCACCCTCTTGCCTTCAGATCAAAGGGTGCCATTAATACAACCACTGGCTACTGTTCTCTGCACCCTAAAAGGAAAAGGATGCGACACGGCAGTATCAGCTGCCTTTATAGGACTGCCTCTTTTCCTATGTATGCTTTCAAAATACTTCTACCCTGATTTTCTTCTTCAAAACTTTGGAGCTAAAGCAGTTACATAGACCATAGCTCAGAGGTTCTGTTCCCACCATACTTAATTAGATCTGTGCTCTATAGCTCTTGTGCCAATATTCTCCCCAGTCTCTTGTGCTCTGATGTGCCAAGCACACTAATCCCTGGCAGCGCTGCTCCAGGACCTTCTCATGGAAGTTGGGAGCAGGTGTAATTGCACAAGTCCTTGCCATGTCCCTTGGAAAGCAGCTGGAATCATGCTGTAGCTAAAAACTCCATGCTGAGTGCCAGGAAGTCTTGGGTTCAAATGTTGTTTCAACCACCAACTCACTAGGTAGCTTTAAGCAAATCAGATTGTCACGGTCTCAACTTCTCCTCCCTCTACAGTCTGTGGAAAACGATGCTGACTTGCCTTACAGAGCTATTTGAGAGACCTGTCTGCTAAGATAGCAATGCACATGAAGAACTCTGACTATCCAGGGGCAGCGCTGCAGCAACGGGTGTTATGGCAGACCCTAACGATGTGATACAAATGTTTGCCTTGTTCCCAGATTAACTAGCAGCACACACAGCTCCGAGGTTCTGTTCCCACCATACTTAATTCCTAGACCAGCCCAAGCCATTATGGCACTTCAGACAGAAAATCAAAATGACACCTTTCCTACTAAGTAGTAGTAGAAGAAGAAGATGATGAAGAAGAAGATATTGGATTTATATCCCGCTCTCCACTCCGAAGAGTCTCAGAGCGGCTCACAATCTCCTTTCCCTTCCTCCCCCACAACAGACACCCTGTGAGGTAGATGAAGATATTGGATTTCTATCCCGCCCTCCACTCCGAAGAGTCTCAGAGCGGCTCACAATCTCCTTTCCCTTCCTCCCCCACAACAGACACCCTGTGAGGTAGATGAAGATATTGGATTTATATCCCGCCCTCCACTCCGAAGAGTCTCAGAGTGGCTCACAATCTCCTTCACCTTCCTCCCCCACAACAGACACCCTGTGAGGTAGATGAAGATATTGGATTTATATCCCGCCCTCCACTCCGAAGAGTCTCAGAGCGGCTCACAATCTCCTTTCCCTTCCTCCCCCACAACAGACACCCTGTGAGGTAGATGAAGATATAGGATTTATATCCCGCCCTCCACTCCGAAGAGTCTCAGAGCGGCTCACAATCTCCTTTCCCTTCCTCCCCCACAACAGGCACCCTGTGAGGTAGATGAAGATATAGGATTTATATCCCGCCCTCCACTCCGAAGAGTCTCAGAGCGGCTCACAATCTCCTTTCCCTTCCTCCCCCACAACAGACACCCTGTGAGGTAGATGAAGATATTGGATTTATATCCCGCCCTCCACTCCGAAGAGTCTCAGAGCGGCTCACAATCTCCTTTACCTTCCTCCCCCACAACAGACACCCTGTGAGGTAGATGAAGATATTGGATTTATATCCCGCCCTCCACTCCGAAGAGTCTCAGAGCGGCTCACAATCTCCTTTACCTTCCTCCCCCACACAGACACCCTGTGAGGTAGATGAAGATATTGGATTTATATCCCGCCCTCCACTCCGAAGAGTCTCAGAGCGGCTTACAATCTCCTTTCCCTTCCTCCCCCAAAATAGACAGCCTGTGAGGTGGGTGGGGCTGAGAGAGCTCTTACAGCAGCTGCCCTTTCAAGGACAACCTCTGCCAGAGCTATGGCTGACCCAAGGCCATTCCAGCAGCTGCAAGTGGAGGAGTGGGGAATCAAACCAGGTTCTCCCAGATAAGAGTCCGCACACTTAACCACTACACCAAACTGGCTCTCCAGTTTGGTGCACATGAAGAACTCTGACTATCCAGGGGCAGCGCTGCAGCAACGGGCGCTATGGCAGACCCTAACGATGTGATACAAATGTTTGCCTTGTTCCCAGATTAACTAGCAGCACACACAGCTCCGAGGTTCTGTTCCCACCATACTTAATTCCTAGACCAGCCCAAGCCATTATGGCACCTCAGACAGAAAATCAAAGCGACACCCTTCCTACTAAGTAGCATTTACAATCCATCTGGAAATATTTATTTTTATCTGCCGACTGACTTCATTTGTAGAATGTCTTTCCACGCAATGAGGACCCAAAGCAGCTTACATCGTTCTCTCCTCTATGTTATCATCTGAACCCTGGGGCCCAGCTAAGGCTGACTGTGTGTGACTGTCAAGCTCGACTGATTCTGTTCAAGAACTAAGGGGTTCCTGGCCGGCCACAAGTAGACCTGGGGAAGATCACACTGGACCAAATGCTGCTAGTTTATTATCCTTTCCTGGCCCCTCTTTGTTTTATGACTGGTAATTACTGAGAGCAAAGCAATCAGCACCTTCCCATGAATCCTCTTGCAGGAGGAAGCGCCATCTGGGTGATACAAGGCCGAATGCCTGATAACGCCATGGGAATGTATGTAGTTTTGTGACTTATGTGTGAATGCTCCCCTGCTTTCCCTCCCCATAGGAATCTCTTTGAAGTGTACCTTAAAACTCATGTATCAATGTATTGGTTTCATTCTTCTCAAGCCAAGGCTTGAGCCAAAGTAACAGTCTATCAATAAACGTAGTCTTTGTAGCAACTTCAACTCGTCATTGAATCTGTCTGCTTGACAGTGGCTAGCCCAAGGTCACCCAGGAAGCTTCCACAGCACAGTGGGGGTTACAAACTGGGGCTCCCAGATTCTAGCCTGACACTCAAACCCCTACACCACACTGGCTTCTCCACAAGCCCCAATGAAACGAATCAGAGCTATGCAGGAAAATGGCTCTTCGTTTCAATCTGATTTGGCAGCGGTCATTTTGTAGCAGGAGCTCCTTTGCATATTAAGCAACACACCCCTGATGTAGCCAATCCTCCAAGAGCTTACAGGGCTGTTTTTTGTAAGCTCTTGGAGGATTGGCTACATCAGGATGTGTGGCCTAATATGCAAAGGAGCTCCTGCTACAAAATGACCCCTGAATATAAGAACTCCCTGCAGAAGTGTGCCCTGTTCCTGCATCATGCCCCACAGATCAGTTATATTTGCCACCCAGTCCCACTGAATCCCAGTGATCAGAGGTCACATCTATACTCTACTTGCTGGTCCTGCAGAAACAGGTTGTTAGATGAACCACAGTTATAATTCAGCAAAGCACCTTCAGTGGTTTGAACTTCTAGTTGGAAGAGCCACAGTTGTAGGAAGTCTCCTCAGGTTTCAAGAAGACTTTCATCTTTGCTGGTTGGATCAGTAATATTCTGCCCAGCAACTATGACTGAAAAAGGGACCCCTGAAAAATACTACTCACCAGCTGCAGGTCCGGTATAATATCTGGAGAGGTGACCCGGCAAGGTACAACAACCACTTCAGTAGCATTATGGATATAGATCACTTTGGGGTGCTTCGTGTTGGGGTCAACAAAAGGCTTCTTGTTATCTGTAGAACATGGAAAGAGAATGACAGTGATGGGCAGACAGACTGGTTTAGTTGCTGCTCAGTGTGGGGAAGGCTTGCTCAGACCATTTCAAAGGTTTTCCTTTTACGCAACTTCTCATTTTTTATCTCCATTGCCATAGGTTAGTCTGAGAGCCACGGACTTGCTGATGGCCACCTGGTGAGCTTCAAAGCTATATAGCAGGGGTGGCCTACGATAGCTCTCCATATGTTTTTTTGCCTACAACTCCCATCAGCCCCAGCCAGCATGGCCAATGGCTGGGGCTGATGGGAGTGGTAGGCAAAAAACATCTGGAGAGCTATCGTTGGCCACCCCTGCTATACAGGATTTCCTACAGTCTCCAGACTAAAGACTGCAGCAAGTCTTTGTTATTTAATTTATTAACATCACTTATAATCCACCTTTCTTGCTTGGACTCAAGGCAGATTGCACAGGGTGAGTCAATACAGCTGACCTGGACGGGATACCCAAGTCTAAAAAAACAGAACTGAAGCAAAGCATAAGTATTAATGACACATTAAATGATGCAAAATTCCACAGTAGGATTCTAGTTTCAGCAAGCTATGCACAGTAGTATAGACCACAGTTCCTAATAGTTCCTATCTAAGTAGCTTCATGAATCCTTTAGTACAGTGTAAGTCTATTGCGTAGAAACGCCCTCTTGAATAATTCAGTCTTGTAGTGGTGGTCTGGAGAACATCAAACTTCGCAATATGTCAACAGGCACCCCACTCTGGACCAAAGAGAGCTGCAGGAAATACCCCTCACTGACCAATGGAGCCTCTTAACAGTAATACCTCAGGGACCAGAAAGATTTCTTTTTGATGCTCCCTTTATCAGAGAAGGATCTATCCTTATAGCAAAAAGCAAGAGCCAGACAGATGATACCCCCTGATCTGGATAAGTTATGTTGAGTGATCTGGGCGATAAAGGGATCAACATTTCCTTCCCTCTCACCCCTCCCTACTGTCACAAGCTGGGGCCAGGCCAGGCGAAGTCCAGGGGCAGTCCAAGGTCTGTAGCTGGTGAGCAAAGAGGGTTCAAAGCGCCAAAACCAAATCACAGTCCAGGTATCGCAGGTCAGAGGTTCAGAAGCCGAAGTCAGGAGGTCCAGAAGTCAAAGCCAACATAACGGGGTCCAGAAGCCAAAGTGGATGCTAGAACGTCAGGTAAGTGACTAGTTGCTTCCACAAAGCCTTCTCCCAAAGCCCACAGCTATATAGCCCTCTGCTGTCTGTTGCCCATTTGGACTAATTGCTGACTCAGAGGGCGGCCAGGATCCTGCTGAGACTCAAGCATCCTCACTCCTAGAGGGGCCAGGATCCTTTTAGAACTCAGGGCTCAGGGAGCATCTTGCTCGTGAGCGTGCTGCCCTCCTCCGATCCCTGAGGTCCTGACGAAGGCGGTCACGCACACGAGCCACCCGAGAGGGCGAGGCAGGGGGGTTTGGATCTTCTCCAGTAGGAGGCAGGGGCACTGGTGCCGGTGGCAGGGGCACAGTTTCTTCTGCAGGCTCAGCTTCTTCTGCAGGGTCCCCAGCACCCATGACACCTACCCACCATCAGGTACACAGAAGCGAAGTCTGAAACACAGCCTGAACTATGACAGACTTCCATGCTTGTGATAGACCAGGAAGGGCACCCAAAGAACCCATATGCCTGAAGGACTAATAGCAACATTAGCAATGACAAGAGATGAATTTCTAAGGCTAATTCAAGTTCACTCGTCATCAGAATATGGAAAGAGAATGACAATGATGGCCAGACAGACTGGTTTAGTTGCTGCTCAGTGTGGGGAAGGCTTGCTCAGACCATTTCAAAGGTTTTTCTTTTACACAACTTCTCATTTTTATCTCCATTGCCAACCTTTCAAGGTAGGTTACAAATTTGAGAATTCTCAAGGAACTCAAAGGTGAAATACAATTATCACTTAAACTGACCCCTCACTAGAGGACTGGGAAGTATCCAATGTGACACCAATTTGTAGCAAAAAGGCATCCAAAGGGTAACCAAGAAATTGCAGCTCTGTGAGCACAATGCCAGTGGAAACCACCATTACAGAAAAAAATGGTTAAGTATAGATAGGAACAAGCCTCACTAGGGAAGGATCAGCATGGCTTCTGCAATAGAGAATTCTGCCTTAACATGCATTTCCCTGGGATTCTTCTGTGACTTTGTTCATGCACAACAGTGACTAAGACTGTAATGTCAATCAACTAAACTAAACTAATAACTGCAATGTACACTGAGTAGGGAGGAGCTGGTATTCCTTATTCAGGCTGCATCTGTTCAGGCGGCACCTACATGGGGATGCAAAGATGTACCCCTGTTACGGAAGCACCAACCAGCAAAGCAACAGTGGGTGGGAAAGGTATCTGTACACATCTTTGTGCACTGCTCCTTCTGTCCCCAAACCCTTTCCGTCCCCTGTGCATTTGCACTTCCAGTAGGCCCCTCCCACAGCCCAGAAATCCTCCTTTCTTTTTCCTTTTCCTTCATCAACTAAACTGTGCTATAATGCTACAGTGCAACTCAGTGGGGAAAGGAACCAGCTCTTTCAGGCGCTAAAATGAAGGCGGGACAGTGTGGGCTCATGTGATTTTGAAAACAGGGCTGACCTCCACCACCTCCCCACTGTGACTACAGAGGAGTATCCAGATCAGCAGTTTCCTTTTTCAACCAGATTGCAGTAGGATTATCTTTAATCCAATTTAATAGGGGAAGAACTGGGAGTCCATGAACATCACACCTGTATTGCATAAAGTGCAGGAGACTGTTTAGTTAAACAGCAGATTGACTGTATGTAGCCACTGGCCATTACAATACAACACAATATCATAAAAAGTGGCCAAAAGCAATAAAGAATGGTCAAATAAAAATACAGAGCAATGGGTTAAGTAGGTTATAATGCAACAATTGTAACTTTAAATACATTGCTAAAATACTAAAGCAAAAGCACTCAGGTTTAAGCTGCTAAAATATTAAAATGCATAATCCTGGGTTTTTAGCTCCCTCTTTCCTCTTTTTAACTGATCCTCACCAAAGAAGAGCATTCATGCTGGCCAGATTTAATGCACTACCATCTGCCATCCTCTCCGGAAGATACCACAGAATCCCCTGCAATCTTAGATGATGCCCTTGTAGCCAAGGAGTCATCGAAACGGTCTCTCATGTTCTTCTGGAATGCCCTTTCTATAGCAGTCCACGAGCAAGATACCGAGATGCTTTGCTCCTTGACCATCAAGGCCTCTCTGTCAATGCCAAGGTTCACTTTTTACTTCACGGGAAACACAATTTTGTTATTACTCGCGTTGCTTGCTTTTTACAGGTTGCGATCCAAATCAGAGAGGCTTTGACTCATGCATAGCCCACAGCTATTTTATGTCATTTAACTTTTGCTGGGTTTTTTTATATTCTACAGTGTTACTGTTGGTTTTAAAGCATACTGTACCCTTATATCAATGCCAATAAAGGTCTATGGTACTACTAATGCTAAGATAATAGCCAACTATTAAGTCAAAAGCATTATAAATCCGATAAACCAACTTGTGGTAAGTATCAATATACTATAAATTTATAGAGAGCTAAAATAAAGCTATCTAATCTGAGGAGGCAATTTTGGCTCTGATTTTTTTAGCAGCGAAGGCAAAAAGAGACACTCTATAAGTGACAAATGGATCAATATCAGAGAACAAGAAAACTGATTTCTCAGTGTCAGAAGAAAATGTATGTCCTGCTAACAGATTATCAATAAATTTGGCTTTAGCCTCTGTGTACATGGGGCAAAATAAAACATAATGGATTAAATCCTCCACAGATATAGAAATACTGAGCCATTGGAATCTGAAGATATCTTCCCTTAATTGTCCAAAAGGGTATCACATTTATAGACCCAGTTTTGTAAGCTGGAATTATTATTCAAAGCCCCTAATAGATCATCTGGAATAGAATAATGAACAAGTATGTTAGTATAGCAAACAAGCCAGCGTGTAGCCTTATGTGTCATTAGCTGATGACATACTTTGCTAAATATGTTGGTGATGACTATGTTACCTTTATTCCAGAATTTAAGCTAAGATAGATGAACGCAAGCTCAGATTGAGGGTAGGTCCAGTTCTGTCCTCAGTAGGGCTGCAGGAGTTCCCTTGGGTAGGGCAAGAAGTCTTCTAATGAACGGATTTTGAATTGGTTCCAGTCTGGAGATAATACGTTCCTTCCACCCCAGACTTCTATGCTGTAAACTAGGTAAGGAACTCCTTACTTATAAAGACTGTTTTGTAGCTTTCAGTTCTAAATGGGTTTTTGCAATCCTTGGAAGTGGCAGAACTCTTGCTGGCAAACTAACCTTCCCAAGCCCTGCAATATATTAAATTGGTAGTAAATAGTCTTGGCAGCAATTATCACATGAAGATGGCTTTCTGATTTATGGAAAAGCTTCTCCACACCTCCACATCAAACCATGACAACAGCCACCTTGGTTGCTTGCTTTCTGTCCTTGCTACCTCTGTTCTACAGCAGGCCTTTTCAAGCACGAAGCTACGCAAATGGTTTCAGGAGCTGTTCTGCTGGACAGTTCCCCAAAGACAAGCCACAACAGCACCAAGAGCCCAAACTGTTTGTTTCAAAGATCCAAGAAGTGATGCTATGTTGTCCAGACCCTGAGATTCCCCACAGCTAAATTGCCCAATGCCTCTTCCTTCTCAAGCTTCAGATGCCAGGCAGGTGCATTCCAGTCCCATTCAAAGACGCCTGTCTCCAGGCAACCTGCCCGCTCTCACCTGGCTCTGTGACACCCAGCACACTGATTAGGTGTAAGGGGAAGGGAGCAACTGTTTAACCCACCATCATCAATACCAATTCTCAAGACATGTGGGTGCAGTTATGGTGATTTCACCACATCCAAAAGAAACATAAGCCCATGGCTCAGTGGCAGAGCATCTACTTTGAATGCAGACAGTTGCGGGTTCAATCGCAGGCACCTTCACTTAAAAGTAACTCGTAACTAGTGTTTTGTTCTTCTTCTTGTTGTATCTGAAAGACTGTGGAGAGGCCACTGCCATTCAGAATAAAGGTAAAGGTAGTTCCCTGCATAAGCACCAGTTGTTTCTGACTCTGGGGTGAAGTTGCATCATGACTTTTTCACAGCAGACTTTTTACAGGGTAGTTTGCCACTGCCTTCCCCAGTCATCTACACTTTACCCCCAGCAAGCTGGGTACTCATTTTACCAACCACAGAAGGATGGAACACTGAGTCAACCTTGAGCCGGCTACTTAAACCCAGCTTCCGCCAGGATTGAACTCGGGTTGTGAGCAGAGCTTGGACTGCAATACTGCAGTTTATTACTCTGCACCACAGGGCTGGTTGCCATTCAGAATAGAGGGATATAATAATTCAATGACTGCAAGAGTGTACCTGTGATGTGGCAGGTACTGAGTGTATCATGTATTCTGGCCCTGTGTCTCTCATTAAGTTGTGCGGGGCAGAATAAACAAGATGCAACCTGAGAGGAATTGGTTGGGACCAAACACAACCTGCTTTCCCCACCATTCCCCTAATGTTTTTGATTCCTAATTGGAAGTGTGCTGTTCTTAGCAACAAAGTTATAAAAGGGATAAACCTGCTCGTTGCCCCTGATGTTGGGATACCCAGCCTATTGCACGCTGGGGGCAGGGAGAAAGTTCCCTCCTCCCCAAAGCCAGCTTCAATGTTACAGCCCAGCTGCTGGATTTATTAGGTATTTGCTAATAATATTTACATTATCCATAAATTAATTATTAACAATAAATTAATTATAAATATAATAACATTTATAATCTGCTTTTTAACTATCATTCCCAGAACAATTTATTGGGAATTTTAATGCAACACCAGGGGGGGGGGGGGGATCAGAAACACAAAAGGAAATAGAACAAAGCTCCTTTAAGCTTATTCCCAGAACAAAACTTTGTTGGTCTTAAAGGCATCACTGCCCACCTATCTTCAGAAAAGGGAACAGGAAGACTGTTGATCTCACCTAAAAATACCCTAGCTTCCAAACCATGGGGTGGGGGGTGGGGCCAGAAACCCGGATTTGTGTCTGGATGGAGGGAAGTGATGGAGTCCAATGAACCTCTACGGCAGTAATCCCCAACATGTCCATGGTGCTTCTTGGTGCTTCCTTGCTTCCTCTCCAAAGCATCTCTGCCTAAAAGCAAACAGCCAATCCTGACTTTCCTCCAACTTACTGGAGGTACTTGGAAGGCCTCGGGAGGTATCATCATTTGCTGCCCCCTTTGCAGGAGGATGCTTGGCTTAGGATGGCACTTGTTCCCAGGATAGTCGTTTTGTGGTGATGCTTATTACTTTTTCTCAGCATTCCAAAGGAGTACACAAATACCACTGAACAGGCCCTACTACCTTTAAATTATTTTTTATTATAAGAAATATTGGGCCCTACTCTCAGGTCTTGAATTCAGCAGGAGCTCACAGGAGCACAGCTCCTGAACCTTTCTGATGGCCCCCCCTCCTCCCCACCTACCTACCTTGTGCATTGAATAGTAGGTGAAGCTGCAGCTGCATAACAATCCCTGGATTAGGAGAGTGTCAGCCAGCCAGCCACCAGGAGCTTTGCCACACCCCCAGCAGCCCTCATTAACCCCTGGAAGAGCCCACACCACCCTTTCTCCACTTCTTCTGTGATTCTGGGTGGCAGGTGGCTTGCTGGCCTTTTGAGGGGAGCGGCCAAGGAGAGCCTCAGGTGAGCGAGGCCTGCTTGGGCTGGCTGGATCTCTAGCCAGTCCATGCAGGCCTCGCTCACCCGGGGATCTCCTTTCTTGTGTCAGGTTGCTTTTGGCTGGGGGGGGGCAGCATAACGAGTTATGCTAATGAGCTCCATCATCTATTTTTCTACAAAATGACCCCTGCCTACTCTTATCTTGTTTCTACCAAATAGGTTATCCTAAACCAAGTCTCCTTGACAGCCTGGATTCTAGAGGAAAAACCAAGGAGCCCCTGAAAGAATTGTTACCTTCCCTTTTAAGGCCTGTAAGGTATGGCTGATATGGAAAAATTGAGTGCAGGGCCAGTTCTGGAAAAACAGCCCTGGCGCCCACTTTTCCTCAAAGACTATATAATTTTGTGGGAGTTATGGTGGAGAAGTTGTAGGGAAGCTGGGTTCTTGCTTTCTGCTCCCCCAACCGTACTTTGCAGCCTCCTGGTGAGTTTGTGAAATAAAAATTAGTCCACCATGTCACACTTTTATTAGGGCAGCAGTCTGCATAGCAGATTACAAAAGGCTTCCACATTTAGTTGCCTGAATATTCAGCTGGCCCATCATGGCCATCTGTGTGCATCTGGAAAGGTCAGAGGCTTCAAGACAAAGTTTCACAAAAGGTCACTGGAATCTTGGAACACTGAAGGAAGGGACTTGTTACAAATGGCTTCCCAGGAGCATGCTGGATGTCAGCAGTCCCCCCTCTCTCCACCCCAGGTAAACTAACCAAAGGAAAACAGAAACAGAAAACCAAACAGACAAATAACATCTCCTTTGATGCCCTTTGTCCACATAGGAGTAATAAATCTGGCTCCTCCTTCCTGTCACTCTTCCTGTCACAATATCCCATCTTTCATCCAAATAACTTGCAAAGAGTGTATCAGTACACCTGTGCACCCTTGCTGGGATGGAAGGGCTGAAAGTGCTCCAGTCATCATCATTGTTGTCGTCTTCTTCTTCTTCTTCTTCTTCTTCTTCTTCTTCTTCTTCTTCTTCTTCTTCTTCTTCTTCTTCTTCTTCTTCTTCTTCTTCTTCTTCTTCTTCTTCTTCTTCTTCTTCTTCTGTTTGCCATCAAGACGTAGCCAATTTACAATGACCTCACAGGGTTTTCAAGGCCAGAGACATTCAGAGGTGGTTTGCCATTGTCTGCCTCTGCATAGCAGTTCTGAACTCCCTTGGTGGTCTCCCATCCAAGTACTTAACGTCTGAGATCTGATGAGACTGGGCTAGCCTGAGCCATCCAGATCAGGGTGCCCCGGTGTTAGCCACCATCCTGCTAACCTTGGTGGGCTCCATCGATCCCCCTGAGACGGGGCTAACAAATCACAGGGGGGTTAATACGGAATGTCAAATAGGGATGTTTAAAGTACTGTTATAGCTGGAAAGTGTAACCAATCGAGTCTTTAAGCAGGCAAGAAGCAGTTCTGAACAGGCCCAGCAGTGAATCAGGCCCTTCCTTTCTAGGGCTTTTCCAGGGCACTTGCTCAGTTGGTGTAACAAGCCCAACACTGCCTCTGATTTCAGTCGGCTCATGGATATCTTTCCCTCCAGCCCTCCATAGCAATGCTTTCCCAGCCCTCATTGACACACTTGGACCTACCTCAGACTCTGCCTCAGTTTCCTTCTTTTCTTTCCAGTCCCTTCCCTCCCACCAAGGGAGAGCCAGTTTGGTGTAGTGGTTAAGTGTGCGGACTCTTATGTGGGAGAACCAGGTTTGATTCCCCACTCCTCCACTGGCACCTGCTGGAATGGCCTTGGGTCAGCCATAGCTCTGGCAGAGGTCGTCCTTGAAAGGGCAGCTGCTGGGAGAGCCCTCTCCAGCCCCACCCACCTCACAGAGTGTCTGTTGTGGGGGGAGAAGATATAGGAGATTGTGAGCCACTCTGAGACTCTCTGGAGTGGAGGGTGGGAAATAAATTCAATATCTTCATCTACCTCACAGGGTGTCTGTTGTGGGGGAGGAAGGTAAAGGAGATTGTGAGCCGCTCTGAGACTCTTCGGAGTGGAGGGTGGGATATAAATTCAATATCTTCATCTACCTCACAGGGTGTCTGTTGTGGGGGAGGAAGGTAAAGGAGATTGTGAGCCGCTCTGAGACTCTTCGGAGTGGAGGGTGGGATATAAATTCAATATCTTCATCTACCTCACAGGGTGTCTGTTGTGGGGGAGGAAGGTAAAGGAGATTGTGAGCCACTCTGAGACTCTTCGGAGTGGAGGGTGGGATATAAATTCAATATCTTCATCTACCTCACAGGGTGTCTGTTGTGGGGGAGGAAGGTAAAGGAGATTGTGAGCCGCTCTGAGACTCTTCGGAGTGGAGGGTGGGATATAAATTCAATATCTTCATCTACCTCACAGGGTGTCTGTTGTGGGGGAGGAAGGTAAAGGAGATTGTGAGCCACTCTGAGACTCTTCGGAGTGGAGGGTGGGATATAAATTCAATATCTTCATCTACCTCACAGGGTGTCTGTTGTGGGGGAGGAAGGTAAAGGAGATTGTGAGCCGCTCTGAGACTCTTCGGAGTGGAGGGTGGGATATAAATTCAATATCTTCATCTACCTCACAGGGTGTCTGTTGTGGGGGAGGAAGGTAAAGGAGATTGTGAGCCGCTCTGAGACTCTTCGGAGTGGAGGGTGGGATATAAATTCAATATCTTCATCTACCTCACAGGGTGTCTGTTGTGGGGGAGGAAGGTAAAGGAGATTGTGAGCCACTCTGAGACTCTTCGGAGTGGAGGGTGGGATATAAATTCAATATCTTCATCTACCTCACAGGGTGTCTGTTGTGGGGGAGGAAGGTAAAGGAGATTGTGAGCCGCTCTGAGACTCTTCGGAGTGGAGGGTGGGATATAAATTCAATATCTTCATCTACCTCACAGGGTGTCTGTTGTGGGGGAGGAAGGTAAAGGAGATTGTGAGCCACTCTGAGACTCTGCGGAGTGGAGGGTGGGATATAAATTCAATATCTTCATCTACCTCACAGGGTGTCTGTTGTGGGGGAGGAAGGTAAAGGAGATTGTGAGCCGCTCTGAGACTCTTCGGAGTGGAGGGTGGGATATAAATTCAATATCTTCATCTACCTCACAGGGTGTCTGTTGTGGGGGAGGAAGGTAAAGGAGATTGTGAGCCACTCTGAGACTCTTCGGAGTGGAGGGTGGGATATAAATTCAATATCTTCATCTACCTCACAGGGTGTCTGTTGTGGGGGAGGAAGTTAAAGGAGATTGTGAGCCGTTCTGAGACTCTTCGGAGTGGAGGGTGGGATATAAATTCAATATCTTCATCTACCTCACAGGGTGTCTGTTGTGGGGGAGGAAGGTAAAGGAGATTGTGAGCCACTCTGAGACTCTGCGGAGTGGAGGGTGGGATATAAATTCAATATCTTCATCTACCTCACAGGGTGTCTGTTGTGGGGGAGGAAGGTAAAGGAGATTGTGAGCCGCTCTGAGACTCTTCGGAGTGGAGGGTGGGATATAAATTCAATATCTTCATCTACCTCACAGGGTGTCTGTTGTGGGGGAGGAAGGTAAAGGAGATTGTGAGCCGCTCTGAGACTCTTCGGAGTGGAGGGTGGGATATAAATTCAATATCTTCATCTACCTCACAGGGTGTCTGTTGTGGGGGAGGAAGGTAAAGGAGATTGTGAGCCACTCTGAGACTCTGCGGAGTGGAGGGTGGGATATAAATCCAATATCTTCATCTACCTCACAGGGTGTCTGTTGTGGGGGAGGAAGGTAAAGGAGATTGTGAGCCGCTCTGAGACTCTTCGGAGTGGAGGGTGGGATATAAATTCAATATCTTCATCTACCTCACAGGGTGTCTGTTGTGGGGGAGGAAGGTAAAGGAGATTGTGAGCTGCTCTGAGACTCTTTGGAATGGAGGGCGGGATATAAATCCAATATCTTCTTCTTCTTCTTCTTCTTCTTCTTCTACCTGAGAGAGAGCAATTCTGTTTCCCAGATCACAACCCAAAGATGACCCTAAACTCAGCATTCCTCCTTTCACAGTTCAGATGAAAGGTCACTGCATCATGCCAGATTTTTTAACTTGCCCTATTTCTGAGGTTGACAATGAAGAACTGGTATTGTTAAAAGATTTTCTATTCCTTAGGTCAATCATCAACCAAAAAGGAAAATGCAACCAAAAAATAAGAAGGAACTTGAGACTTGGAAGGGCAGCCATGAAGGATAAGATCCTTAAGTGTAAGGTTAAGACCCCAGAAAAGATCCTTAAGTGTAAGGTTGTTGCTGGATATCAAGACCAAGATAATTTATACCATAATTACTGTGTGCGGATGTGATAGCTGGACACGGATCTGATAGTTAGACATTGCAGGAAGCTAACAGGAAGAAAGTTGATTCCCTTGAAAAATGGGGTCGGAGGAGAGTTTTATGTATACCACGGACCTCCAAGAAGACAAATCAGTGGGTTCTAGATTAAACCAAGCCTGAGCTCTCCCTAGAAGCTAAAATGACCTAACTGAGGCTGTTGTACCTTGGTCACATGAAAAGACAAGAGTCCCTGGAAAAGACAGTAATGCCAGGAAAAGTTGAGGGCAGCTGGAAAAGAGGAAGACCCAACGTGGGATGGACTGACTCCATCCAGGAAGCCACGAGGGCTCTCAGTCGGCAAGACCTGAGCAAGGCTGTCAATGAGAGGAGGCCATTCATTCATTCACTGGTTACCGTAAGTCAGAAGCAACTTGAAGGTGGTTAAAGGTACAAATAAGATCCAGGTATAAGTCGGACAAGGAAAAAGGCTATTCAAATAAGCTAAATGAATTTGACGCAATTATTTTCGAATCAGACCGGAAATTGGTTTCCAGAATTTATAACTGGTTACCAGAATACAAAATGCAGGATGAAGTGGTAAAAGAAGCCTGGGTACGTTGGATGGAAGATTTCGGTTATAGTATTGAAATTATTGAGTGGGAGAAAATTTGGAAAGAAAATTTGAAATTGACGAAATCGGCTTTATTTAAAGAAAACTTATACAAGTTGATTTATCGCTGGTATTATACTCCAGATAAACTCTCTAGAGCTTACCCTCTGGCTTCTAACAAACGCTGGAAGTGTAACATAACAAAAGGTTCTTTGTTCCACATGTGGTGGCTCTGTAATAGGGCCAAAAAATACTGGACTTAAGTATCCATATGGATACAAAAGATATTTAAAAAGCAAATTCCCCACCTACCTGAATTGTTTTTACTAAATGTTTGTAAAATCGATGTGTCTAAATCAGAGAAAAAAATATTACTCCATGTGTTAACTATAGCCAGAATACTATATGCCAGATATTGGAAGACTTATAACATCCCAAAGCGAAATGAATTTATAGTCAAATTATTGGAGACCGTAGAAATGGATTTTCTAACCACGAGGTTGAGAGATGGAAATATGAAGGAATGCAAGGATACATGGAAACCGGTGTATGACTGGGTGGAAAACTTAAGATTTGAATAGATAGAATAAGAAATAATTGTTAGCTATTTATCTTTATGTCCCTTTAAATGTGGTGGTGGTGGGTGTGTCTATTGGTTGGTATTGTTTGTTATATGTGGTTTATAGAATATAATAATAAAGAAAATTTTCTATCAAAAAAAATAATAAAAAAAAGAAGCAACTTGATGGCACATAATACAGACATCCCTGAGCGGTCATGAAACCTGTGTTCAAATCTCTGCTCAGCCATAAAAGCTCATGAGGTGGGATGGACACTCATTCTCTGTCAGTCTAACCTCCTTTGCAAGGCTTCTGTGAAGGCAGAACAGCATATGCTGATCTGGGCATAGTATGCCTACATTTACCATTGTGGAATCGATGTTCTGCACTGCTGCATTCAACTGCCAGTCTCTTCCTGCCTTCACAAATCAACGGAGGGCCATCTACCGGCTCTATGGCTTGTGCGGCCCCTGCCCAAGACTTCCCTGGGCAAATACAGCCAGAAGCCCATGCTGGATGCAAACAGTAACAATTAGACAAGGTGCTTTGGATAACCAGATCAATGGCAATTCTGCTGCATTTACATACTTGTAGACTACAGCTCCAAGAGGGGACTGGATAAAAATATCGAGCAGAGGTCCATGAGTGGCTATTAGCACAAGGTATAGATGGAACACTGTCTGAGGCAGTGATTCTCTGTATTTTTGGTGCTTGGGAAGGCAAAAGTGGGAGGGCTTCTGGAGTCCTGGCCCCACTGGTGGATCTCCTGATGGCACCTGGATTTTGGCCACTGTGTGACACAGAGGGTTGGACTGGATGAGCCACCGGCCTGATCCAACATGACTTCTCTGAGGCATTCTTGAAACAACAACAACAATAGTAAAGTATTCTTTTCATGGCCTGCAAAGTGAATGATCAACAACCATGAGATAGAAAACTATTATTTGTTCCACTCCTCTCAAACCATTCCAGCTATAGCATCTTAGGGACTGCTCTCCTCCAGGGCTGCTGTTCTCATACTTAGCAAGGGCTTTTGGGCAGCCACCGAGGTAGTCACCAACACTCCCCTGGCACAAAATTTGTCCAATCAGCTACCCCATATATCTGCACTTATCTCTGCCTCCTTTTCCCAAACTTCTTTGAGACAGCATCTGAACGTGGAGAGGGAGGGGACAATACGTTGGAGCCTTGCAATAATCCATCCCCACAATGCTGCTGGGGAGGGGCTGTGGCTCAGTGGAAGAACTTCTGCTTGGTATGTACAAGATCCCAGGTTCAGTCCCCAGTATCTCCAGCTGAAAGGACCAGGCAGAAGGAGATGTGAAAGACTTCCACCTGTAGAGCCCCTGCCAGCCAGAGTGGACAATATTGACCCTGATGGAGCAAAGGTCTGATTCAGTGTAAGGCAGCTGTCGTGTGTAATCACATGCGTCTGCTGCCATGACACACACATCCATGTTGCCCAAACATTCTCTGCCACAAGCCAAAGAAGGAACATTTCAGGTCAGAAATGTGGCATATAGAGAAGCCCCAGGTTTCCAGCTTCCAGGTTTCCAGTAAATGATTTGAAATGATAGATTTAGACCCTAGTTAGAGTCCAGTGGCACTTTTAAGACCAACGAAGTTTTATTCAAGGTATGAGCTTCTGTGTGCTCACCAACTTCCTCATGAAAGCTTGAATAAAACTTAATTGGTCTTAAAGGTGCCACTTGACTCTAACTTTGTTCTACTGCTTCAGACCAACACGGCTGCCCACCTGGATCTAGAATAAAGTTAGAGTCCAGGGGCACCTTTAAGACCAACAAAGTTTTATCCAAGGTATGAGTTTTTGTGTGCAAGCACACTTCTTCAGAACTATTTTCTGACACTAGTTTGCAATCTGCAAGCCACGGTTGACAACAGAAGCATAATCCCAAACCAAGGTTATGCTTTCTTAATAGATGGTTTTGCACAGTGTCAATATTGATCAAGTGCTTGAATGGGGTGCAGATAGGGTTCCCAGTCTCCAGGTGAGCAGAAAAAAGCACAAAGCTTCCAAGATTACCAGCCTCAATCAATTGTTGTTCTTGTTCAGTCGCACAGTCGAGTCCAACTCTTTGCGACCCTATGGACAAAGTCATGCCAGGCCCTCCTGTCTTTCACCACCCTCTGAAGTCTGCTCAAATTTGTGCTTGTTACATCAGTAACGCTGTCCAGCCATCTCATCTTTTGCCATCCCCTTCTTTTTTTGCCTTCTGTCTTTCTCAGCATCAGACTATGACTATGCAGACTTTTGTTGGCAGGGTGACGTCTCTACTTTTTATTATACTGCCCATGTTCGCCATAGCTGTCCTCCCAAGGAGCAAACATCTTTTAATTTCATGGCTACAGTCACCATCTGCAGTGATCTTGGATCCCAGAAATGTGAAGTCTGTCACTACTTCCATGTCTTCCCCTTCTATTTGCCAAGGTGTGATGGGGCCGGATGCCATGATCTTAGTTTTTTTGATGTTGAGTTTCAAGTCTACTTTGTGCTCTCCTCTTTCACCCTCAACAAGGGGTTCTTTAGGTCCTCCTCACTTTCTGCCATCAGAGTGGTATCATCTGCATATCTGAGGTTGTTGATGTTTTTCCCGACAATCTTAATTCCGGCTTCTGCTTTATCCAGGCCAGCATTCTGCATGATGTACTCTGCATATAAATTAAATAAGCAGGGTGACAATATACACCCTTGTCAAACTCCTTTTCCTATTCTAAACCAATCACTTGTTCCATATCCTGTTCTGACAGTTGCTTCTTGACTCTTATACAGGTTTCTCAGGAGACATGTGAGGTTGTCTGGTACTCCCATCTCTTTAAGAATTCACCACAGTTTGTTGTGATCCACACAATCAAAGGCTTTAGCGTAGTTTTCCAAATTTGCTGACATAATGTGTGCATCACTTTAACAGCATCGTCTTTTAGGACTTCGAATAGCTCAACTGGGATACCATCATCTCCGCTCACTTTGTTTTTAGTAATGCTTTCTAAGGTCCATTTGACTTCACACTCCAGGATGTCTGGCTCAAGGCCAGCGATTTCACTGTCATGATTGCCAAGGACATTGAGATCCTTCTTGTATAATTATTCTGTGTATTCTTACCACCTCTTCCTGATCTCTACTGCTTCTGTTAGGTCCCTACCGGTTTTGTCCTTTATCATGGCCATCTTTGCACTAAATGTTTCCTTGATTTCTTCAGTTTTCTTGAAGAGATCCCTTGTCCTTCCCATTCTGTTATTTTCCTCTACTGCTTTACATTGTTCCTTCAGGAAGGCCTCCTTATCGCTCCTTGCTGTTTTCTGAAAATCCGCATTCAGTTGGGTGAATTTTTCCTTTTCACCTTTGCCTTTCGCTTTCCTTCTTTCCTCAGCTATTTGTAAAGCCTCATCAGATAGCCACTTTGCTTTCTTGCATTTATTTTTCTTTGAGATGGTGTTGATTGCCGCCTTCTGTTGTTGTTGTTGTTGTTCAGTCACACAGTTGAGTCCAACTCTTTGCGATCCCATGGACAAAGTCACTCCAGGCCCTCCTGTCTTCCACTATCCTACAAAGTCTGCTCATATTCGTGTTTGTTACATCAGTAACACCGTCCAGCCATCTCATCTTTTGCCATCCCCTTCTTCTTTTGCCTTCTATCTTTCCTAGCATCAGGATCTTCTCCAGGGAGTGCTCCCTTCTCATTTGGTGGCCAAAGTATTTGAGCTTCAGCATCTGACCTTCCAGTGAACAGTCTGGGATGATTTCCCTTAGGACTGATTTGATTTTCTTGCAGTCCAAGGGACTCACAAGAGTCTTCTCCAGCACCACATCTCAAAAGCATCTATTCTTCTGCAAGTGGCCTTCCTTATGGTCCAGCTCTCACAGCCATATATTACTACTGGGAATACCATTGCTTTGACTATATGGGCTTTTTATGCAGGGCAATCATCTTGTTGCAATCCTCTATCTCGCAAGCTAACTGGGTTCACCCGACCAGATCTCGCAGTTCCCCCAGCTTCAGAGTCTCTCCATATATGTGAGAGTTGAGGCCCCTTTTGAATTGCTCAATCCTGGCCCCGCCGTCCCATTACTGGACCTTGGAATTCAGCGCCCTGAATTTGCTGAGGTACTCTCGGACCGACCCAGTGCCCTGCTTCAGGTCTTGTAGGGCCACTATCGCGTTAGTCTCCTGTAGAGGGTCTTCGAAACGACGTCGTAGAGCCCTCAGGAGGTTCGTGGCCAAGTTTAGAGCAGGGGATAGCCTCTCGAATAGAGTGACATACCACTGGGCCGCCGGGCCCCGGAGACAGCTGCCAATGTACACTACTCATGACTGTTCCGTCGGGAAGTTACAGGCCGATGCTGAGATGCCCTTGTACTGTCACAATGAAGTAGGCTAGTTCCGATGGGTCCACATCGAATCTTGCCTCACTTACTCGGGGGCCCCCTGGCACCGCCACTGGCTCCTCTGGCTCCGGTTGAGGTTGGGGCACCTGATCGCCGGGTCATGCCCCCCACAAGAGCTCCCCCCCCCAGCGGGGATCAGTGGTCTCTCCCCCCTCTCAGGGGCTGGTTGCAGGGAGGGGTGCAGCCGCAATCCGCTCCCCCATCGCCCGCACTTGTTGGGTGAGATTCTGCATCTCTTGGATCATGAAGGTGTGCATGGCTTGCATCTCCTCCTGGAGTTGGGTGCTTTGGCTGGCTGAAGTTTCTTGCATCCACTCCACGGTCGCGTCCCCAGGCCCGCCAGTCCTTGGGGTCCTCTCCTCGACTTTCATCACCCTGGAACCCCCACAGGTGGTAAGAGCATTGCAGCCTCGAAAGTCGGCGGTGCTGCTGGGGGTTCTCTCTCAGATCTCCAATAATACTCCCCCGGAAATCCATGGAGCCCCAATCCTTTCTCCGCACCGTCACGGTGACCAGGGTGACTCGCGGCCCTTCGGGCTTGGGTTCTTCCTCACCGTCTGGTTTAGTAATCCCCATAGCCTGGTCCTGTTCACCAGTCATCATGAGCCTGGGATGAGGCTAGGCCAGGGTAATAGGGAGTTCCGACAAAATGTCAGACCCAGAGTCAAAGAAAAGACAAGTAGAGTTCAAGATCTTTATTCCAGCTTCATGGGCATACACACGCATTGTCGGAATTGACCTCTCTGTCAATTCCTCCGATTTATAAACTTTTACCCTGTCCGTTATAATTCAAGCCAAAGTGTGCCAAGCAAAAGCGGGGGTTTTGCCTGGGGTTTCTACTAAGCTCTCATCACCACAGGTGCCGACTATCAGTTCATGGTTCACATCCCCTCCAGCTCTTTGACCTTGATTGCATAGCAACTAGCCGGTTCCCAGACATACCATCCTCCCTCCAGATAAGCAGCAAGTAACAGTTATATCAAAGGCACACCAAGCACAGCATTGTATAATTGAATACATATGACAAGAGGAACAAAATGGAGTGACTCTTGACACAGGTGAGGCCTGCTAATCTCCCAGGATTACAACTGATCTCCAGATGACAGAAATTAGTTCTCCTGGAGAATACAGCTCCTTCAGAAGGACTCTATGGCACGATACACTTCTGAGGTCATGCCATTCTCCAAATCCCACCGTCACCAAATCCTCAGGAATTTCCCAACTCAGAGTTGGCATCCTGCACGAGTCCCCTGTCCCACACCATGGCCCCGATCCAATTCAAGACCCTGCATGCCTGCCCTTTAGAAAGACCAAACATTTGGGGGAGCTTCAGTGGTAGGACTCCCAGCCTCACACCTGGTTGGTCCTGGAGGGAGGAGGCAGGGATGGAAGGGAAGGTGTGACGGGTTCTAACCATACTCCATAGATGTCCTGCGGAGACACTTCTACATGCCTCCCCTTCCCCCACCCCATGCATTTGCTTTGCAAGCATCATGACAGAAAACCTGCTCATGAGTCCAGACGTCAGTCTTGCTGGGCTGCTTCAGATCTTTCATTTACTGGCTATGCAAGTCCTATCTGCAGGCTCCCAAGCAGCACGCTCTTAGATGCAACAGATTTCAAAATAACCACCACCGAATGATTTGGTAGGAAACTCCAGATGATTGTTAACAGCTGCTATTTTGAAGAGCTGGCTCCACTTGAGTGGCCATTTTTAGGCAGTTGTCTAGCCCAGGGGTGGCCAAACTTGCTTAACGTAAGAGTCATGTAGAATAAACATCAGATGTCTGAGAGTCACAAGACATGAATATCAGATGTTGGTAGTAGGAAGGATATATAGGAAAATGACGACGGATAAGGAGGAGATAAAAAATGTAGTTAAAAAAAAAACGGAGCGCTGAAACTAACTTAGCAGATAATGTATTTGACAGTCTCAAAAAGGTATACATCAGCTTAAAATGCATAAATTTAGAGAACTGGAGTTAAAGTTCCTCATAAAATGGTATAGAATGCCAGCAACGCTAGCCAATATGTTCCAGGGTTTGAATTCTAACTGTTGGCACTGTGGAAAGAAAAAAGGATGGTATTCCCACATGTGGTGGGAATGCTCAGAAGTTAAATCCTTTTGGGAAAAGGTAATAAAGCATATTCATAATTTTTTTGCTATAAGATCAAAGATAGATCTAGACTTAATGTTCGGGAGCATATTAAATAAACACGGAGTCAATAAAGAAGGGCTGGATCTATTCAAAGCAATGGTGCTAGCTGGCAAGGCAGTAATAGCCTTTGGCTGGAAGGATAAAACCAAATGGACGGAGCAAAACTGGCATAATTATTTATTTGAATATGTTCAGTCGGACATTATAGCCATGATTAATCGAGATGAGCAATGGGGGTCAAAAACAAAAAGGAGAAAGGAGAAATGGTATCCATATTCTGCTCCCTTCCCTGAGCCCTGTCCTCCCCAGGGTCCACCTCCCAAAACTTCAGGAATTTCCCTGCCCAAAGGAAGAAGAAGAAGAAGAAGAGGAGGAGGAGGATGAGAAGAAGAAGAAGAAGAAGAAGAAGAAGAAGAAGAAGAAGAAGAGGAGATTGGATTTATACCCCGCCCTTCACAGAGTCTCAGAGTGGCTTCAA
This sequence comes from Heteronotia binoei, assembly GCF_032191835.1. Taxonomy (NCBI): domain Eukaryota; kingdom Metazoa; phylum Chordata; class Lepidosauria; order Squamata; family Gekkonidae; genus Heteronotia; species Heteronotia binoei. The sequence goes on from NC_083233.1 coordinate 8,767,849, forward strand.
ATCTCCTTCCCTTCCTCTCCTCACAATGGACATCCTGTGAGGTAGGTGGGGCTGAGAGAGCTCTGCAAGAACTGTGACTGACCCAAGCAGGTTTCATGTGGAGGAAAAGTGAGAAATCAAACCCAGTTTTCCAGGTTAGAGTCTGCCACTCTTAACCACTACACCAAACTGGCTCTCTGGGTAGACAACTCTCTAAGTAGGCAACCTAAGAATATTTATGTATGTATGTACGTGAACTTATATTCCGCCCTTTCCCATAAAGGACTCAGGGCGGATCACAACACGTGTTAGACAATAAAAACCAACAAGTCAGATTTAAAATACAATAAAACCAAAGAGCAGAACGATATAACTAAATAAGGTCCATCGCTGGCGGAAAGGGCACATTTCACAGAGTACAATTTTTGGCCCAAAAAGAAGCGATGGTGTTAAAATCATCAGATTCAGCACCTCAACAAGGCTATAAAGCCTGATGTCACAACAAAGAAGACCAATGGATGGAATAGTTGGCGGAACAGGACGCCCGCTGCTTCAACCAAAAGCCCGACGGAACAGCTCAGTGTTGCAGTCCCTACGAAATGGCAGTAGCTCAGGTGGGGCCCAGATCTCCCTAGGGAGCTGATTCCACCAGAGCCGAAAAAGCCCCGGCCCTGATGGAGGCAAGACAGATGTCCTTCAGGCCACGGGCGGTCAGAAGCTGCTGCGTAGCATATTGCAATGCCCTCTGTGGCGTATATGGGGAGAGGCGGTCCCTCAAGTATGTCGGTCCCAGGCCATGTAAGGCTTTAAACATTAGTACCAGAAGCTTGAAGCGGATCCAGTACTCAGTTGGTAGCCAGTGCAATTGGCGCAGCATTGGCCGAATGCTTGCCCATAAAGGCAATGCAGTTAACAGCCGCGCTGCCGCGCTTTGCACCAGCTGGAGTTTCCGGACCAGCCCCAAGGGCAAGCCTACGTACAGCGAGTTACAGTAATCCAGCCTGGAAGTGACCGTTGCATGGTTCACTGTAGCTAAATCCTGGGGGGGGATCGATAGGGCACCAGCTGTCTGACCTGCCGAAGATGATAAAAGGCAGATCGAGCAACTGCTTTGACCTGGGCCTCTAAGGTAAGTGAGGCATCCGGTATCACTCCCAGACTCTTTATCTTCTGAGCTGGTACAAGAAATGCACTGTCCAGGGTTGGGAGTTGGGGGTAAGTGAGGCATCCAGTATCACTCCCAGACTCTTTATCTTCTGAGCTGGTACAAGAAATGCACTGTCCAGGGTTGGGAGTTGGGGGTAAGTGAGGCATCCAGTATCACTCCCAGACTCTTTATCTTCTGAGCTGGTACAAGAAATGCACTGTCCAGGGTTGGGAGTTGGGGGTAAGTGAGGCATCCAGTATCACTCCCAGACTCTTTATCTTCTGAGCTGGTACAAGAAATGCACTGTCCAGGGTTGGGAGTTGGGGGCCCGGCTCCAATCCCCCTCGGTTCAGGTACAGGACCTCCGTCTTAGCTGGATTGAGCTTCACTCGGCTTTGTCGCAACCATCCAGCCATGGCTTCTAGAGCCCTAGTTAGATGATCTGGGGTGGGATCTGATTGGCCATCCATCAACAGATAGAGCTGGATGTCATTTGCATATTGGTGACACCCCAGCCCCAAACCTTGAGCAATCTGGGCAAGGGGGGGCATATAGATGTTGAACATCATTGGCAAGAGAATAGCTCCCTGCGGCACACCGCATTCAAGTGGGTGATGCGTAGAGATCTGCTCGCCGAGAACCACCCTTTGTCCCCGACCACAGAGAAAGGAGGAAAACCGCTGTAAGGCAACCCCCTGAAAGCCAATGTTAGCAAGGTGGTGCATCATTAGATCATAATCGACAGGGTATCAAACACTGCTGAGAGATCTAACAGTAACAGCAGCGCTTAGCTGCTATGGGGGGGAGTGTTGGTGGGGGTCATCTCTTATCTCAGTTCTGTTCATGGAATAAATAAAAGAGGTGCCATACAACTCCTATAAAAAGGGGAGGAGGGTTGATACCAGCAGTCCCTGTGGTGCCCACACCAATTGCGACAGTCACCGCACCTTGGATCTGAGCCAAGAAATGCTGCCACACCATAGGACAGGGGTTTGCCCTCATTTGTTATGAGGGTCAGATGTGACCTTGTCAGCCCAGGCCACGTGTGTCAAAAAATGCAATGCCAGGTAGCAGAGATATAAACTTTATAAAGGACACAGACGAACACAAAGGTTTTTTAAAAGCTTAAAATAAAACATGCTTAAAACACTAGCACTCGTTCGTCTTAAAGGTGCTTTCTTTGCATCTCTCCCATGTGATCCAGGGAACTGGGCAAAGGAAGCTCTGGCTCTTTTCCTCCTTCCTCAGGGGACCGGGAGGGGGAGGAGCCTCAGCCAACAGAAGGAAGAGAGGCTTGGCTCAGTAGCTCTGCTGTGTGATTGAGAGAGCCTGGCAAAGCAAGCTATTCTCCCCCCCTTCCTCTCCAAGGGAGGAGCCCCAGCCAGTGGAGAAAATAGAGGCTCTGCTCTGTAGCTCTGCTGTGCGATTGAGCAAGCCTTACAAAGCAAACTGTGATGCAGGAGAAAGCAAGAGGGAGAAGGAAGCAGATGACAGCCAGTTGCTTAGGGGCCTGATAGGAGCCCTTCAGGGGCCCCTGGGCCACATGTTTGACACCCCTTCTATAGCTCAATGGAAGAGCATCTGTTTAATATGCAGAAGATCCCTGGTTTAGTCCCCAGTTCCTCCAGTTAAAAGAACCAGCTCACAGATGATATGACTCTTTTCTACCTGAGATCCTGGAGAGTTGCTGCCAGTCTGAGAAACCAAGAGCAACCTTGCTGGTCCCAGGGGGGAGTCTGATTCAGTAGACGGCAGCTTCATGTGCATTCATGCAACTGCTGTAAGGTCCCATCCTCCTCCTTGCTCCTGGTGATTTTCACCACAAACAAAGTGGGCACCTTTCTGCATTACCCCATCCCAGGTTCTATTTCTTGATCACTGCAAAGTGTGACAGACGAAACCGGCTTGCCTGTTAAACACAGCTGGGCCTCTGGCTGCTGGATCAGATCCTGCAAGGAGTTTTGCTTGCACCAGAGCAAGGGGATGTTCCTCGATTGGTTAAAGGAACAAACGGTGAGTGTTAACTGTCAGACCATATCAGACTGTGACCTCCCCGTGTCAGATCGTGACCTCCACTAGTAGATCACAACAGGCTGGCCTCCGGGGTTGACAGAAGGTTGACTCAGCACCTGGGGCAGGAGACAGAGATCGTGCTCTGAAGGGGGCCTCCTCCCACTCGCCTGAACACCTGCACTGCTGGTCCCCACCAAGCACGTCACACCTGGAGCCAGGCGGGCCCTGCAAAGCGTTTGGCCTTATCTGCTGTCAGGGCAGCCTGAGAGGGGGGGAAGGGCTCCTGCAGACAGAAAGTCTAGCTCGGCAGGTCAGGGGGAGTTTGCAGGAAGACAGTTGGGTGGGGTGCCAGCAGTTGACCTCTGACACAGCACCAGAAAGCACAAGCCCACGCACACGCACACACAAAGGAACTTAAGAAGTCCCTGATGGGCAGGAAGAGGAGGAAAGAGGCCTAAATAAGAAGCAACGTCAAAACCCATCTAAAGGATCCTGGGAGTTTTGAGAAGCAAAGCAAACCCGGGCATTGTTGAGGTTTCCTTATTGCTGTACTGGAGCTCTTAAAGTACTCGCATGTCTGAAAATATTCCAAATGGTTTACAAATAATGTTGTCAAGTCTGGGTGGGGAAATACCTGGAGATTTTGGGGGTGGAGCCTGGGCAGGGTGGGGTTTGGGGAGGCGAGGGACCTCAGTTGGGCCTAAGGCCACAGAGCCCACCCTCTGAAGCAGCCATGTTTTCCAGAGGATCTTTGTCCTCTGGAGATCCGTTGTCATTCCAGGAGATCTCCAGGTCCCACCTAGAGATTGGCAACCCTAAGTAGGTACAAGATGGAAAGAGCTTGCGCAGAAAGAAACCTACAAATGTGTCTGCTGCTGTCAATCAGAACACTCTGCCTTTTCCCTGGATTCACCACGCACAGTGCCAGTGGCTGCAAAAGGCTCCCCACACATTCCAACCACAGGATTTCCTCACAATAAACACAACTCCGAGGGCCTGCTCTTCCCCCAGTCATTGTTTCCATGCTAACTGGGGGTGGGTGGGGGGGAATCCAGTCCCTTCAGCGTGCATGTGCAGTCTTGGGAGCAGAGGGACAAAAAGCTGTCGCTTCCGCAGGAGGCTGGAGAAAGGATCACAGCCCTTCCTTTCTCCACCAAACAGGGGAGTGCGACAGGGAAGCTGTGAAAGGCTTCATTTTGAACTTGGGCTGCAGCAACACCAGGTAGAACAGCCGACGCCCACAGTCAACGTTGCCACAGCCCAGGCCTCGGTCAAGCCAGCCTCTGCTGGGACCTCTCGGCTCCACTTGCCCTGGGGCCCTTCTAACATCACAGTCTACCTGGACCAAAGGGCAACGGATTGCCTCTCTGCCCCTCAGTCTGCCCTGACAGGAGGCGAGCCAGCGAGGGCAGCAATCCCAAACTTTCCACAGGACCCTGATAGACGAGGACGTGTCAGTGCTTCTCACATGAACATTCAGTTCTGTGAGGCTCTCTGCCAAGCGGGGGGGGGGGGGGAGGATGGCCGCAGCAAACGTGACCTCTCAAAGCCCCCTTGTGTGGACAGAAGGGAGCGGCTGGGGCACTTTAACTTGTCCTTCCTACAAGGACCTCAGTGCCCATCCCCTCTCTGTTTTTCCTCACAGAAACCCTGCGAGGTAGGCTATGTTGAGTGAGAGCATGAGCGGCCTGAGGTCACTCAACGGGCTTTGTGGCCAAGTGGGAATATGAGGCCAGGTCTCCCTAGCCCTCCTCTGGCGCTTCACTCAGAGTTTCCTCAACAAAAGGATTTGGCCTCATGGAACTCCACACCGCATGGAACTTCAGTGGACAGTGGTCGAAGCTGGACATTTTCACAGAAGTTTCCTCATTCCTGGTGGGTGGCAGAAAGCATAAGCAAAAACTCTGCCCCCCTCCCAGCATCCAAATCAGCTTAACTCTTTGCAGGGAAATTTATCTACATCACCTGGTGATAAACTGTAATTCCAAGAGATCTGTAGGTCCCACCTGGAGGTTGGCAACTGTAACCCATGGGGGGGGTGAGCATCACTAACAACAACATGCACAGATTTGGTCACTGAAACTTGAGTTCCAAGCGAACGAATGCTTCCTTGTCTATCTTAGCCAATTGTTAATGTCTGGCATCGAGCACAGCTGTCTGAGGGGCTCTGATTCCCCCCTCCCACCACCACCACCGCCAGCCAAGGCTGTCCTCTCAGGCCCAACATTCCAGCTTCACACAGTCAGATTATTTGAACCAATTGTCATAAAATTCTGGAAGGCAGAACTTGGCTTTAAAGAGCCAAAAAGGGGGGGGGGGAGGATGAGCTAATGAGAACACTTGTGCAACACTGACCTGTCCAGAGATGAGAGTCAAACCCTGACTGGGAAGAAAAAAATCAGTGGCAGAGTGGGAGCTTAATTCAGCCCTGGGGCAAACTGTGCCAAGCGGTCAGCTTCTGCGGTGCTGCAGGGGCCACTTGGTGTGGGCCCAGGATGTGGCAACAAAGGCCCTCTAAAGCAAAGACCCATCGGAAACTTCCCCAGTAAGTTCAAGGCCCAATCCATCCCTGGCAAAAAAATGAAGGGATGAGATTCCTTTGGGGAGTCTGGGGTTCGGCTTCACTGCTTGTGCTCACCCCTCCTCTTTCACAATTAACCATGCTGGGAGTGTGGGGGCCCTTCTTTGTGTGAATTCCCAAGCAGCTGTGACTTTGGCCTATTGTGCACCGGTCTTTTCCCTCACTTTCACCGTGCATCATAGTCGGGTTTTTTGTTGTTGTTGTTCTGCATTTCTTCCTGCTGTCTCTGTGCATGTCTGTTGGGTTATCTTTTTCGTTCTGCACGGTCCCCCACCCCGCAGTGCTCAGTTTGCTTTCCTCTTGCAACTTCTCAGAGTTGTTTTGTGGCAGACTTTCCCCTCGCTTCACTTCAAAGCCGAAGGTAAAATTCAAAAGCTGGCAGATGCCCTCAGGCTTCCCCCCTCCCTTTTCCTGCCCTTGGGAGGCCACTCCCTGACCACATCGAGGTTGCTGCTGCCAAAGTACAAACCAACTGACAAGCTAGCCAGTCAGACACCAAGCCCGCACCCCTTTGGGTTGCCCATGCTTGGAAAAGCCCCATGGCAGCAAGCCAAAAAGGGGGGGAGCAGCGAGGAGAGGAGAGAAAGGGGAGGCGGCAGTGTGCTGGATTCTCCTCCTCAGCTCACCTTGTTCTCCTTTCTCTTGCCTCCTGCCTGCCCACTGCTTAGCCAGTCTTCCCCCCTTCATTGGTGTACAATCTCAGCACTGAATGAAACAAAAGGTGGGGGATCATCAGTGTGGAACAGCAGTGGCCAAACTATGGCTCAGAAGCCACACGTGGCTCTTACACACATTCTGCTGCTCTGGAAACCCCCACCACCCCACTGGCTGGCTGGGAGAAGGCATTTGTCTCTTTAAATCACTTATCCAAGCCAAGCCACCTGACAGCTTGGAGAACACATTTAAAGTTGCTTTCTTCCCACCTGCTTGGTAAGCAGAAGGTCCCAGGTTCAATCCCTGGCATCTCCAACTAAAAAGGGTCCAGGCAAATAGGTGTGAAAAACCTTAGCTTGAACATAAGAACATAAGAGAAGCCATGTTGGATCAGGCCAATGGCCCATCCAGTCCAACATTCTGTGTCACACAGCGGCCAAATATATATATATATATATATATATATACACACACACACACACACACACTGTGGCTAATAGCCACTGATGGACCTCTGCTCCATATTTTTATCGAACCCCCTCTTGAAGGTGGCCATGCTTGCGGCCGCCACCACCTCCTGTGGCAGTGAATTCCACATGTTAATCACCCTTTGGGTGAAGAAGTACTTCCTTTTATCCGTTTTAACCTGAGACCCTGGAGAGCCGCTGCCAGTCTGAGTAGACAATACTGACTTTGATGGACCGAGGGGAGTCTGATTCAGTAGAAGGCAGCTTCATATGTTCATATGTCCTCTCCTCCTCAATCTTCCTTCCTTCCTTCCTGCTCTTAAGCATCTGATGTTTATTCTATGTGGCTCTAGCGTTGTGGAATGAAATTGACAAGCTCTGTAAGTGGGGAGGGGGGAGAGAAAGACTGGGATAGGTCAACTCACATTTTTCACATTGGCCAATAACGAAGCAGACTGTACAGTAGAGCTTGGCAATAAGAACAGGGAGCTTCCCATCTGCTCTAGTCAGTTTCATTCACGGAGCTGAACAAGGAGGATTTAAACGGGACCCTGTCACTGGATGCTACTGCATAACAGCAGTAAGGCAACTGCATAAATTAAAAAAAAAAAAACACCTTTAAACTCCACCCCCAACACATCACAAGTGACATTCCCAACCGGATTAAGCAAAAACTGTGCAATTTGGTTGTAGGTGCAGAATATATACTTAAAATACCCAATAAATACACCGGAGAAGAAAGAATGGTGCATATGGCAGGAACACACATCCAAAGTCCAGCTTAAAAGTTTGACTGCTCAGATGCTCTGCAACAAGCTGTGTGTGCAGAAAGGGCCAGCTGCAGCGTGAGGCGTGAGGCTTGTGGAATGCAGGAGATGTTGGGAGTTTTCCTCCTGGGTGGCTCAGGATCAAGAAGAAGAAAAAGAGCCGGGGAAACCTGAGACATTCAAATGAGGATCTGCTCTCTGTTTCACATTGTGAAGTTAGTGGGGTACTGAAATATCCAAGGAGTTGCAAAAAGGAGGAGGAAATGGCAGATGGGTTGTTTGTGAGGATTGTGGTCAGGTGTGGTTTTTTTAAATGCATGATTGAGGGAGCAAAAGAAACCCACTTAAAATTCAGCCAATGAATGAACATTACGCTCCAGCAGCAAAAGCAAAACGAATAGACTGTGTCTCTCAGCCGTTACCAAATCCATCTTCCTCTTTTAAAATACCAAGGAGGCGTTTGTCCTGAAGTACAAAAGCTACAACGGAGCCAGAACTATTTCCTTCATTTTGGAGAGTGTCAAAAATCCCGCTTCTGGAGCTCCTTGTGAATGTCTGTGTGCTGTTTCCATACTGTCCTTTTGGGCTCCGTTTTCTTTGCTCTGCCTTGCCCAGCTTCAGTTTCCCCCACGTCAGCAAACTCTGCCAGCTCGTGGTCACCCCACGTTATTTTGCTGCTGGCATCGTGAGACTATTGCTGACACAATGACCTCTCAGCAACTCATGGTCAAATTCAACTGGGCCGCCACAGCAGTCACATTTCCCAACAGAGAGGACACAGTGAGGGCGAGGACAGTGAGGGCCAAGGAGAAGAAATAGCCACAGGGTCAAAAGGGCACCAGACGGCACCGAAACAACGGGAATGTTCAGCAAGATGAGTAATTCTTTGGACATGCACCCAGTTGCATCAGATGGTGCTACTTTCCAAGCTCGTAGCAACATTAAATATTTTGGTCTCGGCGTTAATGCTTCAAAGGAATGACATTCCTTCAAGCGAGAGGCTCCATGCCAATGCCAATTTAAGTACATTCATTAATGTATTCAGCAGGTTCTGTGAATGAACTTTCTGCTGTTACGCTTTGGAAATTATGCGGTGCTTACAGCTTAATTAACAAAACACCACTTAAGTCATTTCAGGGTCCAGTGGAAAGCCCTGCATACCACAAGCGACCTATTTCTTTGTTTAACCATATGGCCTCCCGCCACAACAACTCTCCTTAAGGTCACCAAAACAACCGCAGCTGAGGTGAAATCTACCCGAAAGTGAATAGCATGTGGTGCCTCAGAGAGGCCACTGGGGATCATTCATTAGCCCGGGCCAACGGAATGGCGCGGAGGTCTGCATTCAAGATACCGGAGTACTGGCACAGGCTGGCACAGCTCTACGGAACTCCGCAAAGGAGGCCAACAAAACAACAGCAAGGTCAGGAAACAGAGGCAGAGAAGCAAGCCTTCCACCCGAATCAGGCTCAGTGATTCCGGCATTAGCCTGGAACCAGGAGGGAAACCACTATTCTTCTTTATCTCCTGTTTGAATGGCCTCCTGGTCTCAGAAGAGGAGTACTTGACTCACAGATTTTCACACCCCACCTGCCTGGGTTCCTTAAATCACCATGTCAGCTGCACGCCTACTCCTTTCGAAAACAACAGCTTCAAACCCAATCGGTAAGCCGATGGTTCCACTTTCAATAGGGTTGCCAGGCTCTTGGTGGGGCAAACACGAGAGGAAAAAACAAGTTTGTAAAAATTTACGGGCACAATAAACATCACAATAAGCTGAAATGTGTAGTTACACAAATAACGGAAGCATAACGAAGTGCTATGACTATTTTCACGACGATAATATGACAATATTGAAGCACTAATAAATTCCAGTTCTGATTAACGTATCGCAGAGAAATCTCAATATACACTGTAATCCACACAGACGAGCCAAGTTACTCCACAAAACAAGGCAAATGCCAACAAAGATACAGGTATAATGTCCTCTAGATATGTAATAGATGAATGAAGTCTCCATAAGAGATGATTCGGTATGTGGAACATGCTCCCCAGGGTTAATTAGCATGTTTTATGGAGAGGTTTCCTCAGCCATGTAATCTCCTTTGAGCGCACCAGCAGCACAGGAAATGTCAATACAACTTTTGTATTTTTGAGTTTTGTTTTTCCTGGGAATTGTCTGAATAACAGTGATTGGGGTGACACGAAGCATGCCCTAAAGGCACTTGGGCATGTTCATCTCCCATCATCTCCTGAGACTCCTAAGGGAGGCTTTCGCCAAACTTTGCATGTCTGGGACGAGGTGTTGGGAGGGTCCAAAATCATCCGGCAGGATGCCTTGTGCTGACAGGGTCACGATCCAGACCTGCTCCTACTTCCCAGCCGGGTTGTGCCCTGCCTTGACTCCCTCTCCCTGAGACATCCAGCTTCTTGAGCAGAGATCCTCCCTGCCTGGCAATGAACTGCGAAGGGAACTTTGCCCTCCCTGCTTTTTAGCTGCTCTGAAGAGCCTCTCTTCTACCCAGGGGCAGTGCGCGGGAGTCATGGAACGAAGCGATTCGCTGACTCCTTGAGCCTCCGCCTGGGCTCTTAGGGGTCGGAGAAGTTCCCCCGGCCCCTCAGAGCCCAAAAAGAGCAGCGCTTCCTTGTGCCCCCCCCCCGAACTCGGAGAGTGCCGTGGAAGGGAAGTGCCGCGTGTTCTTTCTGGGCACTGAGGGGTCGGAGCAGCTCCGTTCCTCCCCTTCATCACCGGGCCCACATCTGCCCTGCCAGCCTCTCTGATGCTGGCCAAGGGCTTCGCGGCACAGCGCCGCCTCCTCCTCCTCCGTGCCGCCCCAGCGCCGGAGATGCATTTCTCCTTCAGCAAAGAGGGCATCAAGTGGCACCACCGGCTGCTAGCCAAGGCGGTCAGGTCAGTGGCGGCTTGGCTCAGTGGGCTGGAGCGGGGAATAGAGCGGCCTGGCACCCATCAGATGCCCCTAAGTGCCCAGCGTGGTGACGTCACTGCATGCACGTGCTTCGGGCACATGATAACTTTTTCCGGGGGGGGGGGGTGCATTGGGGTTCTGTGCTGGGCCTGCTCCTATCCTCCCCCCTCAACGGAGCTAGCCATGAACTTAGCTAGAGACACCTGCCTCTGCTGTCCCCGGGCAGCCCACAAGCGCTGTCATGTCAACCTGCGGCAGTGACGCCTCTTTACCCGCTTCAGCCCCATCTTCCCTTTGCCCTGGCCTCACATCAGCATTATTCAGGGGGGCGCGGGGAGCCCAAGCGCTTACCTTTGACGAACACATAGATCCTGGCTTTGAGCTCTTCACTAGAACGGAACTGGCTGTAAAGGCAGGTGACATAGCCGGTGTCGCTGGTGAAAGCTCGATCCGTCGCAAGGGTGCTGCAGGTCAGCCACGGCCTGTCCGAACACTTCTGCTCGTAGACACGCCACCTCCCGTCGTCTTCAGAGGGGTGATTTCCCCAGAGCCACATCAAACCAGGCAAGCCCCTATTAACAGAACAAATGGGGAACGGATGGGAATTCAAGCAGCACTGGGCGAGGCGGGAGGTCTCTGCCTGGAGGCATGAAAGGCAGAACAGATCGGGACAGTAAAGCAGCCCTGGAGTCCTGCCTCTTCTGTGGGATGGCCAGCACCACCAAGCAGGTGGTAGGGTCACAAGGGGTGCGGTCACACAAGCAGTTTGGCCTGCCATAGCCACCTCCCCTCTCCAGATTCAACGGGCATGCTCACACACGCACATCTGGCTCCCTGCCCCACTTGTCCCCACCTCACACTAAAATGACTCCCATGTGGATTAAATAGCCACCAGCAAATTCCGGTGGCTACCTTGGCTAAGCACTTCCATGGTGGGTTTCTGGGCATCTGAGCACCATGGAAACGCGTGAGTGGTGAGATCATTCCACTCCGTGTCTGATGCACCTTCCCCGCCCCCCCCAAGCCTACTCTGATGTGTGCTTCAGCACCCCCACAGAACACGGCCCAGAAGCACATATGTGCTTGTCTGCTTTGTACATGCACATTGGGAATTGGGGGGGGGGCAACTAAGCTGCAGATCTGTGGTAGTAGCACATTAGCAATGTGGATGACCAATCACAGGCCTGGGATGCTATGAGGCCAGCTAACCGGGTGCTGTCCGATTGACAGAAACCACCCCAAACTCAAGTGGCTTATTTAAAGGCAAGATCCTACTACAGCAACCTGCCCGTCCGATTGCACCCAAGGATCTCCTGCCTTTGCAGGACTTTTCTACCATTGTCAGTACTGATGGAAACAGAAAGGCTGGCACCGCTTAGCTGCATGCCCTTCAAATGGCACATGGGTGACTCAGGCGACTTCAGCAGTACCAAGTTTCCTCCTCCATGTCACGCTCAGCAAACCTGCCAATGAAGCAGCAGTGTGTCATCTTATTTTGGATTTTCCCGGTCCTGGAAGTGGAAAGTGCCATCAAGTCACGGCTGACTTACGGTGACCCCGTGGAGTTTTCAAGGCAAGAGATGTTCAGAGGGGGTTGGCTACTGCCTGCCTCTGTGTCCTGGCCCTGGTATTCCTTGGAGATCTCTCATCCAGCTACTAGCCAGGGCTGACCCTGCTTAGCTTAAGATCGGTCTAGAACCGGCTATCCAGGGAGGGCTTTTCAGGTTTTTCTCCCACCCCACAAAGCAAGCGTGGAAGCCAAAAATCTAGCTAGTGATGCTGCTTTATGTGTTGTTTGCTATCACTGGGTGAAAAATCCTCCTGGAGTTATGATCAACAGTCTGGCTTTTTATGAAGTCTTTATGGGTATCTTTCATTGAGACCATGTATTGGATTTAGGGCAGCTCTTTAAACCACAGCACATGATGGCTGTGATTTATTTCTCTTCCTCACAGGCTGGACACTGGGGGAAGGAGGGGTTTGTTTGAAAAGCTAAAAGGAAGATGGAAAGTAGATTCCAGACATCTAGGAAATGAAGCGAGGGGCTTCTAACACCCCTCTTCTGGAGAGACAGTTTGGTGTAGTGGTGGTAGTGTACGGACTCTTATCTGGGAGAACCGGGTTTGATTCCCCGCTCCTCCACTTGCAGCTGCTGGAATGGTCTTGGATCAGCCATAGCTCTGGCAGAGGTTGTCCTTGAAAGGGCAGCTGCTGTGAGAGTCCTCTCAGCCTCACCCACCTCACAGGGTGTCTGTTGTGGGGGAGGAAGGTAAAGGAGATTGTGAACCACTCTGAGACTCTTTGGAATGGAGGGCGGGATATAAATCCAATATCTTCATCTACCTCACAGGTCTGTTGGGGGGGGGGAGGTAAAGGAGATTGTGAGCCGCTCTGAGACTCTTCGGAGTGGAGGGCGGGATATAAATCCAGTATCTTCATTTACCTCACAGGATGTCTGTTGTGGGGGAGGAAGGGAAAGGAGATTGTGAGCCGCTCTGAGACTCTTTGGAGTGGAGGGCGGGATATAAATCCAGTATCTTCATTTACCTCACAGGATGTCTGTTGTGGGGGAGGAAGGGAAAGGAGATTGTGAGCCGCTCTGAGACTCTTTGGAGTGGAGGGCGGGATATAAATCCAGTATCTTCATTTACCTCACAGGATGTCTGTTGTGGGGGAGGAAGGGAAAGGAGATTGTGAGCCGCTCTGAGACTCTTCGGAGTGGAAGGCAGGATATAAATCCAATATCTTCATCTACCTCACAGGGTGTCTGTTGTGGGGGAGGAAGGGACAGGAGATTGTGAGCCGCTCTGAGACTCTTTGGAGTGGAGGGCGGGATATAAATCCAGTATCTTCATTTACCTCACAGGATGTCTGTTGTGGGGGAGGAAGGGAAAGGAGATTGTGAGCCGCTCTGAGACTCTTTGGAGTGGAGGGCAGGATATAAATCCATTATCTTCTTCTCACACCAGGGGCACTACAAGGGTCTGGTCTAAGCCCCCACCCGCCCCATGGCTGAAGGATCATCTATGCTTGCTTTATTATCATCCTAGAGTAGCGGCGGCAGGGGGAAATCACCCATTCTGCACAGTAAGCTGCAAAGTACAAACAAGTTGGGATATTTTAAATTGTCCTTTGCTTGACTGCTGCAGCATGCGTCCTGCCCTGAGACATCTGAATCCTTTCCATCATCTTAGGTGCTGAGGACAGATTGCATTTATCATGTTTTGCCATTCTGTAGATGCAAGATGCTCATATACCTTTTGATGTGCACGTGGGGGGAGATGAATGCCTGAATACAGAAAGAGAATTTTTTGTGCAGCAGATGCCCTGCCTTGTGTCGTGTTGTCTTTGGAGGGTGAGGAGGGTCTTTTTTGCCCCTTGACTTCCACTTCGGGATACTCAACTCTCTCCCATGTTGCATGACAGAACCCTGGCACTTAACAAGAGTAAATCTCCATGAGTCCTGTCCAGTTCCCAAGTTATCAGTTACCTGCAGGTTATGGTGAAGGGCTCTCCCGCACGGACGATAATGTGCTCTCTGGCAAAGCTCAGCTCTGGTTTCATCAGCCTCTCTTCCTTCGCAAGCCCTGAGCCAAAACAAGCACACAAAAGCAACAAGATATATTAGGTGGGAATTCTTGAGTGCAAATGTTTTCCCTTCAAAAAAACTGGAACAAGAGAAGTGATTTTTGAATGCAAGCACATAAAGAGCAACACGGCTCCCTTCTATCTATTTCCTCCACTTAAGGAGATAAAGGGAGGCTGGGTAGGGTGGGGAAGCGTCAAGCAATCAAAATTGGATTACGAGAATGAAATCAGCAATACTGATCCCTGGCCGCCGGCTCCATCGCTTGCTCCACCGCCTGCTCCATCTAATGACTACAAGTGCCTCTGTGTTCATCTCTCATTCACGTGCCATGGAGGGCAATTTAACAATAACGTCGTCCTTTCGCTGCCTTTCACTGTGCTTTGCCAACATAAATACTGCTTGACAGAAGCAGACATGAGAGACGTAGCAACAAAATCTCAACATTTGCTTGAATTTCCAGTCATCCTTCCCAAACTTTCAGCCGTTTGAAATAAAGGATATTAACCTCGACATTTGAAATCCATGGGGATATGACCTTTCGTAGGCAGCACCACTGAAGATCCTCGAACAAATATTGTCAGACGCTAGATGTCATAATATAACAGTTATCAAACGATGCTCAATATTAAATCTCGGAATGAGAAATCAAGACAAAATGCCATGGAGAGAAATCAAATATCTTTGGAGGTCAAATACTACCCAGGTATTTCGTTAATCGTCAATGACTTTCTAGGGCGGACTTGCAGCCCAAAGTGTTATTCTAAGAGGCATTGGTCCATGGCGTGTGTGTGGGGTGGGGTGGGGGGACAGAGTTGGCAGGTCCTCTCATCATAAATATTGAATCTCTCTGGGTAAGGCCTGATGATGTCATGGGGAAAACCACAGACTTTCTAGTTACTCCCACAGTGACACCACTTCTGGGTATTTCCTGGGAGTTATATCATAACCCTGATGTCTGACTGAATTTTTGTATTTTGTTTTCCTGTCACCAGCTGCCAGAGTGCAGTGAGCAACCGAAACTGCAGGGAGGAGATCTCTCAACCCAGACGGCAAACGACAAGTCTATCCCGAGAGCCCACTAGGCAGGGGCTGATGATGTCATCAGGGCAGAAGACACTGATGTTATCAGATGCAATGTGTTAATGTCACATTATATAGCAGTTTTAATAGTTTTAGTTACACCTAAATTACACCTGCCTGCAAAACACTCTCTGGAAGTGATGTTGCTATCAACATCCGTATGCCTGTCATGAGTCAGCCAGGCCTCAGTGATAGCAAGGACTCCTCAGGAGAAGAGGAGCCTTGTGTAGCCAGCCTTGAGTTAATAGAAGTTGACCAGCTTGTCAGGATTCACATCCAGGGCCAGCCCTAGGGTGTGTGGTGCCCCATGCAGACTCACTGCCCGCCACCCCATGCCCCTGGGGGCCCTGGACACACACACCGGCCAGGCTGCCCCGCTACCGCCCCCTCCCTCCACAGTTTCATAATGTGGCACTGAGCTCCCCCCCCCCCCATGCGCTCAGAGGAGTGCCACTTGGTTCAGTCCTACCCGCTTCGAATTGACGTGGCCTGGACATCTGAGGGTTCTCTTAAGAGAGCGCTGGAGGAGGCTTCTCTCCCTCCTTTCCAGAAAACAAAGGGAAAAAAGGTAAAGCAGATGAAGATGAATTGGGTCAAAAAAGGGTTAACCAACTCAGCTCCAATCCACTTGCAGCCTCCCCATTCCTCCTCAGGCATTCAGGGCAAAAACCATTTGCACATTTCCCCTTATATCTCTGCAGCAGAAAGGGCTAGAACTATTTTTTTTTTTTTAAACAGAAGCTGGAAATCCAGACAGGCAAATGTTTGTATCCAGGGCTTGGTTGAAGGGTGCAGGATGCTGAGTTTGGCAGTTCTGTTTCTGGTCAGTGCTTGGATGTCAACGCTCCCTGCGTTGAGTCTATAATGGGAGAAATAAATCTTCTCAATTGATTCAAGCTAGAAACTGGTGCCAATATTTTTTCTTCACAGAAAGCAGAAGGTGATTTGGAAGAAGGACTGATGCTTGCAGGATATGTATTCATCCTATGTTTAACTCTGGTCAAAATGGCACTGTTCCATGTGGATTGTTTAACGCATCCCCAGAGGCACAGGAGCTAGGACACAGCCATGAGGAAGGGAGGGATGCTGCGCTGCAAGCTTCCCCCGCCCCAAACTATATTATCTGCTTGTAGCATTTAAGAAATGCTTCTGGGAATGCTCTGGAAATAGGCCCAAAAGGAAGCTTAACTCTGGAAGTTTGTGATTGTCCACCAAATCAAAAGATAGAAGATGATTATAAAATGATGAAAGAATTAAAGATAGTGGCTAGATGTGTTGTTATGGGTGATTTTAAGTACCCACGCATTGATTGGGCCAACATGTGTTCAAGCCAACATGTGTTCTGATCTCCGTGTCTGCGTCTCTCTCGCCTATATACAGAATAGACCTAGAGACCGTATCGTATTGAAGAATAATGAGTCTTCTCAGTGTTATAACCTTAGCTGGGGCAGTTTGGAGAATTCATAATTTGCTGCTCAGCCTCTCATCTGAATTGCTGGTTTTATGTGAAGTGGTGGAGAGGGGGGAAAAAAAGGGAGGGACGGTGGCTCAGTGGTAGAGCATCTGCTTGGGAAGCAGAAGGTCCCAGGTTCAATCCCTGGCATCTCCAAAAAAGGGTCCAGGCAAATAGGTGTGAAAATCCTCAGCTTGAGACCCTGGAGAGCCGCTGCCAGTCTGAGAAGACAATACTGACTTTGATGGACCAAAGGTCTGATTCAGTATAAGGCAGCTTCATATGTTCATATAAGCCAGCGGAAAGAGATTTGAGTTTCTAGGCACTCTCAGTGACTGTGCTATGGAGCAGAAGGTCACAGAACCTACCTGGGGAGAGGCAATCCTGGACTTGGCCCTAAGTAATGCCCAAGACCTGGTGAGGGATGTGAAAGTGACTGCACCGCTTGGGAACAGTGACCATAATGTTGTTGATTTCACCATTTATATAAATAGGGAGTTGCTCCAAAAGACCAACACAACCACTTTTCACTTTTCTGAGATGAAGGGGCATGTGAAGAGGAAACTGAAAGGAAAGTTAGAAAGGATCAAAACCCTTGGGGAAGCTTGGAGACTATTTAAAGCCATAATCCTAGAAGCTCAGATAAAATATATACTGCATATTAGGAAAGGCACAAATAGGTATAGAAAAAGGCCTGCATGGTTAACAAACAAAGTAATGGAAGATGTAAAAGGTAAGGATTCCTTTAAGAGGTGGAAAGCTAGTCCAAGTTAATAAAAGGAAACACAGGCTATGGCAAATCAAATGCAAGTCTGTGATCAGGCAGGCTAAAGGGACTATGAGGAGCATATTACAAAAAACATAAAGACCAACAATAATTTTTTTTTCAAATACACTAAAAGTAGGAAACCAGCCAGGAAGGCAGTGGGGCCCTTGGATTACTGAAGGAGGATAGGGAAATGGCTGAGAAGCTGGATGCATTTTTGCCTCCATCTTCACTGTGGAATATGAGAAGTGTTTGCCCACTCTAGAACCGCTGATTTTGGGAGGGGTGTTGAAAGACCTGAGTCAGATTGAGGTGATGAGAGGAGGTCCTACAACTGATGGACAATTTAAAAACTGATAAATCACCAGGCTCAGATGGCATACATCCAAGAGTTCTGAAAGAACTCAAATGTGAACTGGTGGATCTCCTGACAAAAATATGTAATCTTTCATTAAAATTTGCCTCCATGCCTGAGGACTGGAAAGTAGCGAATTTCACTCCCATTTTTAAAAAGAGTTCCAGAGGAGATCCAGGAAATTACAGGCCAGTCAGTCTGATGTCAATATCGGGAAAGTTGGTGGAAACTGTTATTAAAGAGGGAATTAGTAGGCACATCGATGAACAAAAGCTATTGAGGAAGACTCAGCATGGGTTTTGTAAGGGAAGATCGTGTCTCACGAACCTGTTACAATTTTTTGAGGGGGTGAACAAACGTGGACAAGGGGGACTCAATAGATGTTGTTTACCTTGACTTCCAGAAAGCTTTTGATAAAGTTCCTCATCAAAGGTTCCTAAGTATAAACCAATGGTGCAGCCTCATTTGGAGTACTGTGTACAATTCTGGTCACCACACCTCAAAAAACATATTATAGCATTGGAAAAAGTCCAGAAAAGGGTGACTAGAATGATTAAAGAGTTGGAACACTTTCCCTATGAAGAAAGGTTAAAATGCTTGGGGCTCTTCAGCTTGGAGAAACGTCGACATGATAGAGGTTTATAAGATTATGCATGGGATAGAGAAGGTAGAGAAAGAAGGACTTTTCTTCCTTTTTCACAATACTAGAACTCATGGACACTCAATGAAATTGCTGAGCAGTTGGGTTAGAATGGATAAAAGGAAGTACTTTGTCACTCAAAGAGCGATTAATACATGGAATTCACTGCCATAGGAGGTGGTGGCATCTACACGCATAGACAGCTTCAAGAGGGGATTGGATAAACACATGGAGCAGAGGTCCATCAGTGGCTATTAGCCACAGGGTATTGATGGAACTCTCTGTCTGGGGCAGTGATGCTCTGTATTCTTGGTGCTTGTGGGGGGCACAGGGGAGGGCTTCTAGTGTCCTGGCCCCTCTAGTGGACCTCCTGATGGAACCTGGTTTTTTGGCCCCTGTGTGACACAGACTGTTGGACTGGATGGGCCACTGGCCTGATCCATCAGGGCTTCTCTTGTGTTCTTATGTGACACAGAGTGTTGGACTGGATGGGCCACTGGCCTGATCCAACATGGCTTCTCTTATGTTCTTATGTGACACAGAGTGTTGGACTAGATGGGCCATTGGCCTGATCCAACATGGCTTCTCTTCTGTTCTTATGTGACACAGAAATATTTCTTTGATGACTCATGAAACTGCACATCAGGAATGGGATCAAAAGGAATGGAGCCTGGTCTACAAATTTGTACTCAAAGAAATTATGGTTTTGATCATCATCATTGGCATACTCAGGCATAATATGAAATGAGGAAAGACAAAATATACAGTCTGAGATTAAGAATAGGCTATTAAAATGTTTTTGATCATCCCTTTCCGAATCTTCCAGCACCTCTCCACCTTCCAAACCAGCCATTTTCTCCAGGAGAAGTGGAAGAAATGTTTAAAATAAGTAAGTAAGCAATTTGTGTAATCTGGAGATCAGGTATAATTCCAGGAGGCCTCCAGCCCATGCCTGGAGGTTGGCAACCCTAAATCCTTGCTGTATCTGGTGAGTCTCTGACTAATGGCTTCTGTTGATCTGCCAGCCACTGGACGTTCATGCAGCACCTTTAGTAAGTGGAAGCTGAATTATTTGACAGCCAGCACGCATTTTTAAAAGGGGGGTCAGTTTCTTAATAGCGTTTCTTCTCCATGCTGAATACTCAGCAGGCTCACAATATGAAAAGAGAGCGAATTGCTAAAAAGACAATGCAGGCGAGGGGAAGTGTGCATGTGAGAGACAGCAAAAGCTATCAATGTTTAAAGACTTTTTCAGTTAGGAGGACCGAAGACAATATTTGCAATGAAGGCAAGGAGGACATTTTTGAATCCCACTAAACCCCCCCCCCCCAACAATTTCCGATTAAGAACTGCTCAAAACGATACGTTTGGGTTGAAAGGAACACACATACACTGTTGAATTCAAACTGTTGAACATTCAAACTGTTGAATACTGAAGTTCTGCATCTATGGCACAGAGCTACTGCAAATGTTATTTTGACAGATCCTGAGCACTGATTGATATTGTGCAATCAGCGCATGCAGGAATCATTCACAACTAGAGTATTTTGTCCTAGTTTGAATAACTGTAGTAACATAATAATAGTGCGCTGTGTACTGTCCCACACTGTCCCCATGACTTCTGTGTGCTGTAGGAAAGAAAGAGACTTGCTAAACCCACCAACTTGCTATAAGAAGTACAGAATCTGCCACCTTTTCAAGACAAATCTTTTTCATCCAGAGTTCCAGCAGACTTTCAGCAAGCCTCAAATAAATCCTCAGTGCAGACATCTCAATGTTTTTATTTTGGCGCAGGGCCCAACTGCATAGAACTCCAGTTAGCTTTGCCAACTTCAGGTTGGGAAATTCCTGGAAATTTGTAAGTGGAGCCTGGAGAGGGTGGAGATTGGGGACCCAAGGGGGATATTATGCCAGAGTCCACCCTCCAAAGCAGCCATTTTCTCCACGGAAACGGATATCTGCAGCCTGGAGATCAGTTGTAATTCTGGGAGGTCTCTAGGCCCCACCTGGAGGTTGGCAACCCTAACTGCAAAAGCATTTGGGGGGAGAAATGTGGATTGAGCCTACAGAGCTGGGGCGGAAAGGAATGTGTAAAAACTCACAATTTCATGAGTGGCTTCTTTCACTTTACCATGGAAGGCATCCACCTGAAAGATTGGCACCTCAAAGAATTAGGAAACCAAGAAAGGCAGCATCGCACAGTGGTTAGACTAGGAAGACAAGGGTTCAGAAAATTCAATCCCTGGAGAAAATAGCTGCTTCAGAAGGTGGACTCTGTGGCATTGTACCCCACTGAGGTGCCTTCCCTTCCCAAACCCTGCCTTCTTCAGGCTCCACCTCCAAAATCTCCAGGTATTTCCCAACCCAAAGCTGGCAACCCTACTGCCAGAAAAAACCAGCTGCAGCTACATTCACTATGCGGAGTTATTGCTAAGTTATGTTGGAAACTAGTACATTTTTAAATGCTCTCCTTTTGTGTAATTGCTTGGTGGCAGCAATTTTCCACTCCAAGCTGTGAAATTATAACAATTCTAACAACCCAACTGCCCTAGTTAAATGTGGCAAGCATTTTTTTAAAGACCTAGCAAGGAACAGAGGTACATTTGGGTCTCTAAATGGTGAAGCAAGTACCATTACGGGGACCATAAAGACAATTCCACGCGTTATGTCCGGCTGGAATTATTATTGCCAGTAATAAAGGCTCAGCAATAAAAACTCAGCTCATAATTCTGCTGGCAAAGAGGAAGGCGGCCAGGCTCCCCGGATCCTCCATGCATTTTTGCATGCATCTTTGGAAATGTTTCTTCAGCTGGGGATAAACTGGGGTTACCTGCACTAGAAATGGCCCCCATAGTGGTTTGGAGTTGTGGGGCTGCAAACTGGGTTCCAAATGAATGACTCATATATATGTCGTTGTGGTGTAATGGCTGAGAGTGTTGGACTAATATCGGGAAGGTGCGGCTCTGAATCCCCACTCACTTTGGGCCAGTCACACACTCTCAGCCTAGCTTACCTCACAGCATTGTTGTGAGGGTAAAATGAGAGGAGAATGATGCAAGCTGCTTTGGGTCCCCAACGTGTGAGAAAAGCAAGGTAGAAACCAATTAAGTAAATAAATGCATTACACTGTTCACCTCAAAGCCAACACTTTCTTTCTTCTCCTTCACAAGTAGGGCTCTCCCTAGGAGGAGAGGGATTTGTGCTTTTATTTGTAATTATCTATCCACACAGGTACCTTCTTAATGTTGTACGCTGGAGAAATCTCCTTCCATGATCCTAGAAATCTAGGAACAGAGCAGATTCCAAATTGCCAGGGAACGAGGCAGGTCAGTCACCATTTTTTTAGGCATTAACTCCCTCCTCCCCCCCAGATCTTCTGACCAGTGGTGGACTGGGTCTAAAAATATTGGTTGCCAGGAGACATAGGGGGCCCACCCACAACTATAAGGCTATAATTTCATTTTTGTAAGGAATAATTTTTTAAAAAAATACGTAAGTGGAAAAAGGTACAATTAAAGCTTTTGCGAAATAAATAAATATACCAATATTTATTGTTTAGCCTGGAGAGGAGGCGGCTGAGAGGTGAGAGGATCACCACCTTCAGGTACTTGAAGGGCTGTCATCTAGAGGATGGGGTGGAATTGTTTTCTGTGGCCCCGGAAGGTAGGACTAGAACCAACAGGTTGAAATTACATCAAAAGAGTTTCCGGCTCAACATTAGGAAGAACTTCCTGACCATTAGAGCAATTCCTCAGTGGAACAAGCTTTCTCAGGAGGTGGTGAGCTCTCCTTCCTTGGAGGTTTTTGGCCATCTGACAGCAATGAAGATCCTGTGAATTTAGGGGGAAGTGCTTGTGAGTTTCCTGCATTGTGCAGGGGGTTGGACTAGATGACCCTAGAGGTATCTTCCAACTCTATGATTCTATAGAAAAGGAAGCAGAAGTGAGGAATTTGTAGTGCAAAAGAGCATTTCTGGCACCAAAAACTTTATCTAATTCTAAAGCAAAAACCTGTCTAAGCCTCGAAATTAAGCATTAAGAATAGATTCTCCAAATGTCAGGACTCCTTTAAGACTTCTTGCTGTCAGTCAGAAGTCAGAGCAATTAGATTCCTGGCACAAAATAATCCTTCCTGGTCAATTACTACAACAATCTGCTAATCCACAGTGAGAAGTCTGTGAAAAACGGTTCTCTGTTGCTTTCAGCATTGTGGTGTGTGGAAGCCAGTACCATTCCGGAAGAGAGTCTGTGCAAACAAACAACCTCTACTAGTTTTTCTTACACCGGCTTTACACTCTGCCCAAAACAATTCCCCCCTGCAACCTAGGTTGTACATCTGCCCATGTGTCATCCAAGCACAATGCTGAAAAAAGACAATGACGTAACAATTAAACAAAGAGGTCTCCAGACACCTCTTCTGGGAGCAAACACACATAAAACCCACCCAGCCAAGCCACAGGCCCAAAGAGGAGATATTTTCTGCACATTTAATTCTTAGCCACTTGATTTGAGCACAAGTTTAAGCAGTAGCCTTGTGCCAAAGACAATACAGGCAGGACCAATATTTATCGACTTTGTCAAAAATGGCTTGGCTACAGCAGAAAACTTGCAAGGGAAATGGCTGATAAACATACCCTGTTGAAAAACCATAAGGGAGGACAAGTAGAACTGAAGGAGATTGCCAGAGACCCTGGGGCCTGAGCCAGGGAGCACAAGTTCCGAGGTTGGGGCCTGGCCTAGAGACAAACTCCGGGTAGGGGTACATAAATGCAGTCCTCTGCACCCAGGCTTGCCAGCTTCAAGTTGGGAAACGCCAGGAGATTTTGTGGGTAAAGCCAGAGCAGGGCAAGGTTTGGGGAGGGGAGGGGCTTCCATTAGGGGTTATCCTTTGTCAGATTCAATTTGACAAAGGGTAACTCCTAACGGCAACCCACTCCAGTATCCTTGCTAAGAAAACCCCATAGACAGTAACAAAAGGCTAAAAGATACGGCGCTGGAAGATAAGCCCCTCAGGTCAGAAAGTGCCCAATATGTACTGGGGAAGAGCGTTCAAGTAACCGCAGAAAGAGTGAAGCGGCTGGGCCAAAGCCGAAAGGACGCTCAGCTGTGGATGTGTCTGATGGTGAAAGAACAGTCCGATGCTGCAAAGAACAATACTGCATTGGAACGTGGAATGTAAGATCTATGAATCAAGGTAAGCTGGATGTGGTCAAACAAGAAATGGCAAGACTGAACATCGACATCTTGGGAATCAGCGAACTCAAATGGACAGGAATGGATGAATTTAACTCTGAGGATCACTACATCTATTATTGTGGGCAAGAGTCCCATAGAAGAAATGGTGTGGCCTTTATAGTTAACAAGAGAGTGAGGAAAGCAGTAATGGGATACAATCTCAAAAATGACAGAATGATCTCGGTCCGTATCCAAGTCAAACCATTCAATATCACAGTAACCCAAGTCTATGTCCCAACCACTAATGCAAAAGAGGCTTAAGTGGACCAGTTCTACGAAGATCTACAACACCTTCTAGAATTAACACCAAAAAAAGATGTCCTCATCATAGGGGACTGGAATGCCGAAGTAGGAAGTCAAAAGGTAACCAGAACAACTGACAAGTTTGGCCTTGGAGCTAATGAAGCTAAACTTGCGCAAAGACTAATAGAGTTTTGTCAAGAGATTTAGAGTTTTGTCAAGCTGGTCATAGCAAACACCCTCTTCCAACAACCTAAAAGGTAATTCTACACGTGGACATCACCTGATGGGCAACACAGAAATCAGACTGATTATATACTCTGCAGTCAAAGATGAGAAGCTCTTTACAGTCAGCAAAAACAAGACCTGGAGCTGACTGCGGCTCAGATCATTGCAAAATTCAGGCTTAAACTGAAGAAAACTGGGGAAGCCATTAGGCCATTAAGGTTTGACCTTGATCACATCCCTTATGAATATACAGTGGAGGTGAAGAATAGGTTTAAGGAACTAGAGTTGATAGATGGAGTGCCTGAAGAACTATGGATAGAGGTTAGTGACATTGTACATAATGCAGCAATCAGCACACTCTTGGCACATGCTGTTGACAATTTAGTCTATTTACAATGTCTATTCAGTTCTAGAGACCCAGCATAAGGAGCGTGGAGCTGCATTGTACAGAGCATGGAGGTCTATGCACACTCTTGTGCACACACTGCTGATGACTTATTCTATTTACCATGTCTGTTCAGTTCCAGGGAGGCAGTGGACGCAGTTGCAGGCACATTGCACAGGCCACTAAGTCATTTTTGTTGGTGTTGTTCAGTCACAGTCGAGTCTGACTCTTTGCAACCCCATGGTCAAAGTCGCGCCAGGTCCTCCTGTCTTCTACCATTCTCCGAAGTCTGCTCAAACACGAAGTATTAACTATGCCTTATTCAGTCCCGGGGAGACAACAAGGATGGGCGACGACACAAAGACGTATGGATTCACGTGCACACATGGTGCATGGGATGAATCTACGCTGCCTTGTACAAGTAGGCTATGTGACCTCAGCCTGGAGGTGCCAGGCAGGTTGTAGCACGTTGGAGGACGGCTTGCAGCCTTCAAATGTAGGGTCCATAGAGATGGCACTGAGGCAAACAGATGTACATCAATCTGCAACTGCCTTTAGATGTGTAACAACGATTTATTTCATTTCAGGAGAACAGCTGAGGCCTAACATCAATTCATTCATTTCCAGGGGGCCGGCAGGAATCCATTGGAATCTGTGGGCACAACATTGCAGATCGGTGGAGCATGATGTTGTGCACTGGTCAAGCGTCTATGCAGACTTATGTGGGAGTCAATGAACATAGGGAGGCATGGAATGGGATGCCCCTGGTTCTGTCATTTATAATAAATAATAATAATAATAATAATAATAATAATAATAATAATAATAATAATAATAATAATAATAATAATAATAATAATTGGGAGAGCCAGTTTGGTGCAGTGGTTAAGTGTGCGGACTCTTATCTGGGAGAACCGGGTTTGATTCCCCACTCCTCCACTGCTAGCATGGCCTTGGATCAGCCATAGCTCTTTCATAGTTGTCCTTGAAAGGGCAGTTGCTGTGAGAGCCCTCTCCAGCCCCACCCACCTCACAGGGTGCCTGTTGTGGGGGAGGAAGGTAAAGGAGATTGTGAGCCGCTCTGAGACTCTTCGGAGTGGAGGGCGGGATATAAATCCAGTATCTTCATCTACCTCACAAGGTGTCTGCTGTGGGGGAGGAAGGGAAAGGAGATTGTGAGCTGCTCTGAGACTCTTGAGTGGAGGGTGGGATATAAATTCAATATCTTCATCTACCTCACAGAGTGTCTGTTGTGGGGGAGGAAGGTAAAGGAGATTGTGAGCCGCTCTGAGACTCTTCGGAGTGGAGGGCGGGATATAAATCCAATATCTTCATCTACCTAACAGGGTGTCTATTGTGGGGGGGGGGAGGGAAAGGAGATTGTGAGCCGCTCTGAGACTCTTTGGAGTGGAGGGCGGGATATAAATCCAGTATCTTCATCTACCTCACAGGGTGTCTGTTGTGGGGGAGGAAGGGAAAGGAGATTGTGAGCCGCTCTGAGACTCTTCGGAGTGGAGGGCGGGATATAAATCCTATATCTTCATCTACCTCACAGGGTGTCTGTTGTGGGGGAGGAAGGGAAAGGAGATTGTGAGCCGCTCTGAGACTCTTGAGTGGAGGGTGGGATATAAATCCAATATCTTCATCTACCTCACAGGGTGTCTGTTGTGGGGGAGGAAGGGAAAGGAAATTGTGAGCCGCTCTGAGACTCTTGAGTGGAGGGTGGGATATAAATCCAATATCTTCATCTACCTCACAGGGTGTCTGTTGTGGGGGAGGAAGGGAAAGGAGATTGTGAGCCGCTCTGAGACTCTTGAGTGGAGGGTGGGATATAAATCCAATATCTTCATCTACCTCACAGGGTGTCTGTTGTGGAGGGGGGAGGTAAAGGAGATTGTGAGCCGCTCTGAGACTCTTCGGAGTAGAGGGCGGGATATAAATCCAATATCTTCTTATCTTCTTAATAATAATAATAATAATAATAAGTTTTTATTTATACCCCATCCTCCCCGCCAAGGCAGGCTCAGGGCGGCTTACAAAGCATGATATAATATCATGGTATAACAATAAACAGATAATAAAATCAATAAACAACGGCATAAATACAATATATACATTAATATTAAAATTAAGCTAAAAACAATACAATGGTGCTACAATCTCTGTTTATCCAAGATAGTGTAATATTAGTTCTGGTTCCGTCTTAAAAGGCTACTTGGAAGAGGGCGGTTTTGCAGGCCCTACGGAACTGATTGAGATCCCGTAGGGCCCGCATCTCTTCCGGCAGCTGATTCCACCATTGGGGCGCTTTTATGGAGAAGGCCTGCTCCCTGGTTGTTTTAAGTTTGGCCTCCTTAGGCCCAGGGATTTCCAAAAGATTTTGTGAGCTGGAGCGCAGTGCCCTCTGGGGAACATATGGAGAAAGGCGGTCCCTAAGGTAGGCAGGTCCTCGGCCATATAGGGCTTTACCGTCGACTCAGAGGTTTACAAGATTTATTTTAGGCTGCATTGGGTTCCCGCTGTGTATTGTTGCCTTTACAGCTGATTCCGTCATTTTCAGGAGGTCAGGGCCAGTCAGCCTGGATTTGCAGACACAGCACGTTATCTTGACTCTTTACCACTGACTCCTTTGCCATTGACTCTCTTAGTTTCAGGGGGAACAACACCAGTCAGCCTGGATTTGCAGACACAGCATTGTCTGGCTAGGGATTGGATGCTGGCCTGCAGGACTAGCTGGGAGTCACTTGGTGCGGTGAGCGAGAGGTGAAGTGGAAGGACCTCTCCCTCAGGGTGTGGTCTCATTTGGTCACCCATGATTCCCCCAACATGCTGTTGATACAACTTGGTAGAGAACTACGCGGAGCCCACTCTGGCGGTGTGCTGGTACACAGGGCCGTTGAAGACATTGTGGGAGATACTCCTGGTGGAGATGATTTGCTGGTTGGAACGGGCTGCAGTGCCAAAGTTGGCATGGTGGTACACCCTGTGGATATGGTGAAATTGGCAAAGCAGAAGCCAACCAAGAGGTTGCAGAGAATCATGGACGCTTTGGAGTGTTGCTGGATTCAGCACCCTGACATTTCTACATGGCTGGAGGTCCTGCTTTGTCCTGAGGGGGTTCACTTGTTGTATGGGTACACAGTATTGGGGATTCCCTATGCCCTTAGCTACATCTGTAGGAGCTTTGGCGGGAGCCGGCTGAGGCTCTTGTGGCAGTATCAGCATGGGGCTGGATCCATTCTCAGGAAATCGGCCTGCGTGCCCACTTCCAGAGTATGGGGATCCCCTTAAGGGATCTTGGCATGAGGGGCAACTGATGTGCCCAGCCCAGGGGCTGGTAAACCGGGGGATTACCCTCACGCTTAGGTGGCAGGGGAGACCACCCCTGGGCTTCCGCCCTAGTGGAATTCCAAACCTGCCATCCCAAGGTGATCCTTACCCCATGCTGTGCCAAGGCTTACTACAGCTGTAACCAATAAACTTGCGGCCAATTTTATTCCACTTTTTTCTGAAAATGGTGTGCTTGTGTGTTCTTTTAATTGAAACTAAATTAAACTAGAATGTGTTGGTAGCGGGAAATTTAGCCTGAGGTGCCTGCTTTGCCCCCCCACCCCCTGGTGCTGGAGCCACAAACACAAACTTGAGCAGACTTCGGAGGATGGTGGAAGACAGAAGAGCCCGGCGTGACTTTGTCCATGGGGTCGCAAAGAGTCAGACTTGACTGTGCGACTAAACAACAACAACAACTTCTAATGGAAGACTGTTGATCTCTGAGGTTCTAACTGCAACTGTCTATACAACAATTAAAAGCTGGAGAGTGCCTAAATAGAAATTTGAAGGAAATGCTGGGTATTCCATTATTGAATTCAAGGCTTTACCTAGTGCACTGCAGCCTGAAGGTGAATGAAATCCACTGCTGCTGCTGTTGCTGTGACGTCAACCCTCTATTGTAATTTTGCCAATGTTGTTAAAAACTGGCATTGTGTATAGTGGTTTTTGTCAATAATATTGATAATAAATTGTTTCAAAATACAGTGTAGCAAGCCAAGACTTGTATCAACAGTTGTTACCTTTATACAGTTTCTTCCCCTTTTGTTACAATATCACATTTTCTGTACAGCCATCTCTTTTTTGTATAACCACCTGGAGGTTGGCAACCCTATCTGCACCCCATTCAAGCACTTCATCAATATTGACATTGTGCAAAACCATCTATTAAGAAAGCATAACCTTGGTTTGGCATTACGGGTCTATTACCAAACCATGGCTTGCAGATTGCGAACTAGTGTCAGAAACTAGTACTGAAGAAATGCACGTGCACAAAAAAAAGGCATACCTTGAATAAAACTTTTTTTGGTCTTAAAAGGCGCTGCTCTAACTAGATCCCGGTGGGCAGCTGTGTTGGTCTGAAGCAGTAGAACAAAGTTAAGAGTCCAGTTGCACCTTTAAGACCAAGAATTTTTTATTCAAGGTATGAGCTTTTGCGAGGAAGTGGGTGAGCACACAAAAGGTCGTACCTTGAATAAACCGTTGTCGGTCTTAAAAATGCCACTGGACTCTAACTAGGCATTTGAAATCATTTGCAAGCCATAGCTTGTATTAATCCTGGTTTGCTGTCATGTTTGAATTGAGAAACTAGTTACAGGTCATCGCTTTGGTGCAGCGCACAGACAAGAATGCACTTACGAGCACAGGAAAACGAAAGCAGACAAGCCACTCCAAACCCTGCGCAGCCTGTTGAACATATGAACATATGAAGCTGCCTCATACTGAATCAGACCCCCGGTCCATCAAAGTCAGTATTGTCTTCTCAGACTGGCAGCGGCTCTCCAGGGTCTCAAGCAGAGGTTTTTCACACCTCTTTGCCTGAACCCTTTTTTGGAGATGCCGGGGATTGAACCTGGGACCTTCTGCTTCCCAAGCAGATGCTCTACCACTGCTGCACTTTTGAAAGCCCACTCACTGATTTAGGATGACGTCTGAATGGAGGGTTCTTTCCCTCTATGGTGTTTTCACACCTTGTAAAACATCAATGAAACCAATCTTCCCACTAGAGCAGGGGTGGCCAACGGTAGCTCTCCAGATGTTTTTTGCCTACAACTCCCATCAGCCCCAGCCAGCATGGCCAATGCACTAGAGAATAATGAAACAAGGGCACTGTTGTGTATCTGCAGGTAAACCCCACGTCTATCCCTTTTTGTAGATTCAGGTGGGCAGCCGTGTCGGTCTGAAGCAGCAGAACGAAGTTTGGCTCCAGTGGCACCTTTAAGACCAACAAAAGTTTAATTCTGGGTAGAAGCTTTCATGCTTATATCCAGAATTAAACTTTGTTGGTCTTAAAGGCGTCAATGGACTCAAACATTGTTCTATCCCTTTTTTATAGTTTTTAAAATCTGACTACAGTGTACAGTCTACTCATGGGAGAGCAAGCGAAGGAAAGGTGAGGGAAAGAGGGAAGGGAATTACTTAAGAAAATTAACTACGTTTCTTTTGTAATCCTGTCTGGTTCGTTCTCCTTGCGAAGAGTGAATTACAGAGTTTAGCTCTGAATAAACAATATAAATATACTAGAGTCGTATAACTTTCCTTCAACCCAAGGCCCATGCCAACACTCATATTTTTACAAACTGCTTTATGGTCTCAGGAAACATTAGAAATCCATCCACAAAACGGGACTGAAGAAGTGCTAGTGACGAGGGAGAGAGAAGAATTAGCTGTACACACTCTGGATATGATCCACCTGGAAGCCCCCCCCCCCCATGCTAGTGACCGGCAGCGGGGGGGGGGGAGAACCTGCCAACCCTACTTGTTCTGGGCAGCTGCCACATACTTCCACTTGGAAGAAGAAGAAGAAGAAGAAGATATTGGATTTATATCCCGCCCTCCACTCCAAAGAGTCTCAGAGCGGCTCACAATCTCCTTTACCTTCCTCCCCCACAACAGACACCCTGTGAGGTAGATGAAGAAATTGGATTTATATCCCGCCCTCCACTCCAAAGAGTCTCAGAGCGGCTCACAATCTCCTTTACCTTCCCCCCCCCCCCCCACAACAGACACCCTATGAGGTAGATGAAGAAATTGGATTTATATCCCGCCCTCCACTCCAAAGAGTCTCAGAGCGGCTCACAATCTCCTTTACCTTCCTCCCCCACAACAGACACCCTGTGAGGTAGATGAAGATATTGGATTTATATCCCGCCCTCCACTCCACAGAGTCTCAGAGCGGCTCACAATCTCCTTTCCCTTCCTCCCCCACAACAGACACCCTGTGAGGTGGCTGGGGCTGGAGAGGGCTCTCACAGCAACTGCCCTTTCAAGGACAACCTCTGCCAGAGCTATGGCTGACCCAAGGCCATTCCAGCAGGTGCAAGTGGAGGAGTGGGGAATCAAACCCGGTTCTCCCAGATAAGAGTCCGCACACTTAACCACTACACCAAACTGGCTCTCCACACTTGGGTTTGTGTGGGGGAACTTCAGAACGGCTGGTACCCTCTCATGCCATCGACTTGAAGGCGCGGCAGCCTGTGTTGGGTGTTTCCCCAGAATAACAGTTATGATCAACAGCCGCATTCATGAGAACGGACAGAACCGAGTTCTCACTAGTTAACTTCCTTTGCCTTGTATGAAAGAGATGCCGTGCCCAGGCATGGGGACCTGGGTGGGAACCCTCAGGCTGCCTTCATAAACAACCTCCCCCCCCCCCATCCTTCTTCACCTTCCCATCACAGACGCAAAACATCGAGTAAGGAAGGCCAGGGTTTCCAGATAAGATAGAAGCAGCTTCCCTTGGGATTTATGCCCCCTGAGAAGTTCCCGGTTTGCCATCCTTCCCAGGCTGACCACAAATGAAGTGGCTTTCCTTGAAAAACTGCCCTGGGAGGGGGGAGTGACACTCACTTCCTCCCCTAATCAGTCAGCCACCTTTTGCAGGGGTCACCCCTTGCCTTCACTTCCTGCTTGCACATTTGAAACCCTAAAGCTCTTTCCATGAATTGGAAAGCAGGGCACTGACCACCGCTGACGCCTTTCTTAAGAACAGCTGCCTCTGCGGGGTGAGCTGCACCATTTACTTCCCTGGTTCTGGCTCCCAAGTATCAGTTGCAAATTTGTGGAACTGGAGAGGTGGGGAGCTTTGGGAGGCAAAGAATTTTCTCTCCCCCACCCAGTGTTGGTTTGGGCAGTGCGGCCCTGAATAGCGCTAAAACAACACCATCCACTCCCTGTGCCAAAGGATGAACAAATGTATTGCAGAATCAGAGCAAGGTCCATCTATGCTGATCTCACCAGAAACACCAACAATCACCTCACTACTGTTTTTCCTCCAATGCGTCCAATGTCCTGGCACTAAAGATACCAATCTCCAGGTGGTGGCTGGAAATCTCCTGCTATTACAGCTGATCTCCAAGCAACAGAAATCAGTTCACCTGGAAAAAATGGTTGCTGGGGAGGGTGAACTTTACAGCATTATACCCCAGTGAAGTCCCTCCCCTCCCCAAACCCCAGTCTCCTCAGGCTGCACCCCCAAAATCTCCAGGTATTTCCCAGCCTGCAGCTGGCAACCCTACCTGACACACACACACGCATTCCACCTGGTGGAATGGAGCCTGCCCAGAAGACGGCCAAACCATGCAGGAGACACAGCAAGTATCCCAGAATGTTCTGAGACAAACAAACCCATGCCTTTTTCGCACACAGCTTACCTCGCAGTCACAATCCTGTTCCCTCCACAGCGTCTGTCGGATTTCCCACCATCTGCGCCGGAGTTACAGGAAGTGCCGCGGCTTTTGCGTAGCAAACGTAAACTGGGTTTTAGCGGTTTACGTTTGCTACGCAAAAGCTGCGGCACTTCCTGTAACTTCGGCGCGGATGGTGGGAAATCCGACCAGACGCTGCGGAGGGAACAGGATTGTGACTGCGAGGTGAACTGTGTGCGAAAACGGTCCCACATCTTCTTCCCTCGTCCCACTCAGATACCCTGTCTCTCAAAGATGGGGGTGCAAGAGCCCCCCTCCATCCCACAGAGTCATGGCCAGTCTCCCCAGAATGGCCCTAAGGCCTGGTCCTCAGCAACAACCAATTCACTCTGCGGGCTGCCAACTCCGAGTCAGGGAATCCTTGGAGACTGAAAGCGCCAGCCTGAGGAGGGTGGATTTTGGAGAAGGGAAAGAGCTCGCAGGGATCTGACACCAAAGAGTCCACCCTCTGGAGTTGCTATTTTCTCCTGGGCAAGTGATGTCTGTAGTCTGTAGATCAGCTGAAATTCTCACCTGGAGGTTGGCAACCCTACCACCCTTCAGAGAAAGGAATTACAAGGAATTACAAATGATCTCCAAGCAAAGAGATCACCTTGAGAAAATGGCTGCCCTGGAAGGTGGACTCCATGGCACTATGCCCCACTGAAGCTCTCCCCCCGCCCAAACCCTGTTCTCCTCAGGCTGCACCTCTCCCAACTCTCTAGGAACTTTCCAACCCAGAGCTGGCAACAGCTCTGAGCTCCTTGGGATAAACAGTGGAAAAAACAACAAGAATGCTCCTGAGCTACAAGTTTTATCCATTAATGAAGAGATCCTTTCTCTGGTACATCCGCTTGACACTCTTACATGGGAGCAGACAACGGTCAAATGCAAACCGTATGTGGAAGCTTTTTATTTGCCAAACACTCTCTCCCCCCTTTTGTTCATCCATGTTAATTTAATCAACCACTTTGAAAGAGATCATTTTTTATTTCATGCATAGTTATTTTGGACAACTCTGGAACCTGAAAGAGAGCCTATGTTAAAAAAAAAAACACAAAAAACTCCTTGGACTAAACCACCATGTGATTACAAGCATCTCACTCATTTCTCAAAGGATGACAAGCAAAGCCGGCATAAAGTTGCCCCAGCAGGCTGTGATCTTGCTGTGAGTTGTTCCTGCAGCCCTTGACACTGTGTTCCCTCAGGCACCCCACTCACTCGCATCCCCCTTGGCACTCCCGTTTCTCCTAGAAATGGCATCCTCCATTTCTCCTAGATTTGTTCTGTGCAGCTACAGACAAATGAAAGCCATCATTGCATTGATTCTGGTCCAGGAGCCTTCTCCAACCTGTTAGCATATAAGGGAAAGAGCTCCCCATTATCAGACTTGATCCTGAAACACACCAGGGCCTCCTATGTAACAAGAGTGGCTGCATATCAGGATCTGCCAGGAGAATGATTTCTTACCCATTCCAATCTCAGTTATTGCTTTTTTTTTTTTTAATCTATCTACTGGACTCTTAACCTTGAACAGAGACAAGCAAAAATGAACAACCATTTCTACAAAACTGAGGGAAAGGAGAAATATATCACCTCAGCAGCTTTCTGAAACAAATTCATGACTGGAATTGCTCGCAGAAAGTGGGGCAATTTTCTAGCTTTGCTTTTATTACAGACTAGAAGTAAGGCCCGTTGTGAAGAAAAATGCAACAGACTCTAGAAGGTGGCTCTGGCCAAGTGCCCCCACACACTTGCTGTCTTCCCACCCACCCAAGTGAAGGCATTCACATACCCCCACCTCAAGGGGAGCTGTCCTGTGCCATCTGGAGAGCAGTTGTAATTCTGTGATTTCCAGTCCTTATCTGGAGATTGGCAAGAGTGGTTTCCTAGGAGGAAATGGTATTGTACCTGTCTGAGGTCCCATCCCTCCTCAAACCCCACCCTCTCCAGGAATTTCCCAACCTGAAGTTGGCAACCCTATCTTCTTCCCTTTATCTGCCCCTCTGAGTTCAGCTTTCCATTGCCTTCCCCCATCCCTGCAGCCTCTACATAGGAAAAGCACATTCTTTCTCCACAGTGGTGAGGGGGGGATCAAAACAACTCACATCATTCTTCTCTCCCCCTGTGATCTGAACAACATAGA
The DNA here is from genome assembly GCF_032191835.1 of Heteronotia binoei. Classification (NCBI taxonomy): domain Eukaryota; kingdom Metazoa; phylum Chordata; class Lepidosauria; order Squamata; family Gekkonidae; genus Heteronotia; species Heteronotia binoei. The sequence goes on from NC_083233.1 coordinate 8,802,233, forward strand.
CCCTCTGTATATGGATTCAGTTAGCAAATGTGCAATCCATAAGATTATTATATTGTCTTGATTTGTGTTGGAAGGAATTCTGTTTTGTGGGTTTTCCAGTTTTTCGCCAATCCCCCAAAATTTCAAGTTTTGTTCTCTCATTTTGTTATCCAAAAACACAATTTTCTCCCGCACCCAGCTTTCTGCCGTAGATAAGACTGAGATGTCTGTCTGTGCCTGTCGTAAATGGCGTTTGCCGTCTGCACGACATCGGAGAGCGTTTCACGGATTTTTTAAAGTTCCTCCTGTATAGGGGATGTGGCTTATGTAATTTTAGAGGAAATATTGTTCTCTAGTTTTGCAATGGCATCAAAAAAAAGTCTGGCTAGACAAGGAGGAGTTTCCGTCAGCCTGGGTAGGAGATTCACCCGCCATTTTATCTGCAGCTTTAGTTTCGTAGGCCCGGGTGGAAAAGCAGCATTTTCCTCCTTGCTGGAGAAATTTGGAGAGGTTTTTGTCGGTGCGGGTGTGTGCAGAGTAAGCGGTGTGATGTGTACAACGGTGAGCCCCAGTAAAGAAGTGAGCCAGACACCTGCAGCTAGTGCTAAAACAGTGTATTTACAGATTATATACAACATGTTCACTAGTGCAGAAATATACATCAACTATAGGACCAAAGTGCTCCGCCAGCAAGTGACTCCTCGAAGAGAGACCTGTGCACTGGTAGCACAGTCCATATATAGTTCCATCAGCCAATCCTGGCAGTCCACAGTCATGCTGACTCAGCAGGTACTTTCCACCTGTCCTTTACCGGCTAGAACCTGCTTGTAGATAAGGTCACTGTGACCTAGCTTGCCAGCTAGATCACTTGCTGTCATATTATAGCTGTCAAACTGTGTAAAGGCAGACTCAATACTGACAGTTTTGGGTAGCCCGGGAGGATCTGGACTTACCCTTTGCTCTTCTGACCATCGATTCCAGGTGAGATACGGTCCAAAACCGGGAGGAAAGTGTGATTTGTGTGCGTCAGAGGGAGCGGCTGTTTCAAGCGTCCGCCATACTCTGCAATGCCCCGCCCTCCCCAAGATAGTGTCTCTTCACTGAACAGGAGACCTGGTGTCTCCTCACTGAACTTAACTCACAGGGTTGCTGTGAGAATGAAATGAGGAAACCATCTACACTCCCGGGAGGATATCGTAAACTGCTTTGGGTCCCCCCTGAGGGGAAAGACAGGATATAAATGAGAGAAAGACTTTGAAAACCACAGAGACATCATTTGTGTCCTATTTAAATGTTCTTCTGAACTAGGACTGAAATGGTGAAAATGGGTTTTGTGTAGTTTGGTGAATTTTTAAAAATGCTATTTAGAGACAGTCCACAAATTTGGCTGCCAGTCTTTGATCCCACAACCTGGCAACAAAAAAAGATCTTCTCCTTGAGATGAATCATTCATTATTTGACTTGGAGGAGCCCCTGGCCACTAGCCACGGAGACCCAAGGAAATCTGGAAATCAAGTTACAGATGTACCCACAATTAGCTTTGGAACACAGTTGTTATGATTCTGCCGCATATTAAGAAAAAAGAGACGCAAATGAGCCAAGCCTCACAGTGAACGGTGGAGGAATTAACTCCCTTCTCTGAATTTAGAGACATTTATTTGACCCGTATGGATTACACGTGTTGGAATGGAGAAAATGCTCACTGACAAAAACTGGACTTGATGGGAGATTCCTTCTAAGAGGTTATGCAGTGGGTGCCCTTGTTCTAGAGGATGCCCTGTAGGGTCAAATTACGGTAGATGGGGTGGTGCCTGAGCATTCTGACTCCAATTTGCTGACCTATAGGTGTGTTCCAATTTGCATCCAAAGGGACAATGGCACAGGGTTAATCCTTCCTTCTGAAACAGCGTTTGCACCCTCAGCTTCACTTAACCCAGAGTTGCTTTTGCCCCACTGAGGAAAATATGGAGGCAACATGAGGCAGTTTATATGGGAGGGATGGTGGCTCAGTGGCAGAGCGTCTGCTTGGGAAGCAGAAGGTCCCAGGTTCAATCCCTGGCATCTCCAAAAAAGGGCCCAGGCAAATAGGTGTGAAAAACCTCCGCTTGAGACCCTGGAGAGCAGCTGCCAGTCTGAGAAGACAAGACTGACTTTGATGGACCCAGGGTCTGATTCAGTATAAGGCAGCTTCATATGTTCATATGCAGCTCCAGGTTGGGAAATACCTGGAGTTTTTGGGAGTGGAGCCTGGGAGGGTGGAGTTTGGGTCTGGGAGGGACTTCAATGAGGTATAATGCCAGAGAGTTCACCTTTCAAAGCAGCCATTTTCTCCAGGTGAATGGATCTTGTCACCTGGAGATCAGCTGCAATTCCAGGAGATCTCCAGTCACTACCTGGAGATTGACAACCCTACCCATATGTCTCCTGCAATGCCAGGCGGTGTCATGAAAGTGCAACGTGAAAGCATTAAAGGCCCAACCAGGACTGCCCATTCTGGATTGGGAGGTACTTGGAGATTTGGGAGGTGGAGCCCAGGGAGGGTGGGGTTTGGGAAGGGCAGGGTCTGATGCCACAGAGTCCACCCTCCAAAGCAGCCATTTTCTCCAGGGGAACTAATCTGTGTTGTCCCAAGATCAGTTGTTATTCTTGGAGCTCTCAGGCCCCATCTGGAGCCCAGCAGCCCTCCCAGTAGCCCTGATCTGGAAACTCTAGCAGGGTTGCCAAGTCCAATTCAAGAAATATCTGGGGACTTTGGGGGTGGAGCCAGGAGACATTGGGGTGGAGCCAGGAGCAAGGTTGTGACAAGCATAACTGAACTCCAAAGGGAGTTCTGGCTATTCCATTTAAAGGGACTGCACACCTTTTCAGTGCCTTCCCTCCATTGGAAATAATGAAGGGTAGGGGCACCATCTTTTGGGGCTCATAGAATTAGACTCCCTGGTCCAACCTTTTTGAAACTTGGAGGGTATTTTGAGAAGAGGTATTGGATGCTATGCTGCAGATTTGGTGCATCTTCCTCAAAAAGCAGTCCCTCCAAGAGCCCCAGATGTTTGCAGATCAATTCACCATTATAGCCTTTGGGAATCGGTCTCCATAGGGAATAATGCCCAGCAGACATTCCCCACCCCCCGCTTTTTGATGACCTTGAAACAGGGGGAGGGCCTCCAAACTGGGGGATCCCCTGCCCTTAGCTGAAGATTGGCAACCCTGTTATTGAGGAAAAGCTCACTTGACGGTCCTCACTTTGGAACTGGAAGTTTGATACTGTAGTGTATCGGCAGCCACAAGCGCCATGCGCAGAGGCGACTGGGCCGTCCCAGGTGCCTCCAGCGCGGGGCGCGTAATCCCCGCCAATCAACAGCTGTGGCGGGAAGTTTAACAGGTCAGGATTGGCCCGACCTGTCCAGTAGGCTGTACCGGAGATTGTACATAAGCGGGACCCGGCCCGCGTGTTCGCTCTCTTGCAACGTGCTCCTAATAAACTATGTTGCCCTACTCTCGTCTCCGCTTCGAGTACGTTACAGATACCTCATTCCAAAACATGGCAAGAAATGTTTAACTCCGATGAAAATCCACTGTGCACATGCTCAGAAATCCATGTTACAGTGCTTTCTAGAACTGAATTTTGGAACTAGCAGCAAATTCTGGGCTGAAGAAGACCAAATAAATTCTCGGGCTGGGGGAAGGCCATCAGAAAGAGTGTTCCTAAGCGAGACTATTGGTTTTAAGACCAACTTAACTGTCCCTAAAGAACCCTGGGAATTTTTGTTAGCCCCTCAAGAGCCACCGTTTCCAGGGTTCCCTAGGGAAAGGGAATGACTGAGGCAATTTCAGTTGAGGACGCAGACAAACCTTTAAAAAAAAAATGACAAAAGGAAGAAAGAAAGCTGGGAGTTGCTTGTTCTCTGAACTCCTCTTGAGTCAGTTCCATAGGAGTGAAACCCCATTCCAGTGGGCTGCTATGGGTGGAAATGCTATATTCCAAACGGGGGCTCAGTGGCCAATTCTCCCCTTGCACACCAGCCCTTTGTAGTCTCTGCAGCAACATTACCCTTACATGACCTCACTGTCTCCCCCTTTGCTTGGCTGCTCCACAGCTGTGACATAATGTTGTTGATGACTGGAAGAATTCTGCTTGTGGCAAAGCTGTGCGGAATCTGCTTCCTATTAGCACTCCACATATTTATGAAGTCTTTGTAAAACAGCAAGCAACCATTTCCTTTTCTCCTCTCCATCTCTCCCCCACAACTGCTCACTGGCCGTCTAGAGCCATGCTTCATGCAGACTGACACCAGAGAGAGAGTGTCTCGGGACTCAATGGGCCTTGCAGCTGAGCTATGTGCTGTGCATAGTAAGGTGGTCAAATGTTGGATGGTTCTAGATCAGAGGTGTCAAACATATGGCCTTGGGCCGAATCAGGTCCCCGGAGGGCTCTTATCAGGCCCTCAAGCAACTGGCTGTCATCTGCTTCCTTCTCCCTATCTCTTGCTTCCTTCGGCATAACAGCTTGCTCAATCTCACAGCAGAGCTACTGAGCCTAGTCTCTCTTCCTTCTATTGGCTGGGGCTCCTCCCCCTCCTGAGGAACGAAGGAAAGACCCAGAACTTCCTTTGCCCAGTTCCCTGAATCCTATGGGAGAAATACAAAGAAAGAACCTTTAAGACCAACAAGTACTAATGTTTTCAGCATGTTGTAAGCTTATTTAAAAAAAAAAAAAACCCATTCCGTTGTGTTTTTCTATGTCTTTTATAAAGTTTATATATCTGCTCCTTAATCTTAAATAGGTAGACACATGGCCTGGCCTGACATGGCCCGGCCCAACCACGCATTTATATCAGATCCGGCCCTCATGACAAATGAGTTTGACTCCCCTGTCTAGATCATCAGGCTGTGTGACCTGGTTTTTGAACCATCCACCATTTCAGAGAGAGGAAAAGGGAGAGGAGAGAGGAAGAAGAAGAAGAGGTAGAAGAAGATGTGGAAGAGGAGGAGGAAGAGAAAGAGGACGAAGAAGCAAGACTTCTTGCAGGTGACACCTCAGAGACAGGGCTATGGTGGCCAACTTCCAGGAGCAGCCTGTAGATCTCCTGGAATTACAAGTGATCTCCAGACTACTGGGGCCAGTTTCCCTGGAGTATATCATATGGCTATTAAACCCTCCATGAGAGTTTCTACTAATACATATACTGAAAAACAATGTTTAACCACAGTAATATTCACACATTAATCTAGAAATATTTTACAGTCATTTTACAAAGATGATGTACAATGTTCTTTCTCTGTTTGTAGGACTTCCTGAAGTCCAAAAATTCCCAAACAGATGCGACCGCGATTCCCAAAACAGGCGTGACTGCAACTGGGCCACTCTTCCCATCCACCTTCGGAATCAATCCAACACGGCAGAAAGGGATAAAGTATTTCAGTTGGCACTGCTCTGTATCTCCAATGGATCTAGCATGGCTCCACACTTCTATTGTCCTGGGCTTCTCTTGAAAGGAGTGTTTAATAGTCACATGCCTTGCTCATACCCATGAGCTCTCTGGTTTGACACCCCTGGAGTATATGGCTGTTTTGGGAATTGGACTCTATGGTATACCCCACAAACTCCCCCTACAAACAACTCTGAAAATATCCAGGAATTTCCCAGGTGCAGTTGGTAAACCTAGTAGTACCCTGACTAGAGTTGCCAATCTCCAGGTAATGGCTGGAGATCTTCTGGGATTACAACTGATCTCCGGGCAAGAGATCCCCTGGAGAAAATGGCCACTTTGGAAGGTGGACTTCTATGGCACTATACCTCATGGAAGTCCCTGCCCTCTCCAAACCCTGCCATCTTCATGCTCCATCTGGGGCTGGTAACCCTAACCCTGACTGACCTTGTTTTTAGGCTTGCCAATCCCCAGGTCCCAGCGGGGGTTCTTCTTCTTTCCCAGGCTCCTTCCCGCCCCCAGTCAGCTGGCTGGCAGGGGGAAGTCCTGCCCCCAGAGGACCATGTGCCTTTCCACCTCCGGAGGCTTCAGTCTCCGATTGAAAGGCTTCCTCTTGGGATGGTGTGTCTGTGTTACTTGGAAGAAGTTGGCAGCAACTCGTGAGTAGAGAGGCCAATCCCTCGCTTCAGAGTCGCCAGAAAAGGGGGGGGGGGACGTCTGCTGAGCACTTCATTATTCCCTATGTGGAGATTGATTCTCATAGGGTATAATGGGGAATTGATATGGAGGTTTCGGGGGCTCTGGGGGAGCTGTTTTTTGAGGTAGAGGCATCAATATAGTATCTAGCGCCTCTCCCCAAAGTACCCTCCAAGTTTCAAAATGATTGGACCAGGGGGGTCCAATTCTATGAGCCCCAAAAGAAGGTGCCCCTATCCTTCATTATTTCCTATGGAAGGAAGACATTTAAAAAGGTGTGCTGTCCCTTTAAATGTGATGGCCAGAACTCCCTTGGAGTTCAATTATGCTTGTCACACCCTTGTTCCTGGCTCCACTCCCAACATCTCCTGGCTCCACCCCCAAAGTCTCCTGGCTCCACCCCCAAAGTCCCCAGATATTTCTTGAATTGGACTTGGCAACCCTACTTTTAATTTTAAGAACTGCAATAAGAATAAGCACGTGAAACACTCTGTATGCTCAGAAGCAGAATGCAAGCACTATGAATTCATGTGCGACTTTTGTTTTCTTTAAAATTATTCTTCTTCTGTTATGTACGCCATCTTGGGCCAGTTCCTGGAGAGGCAGTATAAAAATGTTTCAAATAATAGTACAAAACAGAACGGCAGCTTTAAAAATGCGATTGTATTAGGTGGGCTTGCAGTTGCCAACTTCATGCTGGGAAAGTCCTGGAGATTTGGGGGCAGATCCTGGTGTGGGTGGAGTCTGGGAAGAGGGAAGGCGTTCAGGAGGGATGTGATGCCGTAACGTCACCCTCCAAAGCAGCTGTTGTTTCCACAGGTAGTGCTCTGTGTGGTCTGGAGATCAGCTCTTATTGCGGGAGCACTCCAGCTCCTAGCCATTGTGTCTCCATCTTCACCAGGCATATTTGACTGGAGCCACATCCTCAAGTTCTTGGAGCCTTAGAAGGGTCAGAGGAAAGTTGTGACCCATTAGCAGCACCATCCATTAAGTGCTCCGAATGCTGTCGTTGCAGGAGGGAGGAGAAGCAGCCAGCCTCAGTAACATTCCAGAAATAGATTATTGTGGGTAGTAGCGGGTGTGTAAAGTTTCATTCCATTTCCTCTCTGATGGTATCCTGAGTCTTGTGATCACCTCACATAGTCTGGGGGAGGCCAATAAGGAAAGGAATGTGTATCCTCAGGCTGTTTCAGCCAGAAGGGCCGTCTCTGAGTTTCCCCAGCTGTTTCAGAGCCTCAGATGGGCATGGGTTACATGAGCAGAGCAGTAGCCACAGCCGACAGACAGAGCAAGCTGTAGGCAACGTTGCTAAGAGGGGTTGGGCCTGCTCTTGTAAGCCCCATGAATGCAGGCAGATAGCCTGGGAGTCAGGGAGGGAGGGTGAAAGAGTTGTGCATCTCTCTGTGTGTAAAGATTGTTTTACTGTTCGAACTACCTTTTGTGTACCTTCAAGGTGGACCCCAGCTCCAGGTTGAGAACACCAGAAGAGCTCGGCTGGATCAGACCAGTGGTCCATCTAGACCAGCATCCTTCCTGTCTCACACAGGCTGAGAAATCCCTAGAGAGTTGGAGGCAAAGGCAAAATCTGAGAAGGGGAAGGAACTCAGCAGCAATGAGATGCTACCCTCCAAAGTGGCCATTTTCTCCAGGGAAACTGATCTCTGTAGTCTGGAGACCGCTTGTAACTAAGGTCTCTGGGTTGGGAAATTCCTGGAGATTTAGGAGTGGATCTTTGTAAAGATGGGGGATGGGAGGGACCTCAGGAGGGCATAATGCCATAGAGTCCACCCTCTAAAGCAGTCATTTTCTCCAGGAGAACTTATCTCTGCAGCCTGGAGACCAGTTGTAATTCCAGGACATCTCCAGGCCCCTGGCCCCTCCAAGAGTCTTCACTTTGTGGTGTCGCTGGGCCTCTAAACTACTTTCACTTCATAACAGCTGCTCATTCCCTGCCTGTCTTCTAAATCTCCTTCTTCCACTGACCAAGGGCTGCCACCACCCCCAACACGCCCCCACCCCCTCCCACCGAGGAAAAGTTTTCTCATGCGCATGGCGTGATGATGTCACCCAGATGTGACATCATCATGTCGGTCACTGAAGCATTGTTGCTTCTGGCCGCTGAGGGGCAGGGGGAGTTCCTCCGACCACGCAGCACCCAGAAAGAACGTGCGAGGCTTTCAGTCCTTAGTGCTCTCCGAGTTCAGAGGGTGCAGAGGACTGGAAGTGCCGTTGTTTCTGGGTGCGGGAGCTCCTTAAACCCTCACCGTCCAGTCAGAGGCTCAGGGACAGCACGAGCGGAGAGGGGGCACCCACCCTCCACCCCTGTTGGGAGCTGGCACCCTAGGCAACTGCCTAGGTCGCCTACTCCCACGCGCCGGCCCTGGTCACCACTGAGTTAAGGTGCCGCTACAACTCTTGGCCAATGGCCAGTCGCATACCCCGAATGCCCCTTTGTGCCCATGTGGCTCATATGAATAGAATGGCAGATGCTGACATGGCTTATGGTAGGCCTGTCTTCCTGCCCTCCACAGGGCATCAGTTCTGGGCCCAGAAGGTCGCCAGCGATGTACGTGAAGTCCCACGGTGGCACCATAGGCCACAACAGGGAGACAAAAAGGCCTGCTGCTCTAAAGGTCTGGAGTCGATGCTGGCTTGATTTTTCTCTTACTTCTGGATCTAATTCTTTCTCTTGATTTCTTTCTCCTCCAGCAGATGAGCTTAAAGTCTTTAGTGCTGTTCTTTCACAAGTGTGTCAGAAAGCAGAGTTCCCGAGGCAAAAACCCTTTAAATTCCGATAAGGCAAACAGGATCCAGTTCACAAATGCCTGAGATTGGCTTTTCCAAATTGCCGCAACATACACAAATCCCTGTTCTTAAGAATGCCACATTGCCGGTTCGTTACTTTTATTGACCAGATCATAATTTCAGATTGCTGTTTTTGCGGCTTGCATCTCCACTGATGACTGGGGATTTTCCTCTGAAACCAAAATTAGGACTTGGCCATCTGCTAATCCTTCACATGCCTACAAAATCCCAGTGGCAAACCCAATCTGCTTACAATTTCAACATACTCTCTGACTCATTTCATCTCCTTAACAATTTTCTCATGCTGATTGTATTTGGGAAGTTTCTATCACATTTGTGTAACGCAGTAATTGCCAGCTTAGATGCCTTTAAAGAAGTGCTAGTGTGCTGCAGGAAATGACATTTAATAGCAGAGTGTTCCTGTACTCACTCTGCACAGGAGGCTGCCCACTGCTCTGCTGCATGAGTCACTGCTCTCGTCTGTCTTCCCCCCAGCAGGTTTTCACACTCTCATGCATCTCTGCTTTTAGTATTATTAGATCATTCCATCGCCCCCCATGCAGACAAGCAGCAGAGCCTCCTACTGTCAGAGAAGACATGCCCAGCAGAATTTAGAGTTGCCAACTCTAGTTTTGGAAATTCCTGGAGCTTTGGGGGTGGAGCCTAGGGACATCATGGTTTGGAGACCATAGTGGAGTATAATGCAATACAGTCCACCCTCCAAAGCAGCTGTTTTTTCCCCAGGGGGAACAGGTCTTTGTGGTCTGAAGTTCAGCTGGAATTCCAGGAGATCTCCAGCCCTCACCTGGAGGCTGGCAATTTGACCAATAGATTGACACATTAAAAACAGGGAGGCTTTTGTGACAAGGGCCAACCATTTAAACCCTAATGACAAAGAGAACTAGAGGTGCGGAAAAACACGGCACAATTTCAAAATCTGTCAGTTTCTCATATTTCCAAATCCAGATTTTGCAACTCAAGCGTGACATATACTTTTCAGAATATTTGTTCTCCGTTTTGATGAGTTCAAAGTGTGAGGCTGATGTACACTGAGGCCTGTATTGCAAGTCACTCCTAGTAGCCAGCAGCAGTCCCTACCGGTTGCTCCTGCACAGATCCTATCAAATAAGAAGTGATATTTGAGCAACGTGTCGACGTTAAGTATGGACCAAGGGAGGAAAATTATAAGGAGCCCATTTATTTCGGCTTTTAAGAGTACATTTGGAACACAGGGTGACTTTTCCTTTAGTGGCAGAGAGATTTCATCTCCTCTCCTTCCCCAGAACCACCTTTTACACAACAGCCTGCAGCCTATTTACCGCTCAGCAAAGGAAGTCTCCTATCGCAAGGAAGAATGGGCGGAATTCCTTTATCTGGTGCTCTGGCCCCTTCCCGTCTCCTGAGTATACACAAAGGGCCCCCTTTTCCTTTTGTGGAGGCAGCAGCCCCAGCTTTTCAAGATGCTTTATTATTTAAGAAAAAGATCCTGCCGGGGTTGGATGAAAGAACAATCCCATCTTTTTTTTTTTTTAAAGAAACTCTTTGGAGTTTTCAAGGTGAAAAGTTAACAATAAAGAAAGAGGAAAATGAATCAGCCATCCTTGCCCCTCATAGTAAATTTGACCTCTACTGTTTTTCAAGCCTGCATTCATATTTCTAATCAAATAAGGGAAACACATCAGCATCTTGATTGCTCCTTTGTGGTCATTCTAAATTTCTGCTGCTATTTTGATTTGGCGTTTATTTTTCCTACTCTGAACGTTGCTCCCCCTTTCCCCTTTAAGATAAGGACCCCCCCCCCAAAGAAAGTGTTTGGAATACATTATGCGGATAATAAATATTTGCACAAACAAGAAGTACACTGTACATTCTGACTGCAAAAAGTGAGAACAGTTCTGATTTTTTAAAGTCTTTGGTCAAGGATTACGATGAGGAAGCTTCAACGCTTTGTGATAGAGATAAATCAGATGTAGTAATAAAAGAGCCAAAATAATAAGAGACCCAAAGAAGCACAATAAATAAGGTGGACGCGAAAACTCTTCCTTTGAATATATTGCCCAGTAGCAAGTTCAGCTGAGTGTAACCAACCAGGGGCACTGACACCAGCCGCATCACTGTCATTAGCTGGGGACCGAGAATCTGAGAACAAGCAATAAATGAAAGCCCACTGAGGACATTTTTTGCTAGTCATATTTAAACTTTCTTTTGGGCACCTCTCCTGAAATTCCTCAACTTACTTGCCTGGAGAGGAATTTCCAAATTCCTTTTAAGAATTAGTTTCACACAAAATGATGTCAATAAATTCACTGGCAACTCTTTGGCCAGCAAAATTTGCGGCAAGGTAGGAGCTTTCATGACTCACTGCATAAATTTTACTAGTCTTTAAGGTGCTACTGGATTCTTGCTCTTTTCTGCCGCTACAGGCAGACGACTACGGCTACCCATCTTGATCTAACTCTTTCTCCTGTATTTGCACAACCAGAAGAGATAGGATCAATGCAAACTTGCCTTCTCAAGTAAATCTCTGGAGAGGGGATATATCTATATATCTGATTCTGAACATGGCCCCCAGGGTGAGCAAAAAGCAAGGGGGGGAGAAGAAGGTAGAGATGATACAAGAGTACCAGGGTAGGGGAAAGAGGAGGGAGTGGGGAAAGGATGGTCAAGGCAGTGGCAGGATGTAGGGAAGAGGAGGAAAAGGGATCTGAGGCTGGGCTTTTTCTGAGCAGGAATGCACAGGAATGCAATTCTGGCTGGCTTGGCATCAGGAGTGTGGCCTAATAAGCAAATGAGTTCCTGCTGGGCTTTTTCTACAAAAAAAGCCCTGATCAGAGGGAAGAGCTGGAGCAGAGAGGGCCAGAATTTTCTTTTACCCACAATATCCTGCAGGACCACTTCCAAGGTCAGAGAGTGGGGGCTGCTAGGAACACCCTTTAAACCCCAAGGTTGGCTGCAAAGGCAGAAACAGACACACCTTTGGACAATTTGAACACTCCACAGCATTCTGTTGCAAGTCCCCAACTGTGGCGGTGGCAGAAAGGGCCATCAAGTCGCAGACAACTTCTGACAATCCTGTAGGGTTTGAAAGGCAAGAGAAGTTCTGGGAGGAGCCAGTTTGGGGTGGAGGTTAAGTGCATGGGCTCTAATCTGGAAGAACTGGGTTTGATTCCCCACTCCTCCACATGCAGCTGCTGGAGTGTCCTTGGGTCAGCCACAGGTCTCACAGAGCTGTTCTCTCAAGAGCAGTTCTCAGCCCCACCTACCTCACAGGGTGTCTGTTTGGGGAGAGGAAGAGATGGCGATTGTAAACCCCTCTGAGACTCCGAGTAAAGGGTGGGGTATAAAGCCAATCTCTTCTCTTCTCTCTTCTCTTTTGCCATTGCCTGCCTCTGTGTAGCAAACCTGGACTTCCCTAGATCATCCCATCCAAGTACTAATCAGGGCAGACCTTGTTCAGTTTCCAAGATCTGGTGAGATCATGCTGGCCGGGGCCATCCACACTGGCCAAAGTGCATTTCCAAAATACCAGATAAATGGGAGGTGTCATTGTAATTCTAATTCTTTGGGGAGGGATGGTGGCTCAGTGGCAGAGCATCTGCTTGGGAAGCAGAAGGTCCCAGGTTCAATCCCTGGCATCTCCAAAAAAGGGCCCAGGCAAATAGGTGTGAAAATCCTCAGCTCGAGACCCTGGAGAGCCGCTGCCAGTCTGAGAAGACAAGACTGACTTTGATGGACCAAGGGTCTGATTCAGTATAAGGCAGCTTCATAGGTTCATATGTTATCTCAAGGTCTAGTGTTTGGGGAGGGATGGTGGCTCAGTGTAGAGCATCTGCTTGGGAAGCAGACGGTCCCAGGTTCAATCCCCGGCATCTCCAAAAAAGGGTCCAGGCAAATAGGTATGAAAAGCCTCAGCTCGAGACCCTGGAGAGCCGCTGCCAGTCTGAGAAGACAATACTGACTTTGATGGACCAAAGGTCTGATTCAGTAGAAGGCAGCTTCATATGTTCATATGTTTTGGGGAGGGACGGTGGCTCAGTGGTAGAGCATCTGCTTGGGAAGCAGAAGGTCCCAGGTTCAATCCCCGGCATCTCCAAAAAAGGGTCCAGGCAAAGAGGTGTGAAAAGCCTCAGCTTGAGACCCTGGAGAGCCGCTGCCAGTCTGAGAAGACAATACTGACTTTGATGGACCAAGGGTCTGATTCAGTATAAGGCAGCTTCATGGGTTCATATGTTCATAATGGCCCACTTTGGGTTGAACTGGAGGTGTCTTCAACCTTCCTCAAAACGTCTTGCCTAGCTTTGACTTGTCATTTAATGATCACTGTCGTGTCTATGTCTTTCTTGGGATTAACCAGCGGTAAACACACACAAAGTGGAAAGAAAGACGGCAGTTTCTTCCTTAGCAGTATCTGTAATTATTGCGAAGAAAATCAAACGCCACTTTGAGAGGTCCGAGGAGATTTACTGTTTATCAGAGACATAAGAAGTAAAGAACTAAGCTTGAGTCCAGGGGCACCTTTAAGACCAACGAAGTTTAATTCTGGGTGTAAGCTGGGCATCTGAAGAAGCTTATCTCCAGAATTAAACCTTGTTGGCCTCAAAGGTGCCACTGGACTCAAACTTTGTTCCGTTGCTTCAGAACCACAAGGTGACCCATATGGATCTATACAAAATAAAGGCCAGAGAAGGTGAGGCAGGCGGGGTAAGGCAGATTGTCAAAGCCCTTGTTTTCCTAACAGGAATATGGGGAGAAGGGAAGGAACGTGAGCTGGAAAATTAAACAAGTTCTATAGCAAGTAGTTGCTCTACAAGTGGAACATTCCAATGGGCAACCCCACATACATCCCTGCAGCATAAAATGTGGCGGGGCCAGGAAAGTTCTGGGGCTCGCTTCTCTGGGTTGTATCTACCAGCTCCAATACATACCGTATTTCAAAATTCCAAATGCCCCAGTCTGGTGATTCACCCAAAGGGAACCATCCTCTCAGGAACAGGATCGTGTTGTGCAAGAGGATTCCAAGAAAGGTTGCTTTTGGAACTGCTGTTATTGAGCCTCTAAACATTCCTGTGCTATTTAATAGTTTTGAGTTAAAAACATTTTGCTCAAACTACCTAAGGGTGTCTTAGACTCACTAGAACATTTTCAAAATGCCTGTAGTTTCTCTCTTTCTGGGCAACATCTAAGTTGGACAAGACGATATTCCCAAAAGAAGAAAAAATTTTCCACTAATTTGGACAAAGATGTGATCAGTAAAAATGGGGAAGGACAGGATTAGAAAACAGCCCCTGGGGTGAGCAGAGCCAGGTGGCTCATACCGCGGCCCAGGGAATCAGCTGACCCCCCTGCATTTATTTATTTGACTGACTTGTGTCCCACCTTCTTCCCAAGGGGGGAGACCCAAAACAGCTTACATCCTTCTCCTCTCCTCCGCTTCATCCTCGTATCCTCATCCTGTGAAGCAGATTAGGTTGAGAGACCGTGACTGGCCAAAGGTCACCCAGTGAGCTTTTATTTCACAAGTGGGTATTTGAACCTGGGTCTCTCAGATACCAGTCCTTCTCTCTTAACCACTCCACCACATTGGAACCACACCCCCATTGTTTTCATTGACAATAAGGGCTGAGAAGACCCCGGTCAGCAGCCTCGAAGGGCCCTCGAGAGCTACAGCAGCCCTTGCAAATTTCCCCTCCCTGTAAAGGCCCCTCATTTAATGGCAGAGAACATGCCTTCCATGCAGGCAGTCTTAGGTTCAGCCCCTGTCCTCTTCAGGTGAAATGGCATCAAGGCTGAAAAATGTTCCAGGTCCCGGAGAGCTCCTGGCTGTCAGAAGACACATTTCGAACCTTGATTGACCAATGTTTTGATCTGGTTTAAAGGTGTCTTTGTGAGATGAACAGTGAATGGCATGTGGGCAAAGATATCATTTCTTTGAGCCGTGGCCACAACCTGAAAGGATTTGTGCTGCCCCAACTGACGAATACCATAAGTCAGGGGTTCCCAACCCCCAGCCATGGACTGGTACCGGTCCATGGCCTGTTAGCAACCAGGCCGTGGAGTGAAGCAAAAGTGCCGCACTGCCCCTTTCATCCGCCCAGGACCCAGGCGGACAAAAGAGGCATCCCAGTCTTGCTCCGAAGCTGCCTCCCCTTGCAGAGGAGGCAGCCTCGGAGCAAGGCAGAGCAAGCAGCCCCGCTGGCCCTTCCGCCCACCCACGACCAGGTGGATGAAAGAGGCAGAGCAGCCCCTCCACTCCTTCCACCTGCCCGGAACCCAGGCAGACGGAAGAGGCAGTGTGGCCTCGCTCCAAGGCTGCCTCCCTTGCAAGGGGAAGAAAACACCTCAAAGCCTCTCCGCGTAACAAAAATAATACTCCTTATTATTCCTACTTATCCAGTATTTACTAGTAACAAATGTAGTGCTTACAGTGATAGCCAAACATAATATACACAAGCATATTTATACAACACAAAATCCCTCCGGAACCGAAAGCACCCGCTGCTCCTACTGTATGATGGATCAATGTCCCATAGAAAAAATATGGAGCTGTGATACAAGTCCGACAATATCCAAGTCCAGTCCAATATGGTTTCGAGTGCAGAGACTCTTCTTCTTGGGACCGTCTTCTTTATTGTTGCTTCAGTAGGTAAGTGGTGGAACTGTGTTTGTTACTAATAAATACTGGATAAGTAGGAGCCAGTTTGGTGTAGTGGTTAAGTGTGCGGACTCTTATCTGGGAGAACCGGGTTTGATTCCCCACTCCTCCACTTGCAGCTGCTGGAATGGCCTTGGGTCAGCCATAGCTCTGGCAGAAGTTGTCCTTGAAAGGGCAGCTGCTGGGAGAGCCCTCTCCAGCCCCACCCACCTCACAGGGTGTCTGTTGTGGGGGAGGAAGGGAAAGGAGATTGTGAGCTGCTCTGAGACTCTTCGGAGTGGAGGGCGGGATATAAATCCAATATCTTCTTCAATATCTTCTAGGAATAATGAGTATTATTTTTGTTACATGGAGAGGCTTGAGGTGTTTTCTTTCACAGTAACCTCCGTGGTCCCGGCTTTGATTCCCTTGCATGGGGAGGCAGCCTTGGAGTGAGGCAGAGCAGCCCTGCTGCCCCTTCCCCCCCCCCCCCGCCCAGGACCCAGGCAGACAAAAGAGGCAGCGTGGCCTCATTCTGAGGCTGCCTCCCCTTGCAGAGGAAGCAGCCTTGGAGCGAGGCAAAGCAAGCAGCCCTGCCTCCCCTTCCACCTGCCCGGGACTGGGTTGGTGAAAGAGGCAATGCAGCCTCGCTCCGAGGCAGAGTTCCTGGCAGGCAGAAGGGGCAGCTTGACAGTGACCTTAATCTACCCCTCACTTAAAAGCTATAGGAAAGCTATAGGGTGAAAGTGGGTCTTCAGACTGAAACATAATGCTAAAGGTGAGATCCAGTGCTAAGAAGCCACACTAGTAGCTAAGGGATATTCACAGAAATATGGAGAAGAGTGGACTACAATTTGCACCTGTAGCTAAACATGCAACAATAAGAACACTCATGAGGACTAGGAGAAGAAATCTATATGCAACAACCACCTGGCTTCTTAGAGAAAGGCAAAGAAGAACTTGTATGTAAGGGTCAAAAGGGTTTTTAAGGACTTAAACAGGCTGTCAGAGCATGGAATGCAAAGTTAAATGACATGCTTCTCCAGGCAGACTTCGAGAGAAGTGCATCAGATTCTGGCCTGTACACCAAATGCAAAAATGGCAAATGGACTGACATTCTTACTTATGTTGGGGAGGGACGGTGGCTCAGTGGTAGAGCATCTGCTTGGGAAGCAGAAGGTCCCAGGTTCGATCCCTGGCATCTCCAAAAAAGGGTCCAGGCAAATAGGTGTGAAAAACCTCAGCTTGAGAGAGCAGGGGAGGGATGGTGGCTCAGTGGTAGAGCATCTGCTTGGTAAGCAAAAGGTCCCAGCTTTAATCCCCGGCATCTCCAACTCAAAAGGGCCCAGGCAAATAGGTGTGGAAAAACCTCAGCTTGAGACCCTGGAGAGCCATGAATGGGGCTGTGGCTCAGTGGTAGAGCATCTGCTTGGGAAGCAGAAGGTCCCAGGTTCAATCCCCGGCATCTCCAAAAAAGGGTCCAGGCAAATAGGTGTGGAAAAACCTCAGCTTGAGACCCTGGAGAGCCATGAATGGGGCTGTGGCTCAGTGGTAGAGCATCTGCTTGGGAAGCACAAGGTCCCAGGTTCAACCCCCGGCATCTCCAAAAAAGGGTCCAGGCAAATAGGTGTGAAAAACCTCAGCTTGAGACCCTGGAGAGCTGCTGCCATTCTGAGAAGACAATACTGACTTTGATGGACCAAAGGTCTGATTCAGTATAAGGCAGCTTCATATGTTCATATGTATGTTGATGACTTGTTGCTAGCATATGAAAATTCAGATGACATCAAGGAAATTGTAGGTCATCTGAAGTTAAGCAACTGGGCAACCTCACACACTGTCTCAGCATCCAGGTTCAAAGGGATCCAGATGGAAGTCTTCTCATCAACCAAGAGCAAAAGATCAAAGAACTGATCAAATCCCGGAAAATGGAGAAGGCTAATTCTGCACCAACAGCAATGGAAGTAAGTTAATTCAAGCAATGCAATGACACCAAAGAACTACCTACCAACAAGAGGTATTGTGAAATGCTAGGTAACTCCTTTATATTAGCACACTAACCAGACCAGACATAAGCACAGCAGTGGGCTTACTGTGTAGAAAGACTGAGAAACCAACTAACAAAGACTGGAATGCTGTTAAGAGATTTGTGAGATACCTAAAGGGTACTACAGGACTCAAGTTTAAGCTGCCAGTCAATGATAGCCCTATGCTACTGGCATATGCAGATGCTGACTGGGGTGAAGACCTAACAGATAGAAAATGCACCAGTGGCAACTTAATTTTCTATGGCAGAGGATCTGTAAACTGATCAACCAGGAAGCAAGATATGGGTGCAGCATTGAAGAAGAATATCAGTCAGCTGCAGAAGGTTGTCAAGAGTTACGGTGGCTACACCAGCTACTTAAGACATGGGCACAGATGTACCCCATACCGATGCATGAAGAAAACCAAAGCCACATTCACTTATTCAATCAAGGAGACTTGAACATGCTCTCTCTCTCTCTCTCGGCTTGGCTTCGCGAACGAAGATTTAAGAAGGGTGCAATAGTCCACGTCTGCTGCAGGCTCGCTGGTGGCTGACAAGACCAATGCGGGACAGGCAGGTCCGGCCACAGTGGCTGCAGGGAAAAGTCTGATTTAGGGTTGGTGCTGTAGCAGTGCGATTCTTGAACATGCACACCGAGCACATTGACATAAAGTATCACCTAGCGAGAGAGCTGTAGAAAGGAGTTATCAAGTTAACCTACTGTCCAACGAAAGAAACAGTAGCAGATGCTCTCACTAAACCATTTCTTACAGAACACTTTGAAGATCTAAGAAGGAAGATGAATCTTGTGAGCTCAGTCACAAGCTATCAAGAGGGGGTGTTAGAAGAGAAGGGCCAGATGTAGTCTTGTAACCTCAGCCTCCAGAGGGGGCAGGTTACAAGAGAGTCAGACAGATAGACAGGCAAACTGTGGGTCTCCTTTCTATTTACACTTCTACCTCCATCTCTTTGATGTGTAGACTGATACTCTCAGGAAAATTCCTTCCTTCCTTCCTTCCTTCCTTCCTTCCTTCCTTCCTTCCTTCCTTCCTTCCTTCCTTCCTTCCTTCCTTTTTCTCTCTCCCACCCACGAAGAAGGAGCACGTTGCTCTCCATCTTTGGCAACATGGATGCGATCTCCATCTGCATCCATCCAGGTAGTTAGTGTAGAGCCTATCTCTCATTTATCCTATTGAGAATGGAGTTCACTAAATAAAGAATTCTTATTAGTTTGTAATTAACAAGTGGCTCTGTGTAACTCTGTAACTTTGCTAGCACATACAGAACAAAGAAGCTTTGCTGCAAGTAGCCAACAGTGCACTCTGCTAAATACAGGTTCCTGGCTCACCATACCAGTGAATTTGACAGACTCTATGGCATCATACCCCACTGCAGTCCCTCTCCTCCACAAACCCTGTCCTCCCCAGACTCCATCCCCAAAATCTCCAAGAATTTCCCAACCCAGAACTGGAAAAACCAAAGGGAACTGACCTCTAAAGCCTGGAGATCAAGTGTCATTCCAGGAGACTTCCAGGCCCTACCTGGAGACTGGCAACCCTGGCCCACATCCAATAGTTCTAATTTAGTCCTGGGATAAAGAATCCTGTCCCAGAAAGCTCTTCTCAAGAGTGATTCAAACTATCCCCCTTCCCCTCCCCCAGATGTTATAAACGCAAGATGAATTGAGTTGAATTTGTGGTCCAAGTTCTGGCATCAGAGAAGATGGGGGCATTTCTGCAGGGAGTGGTCGGGTCAAGCTGGCAATTCTAGCCCAGTGAGGATCCAAATGATAAAACCGCCCTTCAGGGATGTCCCACATCTCTCTAAAAGGCCTGAGACATAAGCGGGGAATGGCTATCAAAGGGAAAGTCCATCACCCTGGCAGATGTTAAGTGAGAGAAACTAATTTAGAAGAGTTAGAAATTAATTCTCAGATAATTTTATTCTAATTAGGATTGCGACTGGAAAATAACCATAACCGAGAGGACTTGCTGGAACAAGTCCACGAACAAAGCTATTGTGTTCTCCCCCCTTTCTCTTGCATTCCCTGTTCAATGCACAATATTCATTGTCCCTCCTAGGAAATTAGAACACTTCATTGTGTTTATGGGTGAAGAATGTGGGGGGGGAGGGGGGTCCGTTCAAAACTAGAAGCTTTGAGAGCTTGCAAACAAAGTCTAGTCAGTCCATGGTAAAGAAGGCATGAGAGTAATTTGGGAGAAAAAAAGAAAGGGATGCTAACCAGAATGGCAACAGGTATTATCTGGGGGGTGCAAATACCTCCATTACCCACTGGGATTGGTGGTTGAACATTTTGGAAACAAGAGTCCAAATTCTGCAGATGTAATAATGCTAAAATTGAAAGACTATTCCATCTTCCTCAGCTGTACATTGCGCTATTATTATCAGCTAAATGGAACCTCCATGTTCAGAAGCAGTGCATCTCTGAATAGCAGGCACTAGGGGCGTAGAATAAAGAAAAAGAGGCTGCCTGTTCTCCATCCATTTCACTCTCAGAATACCTCGGACGACTGTGGAAGATCGACAGGCACAAGGTCACCCAGGGAGTGGCCTGGCCAAAACAGCAGAGTACAACACCATTTCTCCTCCAGGTGGGACCTGGGGATCTCCCAGAATTATAGCTAATCTCCAGTCTACAGAACGCAATGCCTTTGAAGAAAAGAGATGCTTCGGAAGGTGGAATCTGTGGCATTGTAACCCCCCGAAGTCCCTGCCCAGGCTCCACCCCCAATTCTCCAGGAGTTTCCCAACTTGGATCTGGCAACCCTACATCTCCCATCACTTGCTGTCAGCCCGCCCTCTCTCTGTCATGGAAGAAAGAAATAAGCCAACGGGAGAGGGCTGTGACCTCCGGGCAGGCTCATTCTCTTCTTCCCAGGGCTTCTTTTGGTAGAAAAAGCCCAGCAGGAACTCATTTGCATATTAGGCCACACCCCCTGATGCCAAACCAGCCAGAACTGCATTCCTGCTCAAAAAAAGCCCTCCTTCTTCCTACGATTTAAGACAGAACAATGCCAAAAGATGGTCAACAAAAACACATGAAGTTGCCCGGGAGGGACCAAGGCATTCAAAGGTTGAGGAACCAGCTGAGCTGAGCAGCCCCTGTGAAGTTGCTTGGATCCTGGCCACCAGGAGCCCTCCCTCCCCGGAGTTGTCACAGTCCACTGAGGGGCCAGCCTGCCCCGGCTGACCTCCCGACCTCCTACAGCTTCACTGTGACTGGAAGTGCCTATGGAGAGCCAGCATGAGGCAGTGTTAGACAAGAATCAGGGAGACCTCAGACCAGATCCCTGTTTGGCAGTGGCAGTGGGTGATCTTGAGCCAGGCAAACGCTCCCAGCCAAGTCTCCCTCACGAGGTTGTCAGGCCCAGAAAATGGAGGAGAAGACAATGCAAACTGCTTTGGGCCCCCACTGGGGAAGAAAGGCAGGGTATAAGTGAAATAAACCATAGAATAACGATAATACGTTCCTTTTCTTTTTGTTTCTGCTTCCTTATGTTTTCGCCATAAACGGTTGTAGTAGGGTTACCAGCCTTCAGGTGGGGCCTGGAGATCTCCCAGTATTACCACTGATCTCCAGCTGCCAGAGATCAGTTCCCCTGGAAAAAACGGCTGCTTTGAAGGGTGGGCTCTAGGGCCTTGTACTATGCCGAGGCCCCACCCCTCCCCAAATCCCGCCCTCTCTTGGTTCCACCCCAGGTATTTTCGAACACAGGCCTGCCAACCCTAAGTTGCAGTCAGTCTATTTTCATTGCAGATACTGGTTGGTTCTTTTATGGAGATTTCATGCCATTTCTACAGGATTGATATGTACAATGTATTCCATTTAGACATACTGTTATTATTTTATTAGCTTTATTTACATCCCATCTTTCTCCACAACAGGGACCCAAAGCAACTAGCTTCACTCTCCTCTCCTCCACGTTATCCTCCCAACAACCCTGTTAGATAGGTGAGGCTGAGAGTGTGTGACTGGCCCAAGGTTGCCCAGCAAGCATCCATGGTGGGTTTCCCCCCAAAAACCCTAGGTTTCCCAGATCCTTGTCCAATCAATCCATTATTTGTAACTGTTTCTATCAGCAACTCCCCCACCTGTCCGTACCTCTTCCTCCTCCCCAAATGTTCCTGGGGGTTCCAGACTGAGGCCTGGCAACCCTATGCCCCATGTGTCTGAAAAGGGATTTCCCAGCACAGCACTCCCAACAGACATCTGATCCATAGTCCTCGTGGCAGTCATATGTCTGCCATGACAACACAGAGACGGGGGCAGGCAGGCAGGCAGCCTGCCCCCAACTCCTGAGGCCCTCAGTGCTCCAGAAGCCAGCAGGAAGGGGGGTGGGGGGTGGGGTCACATCAAGCACAATGGCTTTACATCACTTCTGAGAAAAAACTGGAAATGACAGCATTCCACTCCAGAAAGTAGTGGAAACTGTGATTTTTACCATACTGTTTGTGGGGATTCCTACAGCAGCTTAATGCCACTTCAGGGTTCAAGGAACGTAACACTGTTGCATAATGGTGTCAAGGGTTGCCAACTTTGGGTTGGGAAATTCCTGGAGGTTTGGGGGGTGGAGCCTGGGGTGGGTGGGGTTTGGGAAGGGGAGGGACGTCAAAAGGGTGTGAAACCATGTAGTCCACCCTCCAAAGCAGCCATTCTTCTCCAGGGGAACTGAACTCTATAGTCTGAAGACCAGCTGCAATTCTGGGAGATCTCCAGGCACCACCAGGAGGCTGGCATCTCTCATGGTACCCCATTTCTCCCTGCTCCCAACTCACACTGTTAGAAAGCCAGGCTGCAGGAGGGCCTCCTAGGCCCCTCGATGTTTTCAAGGTGAGCACTGAAAGCTTATTGGCTCCAAGAGGCCTTGCCAAATCCAGTGGGTCCAATTTGAACACTCTGCAGATGTTTTCATGCATGGCCTAGGAGTAGGATTGACAACCTCTAGGTGGGGGTGCTGGGGACTTTCCATGACAACTGATCTCCGGACTGCAGAGATCAGTTTCCTTGGAAAAACGGCTGCTGTGGACTCTGCGGAAGAATACCTCCCTTGGATCTCCATGCTCTACCCTCCCCAGACTCCTCCCATGAATTGCCAGGAATTTCCTGACCTGAAGTTGGCAGACCTCTTTGGAATTCTGTGCAGTTAGGCCCTAGAATCATAGAGTTGGAAGAGACCTCCAGAGTCATCTAGGCCAGCCCCCTGCACAATGCCCTGTGTCAAAAAAAATGCGGAGACCTGTTCTCCTGGACAAAATGGCTGCCCTGGAGGGTGGGCGTGGCTGTTCCGGTAGGAAGATTTGCAGGGGTATTCCAAGGGAGGGGGGAAAACAATGACATCACCTGGAATTGCTGTCATTGCATTGGAGACACACTGGTTTTGGGGCAAACTCTATGGTTAACTTGGGTTTAACCATAAAGTTTGCCCCAAAATCAGAGCATCCCCACATGGCATCCCTGACAAAAGGATGTCGCTTCCAGGTGATGTCATCGTATCAGGGATGTCACATGGGGAAGTCCGTGTTTAGGGGAAGGGTTTCTTCTGCTGGCCAGATGGTCTGTGGTGGGGAGAAGAAGAATTGCAGATTTATACCCCGCCCTTCTCTCTGAAACAGAGACTCAGAGTGGCTTACAATCTCCTTTATCTTCCCCTCCCCGGGTTCCACCCACAAATCTCCAGGTTTCTCCAAAGTGAGATCTGGAAACCCTACCTAGGAGGTTAGCCCTAAAAACCCCAGTATAAGAAGGAAGGAAAGGCCCTTTCACTTTGGATACTGGTCTCCTGGATGAGTGTGGGCGGTGGGAGGGGGCAGACCTCCTGCTACACCAAGAGACGAGGGACGTCAGCCTCCAGGGGGGGCCTGGAGACCCTCCAGAATTATAGACTATGAAGATCCATTCTGCTAGAGAAAGTGGAAGCTTTGGAGGGTGAACTTAGTCCCCTGTCCTCCCCAGGATCCACCCCAAATCTCTGGGGCTTTCCCAACCTAGATCTGACAACCCCATCACCCCCCTCTGGTGACTGAGGGGACCTGGCAACCCTATGTGAAACCATTTACATGTCTGCCCTCCTTCCTTGCTGATGCTTCCACAGACACGAGAGGGGGGTAAGTGTGTGGGGGTGCTCCAATAGACAATGATACTTCAAGCAACAGATCAAACTGATGTAATTATGCAGGCAGGATGCTCTTCGACAGAAGTGTCAAACTTGTGGCCCAAGGGATGGATCAGGCCCCTGAGCAACTAACTGTCATCTGCTTCCTCCTCCCTCTCTCTTGCTTCCTTCTGCATCACAGCTTGCTTTGCCAGGCTTGCTCAGTTGCATAAGAGCTACAAAGCAAAGCCTCTATTTTCTCCATTGGCTGACCAGGACATGAAGCAACTTATGTACAAAAGCTCGCAGTGCCCAGCCATTTCATGCTTTCCCCTGGGACTTAGGCTCAAAGCATTGGCCATGAAATTTCTCCAATGGATGTCAATAAATCAAAAGTAGGTTTTTTAACTTGCTGTCACACAGCTGAACAACACCTGAACAGCATACTCCAGATTGCTGAAGGCTGGCAACCTGACAACCCCCATTATACCATCCCTGCCCCCATGCTAGTGGCCTGGCCAGAGTTCCCCCCTACACCCCTCATTCTCTGTACTCTGTTGTTAAAGAACAACCTAGATCTTTGGATCCTTTGGATCCTGGTCTCCTGGATGAGTGTGGGCAGTGGGAGGGGGCAGACCTCCTGCTACACCAAGAGACTAGGGACGTCAGCCTCCAGGAGGGCCTGGAGACCCTCCAGAATTATAGACTATGAAGATCCATTCTGCTAGAGAAAGTGGAAGCTTTGGAGGGTGGCCCACTGGCCCCGTCCCTCCCATCCTGCCCTCCCACTTTGTCTCCAGACAGTTGGAACCCGGGCAAACACATTCTGAAACATGCTATGGCATGAATGCAGGTAGGCGGAGGGACGGTGGCTCAGTGGTAGAGCATCTGCTTGGGAAGCAGAAGATCCCAGGTTCAATCCCTGGCATCTCCAAAAAAGGGTCAAGGCAAATAGGTGTGAAAAAAACCTCAGCTTGAAACCCTGGAGAGCTATGAATGGGGCTGTGGCTCAGTGGTAGAGCATCTGCTTGGGAAGCAGAAGGTCCCAGGTTCAATCCCCGGCATCTGCAAAAAAAGGGTCCAGGCCAATAGGTGTGAAAAACCTCAGCTTGAGACCCTGGAGAACCACTGCCAGTCTGAGAAGACAATACTGACTTTGATGGACCGAGGGTCTGATTCAGTATAAGGCAGCTTCATATGTTCATATGTTGGGGATAGACGGTGGCTCAGTGGTAGAGCATCTGTTTGGGAAGCAGAAGGTCCCAGGTTCAATCCCTGGCATCTCCAAAAAAGGGTCCAGGCAAATAGGTGTGAAAAAACCTCAGCTTGAGACCCTGAAGAGCCGCTGCCAGTCTGAGAAGACAATACTGACTTTGATGGACCAAAGGTCTGATTCAGTATAAGGCAGCTTCATATGTTCATAACAGCCTGAGGCAGCCTGGTGCCGTGGGAGTGCAGAAACGCAGCAGTCCTGGGCCAAGCCAGGAAGAGTCTGGCTGTGACACCCTCACACCCCCCCCCTGAGAAGGGTGGGATGTTTAGTGCTGGGAGAAAACATAGACATTGTGGGAATTTCAGAAACTTGGTGGAATGAGGAGAATCAGTGGGACACGGTGATTCCTGGATATAAGCTATATCGGAAGGATAGGGAGGGAAGGGTTGGAGGTGGGGTGGCTCTGTATGTCAGAGAGGATATACGGTCCAGTAAGGCTGAGATCAGAGAATTAGATTCACTTTTAGAAATGCTTTGGGTTGAAATAGAGGGCCCAAAAGGAAATTTAACTATGGGAGTTTGTTATCGCCCACCAAATCAAAAGAGAGAGGACGATTATAATATGATGGAAGGCTTAAAGATAGCGGCTAAACGTAAAAACTGTGTTGTAATAGGTGATTTTAACTACCCGCAGATTGATTGGGTCAATATGTGTTCTGGTCGAGAGAAAGAGATTGAGTTTCTTGATGCTCTCAATGACTGTGCTATGGAGCAGATGGTCTCAGAACCTACCAGGGGTGGGGCGATCCTGGATTTGGTCCTAAGTAATGCCCAAGACTTGGTGAGAGATGTAAAAGTGATTGCGCCGCTTGGGAGCAGTGACCATAATGTTATTGATTTCACCGTTTGTATAAATAGGGAGTTGTCCAAAAAGACCACCACAACCACGTTTAACTTTAAAAGGGGTAAATACACTGAGATGAGGAGGCATGTGAGGAAGAAACTGAAAGGAAAGGTACATACGGTCAAAACCCTTGAGAAAGCTTGGACGCTATTTAAAACTATAATCCTAGAAGCTCAGATAAAATACATACCACAAGTTAGGAAAGGCACAAACAGGCATAAGAAAAGGCCTGCGTGGTTAACAAACAAAGTAATGGAAGCTGTAAAAGGTAAGAAGGACTCCTTTAAGCGGTGGAAAACCAGTCCAAGTGAGATTAGTAAAAGGGAACACAGGCTGTGGCAAATCAAATGCAAGACTGTGATCAGGCAGGCAAAAAGGGACTATGAGGAGCATATTGCAAAAAACATAAAGACCAACAATAAAACTTTCTTCAAATATATTAGAAGTAGGAAACCAGCCAGGGAGGCAGTGGGGCCCTTGGATGACCATGGGGTAAAAGGATTACTGAAGGAGGATAGGGAAATGGCTGAAAAGCTAAATGAATTTTTTGCCTCCGTCTTCACTGTAGAAGACGAGAACTTTTTGCCCGCCCCAGAACCACTAATTTTGGAAGGGGTGTTGAAAGACTTGAGTCAGATTGAGGTGACAAATGAGGAGGTCCTACAACTGATAGACAAATTAAAAACTAATAAGTCACCGGGTCCGGATGGCATACATCCGAGAGTTCTGAAGGAACTCAAAGTTGAACTTGTGGATCTTCTAACAAAAATCTGTAATCTTTCATTGAAATCTGCCTCCATTCCTGAGGACTGGAAGGTAGCAAATGTCACCCCCATCTTTAAAAAAGGTTCCAGAGGAGATCCGGGAAACTACAGGCCAGTCAGTCTGACTTCAATACCGGGAAAGTTGGTAGAAACCATTATCAAGGACAGAATGAGTAGGCACATTGATGAACACGGGTTATTGAGGAAGACTCAGCATGGGTTCTGCAAGGGAAGATCTTGCCTCACTAACCTGTTGCATTTCTTTGAGGGGGTGAACAAACATGTGGACAAAGGAGACCCGATAGATGTTGTTTACCTTGACTTCCAGAAAGCTTTTGATAAAGTTCCTCATCAAAGGCTCCTTAGAAAGCTTGAGAATCATGGAGTAAAAGGACAGGTCCTCTTGTGGATCAAAAACTGGCTGAGTAATAGGAAGCAGAGAGTGAGTATAAATGGGCAGTCTTCGCAGTGGAGGACGGTAAGCAGTGGGGTGCCGCAGGGCTCGGTACTGGGTCCCATGCTTTTTAACTTGTTCATAAATGATTTAGAGTTCGGAGTGAGCAGTGAAGTGGCCAAGTTTGCGGATGACACTAAATTGTTCAGGGTGGTGAGAACCAGAGAGGATTGTGAGGAACTCCAAAGGGATCTGTTGAGGCTGGGTGAGTGGGCGTCAACGTGGCAGATGCGGTTCAATGTGGCCAAGTGCAAAGTAATGCACATTGGGGCTAAGAATCCCAGCTACAAATACAAGTTGATGGGGTGTGAACTGGCAGAGACTGATCAAGAGAGAGATCTTGGGGTCATGATAGATAACTCACTGAAAGTGTCAAGACAGTGTGCGTTTGCAATAAAAAAGGCCAATGCCATGCTGGGAATTATTAGGAAGGGAATTGAAAACAAATCAGCCAGTATCATAATGCCCCTGTATAAATCGATGGTGCGGTCTCATTTGGAGTACTGTGTGCAGTTCTGGTCGCCGCACCTCAAAAAGGATATTATAGCTTTAGAGAAGGTGCAGAGAAGGGCAACTAGAATGATTAAAGGGCTGGAGCACTTTCCCTATGAAGAAAGGTTGAAACGCTTGGGACTCTTTAGCTTGGAGAAACGTCGACTGCGGGGTGACATGATAGAGGTTTACAAGATAATGCATGGAATGGAGAAAGTAGAGAAAGAAGTACTTTTCTCCCTTTCTCACAATACAAGAACTCGTGGGCATTCGATGAAATTGCTGAGCAGACAGGTTAAGACGGATAAAAGGAAGTACTTCTTCACCCAAAGGGTGATTAACATGTGGAATTCACTGCCACAGGAGGTGGTGGCGGCCACAAGTATAGCCACCTTCAAGAGGGGTTTAGATAAAAATATGGAGCACAGGTCCATCAGTGGCTATTAGCCACAGTGTATGGAGCACAGGTCCACCAGTGGCTATTAGCCACAGTGTATGTGTGTATATAACATTTTTTGCCACTGTGTGACACAGAGTGTTGGACTTGATGGGCCGTTGGCCTGATCCAACATGGCTTCTCTTATGTTCTTATGTTCTTATGTTCTTATCCTGTTGCAGCAGATAACAATGCACCCCCTAGCTTACAGAAATGCATCCCCCAAAATAGCCACATCTGTGTAAAAATGAAAACCATCCAAAGGGCTGAAAGGTTAGAAGATTCTCTTGGCCTCTGTTCATGCAATTGCTCAAAAATGTGTTTATAAAGGATCGGGGCGGGGGGGACATTTGACACAATTTGTTTACGTTCACTTGCATGTTTTCTTGTTGTAATAGCAGAAAAATTCTCTAAACTAGCCAAATCCTGTCTCTCCCCACAAATGTCATGCCCAGATATAGCCATTTAAATTCCTGGCTTTCCAAGTATCCAAGAGAGAGGGTGTGATCCAGACAAAGTTATAAGTCCCATGGATCTCAGTGCTTAATGCTCTCTCCTTGAAATCATCAGGAATTAGGGAAGTTGCACACATGGCAATTCCCACAGCACTCATAAAGATAGCACTATTCACCTGTGAAACATTATCAGTCCCCGGCCCCCCAAATCGAGTTACACCCATGTCAATTCCCACAGCAAACACAAAGGACATAGGATCTGTGTACTTGCCCATGGGAACCCTGCCCCCATGCAAACTGCAGCGTGCTTGCAGTGGTCAAGCGCTGCGTTCACTTGCGAGTGTTACACACTCCCACACCCCACTTCTAGAATTCCGAAGAGCAGGACTTGCTTCCAAAGAACAGTCAGGGGTGACCAAACTTGCTTAACATAAGAGCCACATAGAATAAACACCAGATGTTTGGCAATAGGCAGGCAGGAGAGGGGAGGTGAGGAAGGAAGGAAGGAAGGAAGGAAGGAAGGAAGGAAGGAAGGAAGGAAGGAAGGAAGGAAGGAAGGAAGGAAGGAAGGAAGGGAGGGAGGGAGGGAGGGAGGGAGGGAGGGAGGGAGGGAGGGAGGGAGGGAGGGAGGGAGGGAGGAAGGAAGGAAGGAAGGAAGGAAGGAAGGAAGGAAGGAAGGAAGGAAGGAAGGAAGGAAGGAAGGAAGGAAGGAAGGAAGGAAGGAAGGAAGGAAGGAAGGAAGGAAGGAAGGAAGGAAGGAAGGAAGGAAAACAGTTGAGGGAGGAGAGGTGAAAAGAAAGGAACTTTAACGCCAGTTGGCTTGGCTTGGAGAAGTGATTTAAAGAGAGAAATGTCTTCTCCAAGCTGGCTGACGGGGTGACAGGGGCTTCAAGAGCCACATAATATGTGCGAAAGAGTCCCCTGTCCGAGGGTATTTTCACAGTACCTTCTTAGGGTCAGCCTATAGGTGGCACTTGGAGATCTCCCACTATTACAATGGAGCCCCAGATGACAGAGATTGGAGGAAATGGCTGCTTCAGAGGGTGGACTCTATGGCCCTGTACCATGCTGAGGCCCCTCCCCTCCCCAAACCCCTCCCTCCCCCCCAAATTTCCAGGTATTTCCCTGCCCAGACCTGGCAGCCCTGATTGTGCTTATTTCCATTCAGGTATGCACTGCACAGGCGAGCAGCAGAAGTGGCCACTAGCAAGCCCAAGGTGATTGCTGGGGAGCAGAGGACTTAGGGAAGTCCTAAGCAGGAAGCCCCGCTGTCTTGTGCCCTTGGCTGTAGCACTGGGGACAGCTAGACAGATAGGCCTGCCTAGGGTTGCCAACTCTTGAGTTGGGAAATTCCTGGAGATTTGGGCCCACATCCTAAGGGTGAGATGGGGTTTGGGGAGCTCAGCAGGAGTGCAATGCCACTCTAGGACTTCTGTTTCTCCTAGATACTATGGTATTCCACCAGGTCTTCCTTCTGCCATTTCCTCCAGGAGAACTGAGATCTGTCCTCCAGTTGTAATTCCAGGCCTGAAGAAATTGCTGCTTGTTATGTACACTGACCGTTATAAGTGGTTTGGAACCTACGAGAATACGGATGAGATTCAACCCCTCCACAAGGAAGGTGTTTGAAACGGACCAATAAACCAGCCCGCTTTGTTGAGGAGGTACTGAGACGTCCATCCACCGAGTCCATATTTCCGCTTTTAAGAAATTTCTGGACTATGTTGATATTTTGCACACTTTACGGTATTGCATTGCATTGCATTAAGAGGAGGGGGAAAAAATCTATCTTGTGAAGGGCTCTGTTATAGATACTGGATTTGAACTTCAATGAACTCTTTATAAGTTTGATACCAATTTCTGCTATCAGTAATTTTGTTCATGGTTTATTTTTGTTTATCCATCTGGAAGCTGGCAAGTCTGGGCCTGCTGGGTGCACATGAGGGGCCTCGCACAGAGAGCACAAATCGCCTGTGGAACAGCCTCAGTCCC
Source organism: Heteronotia binoei (assembly GCF_032191835.1). Lineage (NCBI taxonomy): Eukaryota > Metazoa > Chordata > Lepidosauria > Squamata > Gekkonidae > Heteronotia > Heteronotia binoei. Next base: position 8,832,625 of record NC_083233.1, read on the forward strand.
CCACCCCAGCCAAGCAGCATCTCAAGGCCCCGGCTGGCCAGTGGGGTCATGAGCCCAGGAGGGGGTGTCAGTCTCCTTCTGGACCATGGATGGCTCAGAGTACCATCAGTGCCCTGCTCTTCCTGAGAAGATGGACCATCAGCTCCTGGTTGGGAAACTCCTGAAGATCTGTGGGTGGAGTGCCATTAGGGATGCCAGGCCCGATGGCTGCACTAGCAGGGGGTGGGAGGGAGCCTTCCAGGCGCACGGCAGGTGGCACGATGTGCTGGCATCATCACGTCAGGGATGTCGCACGGCAACGCTCTTGCTTTTGAGCAAAACTCTCTGGTAGAATCGGCATCAAAACACAGAGTTCTGCCCAAAAACCAGAGCATCACCGCATGATATCTCCGATGCAATGATGTCAGTGTGCTGGGGATATCGTATTGCGATGTCACTGTTTGGGGGTGTCAGAACTTGTATCTTTGCTGCTGGTCCTCTATAACGTGACCAATGCTGTATGGTAGTTTTACTGTGGCTTAGAGCTGTATTGTTACTGAACCAAACTGACTCCATGTTGTAACCTTTGCTTAACCCAGAGTGCCTGAATAGTAATTAACCTTGCCCCACTGGTATCCAAAATATTTGGGGCTGTAGAATGAATTATGTCTTGTCTCTGCACATTCTCACACTGGGAACCTTTGAAGCCGAATAGCATGGCCTTCGGAGTAGGGAGGCATCCTCTCTACTGATAGTGATGGTGAGAAGACAGCTGCGCCCTACAATGTGAATTGTGGCTTTGTGAGATGTTTGCTTTACGTGTATAAAATCGAGCTGATGCTGGCTCTCGCCATTACTGTTATCTTGACTTTTCCAGCACCTAGTTCTCTTCAATAAAATCCTAGCTTTGTAACTAAGTATGGGATCCGTTTGAAGTTCTTGAGTTCTGACATTATAACAGTAATGAGCAGCCGATCGAAGGAGCCCAGTCGGGGCTCCGTCGCCACTTCCTTGGCGACTGACGAGGATTTTACCACCAGCCTGGCGGCAGTCGAAGAATCGACCGAGGAGTCGGACGATACCGAGTCGGCGGGAAACGACAGCGACCTGCTTTAATGGGTGCCGCAAAGCAGGTCCAACAACAGCCGGCACTCCTCACGGTGAGAGCAACTGGGGGTTTACTTTTTATGGCCGTCACCCTCCTTAACCCGAACCTAAAGAGATTCATGCACGCCCGAGCGCTAATTGACTCAGGATGTAACAGGGACTTGATCACCCCCCGCCTAGTTGAGGCGCTGGGATTAGCCACTTCGCCCCTGCCACAACCGATGCAGTTCCAGCAAATGGACGGGGGGCCCATGAGAGGGGAACCATGTATTTTAGAAACTCAGGCGGTCCCGGTAGGGACCGAGGAGCATTGGGGAATTGAGACTTTCGTAATTGCCCCCTCCTGCTCTTTCGACGTGGTAGTAGGCTCAGCGTGGCTCGCCCGCCACCAACCCGACATAAGGTGGGAGGAACAGATCGTCCGGTTCCCGGATTGGAGGTGCGAGCATCACCACTGGCGCCCCGAGTGGGGGCCGCACGCTCCCCCCCAAAACATGCGGGCGTGCCTCACACTCGAGGAAGTCGCCTCCATCCCCAAGGAGTACCGAGACTTAAAGCTAGCATTTAGCGAGAAGGAAGCGGATGAGCTACCACCCCACCGCCCTACAGACTGTGCCATTGAGCTAATCCCAGGGCAGCAGCTTCCCAAAGCGAAATTGTACTCCATGGGTTGGGCGGAGAAGGCTGAACTCCGAAAGTTTTTGGACAAAAATCTAAAGCGTGGCTTTATTCGACCCGCCACAGCTCCCCATGCCGCCCCCGTCCTATTCCGAAAGAAGAAGGATGGGTCGCTTAGGCTTTGCACAGATTTTCGTGCGATAAACGGGATTTCCATGTCCAACGCCTACCCGATCCCGTTGATAAAGGACTTACTAAACACCGTAGCAAAGGGGAAAATATTTACCAAACTCGACCTCCGAGACGCATACTTCCGCGTCCGCATCAAAGAGGGGGACGAGTGGAAGACAGCCTTCAACACCCCACTGGGACAATTTGAGTACCTTGTCATGCCGTTTGGGCTACAGGGAGCCCCGGGTGTTTTTATGAACTTTATTAATGAAGTGCTGCGGGACTTCCTATTCAAGGGGGTGGTGGTGTACCTTGATGACATCATTATCTATTCACAAGATCTAAAGTCTCATGTGCCTTTGGTTAGAAAAGTGTTAAGCACCCTTTGTAAGCACAAACTGTATGCCAAATTGTCAAAATGTGAATTCCACAAGACCGAACTGGATTACTTGGGCTTCCGGGTGTCGGGGGAGGGATTGTCCATGGACCCCGCAAAGGTCCAAGCGGTGTTAGACTGGGAACCCCCTCGAACCCGCAAGCAGTTACAAAGTTTTATCGGGTTCGCTAACTTTTACCGCGACTTCATAAAGGGGTTCGCCACGGTCATGCTTCCTCTTACAGAACTCCTCAAAACTAAAGGGAAGGGTGACGAGGCTAAAAAACCCGGCGCACGCCTAACGTGGACGCCGGACTGTCAAAAAGCTTTTACTGAGCTAAAACGCCTCTTCACCTCCGAACCCGTGCTGGCTCATCCTGACGAACTAAAGCCCTTCGTGGTCCAATGCGACGCCTCCGACGCCGCTGTAGGAGCCATATTAATGCAGAGGGGAGAAAATGGGGTGCTCCGACCCTGTGCCTATATTTCCAGGAAATTTTCCAATGAACAAAGGAACTGGTCGGTCTGGGACAAAGAGGCATTTGCAGTCATGTTTGCCTTAAAAACCTGGCGCTCCTGGCTTGAAGGAGCGAGAGTCCCCTTCGAAATCTGGACCGATCACAAAAACCTAGAAGCCCTCACTGGGCGTCGCAAAATGACTGCAAAACAGATCCGGTGGGCAGGGTTCTTTGCTAAGTTTGATTTTGTGTTGAAACACATCCCCGGCTCAAAGAACTTTTTAGCGGACGCCCTTTCCCGCATGCCCCAACACGACAGTCTCAGGGAGGAGGTGGTGGACTCACTAATTTCCCCCTCAGCCA